>NC_139936.1:11641738-12263786 GCF_963514095.1 Eutrigla gurnardus | reverse complement strand
GTAAGGGAGACTGGGAGTGAAGGAGGAGGAAGACTGGGAGTAAGGGAGACTGGGAGTAAGGGAGGAGGGAGACTGGGAGGGAGGAGGAGGAAAACTGGGAGGAAGGAAACTGGAAGTAAGGGAGACTGGGAGTGAAGGAGGAGGAAGACTGGGAGTAAGGGAGGAGGGAGACTGGGTGTAAGGGAGGAGGGAGACTGGGAGTAAAGGAGGAGGGAGACTGGGAGTAAAGGAGGAGGGAGACTGAGAGTAAGGGAGGGGGACACTGTGAATAAGGAAGGAGAGAGACTGAGAGTAAGGGAGGAGGGACACTGGGAGTAAGGGAGGAGGGACACTGGGAGTAAGGGAGGAGGGAGACTGGGAGTAAGGGAGGAGAGAGACTGGGAGTAAGGGAGGAGGGACACTGGGAGCGAAGGAGGAGGGAGACTGAGAGTAAGGGAGGAGGGAGACTGGGAGTAAGGGAGGAGAGAGACTGGGAGTAAGGGAGGAGGGACACTGGGAGTAAGGGAGGAGAGAGACTGGGAGTAAGGGAGGAGGGACACTGGGAGTAAGGGAGGAGAGAGACTGGGAGTAAGGGAGGAGAGAGACTGGGAGTAAGGGAGGAGGGACACTGGGAGTAAGGGAGGAGAGAGACTGGGAGTAAGGGAGGAGGGAGACTGGGAGTGAAGGAGGAGGGAGACTGAGAGTAAGGGAGGAGGGACACTGGGAGTAAGGGAGGAGGGAGACTGAGAGTAAGGGAGGAGGGACACTGGGAGTAAGGGAGGAGGGAGACTGAGAGTAAGGGAGGAGGGACACTGGGAGTAAGGGAGGAGGGAGACTGGGAGTAAGGGAGGAGAGAGACTGGCAGTAAAGGAGGAGGGAGACTGGGAGTAAGGGAGGAGGGAGACTGAGAGTAAAGGAGGAGGGACACTGTGAATAAGGGAGGAGGGAGACTGGGAGTAAGGGAGGAGGGAGACTGGGAGTGAAGGAGGAAGGCCGAGAATTAAAAATCAGGAGTTGTGTTGGATAAAAGAACGTGTAAAAGATGTTGAAGCAACGAGAGAGGTCTGTGGGATAAACTCCCTGCTGTCCGTCTTGGCCCGTAACCTGCATGGAAGATTAAAGTGCAATGCAAAAGGTCAACGTCTGACATTATAAATAAAGCATATGCGCGTGTTTGAATTGTACACTATTCCCATGTACGTGGATGACCTCCCACGGGGATGTTAAACACCAGGGGGACGGGCGCTGACCCCAATCGTAAAGAGGGTAAAGGTCAACAGAGCTACCGAGGGGGGGGACTGTGACCCTGAACACTGGAACATCCAGGATAAAGACAGAGGGGGGATGGGGAGGGGGTTAAGGGTAAAGCAAACATTAAGAAGAGGCAGGAGGAAAAAAGGAGCGGGAGTGACGGGAGGAGAGGAGGGTGACTAAGAAGAGATAAGGAATAGAAAAAATAATAGATGATGAGACACCGCACAACACGTATAAACAATGGGAGAAAAGAAGAGTTGCATGCATGGTGCAGCTTATATTCAGGGGAACTGTACAGAGAATCTGAGAGGCCTAACAGTCAGTTTGTGGGGTTGAGTCATGTGATTTTTAGGTATACCATAAACTGGCCCGAGATGAAGCAAAGAAAGGCACCATAAGCAGAAATATAGCTCCCTGGATGCCTGCCGAGAATGACGTTTAGATGCTGTGTATAAAAAACAGTTAAAAAGTTTTCACTAATAAGATTCTCTGCTGATTGTATTTAAGTTAACTTAAAGTCGCCCTGTTGCAATTGTCGTCTGGGTCCTAAAACATTCAGGGAAATCTTCAACATCAGATGAAATAATAGTGGCAAAACAAACTCATCTATTTCTGGAATTCCACATCTAATAGAAAATATGCGGAGGAAATGGTTTCCTGACACACCGTTCGCCTCGTCACATTTGGACGAATGCTCTTTTTTAAAGAAGAACTCCTGACGGAGTTTCGGGCCTTTTTGCTGCACATTTCGGTCTGTTATGTATTTCTCTCTCTGGCACCGACTATGAAGTTACCTCCTGGAGAAAAGTGCTTTGTGTTTTTATGAGACATTCTGACTACGCCGCCGCACAAAAACAAGGTTCTTAAACTGTCATTTTGCATTTAAGAGCACTTATCAATTTCATAGACGCAGTCAAAGCGGCAGTCTCGAAGTAAGACATGAGTTACTCTGTGTGCGTCTGAAATGAGCCTTGGGAAAGGTTAGCCATAAACTGAAAAAAGGTGTTTGATCTATAGCCAGGTATTGATCAAAAACATTGTCTAAGCTCATGAAAATGTACGTGTGTGTGTCTGTGTGTGTGTGTGTGCGTGTGTGCATTAGTGCACTTGGCTTGTGGGTGTGCGCCGCCTACAGTAATGGCACATATGATTTGAGTTATGGCCAGGTATTGATCAGGAAACATCACGGGAGCTTTAAACTTTCCTAAAGAGCTTTTGGTGAGACCTGACGAAGTGCTGTTACAGACTCAAGAGCCATTAGGAGTTTGTGTAAAAGAGACCGAAGTGGGACAAACGGAGAACACGGAGGGACAAAAGAGCACTTTGAATGTCAGCAGCCACTTCAAATGGAGACAATACACTCTCTGCCTTTCTTTAACGAAACCTATGCAACCTCACATTGTTTAAAGTCCGTTGTCTATGTTGGAATCTTTGCCTTTTGTCTTTATATGGTATTCCTGTTGATATATCATAGATCATCTATTTTTACTTAATACAGCTGACCTCAATATTATTTATTTTGCCTAGTCTCAACATTATGGCTTTTTTTCTCTTCTTCCTCCACCTTTTCTTTCTCCTTCACAACACGCTAAGGCCTTTAAGGTTCAAAACAGTCCATTTAAACTGGCAGGATGGTATTAAGTCTAATCAGTACTTCCATTAATGATGTGCTTTCTTTCTTTTTAGAAAGTTGAGACGTGAACTATAATTCTGTTCGCTTAAATTCAAGTACAGGAGGGACTTACTCTTCATGACGCGTTCGGAGGATGTCCTCTCTATTTGGTTTTGACGTTTACGTGACAACATTTAAACTGCAGTGCCAAGGTCAGATTGTCTGCTGCTACTCTTATTGGTTTCAGGCTTCAGGGAAAATACAGGCACAACTCCAGCCTTTCCTTGGGTGGGTCCGCCTGCTATTGGCCATCTCCAAACCTAATTGTTGGCCAACTAACTGGTATCGGATCATTTGCTTTAGGGTTGTTTCAGGGGCTAAGTAGACCCCTAATTCACGCACAGACGGAATCACACACACACACACACACACACACACACACACACACACACACTGACTAAGTGGAGGGTTTCGTCAGTGGTCGGGGGAGAGGAAGTGTGTGTCTGCTTAATGATTCCCGCTGGGTTAAAGCGGACCGAGGGGACTGTTAAAGGCTCGAGATAAGGCACACAGACAGACTTAGTGGCACTCGGGGCGCTGACTGTGCGTATTAGACAGAGTCACAGGGGCATTCTGAGGAAGGAAGGTTAAAAGAAAAAGAAAATATACAGTCCGGTGTGTTCATCTCCCTGTCTGTCAGTGTTGGTCATATTCACTGCGAACTAAGTGGAGCTGCTAATTACCTCATTGCCCCGTGTACGATGACAAAATGAATTCCTGTTCCCAACGATGACGGATGCCTTTTGTCTCCTTAAGCCATGCTTTCCATCACAAAACTAAAAGAGCCACTGAGATTTCAGCAACAATTCTCTTTTACCTTCCAAACGGGGTTTAAGTAGTATTAAGATTGGCAGAGAGTGCCACGGTGTGTTAACCTGTACTCTGTCTAAGCACTATGTAAGAACAGCCAGTTTTCTTCTGCCTCTTAATAAGCGTGATGTAAGAGAGGCCCATTGCTGGGCTCTGGATCCAATAGTAGCGTGTAATTACCTTTAAGACCTGCTCCCTATGCTAAAGGATTAGCCTAATCCATAACCAAAGCCATAACTATTGCTACGCTATGTTAATTCCAGTCAGACGCATGCAACATGCCGTTTCCGCGACCAGGATGCCGTCTGTCTTCATTTTCCTTCGTCGCTCCTCCTCTTCACCTCCTCGTCTCAAATGGAACTTGTTAAACCTCATGCCCGTCCGTGATGTCAGAATTGGAGAGCAGGTTTTCCTGTTGGTCCAAAATAGAGGAAGAGAGGGAGCGAGAGTGATGGACACACAGAGAGGGAGAGGGGGAGAGGATGTGGGGGGATTAATATCCTCAAAGGAGAGGAGCATGGGAGCAAAGGTGCTGTTGGTTTGAAATACAGCTTAATATCCTGCTTTTACTGCGGGTGGCGATGGGAACGTTATGGTGTGTGTTTGCGTGCGTGTGTGGTTGAGTATTTTCTTCTTGTCCGTGTCTTTTGAAGAAGGATAAAGATATGAAACACTATTTCCACATAGATTGTGCACATCCCAACACACACAGGAAGTACCCACGGCATGCAGCTATATGACTTTCAACATTTACTTACTATTTATAAGAATGTCTCTGTTTGTATACTCCTCTGCATCAGAGCTGCTTGGTGAAATTGATTAAAATCTTGCAATTATATTCATACTTGAGCAGAAATCTGCTGCATATTCATTTGCAGGAATGTCGTTTTCATCAGTCAAAGTCACTCTCTACTTCTCCCAAAACCATCAGTGAATGACAAGATGACATCGATCCAGAGAAAAACGTAATAGTTAAATACGTAACGTGTGTGAGAGGGAGTGAAGGACCAGTGGTAGGAAAGCATTCAAAAACAAATACAGAATCTCAGAAACCCTGCTGTTCACAGTGAAAGAAACGGAATAATACAAAGAAAGAAATACAATTATCCAATCTTAGGTGCGAGAAAAGTGTTGTGTCTGTACTGAAAAGAGGGCCCCTCTTTGTTGTGTGGGACATTTTGTTTTAATTCAGAGAACATAATGACAGCTTGTATAACTGCCTGAAACTTCTCAACACAATACGTGGTGAATCTACCTTTATTGATCTGCAGGGGTTTCATTGAGAGCGATGATCTCTGTTGTCACACTCATGTTTGCTCTCATTCACACCTAGAAGCTGTAACGGTGTGATCTGGCCACTGAGCAGTTCACTGGAACAGCCGGGGATTAAAGGCCTTGCTCAAGGGCATGTTGGCACTGGTACTGAGAGAGGGGAGAAGCGCCGCTCCCTCAATTACTCCACCTGGATTTATTCTGCTGAACCAACAACCAGCAGTCACAGCTTCTCTTACCCCCATGTTGTTATTGTGGAACATAATGAGCAACTACATTATGATTAAGGTCAGAGAAATATTGTGGTTTATGGAAAATTAACCATAATTGATTTATGGTCAGGAAGTGAACATGTCTGAACTTTGGTCTTATAGACTAAAGGCATTAAAACACAGGGAGTTACTCAAACTGATAACACTAATAACAGAAAGTCTATTCTGAAGAAGTTTAAAAGATGAGACAGGGTTTGCAGCCTTGATCGTTCCACCGTCTAGGAGCCCTGACTGCAAAGGCTCTATCACGATGCATCGGAGGATCTAAAGGTTTGGAAGGGACATAGGGTATTAAGAGATCTGATTATAAAATGGGCCGACTCCAGAATTGAGGAATATTTCATTCAGTTTCATTTCAATACAGGGGGCATCAAATACTTTATTCCCTGCATATTTTTTAGCATCAATTAAAGGTGGGAGTTATTGTATGCACTGCTATTTAAGGAAAACAATCAAATTCAGGAGACAGGTGACATTTCAAAATGTAAAAATATAATGATTATCATGCAGTAAGGCTCTCGTGTATTCCTTATTGCTTTCAAATGTCGGTGTGATCCCTGCTGAATTCAGGGTGTTTGTTTTGGGAACTAAACGTCACTGTATCCGTCTGCATTACATTATTGCTGTACTCTGCTGATCCAGTCTTCCCTTCCGACCCTCTGACAGACAGAAATCTTGGACTTCCTCTGGTTTCTCTGGTCTGTGGAGGTGGGAAACTTCATGCTTAATATTATTAGTTTATTATACAAGGAAATGTTAACTCGGGAACTTTGGAACTTTGGAACTGCGTCCCCGAGTGCGTCGGCGTGTGTTGGTCCATAGAAAAGCCTCGACTTTAGCAGAAAAACCTTCATTTAACCAGAAAAACATCCATGCAGTTAAATGACTAAAATCAATCGCCTTTCAAAAACATTGCTTGAAACACCACTCTTCATGATAATACAGTTCTGACGGGTGTTTGAATTCCCAGCGCATTATTCACCGAGTGTTCACGTTGAATTCTCCTGACATGAAAGAAGACGTGTGCTGCTGTTGGCGTGGCCTACAGTGTTCAGCCTAACTGAGTCCTGATGAATAACGTTGACCTGTTAAGTGTCCCGTTGACCCTCGTGACGCGACGCGTGAATCGGGTGGCGAGTGCTCGCGGAGGGAAGGAGAGCCAGTCGCAGGTCACCTCTGCGATAGCTCCGTCTCTCCTTATCACCCCTCCACTCCCGTCTATCTGTCCTTGCCCATCACTCTTCCTCTCTATCTCTCCCTCTCGCTGCCACTCACTCACCTTTCCAATCTCCCCCCTCAGAGCGCCACGTCCCCTCCACAAGGTTATCGGACGCCAACTACTAAAACACTGTGTGTGTGTGTGTGTGTGTGTGTGTGTGTGTGTGTGTGTGTGTGTGTGTGTGTGTGTGTCTCTCTCTCTCTGTGTGTGTGTGTGTGAGTGTATTACTTTCAGATGCTAGACCACCATAAAAAAAAATCAAAGTCACTTCTTTTTGGAGCTGTCTCTACCTCACCGCTTAAACATTTCAGGGTCTGTTGATTGCTTCTGTTTCTCTCTCTCACACACACACACACACACACACACAGAGAGAGAGAACATAAAACCATGCGAGCACACACTGCCACAAAATGGTGCGTGTCAGCTGGTTTACATCAGATCAGAGGCCGATTGGGGAAATGCCCATACCCCTTAGTCCTCACACATGTACACAGGAAGGCCCGCTGCCCCTGTGGCTAATTAATTTCCCAGATCGAGCATGTCCCACCATAAAGTGCTCTCCCTCCTCCCTGTGTCGCGCCCAATCTGTTCCTCCTCCGTTCCCCGTGTCTCTTTACAGAGGCTGGCTCATTTCAGCCTTTGATTGCGTTTGCCCCAAAATGTCAGGGCAAAGAACGTCACCTCGTAGAGCCTCCGCCTCTCCCCTTTTCTCTTTCCTTCTCTTCATATCTGAATATTTTCATCCGTCGAGCAAGAACACGGTTCCGTTTTTGTCACTCCACGTCCACCACCCCAGCAGGGTTGTATCTCCTCTAATCGGAGGAATTGTCTGCATGCCTTCTCCGGTTCCCTCTGGTTCTCACAGCTTTTAATTTGATAATTCCCCGACTCACCACAGGCCAAAGCAACAGCCTCTCGTTCCTCTTTTTGCATGTTTTTTTTTCTCGAGTGCTTTATTTGGCATGTTGTTTACCGCATTCGTTTTGGCACTCTACGTGACCCCGCTCAGTTTGACTGGGCGCTTTGAGGGTGAGCGTAGTGTGTTAATCAATCATACCATGAGACCGGTGCTTGGCCAGGTCAGACAGGCATCAAAGGAGTTAAGTAACATCCACATGGTGCTCATTGAGGTCTCCTGACACAGTTTTTACACTCTGTGTGTGTGTGTGTGTGTGTTCCCATGCATGTCTATTTACACACATGTAAACACTTTGTTGACAACCAGTACACAAATGATGATATGATGATCATGTTACGCACACAGGACGAAACACACATTCATACATAGTTGTTCACAGAGACATAGATATATATATATAAGTGTGTGTGTGTGTGTGTGTGTGTGTGTGTGAGATCTCAGATGTCAGATTCGGGTCAGTTACTGGTAAGAGTATTGGCTCAAGCGGGAGGAAAAAATACGGATCATAATAGCCGCTGGAAAAGTAGCTTTTGCATCCCTTATAACCTCCACAATTTGCAAGGATGAGAAGTGAAAAGGGGGGTTTTTCTTTGGGTTTGGGGCAAACAGCAGCACAGTGGAGAGGGCATCGCTGAGGCCAAGTCTTTAAATGCAACACAAAGAACCAAGTGAATGTCTTTCACATTAGACATGACAGTTGTGCTCTCTGGAATACATCAGCCATAATAAGCCCCTTTTTTCTGTGTTGTCCCTGCTGCCATATTCATACACCCACACACACACACACTGAAAATATGCACACACTGCACCACAGTAAATCTTAACCATATACCATCTCTTCTTTCGTAAGCGTTCTGTCTTCATCAGCGGCTAAAATATGGCGTATAGGGTTACAGCAGACAGGCACGGGGATGGCTTCGGAGCAATAAGATGGCAGTAATGGCACACCATCATTTAGGAGAATGTAATAAGTGAATATCTAATAAGCCTGGAAAAAGATGCTTAACCCCTGAAGCTCTGAGGTCATGTACAGAGATAGGAGAATAAGCTAATTAAGGGAAGGTTTCTTCTCACGTTGCGGTCGTCGCAGGATTGACCAACTCCTGACCCCGCTGTTGCCTCAGCCTATAGAGCCACTCCTATGTTTGGATAATTTAGTTATTTATGGCCTTTGATAACAACCCGGGCCTGATATGGGAGAGTAATAGATTATGAATCTCTGTCTGGAGATAATTTAGAAGTTAATGGAGCACCAAAGTTTGCCTCGGTTATTCACATTTGCTCAGCATGTGTCGCCACAGCTTCGAGACTGAAAACTATGAGTAGCTTACGCTTCACCTCTGATATTTTTGAACGATTTAATGAAAGAATTACAAGAGCGGTTGCAGGTTTGGTTTTGACACAGGGATACTATTTCCAAATAGTACTCAATGGTCCGTGATACATTTTATATTGATCCATTGACTGATTTGTTGTCCGGTGACTGATTGACGAGAGGATAACATGACCCAGATCCCAGGAGGTGCTTGAATAAACTCGAGCAGTTGCTTTAAAATGTGATCCCCACCTGTTTCTCGCATGATGACATAGTTTTATCCCCAAATGAAAGATTTGCTAAAAGACAGGTGAAATGTGCCGTGCATAAAATGATGATATCCAGGATTTAAGGGCAATCTCTGTCTCTCTCTCTGCTTCTTTTCACACTAAAGAGGAAGTGTGTACACACACTCACACACACACACACACACACACACACACACACACTCACACACACACTCCCACACGCACACACACCCACACACACAGAGGGAGCCAGATCCTAAAGCCATTTTCAGGCAGGGCAGCAGAGTGTGTCCTCATTACCGTCTGTGAGTATGTAGTCACCACTCAGTCACAGCTCCTGCTGCCAGAATGGGATTCTTCCTCTCTTCTCCCGACTCGTCCACATCTTTCCCACCTTAACCTCTCTTGCATAACGCTTCATCTATTTCCCAGACAGAAAATCATTATCAGTCAGGAAAGACAATTTCCTGCTCCTATGGTCCCTTATACACTGCCAGTCAGACGTTTTTGAAAATCTGATATTTAAAAAAAAAAAGGGGTTAAATTTCACGTTGTGTGATTTTCAGTAAGCTACTTCTCTAAAACGTGAGTGAAGAAATGTTTGTATTATTTTATTTTAAATTATGTAAACATAATAAAATGGGGCGTAATTAAATAATTTTCTCATTTAACATATGTGTGGCTTACCTTCCCCAACATGCCTTTAACAGATAGTGATATTTACTGTAGTCCCACTTCTGCACGAAGATGTATGTATTGTAAAATAAAAGGCAATCTTGCATTATTATAAGAAATTAATTTACAATGTGTGTATACTAAAATCTCATTACCACTGATTATTATACTATCAAAAGGACGTATGTATGTGTGTATCTATTCATCTTTGTGTGTATATACTATGTTTCGCTATTTCATAACGAGAAGAATGCAGTACCATTGCATTTTCACCCAAAGAAAATTAAAGAAATGTACGACTACAGTGTTTTCATTAATGAAACACCTCTTTACCCATTTCTGCATTTTCAGGGTCGCCATAAAGTTGGAATAATTTGCAAAAGTCTTGTCTTTTATCGCACCAAACAAATGTTATGCATGAATTCATTTCACCTGGGTAATTGTGGCACATAATGTAATCATGGCACCTGGTCAAAAGTGATTAGTGATGCATTTAAATAGGAATAAACAGAGGATTGTGTCTGAAAACAAAATATTCCATATTTATGGGAGCAGCATATTCACTCTCTTCCTGCTCTAGTTGCACTCTCTGTCTCTGACAAGGTGAACGAAACTGTTGCCTGTATTTAAAAGGTTTCCCTGTGAGCTCTTCTCCTCTGCACAAGCAGCCAACGATTTCCATTTGCCAGCTGTAGTTGGAGTTTACAGATTCCTGATAGGGGATCAAAGGAGGGGGGGAGAGAAGCAGAGCACATATAGGCATATTAGACTTTAATGGCGTCCAGATGAACCTACTAAACAAGTCTAAATAGCCTAACACTTGGCTCGTTCTGACAGGAATTATCTGACTCTCCAGTTGACCAACTTGAGAGCCTAACAAAATTATGTTCAGGGCTATTTGCTCCTCTCTTTTCTCCCTGCAGCTATCGCAAACTGCCACATGCGTTCTCCATAAAGTCCGGGGGCCTGTAATTCGCTCGTTTAGAGTCGGAAGGTTGTGTGCTTTCGGGGAGTGCAACGGAGTAATCAGGAAATGCATGGACAATGTATTCCCTTGAACTTCTTATACATTCACCGTGGTAGGCACCTGTCTGCTTCGATCCCCTCACTTTGTCAGGTTGAAAGAAGTAACGTTGAAGTGGAAGAAACAGGGATCTTGGGGTTGGTGATGGGGAAGTAGAGGGAGTTCTGTTGTTTGGTTGGGTTAACTGAGAAGCTCTCCGTCTTCTATTTGATCTCCCCCGTTCCTTCAGCAAACTCCCGCTCGCTCTGCAGGGAGGTTCTTAACAGCAGCAATATGTGTGTCTCTTAACATCAGACGAGAGGTCTGAGCCCAGGTAATCGAATTTGGGATCATGGGATTGGACGTGACAAGGGGAACAGGATGGGGAGCCCGTTCACCTATCTGACGTCTTCCCAAGCATGTGCGCACCGACTCGCTAAAACACCGCGCAACAACACAAGTGTGTCCATTTTTAGAATACTTAACCAGGTCACCGGCGGTCAAAAAAGCAACATGGCCACTCCATGTGCCGTTCACCCATCTGGCCTGACGGAGCCTCGTCCCCATGGTGCCGTTTTACATGAAACATTCTGGAGCTTCAAAGCCACGTTACTGCCTGTTCAGTCGTAATGTGCCATTATGCATGGCATCCAAGAGCATGCCGGAGCACAAAGGGAACCACATGTGGAGCACTCCAAGTGCCCAAAGCTATATATTACATATGTTACATACTGTACATGAGATGGTTGTGTGTGTGTGTGTGTTGAAGAGACTGCGTAGCTCCAGCTGGACAGGAGGAAAGACTGTCAAATACATGCAGTTGATTTAAAAAGCATAAGATTATTCATTTCCCTTCTCCTTAGGGAACGCGCTCGCTCTGCGCAGTGTGAGCACGCACTCGTACACATGTACACGCACACATACGTACGCAGTCTTGGACAGCGAGTGGCGTGAGTGACATAAACAATCCGCTGATTGCATGTAATTTAATACTGTGATATGCGGCGTTATTTAGAAAAGTGCTGGTGATGAGAGTGAGAAGGGAAGACGGGAAGAATTTGACATGAGAACAAGTTTGTAAGGGCAAGCTTCCCCGGCTTGTCTCAGTGATGTTTAAGTCTGAAGCTTGTTTGTGGAAAAGTTTGAAGTGAAATGGATTTTTTTGCAAATGAAAAAACAAAACAAAGCACCGGGGATAAGTAACTATTTGAAGGTGCTGTCAAAGGCTTCCTCTGTTTCCCCCCTCCTTTTCATCTTTCTCTCATCCGTTACTCCACCTCCTCCCTTCCCACTCTCATTAGTGATGGTTGTGAGAGAGGAGAACAAAGCCCAGGCCCTCCCAATCGATCACAGAGCAGCCCCTATCAATTGGCTGGTGGAGCACAGGTCTTCCTCCGTCCGCCTCGACGATTGACGGGTCAAAGATGAATGAGGGAGATTGTTGTGTTGTGTGTGTTTGTGCCTTGATACAACAGAGAGCATCTTTATTTGAGGTGGATTGCCGAGCGTTTCTTCTCATCTTCTCATCTTTGCTTGTCTGCTGCACATTTTAATTTGTACTCTGCTGAAAAAATAAATTGCTACGGTATCAAGAGAACAACAACCTGGTGTGTGTGTGTGTGTGTGTGTGTGTGTGTGTGTGTGTGTGTGTGTGTGTGTGTGTGTGTGTGTGTGTGTTAGTGTTAGTGTTAGTGTGTGTGTGTGTGTGTGTGTGTGTGTGTGTGTGTGTGTGTGTGTGTGTGTGTGTGTTAGTGTTAGTGTGTGTGTGTGTGTGTGTGTGTGTGTGTGTGTGTGTGTGTGTGTGTGTGTGTGTGTGTGTGTGTGTTTGTTTGTGTGTGTGTGTGTGTGTAGGTATGTATGCACACATGCTCCGATGTGTAACAAAGCCTCCAGACACTCACATGCATTTGTTTCGGTGGATACTCTTAACCCTGCTGGCTCTATGCTTCTCCACTGGCACCAGAACAGACACACACACACACACACACGCGCATACAGAGAAACAGAATTAAATCATAAACTGGCATGGAGTCACACTTTACCCTGGCACGGTGTCGCTGCCTTCCAGTGCTGTGACTCGTGCCAACGCTCTAATGGATGAATCCTGCAGCAGGATGAACAAACATGGGTGTGTGTGAGATTTGTGCGCATGCATGTGTGTAATTCATCGTATTACCCTCTCTCTCTCTGTGTTTGTATTTTCGAGGTGTTCTGCAAACATTCAAATCATCTGTCACAGCTGGCCAGATGACTTGCCCCGGTTTCATCTCGAATTTCTGTGCATCTCTTTGGGAGGCCGATGCTGCCACATTTGCATGAGAAAAGGTTGTCAGACTAACACCTTTTCTTGTTTTCTCTCCCCGCCCTCCTTTCCCCGCGTCCCTCGTCGCCCCTCTCCTTTCTCTTCCTCCTGCCTCCACAGCTCTGATAGCCATAGGCCAGTACAGCAGTACCATAGAGACGGTGGATGCCGGCTGGTGTCAGGACATCACAGACCAGGGAGCCACGCAGATCGCTCAGAGCAGCAAGTCCCTTCGCTACCTGGGCCTCATGAGATGTGACAAGGTAACAAGGCTCAGCCCATAATCCTGTCAGTACAAAACAGTACAATCAACTGTACATGCAGGATGCTTCTGGAGATATATTTAAACGTAGCAAACCTATTAGATCTTTATTGGGATGTGTACTTGCAAAATCACGTGGAGGGAATTTACAAGAGTAACAATAATTGTCATATTAATGATAATAAGGCATGTAAATGCTCTGAATGTGCTAAACACATGTCCGTTTGCACACCTGTTGCCATTGTGAATAGAACGGGGCAATAATATAATATTTTTTATTATCATAAAAAATGTGTATTATCAAGGATACATATTAAAATAGATAATTTAGCCCCTTTAAGGAGATACTCGCCTTGGTATTAATGGTATACGTAAATGTCTGATTGCTGCCAGTATGTTATTTTATAGTGTATGTAAGTCAAACACATACATCCTCGAAATACCCAGGCAACTGTCCAATAAAAAAGCATCCAGAGGAGAGCGTGTGGCGTCGCTAAGCCTACCCAGCATGTCCACGTGATGGGCCGGTTGGGTGACAGCAGAAGTGAAGTGACATAATGACTCCTCTCAGACCTACTTGTGGGGTCCGAGGCACGGCCTTCTCCGAAGTCGCACTTCAACTCTCATCCGGCCTCTAACCTGTCCCATCACCCACCTGACGGAGGCGCATTTAGTCGTAGCGCCATGGTAACAACACCACCCGCCCCTCCCATTGGTTCTGAGGGGCTGCGACCACACAGTGCATCCACTTAGCATGGAAGTCTGACATGAGTGGGATGATGGCAGACGAGGAAACGTTAGCCTGCCCCGATGCTGGGCCTGCTGAGTGTAACAGTATGTTTAAATAAGCATTTGCTTTTTTAAGGAAAAATGTTACCATTGGGTTTTTGGGCTAAACTAAATTAAACGCCCCCGCTGTGCGGTAAAAAGTGCAAGTAGAAGTTGTCGGGGGAGACAAGCAGGGAGGAGAGACTTTGACTTATAGTGGAGGCCTTTCACCAGGTTGGGAACTGATCATTTTTATTTCTACATTATAAAATCCCTGCTATCTGCATGTCGCGGCCCCAAGGTTGACCTTATGGATTTTCCCGATAAAAATTCCCGCCCGGCGATCGTTAAGGGCGACAAGAACATCGGTTTATCATATTTATCTATTTGTGCCGTAATGAAATTAAAACATATGAGGGCCTGACAGTGACCCCCATATGTAAGGTCTCCGTGATGAAGCGGCGTGCTCAATTCACATTATTGCGGACGTGAATGCGTATCTATCATATTTATCTGGGAGTAATAAAGAGTAACTGCATTACATAGCAGGTGATCACTTAGATTCCATTTTCATTCACTTCCCCTCCTGCCTCGCCGACTCACTGACCCAACAATCGATATCTACAGCCATGTTAATAAAAATATGTTCTGGAATGACCTACATCTTTGCTGGGATGACCATTTTTCTTCGTTTTCTTTTTTCTCTCCACTGTATGCTTCCACTTTCCCCGCACTCCCAACGAAAAAAGAAAAAAAGAATCACCCATCCCTCTGCCCTTATTTATCTTTGCATTTCTCTCTTCAGATGTGATATTCATACTCATAATTTCGCCCAGAGAATGGAAAGATAAATAATTGTTCTCCCTCCACTCTGAAGAGGGGATTTGGGGATGACAGAGCTAAATAAAGCTGTAATTGCTGCTATTAGAGTAGTAATGGAGTGTGAATCAAGCAGAGGGAAGAGTTTGACAGTTTCCAAGGTCAAGTATGTGACCAGCTTGGAATCACAGAGTTCATTCATTCATGTCCCCTTCACCCATTCCTCCATTTTCAGTCTCTCAAGTCAGAAAAATGCATTTTGCATTGCAAACAAGACCGGTCGGGCCTGTGCGGGGGGGAAAAGGCAGCAGCTATTTTTGTTGTTGTTGATTTTCATGATTGATGACTGGTAGGCGTGAAAGGAAGTTAGATGAAGTCGGCTTTTGGGAGCAGAGGGAGAGAGGAACGGGGATAATACCAAGTTCGCTCAGAGGGGAACAAATAAACGGGAAATGGTTTGCTATTACCGAGGTCGCCGCGGAAAATGAGAACTACGGAGCGAGATAGAGAGGTAAAAAGGTGAGAAGCAGAGAATTGTGGTCATCTAGAAGTCGGCCCAGGGGCGGGAGTGACCATCTCCTCCCCTCCACCTCCCCAAACCCTCCCGCTCCTCCTGCTCTTCTCCCCTCAACTGAAGATCCGTGGTTCAGTTTTCTTTCTGGCGTTTAATTAGAATTTTACATATTTCACAGTTGAGCATTTACTGCAGTTCACACTCGGGTCACTTTACATGCACGTTACTGGCTTGGTGGCTGATTTCACTCCCCACACTGCTTCTTCACTTATTCATATACAAATTACATACATTTTGTAAAAAAAAGGATACCTTCACAGTCATTTTTGCACCAATTCCAAGTGCTTTGACCACTTCTACGTAAAAAAAAATGAATAAATAAAAAAATTCCCAAAAGGTTTTGCGGTGGTTGTAATCAGTGTTGCATTCTGGGTCTCTTAAATGAGCTGAATTAATATTTTAAAGTGCTTATAAATTGTTTTTAGTATTGTCAGGCCATTCAATTAGGTTGTGATTATTTTTTATCTGGTTTGCATTTGACATGTTCAGCCTGTAACAATGTCCTATCATGCTTTTATTTCTGTATCACAAGTACAATCCGGAGGCATGTCCAATTCAATCTGAGGGCAAACTAATCTCATCTCTGCACTTAATGCAGTTCTGAGTAAAACCCAGAAGCTGGGGGATAACTCTCTATTCCACCAGGTTCCTGCATAATGAAAGTCTTGTGCAAATTACTTAACTTTAGATTTTTCTCTCAGCCACAGCTTCGACAAACCCATTTGAATGTTTTTTCTCCTCTCGCCTCATTTCACTAAGTTCTCTTGTAGTTTCAAATAAGACAAAGGGCGTAGCTTTTTCCCATGCATCCGTCTGCCTGTATCCTCCCTCAGCCCAGTGTTGACAGCATGAATAACCAACATATCTGCAGTCAGCAGTACTTATTGCATATTTCTCCTCTGCTCTCAGGTTTGTTCCGGATTACATTCTATAATAGAACATGGGACAAAAACAAGAGGGGATTCCAGGCAAAACTACTTAAGTGTAGAATGCGTCCTGTGGATTTGAATGGTATTTTCTTTAATCGGTCTAACACTCTTAGCTTGACCCTCAACAACCTCCATGTGTTTAGCTCGGCTCCCCAGGATCTACACACTTGAGGAAACCATCTCAATATTTACCGCCAACTGTCTTCCACAGCGGCCCCAACCTGAAATAATTTCCCTTTTCATGCCGACTGTGGATGTTTGCGTTGCGAAAATAAATGGTTATATACACTCGCACTCACTGATCCGCGTTTGTAAGTCCGCCTGAGAGCTATGTTGACAGTGTTTTGGACGTATTGCAAATATTCCAGTGTTAATATTTCCCTTACAAGGGCTTTTGCTTGGTTTCGGATGTGTATGTTGTAGGAATTTAGAACGAATAACTGCAATGGTAGAAAAAAAAAACGATCTAGTTACAATATAACAGTAATAAACAGACCTTCCATCGTTCATAGCCTCATCAGCATTACGGCCAAGTAAGCCCGTCTGCCTTACAGATGTTCAGGTAACTTCTGTAGCCCATGTTTGACTATTTAAAATAAATCAGGGTTTGAGTTTCTCTCTATTTCTTCCTCTCTCCCTCCCTCCCTTTTTTCCTTCTCCCCCCCCACCCCCACCCCACAAGGCTTCCTCCCACTCTAACTGATGTGGACTTAGGTTTCAGACCGGGTCCTGTCAACCTTAGACAAATACAGTCCTGTGATAACCTTGACACACTGCGCGGACAACCCAGGCAGACCCTCCGCCTCGGCAGCGCGGCTCGGGCCTGTGTAAATTTGTTTGGAATTGTCAAAACGCTGGGAATTTTAATGTAGCAGCTTCCCTGAATGTCACAGGACTTAGAAAGTGTAGAATTCATTTAAGGACTGTTAACAGGATCCATCTGGCTCTCCTCATGTGGAGCAGTGTGAAGGATCGATTTCCTCCGTCACAGTTTATACAAACGTGCTTCCGTACTGTATACATTTTACTGCCAGCCGGACGGAATTTTTGTGTCCGCTGCCATTCGGGGGTGATCTGAAGAATTTGAGATTTTCTTTTAACTCGGCGCATACACAGACTTAGCACAAACAGATCCAAGCGAGAGTTTATTTGGTCGTGAATATTATGAAGACTGTCCTCTCACTAGCTGGGTGATAAACCGTTGTAATAGTATGGAATGTGTGCGTTTGTCCCGCTGACTTTTTTTTCCCCCTCTTTCCTGTCTGAAGGATTTCCTTTGTGTCTCAGTGTGTTTATACGTGCCCATATACTGTGTGTAACAGTGTGTGTTCTCCTAAAGGAATTTATGTTATTTGCTGTTAACACGTCTCATAATGGAACATTGAAATCAGAACCCCCTCCAGGCCCCGGCGAAAGGCGCGCTCCGCCTGTCTCAAATGATTACACCCCTCTGGCCTCAGGGCCGAACAAACGCCGTTCTGACGAGAGGAAAGAATGCGATTGATCCAGTCTCACCCAAAAATAATCAAATCAATTCATTGCGTCCTCTTGTGTCAGTGGCTTTTGAAGTATCCAACTGGAAGACGCGAAAAAAAAGGGCCTTCATCTTTCGAAACAAAAAGGGATCGTTTTGTTTTTTTGGCTCAGCAGTGCTGCATAACGTCAGTGTGTGTGTGTGTGTGTGTGTGTCACACAGAAAAGGCCAGGCTCCCCACTGAGTCCACTGTTAAATGTTAGGCCCTCTCTGTGGGAGGAATTCATCTTTCTACACATCCACAAACACAGAGGAACAGTATTAATCCAGGCTGTGCCTTGGCGTGGTAAAAATCCGGTGCGCGTGGCGTCAGAGGTCATATTCAACTAAAATCACTGCGATGCGGCGACAACATTCTGCTCCCTGGACCGGGCAGACACAGAGACGCTGCAACAGAGAAAACACACATAAACATGCCAGGCTCACACAAAATGCTGAAGCTGTAACATTTATAGGTTGTTGGCTAACCTCAAAAAAAAAAATGAAGACAAGTGTCCGATCGCAGGGACACGGATCGGGCTTTAAGCTTTATCGACGCAGAAAACACACTCTTTAGTGTGTTTCACTGTGCTCCTTATCTTGACAATGTTTTCATATGTCTCCTATATGTGTTAAGTTACTGTTTTCTATAATGGGCCCTACTGGCCTGAGACGCCCACTCCATGTTAATGTATCACTTTGGGGATTTTGTTCATTTTCAGCCTCGGTGGAATGTTTTCTTTCGAAACGTTTTCACAGCTTGCGCAAATCTAACTCTTTTCCCCCCTCTCATCCTCTTTCTTCTCCCCCGTCCGTTCCCCTCGCTTCTGTCTTCCTCTCCTCACCCTTTTCACTTTCCCCCTCTCTCTCCTCCTTTCTCACCTCCATCCTTTCCCCCCCCCCCCTCCTTTTTCCACTACTTCATTAGAGTGAAAACAAATGGACAGTCCAGGTTGTTGAAACAGAGGGAGGGAAGCAAACTCACACAGTCAGCATGAAGCCGTGCTATAGGAAAAAATGACACCGACTGCTACTGACCCCTTCAGGGACAGCTGACGGAGGGAGAGGAGGAGTTACTCATTGTGCTAACGGAGGAGAAGAGAAAGTGTAGAACGAGAAAACGATTCGACAAATGACCGAAACCAATTGAAACAAAGGCAAGTTAACTTCAGATAAAAGAAAACAATCAAATTAGCCTCCCCCCCCCACAAAAAGGAGAGTGTTTCACGTAGGCAGTTTTGAAATGTGCTCCCATTACCTGAATTGAGGTGGAGCAGCGTTTGGGGAACAGGTATGTGCGTTGCCCCCCCCGATAGAGCATCCAGACAGACCTTGTTAAAAGAACAGACATCCCAATCAATACAGCCGTTCCACCGGTGCATCCAGCTGCCGGGGACGACACACAGATAGGCACGGCACGGCAATTTGCAGACATAAACAAGGACCTAATTGTTCGGGGCCCGGAGGTTCGGAGCGAGGAAAACAAAGATGAAGCATGTCGAGGAGTTAGGAGGCTTTTTAACTCTCGTTTAGGAAATGAGAGTTTTGGTAGTTGGGCGAAACTTTCTTTGATGTGTTGTTATTGTGAGCAGCGGGGATCAGGCTGCCGAAGAGAAAGTGGGAGGGGGGGCGAGGGAAAAAGAGATACCGCACGCCGAGCGCCAAGTGTTAGACAGGCAGCTTTCCTGGTTCCCGTTTCCCACCGGCTTTTGGGTAAAGACGTGGACGCTCAAAGTCGAGAAAAGCAGTTTGAAAGAGTCGTTTGCTATTTGTGATTTTCGGTGTAATCTTGGGAGTCTCATCCCGCGAAGAAGAGCTGTATTGATTGGCGGTCTTAACTGGAGCCGCCTCCTGATCATCCCTTCATCTCGTTTCTAAAGGGCAGCGGCGAGGGACAGTGAAGGAGAGAGGGTGAAATAAAGTGAGACATCGACAGAGTTCACTGAGTATCTGAAGGGAATCTTAGAATTGCCCTTCAACAGAAATCTACCAGATACAAACACACACATAAAACTGACCTCGTCTGGCTCTCTCTCTCACACACACACACACACACACACACACGCACACACACACACCCTGGCGTTTCTTGCCTTCTCTCCACCTTGTTTTTTTACCCCTCTTTGTCTCTCCGTTACTCCCTCCCTCCAAGCAAGGACAGCCAAGGTTGTTTGAATTTTGCATGCCGCTTACATCTTCCGTTCATTCAATTAGTTCATTCAAGTTGCTTCTCCTCTTCATCCATTATCCAACGCTGTTTACTCTTCACAACGGAGGTCAACATAATCTCATGGAGTCATGGACAGACGGCAGACAGGTGCGGCCCCGGATCGTCAGACTCGCCGATCCCGATGGGGGTTTTTTCGGGCATAAACTAACGCCTGGCTCGATAAGTTTTTGTTTCCTTCTCCCGAGACACTGAGAGAGACAGCAGGAGGTCACAGTCCATTTTCAGTGTCCTGCTGGGTTGGTGTTGATAAATTAACTATGTAATGCTAATGACAATTTAGCCCCCCAATGAATGTTCCCATCCAAATTCTCTTTTTGGGAAACACGTTTTGCATCTGAAAAGTGTGTTTGCCCTTGACCCTCGGCCAATCAGTTAACAAACTCAGAAAGCTAATACAGATTTATCATGCTGTCATGGTTTTTTTGCGTGTAACCGACGGTAACCAGAGCTGAAATGTGCGTCAGGATGTCTTTTGACCTTTTTAAATGCAGAAGAGCTTGACTTTAATCACAGTTTCCTCATTTGATTATTTGGGAATTAACCTGTAATTCAGAATAATCACTCACACAGTCGGCGCTGTCCACACGTCGGGCTTACAGATGAGTCTCTGAGTCTCTGAGTTAGTAAATCCAACCCGAGCTCCCCTCGCTATGTATGTTGTATCATGGTGTTCTTTGACAGAGTCAAGCTGTCCTAATTCTTTATTTATTTTAAAGAACAAGGCAGTCATGCGAGGCACACAAAAAAAAAAGAAAAGAAAAATGAAACACAGTAGCTCTGTTGTGATTATCTTTAAGGAATCCTGCTTGTGTCTGACCTCCAGTAAGCTGCACTGGAATTCCTTCCAAGAGCTACATTGTGCCGTTCTCCTTTTGAAGAGGAATAAGTAGTTTTAGTTTCCAGGACATTCAGCAGGTCTGCTATTGTACTTCCCCCAGTGGCAACAATAAATGACCCCAAATAGTAAACTCTCTGTGTTTGTCACTCTACGCTTTCTCTTTGTCTTTGTGTGCCTTTCACGCTGCCAGCGATTTAAATCCTAATTATTAAAGGTTATGTCTTAAACAATCTAAAAAATGGTGTCAGAATTGGTGTGTGTGGTAAAAGATCTCAGAGAAGAAAACAAAGCTGCCGCAACCCAAATTGATTTATTAACATTAATAGATATTAAGTATTCATGAAGAGAACCAATCAGCAATCTGCTTGAGGACAGCCGGTCCAATATCGCTCCAAAACATGCTCAACCCTCACAGACCACTTTAGACGTTCACTCTTTCTGTCTCCTTTCAAAAAAACTAATTTGTCATGATCAGAATTAGTAGCGGGGCCCGACCTGGACCTGTCATTAAGACCTGGACTGAATCTGGTCCCTGCTTTGGTAACGAAGAACTAGAACTATGTTAGGACCTCCACATTAGACGATGTTATGTGTACGATGCATAGTAAAAACAATAATAAAGCCATCATATTATAATTTGTCAGACAAAAGTTAACTGTGGTTCCACCCGTATCCACACTCATCGAGACTTTTGTTTTTATTTAATCTGATTAAATCATCATGTCGTGCTCTAGTTTGATGGCATGTTGGAGCTCTTATAGAACCAGATTTAAAGCAATAAATGCAAAAGAAATGGACGCCTAGTATACGATTGCAACCAGAACATCAGAGCGAACGTCGGTTCTCCCGTTTTAATTAGCTTTATTTCAGCTTCACCTAATAGATGTAGCCGCGATACTGTTTAACCGAGGCTAACATATAAATTGTGGAAAAAGCCTCTTGAGTTATGGAATGTTTTCCTCCAGTCTGCAGAGATAAGGAAGGCCGGAGTAGAGCGAGGGATCGGGCTGAGCCTCGTACACATTCCTTTAGTTACCTTTGTCACGCGTGATGGAGTGTGGGGTTTACAAACCTGGCCTCCAGAACCTCTTTCTCTGACCCCCCCCCCCCCCCAATCCCTCAGTGTGTGAGTGTATGCACTGACACCACTGCTTTTCAGTTCTGCTGCTGTCTGATATTGTGCAGGGATGAGGGAACGTGAGCGGGACCAGACCTCGGTTGTCGCAAAGCGGTGCCTGACCTGGTTTTTTAAAAAGTGCATTCGGAGCCACGCACTGCAGATTTCTCTGAGGGGTCGCTTGGCTCTCCGAGACCAAAAAAAAAAAAAAAATCCGAAACGTTTTGAGCTCAGGCTTTCCTCGGTAAAGAGCGGGGCCTATTCTTTAAGCTTCCAAGTCAATGCATCGATAGTTCATTTAGAAATATCGAATCCTTCAGAATAAGTTTGTCGCAACCTCTTAACTGTCCCTTTACCCTTCTGAAATCCTCCGCTTTCTTTTCTCTTTCATCCCCCCCTCCCCCTCCCTCTTATCAGAGACGGAGAACTATCTTTCAGTTGTCCAGTCACTCGTTTGGAAACTTTACAACTGGGGCTTTTCCTCTGAGCAGTTTAAAGAAGGCTATAAATCTGCCCTGTTTAAATCCAGACTTGTTTAAGCTGCCTTTTACTAAGACCTGATGCACTGCATTCTTCTGCTGCCTAAACAGGCTTTTTAAACATTTCCCCAAATGTATTTACTGGTTGACTGATACGCCGTCTACATGGGAGGAGACAGGGAACGGGGGGGTATTTGTCTCTCTTTATGGTCCTGAGAGTAGCAATGACTGCCACATGGCCTGAGACAATGTGTGGAGAGAGAAAAGGGAAATAAAAGACAACCCTGCAGTTCTCTGCTGAATTTAATGAAAACACAAACGAAATAAAGAGAAATGTAATTGAAAACATTTTTAGTTGCACCACTGAAGTTTGTTTCCTGATATCCGCAGCCATTTAAATCCAGTTCTGTTGTTCAGGGTCATCGTTCCTGAGTATGCTCCAGGTCTCAGTGGGTTTGATATATTCAGAGGGAGCGGAGGCCGTGTTTAGTTTCAGCCTTCTATTTCCTAAACTCTCTCCCTCTCTCTCTCTTCAGTCCATTCCTCTGTGTTGATTGCCAGGAGCACTCTGAGGGTGTTCTCACCACGCCGGTCTAATATGATATGCATCTTTGTGTTTGTGTATCTGATTATCGATTTACGACCCTTTTCTTCTCTTTCTTTTTTTTTTTTTTTTTCTCTTCCCCACCGAGAATGTGAACGGCTGCTGCATTAGTCATCTTTACGACGTGTTTTACAGCGCTGCTTACTAGGGGAAGGCCCGGGGCTTGCGGTAAATTTATATTTTACGTGGTGATAGAGTGCATTTGCATCGGAGGTTCAGCCTTAAAAAAAAAAAAAAAAAAGCTCACCGTTAAGAAAGAGAGCAGATAAGACTGAGAGAGAGAGCAGAGGTCAGTTCTGGAACTCGCCGTCGCTTCCCTTCAGCCGCCACACGTAAAAATAGGAGGAGTGGTTGTCAGCGGACGCTCACACGCACCCACGTGCCCCTGTAAACCATCCACGTTTACTGTACAGCCTGTTCAAATAAAAGGTGCCTTTTTGCCGAGCAGCGTATCAGACGTGCATCTTTTTTTGTCCCCCCCCCTCCCTCATCCCCTCTCCTGCCCTCTTGTAAACCCTGACGATGGCACATTACCCGTCAGCGTGCATTACGCCGCGCTCAGATCTGCGTGGGCCGCATCTTTGAAGTTAAAACTGGGGGATGGGGGGGGAGAAATATCATAAGTACAGGCCGCGCTCCAGATAGCTGTGGCCGTGCTCCCAGATGCTTCTGGAAGATTAGAATCATCAGTGAGGAGCGATCTGCTCCATCATATGGCTCTCCTATACAGACTTGGCAGCAGGTTGAGGGGGAGGGGTTGTACAGTACAGGGTACTGGATCAGGACTACATGGCATAAAGGGGGAAAAAAACACACCAGAGGCCCCACTGTTATCTCATAGCAGGGTTTTTTTAAGTCTATTGCCTTACAGCAAAATATCATTAGGCACAGTTTTTACTCTGTAACAACATTTCAAGAAACAGCTGAATCAGAAATTTTTTTTTTTTGGTGCAACCAGACAAGCGCAACCAGCCAGTTACCCACAGCACCGGGTCTGACCTTCACGTCTTCACATCAGCTCCAAGCCTCAAATACCAAGCAGGTGTGGTGATGTCATCGGGTCTCATTCAACATACCGCGGAGCCGTGCGGAGGGCACGCAGCCTTCGCTCTGGAAAAAGAGAAGGGTTGTAACGGTGAACTCTGGGAACTGGTGAGGAGAGGCTTTCTTGTACAGAAGGCCATTGTTTGGTTTTTTTTTTTCTTTAGGCCTGAGAAGATTTACAGTAACACAGCGGTGGAGAGTTAATGGATGCTGTGATGCATAAATGCCTCTGTCAACTGATTTTCTGTCAAGATTTTTCTATCCGGCAATAAAATGTTTAAAAAATGAGCGGAGGCATATGTCGTTCCAAGATGCCAATTAATCAAACCAGGTGCAATGAGTTTTTGTGCTGCGTTGTAACCATTTAAAATGTAGCCAGGCTTGACTTTGATTCATAGTAAAATCATTTCTTTTCTCCAACTTGATTGGCTTTTCCCTCGACCGTAATGAGATGTTTGAATTCCAATCATTCGATGGCTGCTGCATGTGACAGTAATTGCGTTTCTAAACTTTAAAAAAAAAAAAAAGAAGAAGAAAACTCAACAACATGATAAATGTTTTGCTGCACAAAGATTGTTATCAACAAGGTTAGTGCAATAGTTATTCTTTCAAAGTGATCTTTATGCAACTCAGACATTTAGTGCCGCCGCAACCAGCAATTAGGAAATTATTCAGCGTTTTGATTGGGCGCCATGTTGTGTGTGCCTTGTTTGCTCAGCAAGTGGATCTGCACTAAATTAGCATTAATGAATGTTATGGCCTCCCATCAGTTTGACAGGTCTATTCTTTAGATTTGTTTTAATTGTAATTAAGCCCTGATTAACGAGCTGGGAGACGTTTCATTCTCTTTTCAACAATATAGCGTAATATGTTATGAAGGCAATCAGGAGTTTGTCTACTTTTCTTTTCCCTTTTTTTCTTGCTAATGAGGCTCATCCATATGTCACAACAAACTCGTCTCTGGAGTAGCGGCATTCCGAGGCCTCGGCTAAGCTGCTTCTGCTCCTGTTTCTGTGAAGGCAACGTGTGCCGTCGTAGGAGGACGACTACAGGTGGATTCAAACAGGTGTGGGTCGTCCCTGTGGGTTAGAGCTGAAGGTGCTGACCCCGGTTCCAATCTGGCCAGGCCGTCCTCGTGGCCATCTCTCCATTACAGCTTCCTCTTGGAGGCAATAAATGTCCCCCAAACACAATAAAAGAAAAAACACTAGTGTTGCCAGAGCAGAGAGTCAGTGAAAAGCTCTCAGTTCATGATTCCAGTGTTTTGGTCAGACACTGGGTCAAATCCCAAACGATGGACAGAAGAGACTTCATCAATCCTTGCCTCTGAGAAGCACTGCTTGTTATTAAAAATTACTTGATTTTTTGTCTTTGTCAGGATTTATAAAAAAAACTCAAAAGGATGAGTTTAAAACCCCCAATATGCATCAATTTACAGCCAAAAATAATCTCACCAAATGATAGAAAACCAGAAGATAAAGTCATATGACACTTAACAAAAAACGCCGCAATGATTACCAACAAGCAGCGTCCAATATTTTTTCATTGCTCAAGTTTCTATCAAATTTGAATAAAATTTTAACATAATTTTCTGTAAATACGCAAATAGAAAATTCTTATCGATGCAATTAAGGCAATATCACTTTTTTATTATTTATTTCTTTGCCATGAAACCCCATCAGAAGACGAGGACACTTCAAGATGACGAATGACCCATGAATGCCCCTCCACGGCTCACTATTTGGTTCATCTCATGAAATCATATGAGTCCAAGAAAAGCCGCCGACTCTGCAGGAGCTCTTTGATTATTAGATTCCCTTTCATGCCCCGACCGTATGTGAATAAACTTCTAGGATCAAATGTCCAAAAATGTCTCCGTTTTCCGCCGATTTTTCAACACTATTCCTTTACTTGTCGAGTTTGATCTTTCCTGTGTTAGAGAGAATGTGGCGGTTTGTTTTGTTAAACTCACATTATCTCATAATAATACCTTGGATTCTTTAAGGCAATATCCTGAAACACTGTTTTATTAATGCATCAACTTTGCTGATGAATCATTGAGCGCGGCACGCAATCGTGTCGCTGGAATTTTCTCATTTCCACTCCCAGCTGCCGATTTAATGCGGAGTATTATTTCAAATATAAGAGCCTTCTGCCAGTCTGTGTTGTCTTTGTCTTCGACGTTGACCTCGAGAGAGAACCGAGGTTTTTGGCACTTATTCTCTTGAGTTTTCTTACAACCTCTGATCAGCAAAAAGAGATGAAAATCCTGACTTTTTGACCCGGTGGTGTGATTTCATGTTATATCTCCTGTAATCGAGGGCATCTTGTAAGAGTGTGTTCAGCCTCTTTGTGTTGGCGTCAAGCAGCCGAGCTCCAGCTTGTTTCTTCCTCGGCAATCAAAGAGAAGGCTGTTGCTCCTTAGTCTTCTTGAATCCACTCACGTTGTTCCATCTTCCTTCTGTGACCTGAGAAGATTCGGCGGATCTGCTCACTCGAGCGTAGACTCATTTCTCCCTCCGATTCCGCTGGTTTTATCCTCACTGTCTGTGCGTTTGTGCTGACACCCACCACTTAAGGGAATTGTGTTCAACGAAGAGAAAAGGAGTAATTAAGACAGAAAATGACGGATCATAACCTGAAACTCTCACCAAGCAAAGACATTTCTTTCAGAAATAAAGCGACCGAATGGCTCTGGGGTAGGGGGGGTGGGGGGTGTCTGTGAAACACTTTGTCACTGCTTTGGCAACAACGGATGACTGTGTGCTCAACATGTGTGCGAGTGTTTATACATCATTTCCCCTGGAAAGTGTCGTGCTCGCGGGTGGGCGGGGGGGCTGGTTCTGGGTGGGTTGTGGTTAACCCCTCAAGGTCTTCAGGGTTACCCTGCCTCTGGTCTTTGTCAGGTTTCTCAGGCGTTCTTTGCTCTTGGCTCTCGGCGATGGTCTGACAGAAGGGTTAGACTGGCGAAGAAACGCGGGAGTGGCAATTAGATGCTTGTCTTTCTGGCCCTCTGAGAACATGAAGGCCTCATTAGCCCTGTGAGCTCAGCTGTCCTCTGCTGCTAAGCCCATCGCCACAGCCCACTCGTGTGTGTGTGTGTGTGTGTGTGTGTATTTGCATAGACAGTTCATGCTCTTAAGAAATTGCTTTTTCCTTCATATTAATCTGGTACGCTGCCATTTTGACAGGGCATGAACAGTTCAATCTACGTTTCTTATCGTAATAAGGCATCACCGGGCGATGCCAAGATGCTCGGCAGAATCTTAGATAACTCCGGTTAAATCAAGTCATTTATAAATCCCTATTAATTAGACCTAAAACAGCATTTCTGTTACATTGATTTGGTTTTCAGCTGATGTGAGAGAAATCTGCTCTGACACTGAATGAATGTTTCTTTACGGGTTGTGCACAGCAGGACAATGAACCTAATGGATCGTAGTGGCAGATGATACCCGGTTAGATTTGATCAACTCAGACTCCTGAAACCCACAAATATACAAACGCCGACATCCCCTAATGGACAAAAGTAATCGTTGTCACATTTCTTGAAACAGTGTGTGTCTGTGTTTGTGTGTTGCAGGTGAACGAGGAGACCGTGGAGAGGCTGGTGGTCCAGTACCCCCACATAGTTTTCAGCACGGTGATGCAGGATTGCAAGAGAACCCTGGAGAGAGCTTATCAAATGGGCTGGAGCCCGAACACATCGAACACATCGTAGCTACTGCTCATCACACACACACACACACACACAGCGACGCAGAGGCCCTCTTCATGTACTGACGCACATACACCATATTTGAAGCTCAGTCACGTTTTGCCTCTCCGCCTCTGTTCAAACATGCATGTGAATATGTAGCTCCACAATCGCAGACGGAGGGTCCGGTTCATCGGAATCAACTCTCCCATTTTAATATTTTAAGTAAGGCACGGGGCCTCCTTGTGTTTTATAGTTAAGTGAGACGTCATTTTGTGTACCTTCTTTGAACCAGAGACTTGAGCGACTGGTTTGTTTTGGTGCAAAGCAAACAAGTGTTATTTGATATCTACTTTAAGAGAGTGTTACTCAGTTGTTAATTAGGCCTCATCAAACTATAAAGCAAGGAATCTCTGTCTGTCCGTCTCTGTCTGTCCTTTGCATATCTCGAGAACCGTTCATCTGATGTACTTCGGGGCAATTAAAACACGTTCAATATGAATGAACTCATATATAATAATAAACAAGTGAGCGGCGCTCAGTGTCGTATCAAACCAGTGTGTATTTCACTGGTTGGGAACATGAGTTTGCCGCCACTTGGGTGAGTTTCCCGCCCTCTGAGTAAAACTGCATTTCCCCGGTGTAAGACTTGCTACTAGCTTATAACACTAATAACGTTACTGCCAGCGCTAATTAAACCCATGCTCTTACTTATAACCGTGTTATAAATAAGTGGCTAAAACGCCTATTTGGAAACGACCTCTGCTGTGGATTTCAGGGGCAGATTTCGTGATTTTTCACCCTTTCTATAGCTGCAATATTGGGATTGGCAGCGGTAGAAGAAGTAGCCCTACTCATAAGCATTTGTACTGCACAGTAAAAGTACATTCAAAAACTTCAAGAGAAACGCTTTATCATTTTACAATGTCCTTACATCGACTTCACATCACAGTTGTATACAGTTGCTTTGCATACTTTTAGTTTGCTTTGGGCGACTTTTCTAAGTTATTTCAGGTTACATAAGTTAGAATATTAACAGTATTCAATGTTATTCATATCTAAACAACTTACTACATTTTATAGCTGTGAGTCTGTTTTTTCTCTCCCATGAACCAGAGTATATCTCACTGGTGTTTGACTGTGAGGAGCCGTGAGTCGGGTGTGATGAGACGACTTGGTGTTGAAGTCTCGTGTATGAGCGCTTCTCGAGAAAGCTGCAAGCAGCGACGCGTTCAGCGTGTTTCAAACGGGAAAAGAAAGAAATGAGGTTTACTTGAGGTATCTGTTATGTTTAATTCTGTCTGTTTTAAAATGTCTTTCCATGGATGTTCAGTACAGCGTTAAAGGCATCTGTGGACTCGTACATGTTGAGGTGTTTGACGACGACAGAGCTCTCTGCTGTGACTCAATATGCACATTGTCGTGGTACAGGAGGAAGATTCAAACCCCTGGCTCATTTGTGCCAGGGGAAACAGAAACGGCATGTTTACATCGAGATCCTCGTCTCATTTCTTTCTTCGGCTGCAGAGATATTATCTACAGATGACTTGACAACAAAATGAGCCTCTGTATGACTCGGTAACGACGCTGTTTGTGACTGAAATCAAACAGTGCTTGAAATAGAAGTTGCCTTTACCTAAAAAGAAAGAAAAAAAAAACCCGGGTGATGTTATCAGAATACTAACTGCGACAACAAGTGATGAGAGATAAGAGGAAACGTTGCCTTAATGCTGCGTAGTTACTGTAATTGCCATCCAATTAGTGACCTGAAATCCACCCAGAATTTACTGGAGAAATGTTTATCTGCGTTTATCCGTTACCGTGTTCACGTTATCTGAGCTGATATATACGTATAAATAAATACTGTGTGGGATTTACTTAGCCTAATTATTTGAGCATATACTTGTAACATTAGCTATGTAGCAATGCAATGAGGGATTATTCTTTCTTAGTGTAGGTTGTAAAAAAAAAAAAAAGGCAGGTTTGGGCCTATCACCATGAGAGCTGGTCGATTTCCATCTATTCTATAGAAACTCAGTAGTGTACAGTTAAAAATGCTAATAACCAGGGTATTTTTCTATGGTGTGAACCAGCTCTGGGCTCAGACTCCACAGACTGTCACTCAGACCTGAACAATGGCTCACTGAGCTTAGAGTTTGTGTAGAACTATAAACTTTCTACAGCATATAGAGATTTCAGACGATTAAAAACACCTTCATTTTACCCTTGTCAGGATTTGTAGACTTTAACCGGTTCCTCCCTCCGCCTGTGTTTTTGTTCCGTTCCTGCTCTTTTGTAATCCCCATATGCACTTTCTTCCCTGCTAGATGTTGACACACTTGATTCCTGATTTGTTAAGGCAACCGTAAATGACTGGATTTACATAAAGATGAATAAAACACTACTTCAAGTTTTTTTTTCCTCTCTTTTCCTTTTTTTTGTATGTGTGGAATTGAGGCAGGAGAAGAATATTCAAAACGACAGTGGCATACCCCCCCTAATCTGTGGATGTTTAAAGATTTTTTTTTTTCTTTTGCACGTTTTTCCAAACATTTTACTGCATCAGTTCAACAGTGACTACAATGGTGAAATTGAAATTCAACATGGATTACATCCGTTTGCTCAGGTACAATGCAAATAAGGATACCAGCATGTTTTCCATCACAAACGGAAGGCCTTGGAATGCGCAAGTGTGACATACCAAAGTGTCTGTATTGGTAGAAATAAAGATGTTTTCCACAGAAGCCCATGCATTGACAATGTCTTTTCTTTCTATCGCAAAGACACAACAATGAACACCTGCATTTCAATTACGGTACACTTGTGATGTCAAGGTCAGAACTGTTGTCACAGTTGTCTGAGCCTCACTTCTGAAAATGAGAAGAAAAAAAAATGCTGTCACTCAATATGTCTGGAATCTTTGGTGAATACTGTTCCTTTAAAGTGATTTTCATGTCTGCCGATCAAACAGGACCAGAGGTTTGCTCTTCCCAGGTACATTCTGTGTGTCGTGACTTGTGTCAACATGATGCGCAATTTGCTTGTGTTACGGCTAAAGGAGTTTTCTCGATATATCTCATCTCCGATATGATATCTCTGATCAACAAACGTCTGCTTTATTTCCGGCAGAAAAGCATGGAGCAAGCACATGCTTATGTACAACCCATCTGCTTTTACACGCCAGACATCCGTGAATCTCTCTCTCTAAATAAATAAATAGTTTCAGGGTATTTTGTCCAAATACCTGTGTCTTATATCATAATCTTCACATGGTAGTATTTGTTGCAGTAAAGGGCCGTGGTGTTGTTTTCCCAGGTGTACAATGTGTTGTGTTCACCCACCTGTAACTGTTTGAACAGCGCTGGCTCACAACAGACGGACAAAAGAACATCACAGCTGCTTGAAATTGAGCAGATTGTAAACGCAAAACAACACTTGTAAAATCACTTATGATTTTCTCATAAGCGTTGATTTGTGACAAAATGTTTGAATTATCCCTTTATTATAGTAACAATGTAGATGTGGGCAGCAGATATATCGCATACTCTGCACTTACTTCTTCTCACTCGTATCGTTAGAATTTATTTTGTCGCCTTTATCTATATGAATTTAATATTGTATGTTTAGCAGAAGATAGGGAGAAAGAAGAGGGTCATTACTAGTGAAGGTCACAAACCCTTCAGTGAAGACATTTTCAATGTTACTTCTCCAGCAAAACCTCCTTCAAATAGCTTGTACCTCACTGGCCCCGACAAGCAGAGACATTAATAATTCGGCCTTTGGCTCAGTCTCCTCTGCATCTGTTCAAGGCCTTCTGATTTCAAAATGACAGGGTTTCTTTTTTTTTTTTTAATATCTCTGCTACAAATGAGCTGATCTCCCTGCGCTCGCTCCCATTTCTCTCTCGGGTAAATTACGCAGCTTGCTGAATTTTACTGCCGCCAATTAGTGCCTTTGCAAATGTGAGTGTATGCCATCAATTCTCCTGCTGATTGAGGTGGATTCCGTCGATGACTCGCACTCCTCGGACTCCTGCAATATTCATCAAGGTGGAAGGAGGCTTTCCGTCCGGCACTTGGAATAGAAAACTGCCCTCCGGAAAGGAAAGGGAGCGCGCGGGGGGCTTCGGCAGAATAGCAATAGAGAGCAGTAATTAAACTTAGTAAATATTCATGTGGTCATTACATTTTTAATGAGGTGCTGATAAGAATTGACGCTGTCCATACAGGACATTTGTCATAGAGGACCTGCAAGGACTTCAGTCTTCCAGAGAAATTAATATTTCTCAACACCTAATCATAGCTGACATTGACAGATGTCCTCGGCTGAAAAGGTAGGGGCTCCTTTGAACTTCCTCACGAGGAACCGTGAGCGAGCACTGCATGCAACGACTTGCCGATCCAGCCGATGGTGCTGCCCACGATAACGATCGATCATATCTACAGTAGGCGCCATCTGACACCGGGCAGCCAACGCTACAAAACACTCCCTGCTCGGACAAGTATTTTGGTGTAACCTCCGTTGGCCATCTTTGCCTCAGACGCCTTCCTTGAGGGTCTACTTTTCCTTCCGACGTGGTCCCACTGGCTGACTGTGGAGGGTCCACTCTGCCAAAGCTTCCCATCATCCTCTTCATCCTACACTGAATCAACTTTACTCTGGCACATCCCAGCATTCCCCCTGCTTCCCCCCTGCCCTCCCCAAAGCCCAGATTCTTCCTGTCTCTTGGAAATCATGTCAATCATGTAGCCCGAGTGTTCCAAGGGCTTTCGAGATTTATCAACATATTCTTGGAAAAAATGGTTCCCGTCCATCATCGTATACTGTTCTCGCCCCGCTCCCTGTGGAGCGAGGAGGTGTTTTGCCTCGCTACCTGTGGTATTCTGCCTGCCTATTGGCTGGTGTTGATTCTGCAGTGGGGAAGGAGCGTAGCGTTGAAGAGCGAGGATGTTAATGGGTTGACTTTGTAACCGACACTGCCTTTGAGCAGCGGGAGCGAGTTCAGCGTTGCTATTCATGACTCCGGAGGAGCCCGTGCAGTTTTAGGCCCCAGACGAGACCTGCAGAGGACCCCGGTACAGAGTATTTGAATTACACCGACTCGTTTACTTGTTTTGGATGATCATCGTTGGTTAGAAGGAGGAGGAATTCTTCTTCCCAGACACTGCATCTGGAAATTGAACTTGAACATGATAGACCCCGGCATTCCTCCGCTTGATGCATGAAGATTTATGGGTATGAATTCCTCCATAATGGTTTTGCCTCTCACCAGGGGCCACGACTAAACCAGCTTTCCTGTCCAACCTCATGAAGATAAAAAGAAATGAGATTTGTTAATCCACCCAATTTTGACATTCTCCCAATAAGCCTCATTCCTGCCGCCTGGAGAAAATATCAACCAAGTAGTACCCTAAAAAAAAAAAAAAAAAAAGTGAGGTGTGAGTATATGTGTTTCGGCAAGGATAATGAAGTCACCATGATTCCCCCACCACTTCCACGGCTCCGTGTAGATGTTGTCTCTCCGCCTTTCAAGCTGGAGTTAATTGCGGTGTTTAGGCAGAGCTCAGTCTAGCTTCTAAACGGCAAAGGTTAATTAGCAACAGAAGGATCTCCACACAAGATATGTTGACATTTCCATTTCCTTCTGGCTAAAATGAGAAAGGACCCCGTTTTGTTCACAGTGGGATGGGAAAAGGGAGGAAAAATGATTCCTCTACAAACATCCTAATTTCTATGCAAGGCTCGGCGTTGATATGCAGATTTGGCAGTTGGATGACATTTAAAAGTAGTTAATTGTGCAAATCTTTGTTTTAGACTGGAAAGGTCGTAGATAGTGAGAGTCTTTCATCATGAACTAAACCCCCCCCCCCCCCCCTCATCAGCACAGCTGCAGAGAAGGGAGGCGGGGGTTTGTTAGTTCCTCCGCTGACCGCCTTATAAAGTCGCCCATTTTCGCTCTTCAAGGTGGTTCATGAATATTTATATCCACAAACTGTTTGGAAAATGAAAATTAATCTGCCGCCCGACGGGAGATGACTTGGCTATCTGTTTTCACCAAAGTATGCAATGCTCCCCATTCAGGACGAGAACGCTCCATTGTTTTCTCTCTCATATTCCTAAACGTCTGGATATCAAATTAAGCATGTTGCTTCTTGATGGACAATTTTTTGTTTCATTGCAACACATTCTTCCTCTTATTACAGCACAGCTCAACACTTCTGTACTGTTTCCTGTAGGATTGTGTTTATCATAACTTCTCTAATGCAATTTTTGGAGGGTAAATCTACGCTGCAAAAAAACAATCCTTCCATCTGAAAGCAATACGATGATGCTAAATAGGTTTATTGCATGTATTATTTTGTCCATATTTTGGATATTACCATCTAACAGGCAACACTGGTGAAAAAGCAGTGAATTAAAGCTACAGCAGGTGCACAGATTGGAAATTTTACACCTGGTTTCACCTGAATAGCACAAATGGATACGTAATTGCACCATTTCATCACTTCCCTTCGCTGGGTGACATTAAAGGGAGCACTTTGAGAGAACGGAATGAGGATGAATACATCCAACCGGGGACTTGAGCAAAGCTAAAATGTGATCGCTCTTATTTCTATTTGTCTTTCGACTGAAAACTCTCTTGATTTAGCTACCATTAGGCTTCCTCCAAGGATACGCTGCTCTTGTTTGCTCGCCGAAATGACTCGGTGCACATTTAATCAACGCCTAATTCGCCGGTCCTGCTCTTTGTGTTTTTCCTTGAGGCACGATCTCACGTCCTCCTCGGTTCCCGTCAATTAAAAACAGTCCCGCCCTGTTTCTGAAGCTACAGATGGCCAGCGTCAGGACCGGATTCAGGGTCTCCGGGCCAACTGCTCTGACATGTCAGACATGTCGGTATGCCTTGTCACTCCCCACTCCTCCGCTGCAACAAAGGTTGGGCCGACTCCCCTCTGGAGCTCCGGGGCCCGAGTGGCTTGCAGAGACCTGAGGCGTGACGGAGCCCCAGTCTCAAGGCCAAGAGTGCACCCCCAGACCGCCTTTCAAACCCTCCTTCCTCCCCCTCCTCCTCCTGAAACCTAGTGTCCATTTAATCCTCCTTCAATTCCATTTCTTGCCTCCCAAACCCTCAAATCAACACCCCCGCCCCCCCCCTTCCTCTCCACTCCCTCCCGAACAGTCACTCACACACACATTCCTCTTTGCATTTTCCTCACTAAATTCTCTGCTCATTTTCCATCCCCATCTCACACTTGCTACTCGCCACCTCTTGGCCCCCCACCACCATCCCAGAGCGCCCGGTCCCCCCCCCTCGGTGGCTTTCCAAGGGTGTGTATTTCACGCCCTGGTGACTGGACAGGCTCTGGGTGATTTCCCAAGGTGGGGGGCTGAAGGTTGGGCAGGAACCAGTGGTGTGGAGTGATGTCAGAGCAGGGACGTGGATTTGTGTGTGTGTGTGTGTGTGTCACTGCATATCTATGTGTCTGCATGTGTAGGAGTATATAGTTTGAACTCCCCTTCAAAAGGCCAGCTGTACAAATGCTGCTCGGAATGAGCGAGGTGTTGAATTAACAAGCCATACGAGGCACCCTATTCTCCTGTGTTGCTCTGTACACTGACCTGGCAATAATGAGGCAGAGGCACATTACAATGGTTCTTTATGGGTTATGTTCTGAACATTACTAGACCAAAGGGGCTAATGTGCTGGTGTGCGGAAAGCCAGATGAAATGACAGTGCGGCGAGCCAACTGAGCGTAATGAGAATATTGTGTTTTTTGAATAAACCCCCGAAACGGGGAGAATTTGCGCAGGATGTGGGCCAAGGCAACGTTCCCCGCTGTGCTCTTTAGACAGTGTTCGCGGATCTTTTTCAAACCATGCTTGACAGCGCTTCCTCCGCTGTGGCCCGGGCTCTGAAAACCCAGGTTTTATTTATTTATTTACCTCTATTTACTCAGTCTAGTTTGACCGACCGTGCTCTGGCTGCTTCTCAGAAACGGCCCCGCTTCACCCCCTTTCAGTTACACACGTTTGCACCTCTGGGAGCCAAGGACCCCCTCCCCCTCCCCACTGTTGTTCAGTGAGCGGTTTCTACTTGACCGGCCGGGTGTTAATTGCCTTACTCTGGGTCACTTCCACAAAAGTTACATGTGAATGTGCTGCCTTTTTTTCTTTTTTCTTTTGCACTGCCCTCTTGTTCCCAGCTCAGGGATTTGGGCCTTCAAGTCCATAACCCAGTTCTCTGAGCTTCCCTCATGCTTGGCGCAAACAGACGTAGACGGAGGAAAAGCTTTTTTTTTTTTAGTAAGCTCCAGCTTTTGTGCAGCACTGAATGACCTGCTCAATGCAAACGTCATAACCGCCGGCTTGTCGCTCCGTGGATTTGGCTCTGCATCATCGGTGTAATTAGCTGACTGTCTACATGTCAACACCACGGCTGCTACGTGACGACCCAGCATGCCCCTCCAACTTTTCCTTTTGTGCCTCTTGTGTGATGTAGCCAGAAATGACTTCATCAAAAAGAGGCAGGATTCATATCTCAAAGCTGAAGACAATACACTGGCACCAGCGCCGAAGCCAGCCCACGAGTGTGTGTGTGCGTGTGTGTGTGTGTGTGTGTGTGTGTGTGTGTGTGCACCAGTGGCTGCGCCTATAGACGTCCATGCCCAGGTTCCAGGAGTCCCGTCTGCCCACCATTGTAAAGCCATTATTCAGGAAATTAATTCCTGCGGTTAACATGACAACCTGTCTCCTCACAGCTATTCTCAAAGTTTCTTTTTTTGGGGCTGATTGTAGTTAAACGGAGAGATGAAAGGAGGGGACAAATTTGGGAAACCGTTTCCTGTTCTCTTTGAATTTTTTTCCTTCTTTCCCTTGTTTGTTAAAAAAGATGTGTCATATGAGCCGTTCCTTTCAGACGAGAGGTTAGCATTGTGCCAGCTCGTTGCTGTTGCCTGAATTTAAAACAATTACAGCAATGAATAGAAATTAATTATTTTCTTAATCTCCGGTTTGGGGTTAAGTTAAGTGTGGAATTTGGAGATGACAACTTTTCGCAGAGATTCTAACAATATAATTTAATCAACTCAGCCAAACTGATTCAAAAATTCTTTTGCAATGACACAACTCTCTCTAACCCTAGCCCTCTCTTTAACCCAACACTTAAATAAGCTCTAAGTATATATATATATATAAACGTGTCACTTTTTCATTCGTGGTTGTAAAATGTTTAGATTCCTCCCCTTAAACACAAACTGTTAGAAATGTGTAATAAGTCTAATCAAAGCATGAATCAAATCTGTCTCGGCAAAGACAGATCAGATACGCCACTCAGGGTCAGCACGAGGTAAAGAAGAAATAAGAGCTGAGTCATCCATATATCACCTGTATCTGATTGGCCTGATGGCTTTGTTTGGGAGCCAAGTTAATGTTTCCATGGAATGTTTGTTCTGTGTTTTCTCGATGGAAACGAACAGATTATTTCCATAAAAGAGGATGAACTCGTCGTGCTGCTCTTCAAACAGGTTCCTTTTTTTTTCCCTACTCTGGACTTTTTTCTGTCTTTCATCTCCCTGGCTTGTCCTCAAGTGACTGTCTTTCCAGAACTGGTGTTTGGCTTTTATTTTCTCTTCCAGCCTGCATATCAAAGATGAGGCAGGTGTGGTGTGTTAAGCTCGCGTCATGCAGTTGATTAAGATTTGCTCTCTGTAACCGGGAGGGTCCGGGTCAGCCGTGGTCAGGATGACTGCTTGTCTGAATGGGAGTGATTTGCATTTCACTGGAGGAGCTCAGCTGACTGGATGTAACCTCTCCCTGTCAGGAAGTGGAGGAGGAACCATATGAATAATCCTCCTGACCTCATCTTTGGATTAGCAGAACAATACCCTCGGGAACGGCCATGTAAATATTAGAAAGTTAAAAAAAAATGACACTGTGTCTGTTTGATTGCGTGATAGGGTGTGTGCCTGTGTGTGTTTGCACACATAGGCCTACACAAGATATGTTTATTTTAACAGATGAAACCTTGAGTGTTGTCAAAACTAAGAGCCAATCAGTGTTTTGATTGGGCAACAGTCAAGCACTTCCCATCATACACTGCAGCAAGCAAGTTAACATAGTGGCCAAACTGAAATTACATTTTCCACGTCTGTCACGTAATTCCACTGGGCCCAAAAATATATTTTCCCATTGACTTACATCGGGGAAACTCAGCTGATAATTTGTTATGAGGTAAATCAACTTCCATGAAAAGCCCTTATTTAAATCATAAGATCCTAAAAGTTGTTGAAAGCACAGTGGCCAAATCCAGAAATATGTTCCTTCCTCCGTTCATGTGAATGAACCAGAGAGCGAGGGTTGGTGGGCGGGCTTAAAGGAAAAGGTGGTGCTCTTACTGGAGGAAGATCGCCAGAACGGGGTCCCACTGCCAACACTGCATGGGCTTCTCTTTGTGCAGCCTTTAGGCTGGCTCTAAAACCCACAGCCGCCGTGATCTCATGATGGTATCGTTGCCTACTTGTGCATGAGAGCAGGTCGGACCACCATGCGTTGCTGGGAGATAGCTGGTGATTGACTCAGGTCTGGTTCATCTCCAACGGGCCTATCGGTTGTTCGTCACGTTATTCGACTCCTTGATGTGAGAACGTCTCAGCAGGTGTTCGGAAAGGAAGGCAATGAAACACAGTCACTCAAAATATTCCACTTTATATGTTATTCAGCGGATCATTATGTCTGATATATCAACACTATGCCATAATAATTACTCTAAGTGACTGTGAAATGACTTAGGCTAGCTGTGGCCCTGTTAGCTATACTCTGTAGAGACACGACCGCCTGCTGGATACGTAATTCACTATAAGCTTCCTCTAATGACAACAGATTGTACTAAGAGAAGAAAATTAACTCTGCACTTTAGATTAAGGAAGTAATTGAAACGAATCTTTGCATTTCTAATTGACTCTCAGTCAAAACAGAGTCAGGTCTGCAGAATGAGATATCTAAAAAAAAAAAAAAGACAGCGTATTTTCCCTCACTTTGTCAAGCTTTTCCTGCCTCAGATTAGTGAAGCTGCACAAAGTGAAACAGCTGCTCTGCACGAAGAAATGACTTTGAAAACAAGTGTATTGTCCCGATATTTCACACTGTGCACTCTGAATGGAACAAAAGCAACGAATCTTGATTGTGTGTCTCAACTCAATGACTCATAATCTTGACTTTATTATAGAAATATAGAAATAAAAAAACGTGTTTGTTGTTGACAAACATTCATCTGGCGGCAGGTTAAGCTTTGTAACGTGGATTCATTACTGTGAACCAACGGTAGTTGACTTATGTGGCCTCGGGGCTCATTTCCTGTTAATCATGCAAACATCAACTCTCCCCCTGAAAATACTCAAAGTCTGCCCAACAAAAATCTTTTTTTCACTTTCACAATGAATTGCCGCCGGTACTATATATTCTCTAACTCTGCCTGGCCTGAGAGCACGCTAACCAGCCACGGAGGCAGACTTGTACACCTTGCGGAAGGACTCCATTCATCAGCCCGTCAGCTCAATAACATCAATAGCCCCGTGGCCAGTGGTTAATCCTGCTACTTAGAGGTCCGCAGAGCCACACCTCTCGTCTGATCACGGCAGATGTGTCCAATTCTCAGCCACCCCGGTGCGTTTACTCACTCGATTCTAATCATGACCTCTTTCTGTTTTCCCTCCTCCTTGAACAGACCTGACGGTGCCGACCGGGAGAGATAATCAGGCCGAGAGACTCTGTGTTAAAAATGTCTTCAAGAGAAATTTTACAGTGCATGAGAAAGGGAAACCTTCACTTTGATTCCCTTCTGTGCCTGTCTGTGTTTTTCCCCGAGTAGAGCAGCTCACTGTGATCTCGGCGGCTGCTCCGCGATCTGTTATCCCAGAGCTTTCTGGTGTTCTGTCGGACTGTATTACTCCCTACGGACCTCCCGCCCTGCTCTGATCAGGGATCAGCTAGCTTTAACAGTGAGGATGGTCCCGAGTGTGTTTCTCTCAGTAGGTCTCTCTGTGGAGGAGGATTCTCTTACACCAGATCTGTGTCCTTAAACGCATCTGTCAGTTCCTTCTGATGCCATTGATTCCCCACCATCTGAAGGCTGAGAGCTGCTGCTTGCATTTTCTCTGTATGAGTTTAAAAGAGAGAGAGAGTGGAGGGTTGTGTGTGACTAATTCCCAAACATGGAAAATGACCCTCAAGTCTACACGTGTGAATGACATGGGGTCGTGGCCTTGGCTAGCCCTCATCTTTCTAACTCCACCCGTTGTCCCTCCTCGCCACCATCCGCCTCTTCCTGGCTCTAACCTTTCTCCATCTGACCCCAAAACCCTCATCGCCTTCATCCCTCCCCCCTTATCACTACATCAGATCCTCGAGGAAACAAACACCACAACCGGCCTGACCTCTCCGACACAAAAGAAGAAGCTCAGAGGAAAAAACCCAGCCCTCTGTCTGATATGACGGGCACCTCTTTTCCTCTCCTTTCTTTCTCTTTACAAGTCAGAGTGATGTAGAGAAAAGTGTATTGACTTTGAAGGTTGGCTACAGAAACATCACAGTCGCTGTGCTCAAAGCCGTCCAAGGTAAAGAGCGGATCAATACTTTTCATATTCCGCTGCGGTGGAGTGCTATCGACCGGGACCTTCGCGTAGCCGCCGTGCTCCCGCAAAACCAACGCGCCGTGTCATTCCAAAACGTGCTATTTTAATCAGCGAAAGACACTCGTGTCTGACAAGTCCGCTCTCATCTCCGTCGGCAGCACTCATCCCTCTCCGTCTTCCGTCCTTTCCTCGCATCTTCTCCAAAGGATTGATGGGTCAGAAAAGTGGTTCCATCCGCAGGAGAAGAGTCTAAGGAGAAGCTGTCAGAACCCAAAGTGACGGGGAGAGATCGAGGCGTCCGCCAGAGTGCAAGTGTCGTTACGAGACAGGGCGACGCTAAGAGGCCGTTTGACAATGTAAGTAGGAAAGTCGGGCCTCAAAGTACCATCTGCTAGTGGCGAAGGCAAGCACTCCCACCGTTTTAAAAGTCTCCTTGAAGACGCCTACCGTGCGTTTTCTTCGTTGTTCAAACATCACGTCGGAGAAACTCTCTGCCTTAAATTCAAATAACACACAAGTCAGTATACACACTTCAGTAAAATTGCTTGCAATCTTTCGATCCTTCTGCGCTGCCCTTCACGATGTAATCCAGAAACAGTGGGAGGCCTGTGTGTTGATGACAAGCCTGGGGCCCAATAACATTCATTCCACTTAATGTGATTTCGCCCATCCTGCTGCTGCTGCCGGCCCCCGGACCCCAACCGTGAACCTGATAAAGCCGGCGTATCTGCCGCGCCTCTCTCTACCTGTGAAACAGCCTGTCATTGGCAGAAATAGCAGACGATGATCATCACGCTCATCGCCACCACCAGCACCACCATCATTCTCACTATCATCATGTTCATCTCGACTATCACCATCATCTTCTGGAGCGAGCAGTAGGTATCGCTGTCGGAATGAGGGTCTGAAAACGTGAAAGTGGAGGGTTCTCTCTCCAGGCAGCCGCAACCCGTGAGGTTCCCTTTGTGACCCCACACAGATGTCGCTTATGTCTTTTCAGAATAGGCAGACTAGCGGCGTAGGAAAGCATGCACGGCAAAATGTGTGTGTGTGCTCTAATTGGCATCTTGGTGAGCAAAGCCATGTTATGTTTACACTATGCTAAATGGTGCTGCTCGTGTTTTCAGAGTGTCCACGTCATTTCAGCAAACACACCATTTATGTTCCAATCCTCCAGCGTTTTCCATCCACTATAGACACGCCACATGTGAAGTACTCAAATATGCACACTTGCACAAACATACGACAATCAGTCAAATGTGAGGAGTGAAAATATATATCGAGTAGCGCTCGCACAATGCTAAAGTGCTCCTTCACACCGGTGAATTCTCAAAAGGCCCAGGGATGCTGTGTGTGGTGTGCTAATATGGAGGCAGATGAATCACGTCTCTGCATTTCATTGGCATGCGTAAAGATGACACATTACTGCTGGAATCCAGTGGGACAACATGATGAGGCATTTAACCGTACCAGATACAGGATCTAATTATTAAAAGCTGTGTATGCATTGGAGCTCCCATTGGGGGTTTAGGTGTAGAAGTTTGACTCTTCCCGACGTGGATTGCTGCTTCGGTCTGCTGTTAGGAATCCTTCCAGACGGACGTGGCGGGAGGTGGGAATTGTCTCATTGAAACTCTGTACTTAAAGGTTGAGTAGGTCATTCTATTCAGAAACACTTTCTGTTATATCACTTGAAATCCCTGTAACATACTGATAGCAATGAATAATTTTGCTCTGACATAAAAAGCTATTTAAAAATGTCATCTGTGACCTTGGCAGGACTGTAAAAAACCCGTCCAATCAAAAAAGTCAAGCCGGGGAAAATAATTGGTTGGTTGGCCTGTCTGTCAATGCTTACTTCCTGATTGCACACACTCTGTCGAAGGGGCGTTTTCGGGGAGCGGCTTTGAACAGAGGTCTGAACGAAGGAAGCGGGACGTTTTTGGTTCAGAAATGCGTTCAAAGTCAAAATCTCTGTGGTTTTTCCAAATTACCTCCTCTGCCTTTTAGAGTTACCTCCTGCTGTGCAGCTGGTAATTGTTTTACAATGATTGCAGGTTGGATTTTATATTGCTATTCATAATACATGCATTCATAATACAACATACTGTATATCTCCTGTATATTTCATTTTTCCCATCCAGTGAATTATGATAGGTGAACAGCTGGTGCCCTTTAATCCCCAAAAGCTTGCGTATTCAGTTCAGCTGAAAAGAAAGAAATACCCATAATGTCAAATAAGGGTTATAGTGGTAGAAACAATCCACAATATTGCTTGCCAGAGATAAAAATGTGTTCCCAATGTACCAACCGCAGAGTCGCCATAGATACCCCGTCAGAAATAGCAGCTTTTTTTTAAACATATACGCAAGTTTGGTCAAATCTGGGTTATGGCAAGGTAATAGAAAAATCCCTTACAGCTGTAATGACTCTACAAGTGGTCAGAAGAGTCACGATGACACTAAACCAAAACAATGTCCTCGCCCTGTCTTTTCTCTCTTCATCTGCGGTATTATTCCCTGCATGAGGAGAGACAGATCTTCGGTGAGAGTGGAGGAATGTGCTTTTGTGCTGTCGGTATATAAGGGCTTCATGTTATGTGACTTAGAAAGATAGACAGAGAAGAAAATAGAACCTATTACTCAAAATGACCTTTCATCTAAACAATAATTGTGTGTGTGTGTGTGTGTGTGTGTGTGTGTGTGTGTGTAGCCATTTTTTCCATGATCAACATATTTATTCTCATTACATACTTGAGTTTGACAGTTGCCTTCGACAGTTGGCTTAGCTTAGCACAAAGGCTGGACACTCGGGGAAACGGCCTTTCTCTGTATATTTGTATTATCGTTTTCTAACAAGTACTTACCCAACTAACACCCACATTTAGCCTAAGGAAACATAGTTAGCAAGGGTGTTCCCGGATTTTAGATCTCAATTTCTCGTCTTTTTTCATAAAACAAGAAAAGCATTAAGTTCCTTGTGTTCCCCTCTAGATCAACTTCTGATGTAGTGAGTAAGGCTGATTGCAGGAACCTCTGGGACAAACTTTAGATTTTTGCCAAATTAAATAAACTAGACCTGACAAATATCTATTGACAATGGCATTTCACAGATAAGTGTGACTTCCTGCTTCTTATTTCTTTCAGAGTGGTGCACAGGCAGCCATGGGGTTGATTATCTCGCCGCTCCGTGGCCACGCTCCATGCGGAAACATGGCTGTGTCTCTTCTTTGTGAGGCGGGTGCGAAGCCGGCGGGACGCTGGCAGAGACTGTAGATATCCACTGTGAGCTTTTTATGGTCAGCTTGAATGGTGCACTGATGAAAAATGGAGATCACTTCAGGCCCAACTGTTCTTGTCAGATTTTGCACTTGGGAACCACATTCATTAAATGTCGTGTGACCAAGACTGATTTTTATACCAATTTCTATGCTAATCTGAGAAAACGTATCTGTATTTTTCCAACCTGTTCATTCCAGGTATTTTATTAAGACGGTGTTACATTGTGACTTTATAGAACAAGGAGGTTCCACCTTATACAGATCTGTTTGCCGTTTTATGATCATAAATCTCAAGCACATTTTGAGACAAAACATTTGCATTCCTTCCATACCGTCGTACGCCTCCCAGTCCCACATTGTATTAACCCTTGTAACCTACTCTGCCCCGGGTACAGGACTCTCATAGTCTTGAAGGGTCTCCTCTGAGAGAACGAAAACCGCGCCCAGGATTGAACAATTCACCCTCGCATGTACACATCGATGGTGCACACAGAAAAATGGAGCTCGGGCGGATCATTAATGCAGCCTCACAGATCGGACGCTCGTCACGGCGCACGCCTAGAATTGACCGCACACGTCCGTCAGACTTTCATCACCTGCCACCTAAAGTTTGTACTCGTGCTTCCGCTTTCTTCCTCCCCTGAAATCCCCGTCAATATGTTTGTTTTGGTAGAATGCGTGGGAGACGGGGAGCTTTAAAAAAAAAAGGGTGAGAAAGACTGTTTGATTAAAAGGCCGTATTGACAGATTGGAGTCAACAGGAACGAATCTCGATTGCGTGGGTCAATGCGACGCTCGTCAAACTCGGGGCGGGGGCGTGAGCGCGTGTATGTGGGAGTACATCACGGGTGTTTATGTGGGTGTGGGTTTTTGATATATGTTGGTACACGGTGGAGTATTCCTGTCATACTGTGTCTCCGCCTGCAGTGAAAGCCGATAGTGTCCTGTGGTTAAATCATTTTACACAGTGGAGAGTATTGGAAGGAACACCAAAGCTACAGTTAAGACTTTAACTCACTGACAAGACCTCGTGTGTGACCTGAGACGGGTCAGAAACTTGGAAGGAATACAGTTGGAAACATTCTTTTTTCTTTTTAAGGAGATTTCAGACATAGTGAACCAAAGTGGCCGGCAGCCTACACAAACATAAGAACATCAGTTGAGTGTTAGTGCAGTGCATACATAGTATAGGCTGTAAATTATAACTGCTTTCCAAAAGCCCTATTCCACTGGAGAAACATTTCCAGAAACCAGGAACCTTGTTGGGAGCTCGGGGAGTTTACTTGTGCTCCTCATCAGAAGAATCAGGGTCTAAGTTTGTGTGTTACAACTCAGACTACTAATGCTGACTGCTTAATTTAGCTGAGCACAAAGACTGGAAACTGGGGGGGAATCATCTAGTCTGGCCCTGTCCACAACTTATATGTGCCAACCAGTAACTCTAAAGCTCATTTATTGTGATGTCATCATGTCTTGTTTGTTTAATCCATGCAGAAACTGAAGTGTAAAAAATGGCACGTTGTGGTTTTAGGAACTATATCTGGAGCTTCCACCGCTGGAACCCTGACGAAAGCTTGTGGTGATAAGACTCCAGAAAGTGACTCTATCCCAACAAGAAATAGTTCAGCGCATAATTTCCCCCAAAAAACACATACTATCATGTTGACACTGTGATTTTTGATTGCAGACTAAACTGCAAAGTAAATGGACCTGCATTTATGTAGCGCTTTTCTAGCTAACTAGCTACTCAAGGCGCTTCACACTACATTCACTCACTTTTACCCATTCATACACATTCACACGCCGATGGCGCAGCATCGTGGGCAATTGGGGGTCCAGTATCTTGCCCAAGGACACTTCAGCATGCAGACTGGAGGAGCCGGGATTCGAACTCGCTATACCTCTGAGCCACAGCTGCCCAAAGTATGATTTTTTTAAATCAATTATTTGTCTAATTGACTATCTTCACATTTCTTGGAATGCAGAAAGGAAAAACAGGAATACACAAGTTAGGACAATTTGGATAAAATGGTGCATTTTTTTCATCATTGTGTTGTGTGTGTTAGTGTTTATGAAGGGGCTAAAGAGAGATGTGGTTCAATGTGGACAAGTAAAGGCAGTTCAGCAGCAAGGGAGAGAGAGAGAGGGAGAAGGTGTCTGACTGGGCAAGGCGATGTGAAAGTGTGGACAAAGGCAGCTGAAAATGTCACAGTGAAGAAGAAAGACTGTTTAGGCAGTGACGGATGAGAAGAGAAATGCAATCTGGGCCCAGACAGAGGTGTAACAGACCAATTTGTTTGTGGTGTAATGGAGAGAAGATGGGTTGGCCCGGGCGATAAGTTGGCCAGGCCTGGGCCAGGCTGGACTCGGTGGATAAGAGGGGTTCTGAGGTCTGTGTGGAAAACATTCAGAGAGACAAATATCTGCTGCGGCTGGGAAAGGTGGGCAAAGTTAACAGCAACAAAAAGATGTATAGATGTGATATTTCAGCAGTACAAAGCAGACGGTTTGTTTGCAGAGTTGTTAGGTCTTTGGGGGGAAGTTCAAGTCGAATCTCAAATAATTCAACGGAAGCCTTATAGTCTCAGTGCGCATAAGGTACAGATCCAGAAACAGTGCAAAGCAAAAACCAATGGGGCTGCCACATACACCTTCCCCAAGGACACACAGGCGTAATGGTTCGGTGCATTCCCTATGAGATTCAAAGGTTCACTGCAGACCGAGCTCTGGCTGCAGAGATAGCTTTTGGTTTAGGGAATCTCACCTTTTGGGCAGGAAGGATTCAGAGCCAGTCGAGTGATACCAACTGTCTTTGAGGAGTATTTGGTGCTAAAAGCTTGGTTGGGGAACTGGTGTCACTAACAAGCTGCTATGCTAATGTGCTAGCAAGCCTGCAACGCAGCCACTCCACCGCTAGTCAGTCACAATGGCTCCCCGAGCTTCTGCCTCTTTCCTCTGTAGTGCAGTTTGCTCGCCGTTGGCTTCATGGTCGGATTATACGTGATTTAATTTGTTAAAGAGTTTCATTGAGGAGGGAAAATAAGCTCTCTGAGCTAACGAGCTTTTATAACCGTCCAAAATCTGTCACTTAGCAAACGTGTTAGCTTGACTGCTAATGGGACAATACCATTACTTGCCGGAGAAGTTTATACTCCAGCAGAAAAGGTTAAATAAAAGTGAGTGGTGCAGCACGGCTAATAACAATATCCGTCTTGCTGGCTCGACGTTCTCGCAAAGGTCAAAACTGTGGAAACCGCCTGCTATTGGACAGTTTTGCTTGGTCATAATCTGCACTGAGCAAGTCCACTGATCAATGTTGCTGTTTTAAATGCGGATGTTAGCAGGTCTTAAGACAGATCAGAAGCCTCATGAGATGCTCATCCTGATCAGATGCATTTGTATCTTATCAGGTTTCACATCCGGTCTGGGATCTTCCCAGGACTATAAATTATTAGTTGTACCTGTTCCTTGACTTTCTTAGCCTGTCTGCTCCTGTCTTATTTAGCTTTTATAAGCTCAGTATTTCACAAAATGGGTGTTTTTGCTTTTCTTCATGAATTGTGTGAAATAAAACGTGTTACAGCCTTCTGTCAGTCAAGTCTCAAGGAAGTCAAGTGTTCAGGTCTTTATTTTCAAAACTTGAAATTGACTCCAGGATGAACATTTCTATGATCTGGTTTTTGACCCTGTTCTGTCACTGTATGACCAGAATCACCACTGCCAATGTTAACCCTGAATTCAGCACATGCCCATGTCAAACTGAAACAAAAACATAGCAGCTTTCAGATCTGTGGTTCTGACATACACCAGCACTAGGAAGAGGTCTAAGAAACGAAATGAAGTTGTATTTTCAGACCTTAAATATGTTTTTGTTTTGTGTTCAAATAAATAGAAATGTGTGGAATTTGAATGGAATTCTACTTTTCCGTTTTCTTTAGCAGCTATGGGAGCAAAAGGTCCGGCCGAGAGGTCGGGAGATGACCCACCAGGAGGGGATGAAGGGAAGAGGAAGGGAGCGGTAGAGAAAACTGATATGGGAGGAAGGGATCTGGAGCACTAACACTTGGGGATGGAGGAGAGAGAGTGAAGGGAAGGAGGAGAGGATGAGGGCAGAGAGGTGACACGTTCAGATGGAGGGAGAGAGAGAGGGATGGAGGGAGGGAAAATGATGAGGGGGAGTTGGGGAGGCTGCAGATCCACCGGTTTGACCTTGCAGACGGTTTGCGGTCTCATCTGGTGTGCGCACGTCAGACCGCTCACATGAACTTGTGTGTGTGTGTTTATCTGTATTTGTGTGTGTTTTTTTTACTTCCAGCAAGTTGTGCTTTATTTACCAAGCAGGGTCAGTCCATCCAATACACCACAGAGAAAGCTCTCATCTCTTTAATCTCAACCAATCAACAAATCAATGACCAAAACATTCTGGGTGGATGATTGGTCAAAGTGTCTGTGACAGAGCTCAACTATGTTTCTACTGTAAAAAATATCCCTTCCTTTGATGGGCTGCCACAGAAAGAATCACACTTGTCTGCCGGTCTGACTTCCCATCCTCAGGGTTGAATTCACAAAAGGACTGTTTGGCCTTTGCAGCTGTTAAACCTGAACAAATAGGACAAAAAATAAACCATGTATTTCGCCATCGATGAAATGCACACATAACGCAGATACAACAAAATTATTAGCATCTTCAGAGAGTTGTTTAAAAAACTTTAATTAATTAAACTTTAATTTAAATAACCCAATTCTCTTCTAAAAGTTTACTCAAACCAGTTCTTTGTTCCTGGACTAAAATATTTGGAATTCAGTACAGTATGTGGAAAGAATGTCGGATGATTGCTCCTAACTTTCTGTCGTTTTAAGTCTCAAAATATTGCCTATGCATCAAGGCCACTGCCCGGTGCAACATATCGACCATTGTTTGATTAATGACAGTCGCCATCTCTGCCGCAATCATCTCTCATCCTCTGGTGATTGCCGCTTCAGTCACTCGGCCATCTGTCTGCTCTACTTTAAAATCACACCGTCTACCTGCCAACCCCCATCCGCAAACCGGAGCCCGGTAATGATCTGATTTGCCCTTGTTTCTCGGTGTAAAAATAGTCAGATACATAATTAACATCATCGCTCATAACGGCTCCAATAAGCGCGGTGGGGGTGAAGGATGGGGGCCTGAGCTCGTCTGAAGGCGGAATGTTGTTCGCCCAAAAAGCTACTCAGTCATCCCGTCTTAACACTTCCTGCATGGCGAATTGGAAGGTTGCCAAACGCTGCTGCAGTTCTTTATTTGCACTCAATTTAGATGGTTTGGCGCCAGGCTGTGTGCTCTGAGTCTCTAGTGTCTTCCGTTTCCCCGTATCGCTCACCGATTCGCTCCTTTCCCCACCTTACTTTCCCTCTTTCCTTCAGCCATTTCTTTTGCCATCCAGTTTCTGTTTCCTCTCCCATATGTGGTTTCACTCATCTCGTTTTCTATCGTCTCCTAAAACTCCCTCCTCTCCCTCTTTATCACTCTCCCTCCCTCTCTTTGTCTTTCCTCCTGTCTCTTGACTCGTGGTATTACTTGAAAATCTTCGCTGGCCGTTAGTCCACCTAGGTTGAGAGGGTTATGGAGTTCGCTGTGCTTTAACAGAGCCAGGTTCCCACTGTGGAGGTTGTCTCGTCTGGTTTCCACACACCAGGCTGAGAGCCCCGAGCTCAGGACGTGCTCATTATTTGCCACACAGCCAGTGGTGGCCTTCCCACACTCGCACACTCGCAGACGTACTACACAAGTTATTTAGCTCCACGATAACATGACTGACTCATTAAAATCTGAAAACCTCAGACTGTGAATCCATCCCTAGGTCAGCAACAGGTGGGATGAAAAATAAATATTCAGCTTAATGTGCAGGAAGGTGTTTGTATTTAAAAAAAGAAAAAGAAGTCTGGTCAGCAGGCAGGCAAAAGTAAACTCATAGTTGGTTGCAAGAAGGACTTCTTCTTTAAAGAATACATCTGAAGACTTGCACTTCTAATGATGCTGCTGAAGCTGAGGTCCATTGTGACTTACTTACTTACCGGTACCTTTTCCCCCTGTAACACTTTGCAGGGGTCGTGTTCTAAATGTAATTCTCAAATCATTTCCAAGTAAAGCTTATGAACTGAACATGAACACTAGAGACTTGCATTTGTTTCCTGCATCCAACATCAAATCAACTTTACCTGGATAGGGTTACAAAAACAAAGTGCTTGATCATCACTATAATGTGCATGTTGCAGGAACCCCTTTGTGTCCGGATCATAGTTCTGCTCCCAGTTTAAACCAGCATTTCTTCAGCGGCCGTAGGGGAAGCCAGAAAGGCCCACAGCGTAGCGAGCTATGCCTATTCTCATATAGTTACAATACATGACTGATGTACTACATTGTATAGCAGTCGCCCTCTAAGAGCTGTGGAGGAAGAGAACCTGCTATGGAGGCCAGCAGTCTCCATCCCGGATGTCAGGTAAAGTTCCAGGTGGCGATCCAGCTCATCCGTCAGAAAGGTGTCCTGACTGTCTGCCAGGCTGCCACCTTCAACTCAAAGTGACATGAAGGCCTCAGCTTGGCACTGCAGCTCCTCACTAGGCAGGCAAGCACAAAACTGGCAAGCGACCTGCAGGGGATAAGTGCTAGCCCCGGAGTGGACAGCGCCAGGACGTCTTTCGCAGCCTGGATGAAGGTCCTACGGAAGGATCTCGCCAATTTGGTGGCTGTCACACAGAAAAAAAATGGAAACAGAGCTATGATTGCACAGCTTTCATACATCTCAAGTACAGACATAAAGGGGGCGAAAAAATTCTTCCCGACTGCATGTGTGCAGAGATGAACAGCGAGAGGTCACAGAGGGCGACGCCTATACCATAAAGAACACGATTACCCACGCGTTGTGTGCCAGATGAGAACACAAATTAAATATGTTGATAGCGAATATTTTGCTTTCACATTTCTGTGGCTCTGAGCGTTTCTGTGTTTACACTGTTTTTCCAACAGAATGGAGTTATCAGACTTGGCGAGTGGGATTCCAGTAAATCAGCGAGTGTTTTCAGTCACTCGTTATAAATGTCTGAACCGAGCCCTGGGCCTGGCAAAGACCCGCCTGGCCCCTCCAGTTGAAATGTTGCCTGTTTCCTTTCCCCCTTCGCTGTCTCTCTCCCTTTATGCTCCTCTGCCATACCACCGGAGTGGACTCGGCCATCTGATAGTAGTCCAGTGAGTTCAGCAGAGCCCCAGCTCGGAGAGAAACTTCCCAGAACAAAGAATGGAACGGTGACCTGGCATTCCATCGCTGAGGAGCCACTGCCAAGCTCACTGATTGAAACCTCCCCTCAGCCTGCTCCCTCCTTCTCCCCCCTACGCCACTCTCTCACCCCTACCATGACCCCCCCCTCCCCCTCTCCCTTACTTACTTTACTCCACCTGACTGCTGCAGGGACACATGGAGAGGCATAGAGAGCGGCCGAACGTGAGAGAGAATTAGAGTAGGTGAGCCCTCGATCAGAATGCGAGCGGTGCTTGACTTCCCCGAGTCCCACAAACAAACCTGTCTGCTGGAGAGTTTGGCACACATTTGACCTGACCCCGTGGTCTGAGGTTCATGTGCTCTTTGACAAACTGCAGCTCCAAAGTTTCCCTTCACCTCTTTAGTGCCTGGCACGGAATATCAATAAGGATCAAGAGTGGCGTGCCATTAGACTCTGACTGAGATTTTTTCTATTAAGACCTATGACAACAGAAGGGTCATAATGGAGGGAATTATGCATGCACTTCATAACGCCGCTGTGCTCTGTAATAATGATATTGTTATTGAAATCCACTTGAAGGCCATTTTGTAACACAAACTGGACTTGCATCCTTTTTTTATCTGGCGTGTGTCGGACCAGCATATTCCCAGGAACACGAGGGCCTCGGCCCGTTGAACACAGCTTTATTTGGTTTAACAGACTGCATGTCTGAGAATATGTATGCATCTGTATCATTTCATTTGTTGTGGATTCCAATTCAAAATCAGTTGTTGGACACAATCCATTACAATTCAGAATATGCACATTCCAGTTCCACATTCCACAATTCTGTCAACAGAAATTCCAGATTGTAGATGATAACAACAGCAGTACGGTCACCTTAGTGAAGGATTGTTGTTACAGCAAAAACAGCAAAACAATGTAACAAGACATGTACTGTTACAAACTACCCAATCCCTCTCTGGGTCTGTCTGTAGTGGTCTGGTTGTGACTGAGTTTTTGGCGTACCTGCGTGATTTTGACTACTTTAGTGTGGAATCCGGCCCGGTGGCACCGATGACAGGCATTAAGAACAACTATATGACAATAGCCACTCTTCTCGTCAATGGTTTATGGGTCATAAAGCGGCATCAGTATGCGACTGAGACCATTACTTGACCAGTTTAAAGTTCTCCACATCAACCAGCCACCACCCTGACCTCCACACCCTTACTTTCTGCCTCGCTAAATAAATTGCATACTCCTTCTGCACTGAATATAGGCCTTGGACATAAATTGCTTGCTGCGGAAGCGTCCAACATTGGGATTAGCATTAAGGGGAAGACGGAGCCCAACTTTTAACTGCAACTTTTAGATCCTACCAGAATAAGCTCAGTACTGCCACATTGCTGTTTTTTTCCCTTTTGACCTCTACTTAACCAGGATGAGATCACTCGAGATTGAAATTTATTTCTCTTAACAGACGCCAACTGTACGGCCGTATAGTGCGACTGAAACAAACTCAACATGACATCATATTTTACAGATAAAATACGTGCTTTCTTTCATTAATGCCCGACGCGGCCATCTCTCTGGCTTTCTCTCTTTCCCCTCACAGAGCAACTCGACACACACAAGAACACACTTTGTTCTGAGGTAAATTGATGATTTTGGCCCAATATTACTCACAGCATGTCACCACGCACAGTCACAGAGACCAATTTCTTCTCCTAAAAATGCACGTTAATAACCTGGCAGAAGGCCAAAATAACATAAAATAGAAAACATCTAGGAGGGAACCTGAAACCTGAACCATTGTTGGGGCTCCTCAGGCATGGGTTGAGGAGCAGAACTCTGAGATGGATGAAAACTAAGAGACTGGTGGAGAAAAAAAAAGTGAAATATGGCTAAATGATATGTATTTCACTTGCTCATCATCTCAGTATTTACTTCCTGTGAGTCTTAGATGATATTTTTCTTAAATCCTGACATTTGACCTTGTAAATAGGTTTTAGCTCACAATAAGCATCCCTGCAAAATAAATTTTCAGCTGCTCTTGCTTGCAATATGAAATTAGAATGTTTCTTAGAATCCTTCCAGGTGGAAGAGAAGTAGACGTGTGCATCACTTTTGATATCCAGGAAAAATAAATGTTGGAGGCATGAATCCCTAACTTAGTCTTTAGTTGTTCCTGGAAGTTGGCTGTGTGTAGCAGATAGTTGTCATCGGGTTTTCTGTCAAAGTCAAATGGAAACAGGCTCTCTCTTTAATTAGAAAAACAGTCTTCCAGAGAGGTGACACTACTCTTTCACCGGAGAGGAAGCGCGGCATATGGACGCTAAGCCGTACATACCTGCTGCAAATGTATGTGGGTGTTCGGATGTGTTGCAGTTTGTCCGTGGGTGTTTGTCACTTTAACAAACAAAACCGTTTAAGACCATCTGCCTTGTTAATGGGGGAGCGATGCTTGCCAGTAGATGCTTTGATAGCGACCTTTGAAACGACGGACATCTGTGTGTGTGGTGTAGTGTGGTGTAGTGTGGTGTGTGTGTGTGTGTGTGTGTGTGTGTGTGTGTGTGTGTGTGTGTGTGTGTGTGTGTGTGTGTGTGTGTGTTTGGGAGAAATGGCTCCATCTGTTTGTATTGTTTCTCTCCTTGATTGCTCCGCGTCCGGCAAACTTGTATTCCAGGACTGTTTTGAACACACACCCACGCATGCATACCTGCGAGGAAGCATGTGCTTACACACACACACACACACACACACACACACACACACACACACACACACACACACACACATTCAAGATAAACAATGAGAACTGAGTGACATATCCTAGTGAGTACAGTATGTGCACAGATGTGTTTTCAGCAAATAAAGTACAAAAAGAAAACCTATGAAAGGCCGGTGATTGTTATTGTTATAAACTGGTGTTTGCACATTATATTTTTGCTTCATCTTCAGGCAGGATTTAACATTTTTAATGTACTTCATTACCTACTTTCTCACATCCGAAGGGGTTCACTTTCGCTCCGCCATGGCCTGTTGCAATCGTGTGAGGGAGTGTGTGTGCATCGTCCTGTGATGTCAGCGTGTACATGAGGTGGCTTGGTGTCGGGCCCCTGGGACCTGAGAGACATAAGGCAGAGACAGGGGCGAGAGGTTAATGATCACGCATGCACTCATACATGCACAGAAATGTTAAAATCCTCGACAGACACCAGGCATACGCATTCACACGTCATCAAGTCACTTTTTTTTTTTTGTTCGAATGAAATAATAGAAGCATTGAATGCTTCCTGTAAGTATATAAGGTATGGAGGGTATGTCTGAGCTCAGCTAAACAGGTCAAACGTAAGAGCTGCTTGCTTTTGGTTTAATGCTGAGAACGTATACGTTTAAATCCTCGGAGAACTCGCGTACGCGCGCATCCACGTGTAATACAAACACGGCACGTGTTTTGACCCCCCGGGGGCCCCCAGAGGTGCACTGCGAGAAAGGCTGCGGGGGCCAGGAGGGACCTCACTCCGTCTCTGTTAATATTACTCAAAAGAATAAAGCTTTTTTTTTTCTCTCTCTGCAAATTGAAATTCGAAAGAAAATGCCGATTAAGAGCCGAGAGACCTCCCTGGAGGAAAGAGCGCCGGCGTTTAGCATGCAGAGCCAGTGTTTAGCCCCAGTCCTTTCAAAAAGCAACACAGCCAAACCAATCTCCCCGAGAACGGCGCGGCAAATTTCTTGCGGATGAGTTTCGGCTGGAGCCCAGATATACAAAGTGAAATGAAGGCTTCATGGTTTATCAAGGCAGCCGTGGATGTTTATTCTACGAGGAGCAAACACACAGGCTGCCTAATAACACCGGTAGAGGACATTTCCTCTGACACATACACACCCGGACCTGAAAGCTACTGTACGGCGCTCGGCAAAAGTTATGCCAACAGGCTTATGTTCACACGGAGGTGAGTGCATCTTTCATTGCACGAGATATGAGACCTTGTATGGAAATAATGTGTCAAGTGGCATGAACCCCCCCCCCCCCCCCCCCCTCAATTCCGATGGCAGTTTGAGAGTTAAACCTCTGGAATGGGAGACGATGTCAGACCCGAGACATTTGGTAAACAGCGGGGTGTGACTGTGCCATGCGATGGAGCAATGTTAATCCTCTCAGGGGTCAGCGGTCAGCATTTTTAAACGACTTATTTGTGTCGAACAATGAGACAGTCACTCACCAGGATTGCCCCCGAGCCGAGACATACTCGAGGATCCTGAGATGAAGTGAAAGCATGGAAAACACATTGTAAAATGAGGAAATGTGTGAGAGCCGAGTGGAGCCGAAGCTGAATTCTCCCCATGTGCATCTGTGGCTTTAATGTAACCGTATCTCCTACAAAATATGGACCGCTAATTTGATTTGCCAAATGTATTCCAAATACATGTAATTGCCACTTGGATGGCATTCTGCAACATTTTTTTTTTTTTTTTTTGCAGTTGGAAAAGTGTGACATCCTTAAACGGTGAGGGGAAGAGTTTGAGGTTCGGTCACACAGAGTAAAGGACTTTGTTATGGGTTTCAACTTGTTTAGATTGTGGGTTTCGGTGGAATAACGGACGAGCGAATGCATCCCGTCTTGTGCTTGGATTTTTCTTGGGATTTAACCAAAAACCACACTCTTTCCATAACTTTAACCAAGTTCTTTGATTTGCCTAAACACAACCAGAAAACCCTTTTATTTACTTTATATTACAGGGGAAAACAAATTAAGCTCGCTGACAGTGAACATGTTGATTTGACGGCTTCCACATCTGTTCAATAACCTTTTGCTCATTATATTGATTTAAAAAAACCCAGTGGTGTGTATTTTTAGGGGTTGCTGTGGTTTCAGTGCCTCTAACTGTGCATCTCAGGCAACACTATAGCCTCGGTGCACGCTTGCACACAGAAACACACTTAGTAAACACTCCCTACCTCGGTCCCTTTGTGCCATTGCCTCCGAGGAAGGCTGAATTTATTCTTTGCCTCTTCATTTGATGTCAATGAAAGAGAGGATCAAGTCCAATCGCATCAATCACATCAAAGACCTGCTGTGTTAACGGCACACGCCATGCACGCCATGCACGTATACGTGCACACAGTCTGGTACAACATCAGAGTTTGATCAGCATCTCGATCTTGAAAGAAACGCGCCTATCGGCTTTCAGAGGAATGAGGAATATCACATCGAGGCGGCGTGCTTGTCAGCAGCATCTCTAAGGCTCTAGGAGCGTTCTATGCCACTACCCAGAATGCAGCATTTGACTGAGAAAGGAGGCAGGAGTGCTAGTATTTAACTGCCACCGTCTGTCTCTATCGGGGGGTCAAAACCACGCTGTCTTCCTCTCTGCAGCACCACACACCCTCGTTGGCCTTTTCCCCGTCGCTCATCCCTCACGCCTTCCCACACACGGCCGACAGACAGAATCCATTTAAGCTACTCCTCCAAACAGAGAGGGATTCAGCTCTCACTAACCAGAGGCCGCTGTTTATTTCCCCGCAGGGTCAGCTGATGCTTCCTCTCTACCATCGCGGGCATTCTCCATATCCCCGGGCCCTCGACTCGCCAAAACGGACAGTGCGAGTATCTGTGTGTGTCTGATGCGACAGGCATGACGAACATGATACATCTCATCACATGCTTCTCCTTAGCGGATTAACAGGCGGGCTACCAAAAGCATTTTATGCCAATGCTCCTGTGGGGACTGGCTTTGTGCAGGCAACAGGAAAATTCAATCACTGCCTAAAGGATAGGAACGGGGCGGAATGAAACGCTGCTTCGGTTCCATTTCCGTGTTAACCGCTGTTTTTTCAAAAGGGTGGAAATGAGGAAAAGAGAGGGAGAGAGCTGGAGTGCAACTTCTCAATCTGTGCTGCTTGTATTTCTGACTCTCTGTTTGGGGAACGAGGTTGTGGCAGGATGAATTTAGGAAGGTCCTCGAAGGATGGCGTCCAGTGTCGAGATCTCACATTACACCCGTTTGTGACGATCGCCCGTGTTGCTTATGAATCCCGATCTATGGAAGAGATCCCATCCAAATGGCATTTCCAGATATGAAAACCTCTCCAGCGTTTTGAAGTCTGCTTTGTGTCAAAATAGATCCACATTATCAGCGTATAGACAGTGAATGTGTAGAATTAATATTTTTTATTACCTTAAATTTAAATACTTTTGAATTATAAGTTATACTGACTTCTATCGCTAGTTTGCTTTTTTTTTTTTGGTCACATCGCAGCCCAGCAATAATAACTCATTTCCATATGAAGTTCCAACAGACAAACCTGTGATGCAGGAAATGCATCTTTGAGCACTACTACTACGACTTTTATATAAGCAGCTGAAGCATTCCCTCCATTTTCCATTCACTCTGCACTTTTCTTTGTGATGTGTTCACATTTTCTTACATCGTGTGGTAAAAAGAGGCACAAGATGTGGTATTTTTAAATGAAATACGAGGTCATGTTCGAAAATAACTTTTATAAGGGTGCTAGACGGAGCAGGCTATACACAACAAATGTCCCTCGACCTCCGTTGGCACCACATATACTTTAAGTTCTCCAATCCAGAAAAGAAAGGAAAAAAAGGGGGGGTTTTATGTATGCGACGAGCCATATGTGACTTCAAATTTCCAATATTATACTGGAGCACACTGTGCGTCTGATACACTATACCAGACATCTGTTCATGCATTTATGCCTAAGAGGATATTACGGCATTGTTAGGTGTCTCCTAGAAACATCTGCCTAGAAAAACACCCCCGTCCCCGGCTACAGAACACGATTGTCAAATGTACTCGTGTATCGCAGAGTTTGCCAGTGTATAGAAGATCCCAACGTCTTAATTCATTCACAGTACTACCTATATACTACCTAGAAACCCGATCAGCACACTCCATTCATTATATTTGTCTTAAATCACCTTTTTTCTCCTCTTTTGTTTATTTTGATCCCTGCGGTAGTTATGAAAACAGATCTATGCATTTGCTAGAGCTGGCAAGCCGTTTCCTGAGTCTATTTGACAGTTGCTTTATTGAGCCTGAGGTAACCGCATCTCCGAAGACAGACATTTCAATGTGTACATGTCAGAAATGAAAGCAATACCTGTCAAGCTTTCAATTATCCTCTTCATTAAATGCACTCTGGTTAAATCTAGTGTGGTGGTGCCATTTACAACTCATTTAGTGCTCGAAAACTAAACTGTATCATCGTGAGCTTGGGACTGGAGCTGAGACTCGTGACTTCGCCCCACCACCGGCAGGTACTGAGGCATTGTCAGCTATATATCCCCGAGCGCAACTGAATGAGTAATGCATGTGTGCGCACTTGAATGCGAATATGCGCATGAATGCTCTGGTGCTCGTATACCGCTGTGTGCTGTGAGCGTTTTGTGTGTCTGGCTGCTGTGGGACTCGGAGAGGAACAGACACTGAGGGCGAGGGAGAGAGAGAGAGAAGGAAAGAGGGGAGCAATATGGAGAGGAGAGGTAAACCAAAGCTGCATGACGAGTGCATCGGGGCACAGAGGCCCGACCTGGAGCGACAGCCTGAACACAGATACAACGTGTCCGAGCGGACTGTGGAGGAGTAGGGGAGATTTCCCTGTGGAGGCAGGGCCGCGGATGCTGGACGCCTAAACACACATGGCTACACACACTTCCAATCCCGAAAGCAAGCACACTACGAAACAGGAACAAACGGATCAGACAAATGCATGCATGTATCGTAGGAAATGAATAAATAGATGAATCTGCACGCTCTGGATGCACACAAACAGTCAGAGATAGAGCGTCGCAAAGGAACGATGGTATTTCTGCATCTCGGGTCTGCCGAATTTCCCCCCTGCACCTTGAAATGTAAAGTTGACTTCCTCTTCCCTTCAGCATCGAGTCCTGACCGGAATACACAGTGTATGTGAGGTGACTGGGGGTGAGTGTTGTCCTGCCCCCGCCTCGATACACTATCGCTGTCATATTCCCCTCACGCAGGTTGTCTTTCTTCACCAAGGCAGCAAGGGGGGGGAACAAACATCAGTGTCGAGGCAGGAATATTGGATATGCACATACTGCAATCCCCTAAGATATGCAATGTGAGTAGAAGGTGTTATGTGGTGTCGTCTGTGTGTGCATGTGTGTTTTTCTTCCCACCGCCTGAGTCATGATCTGATTGACATATTTAATACATGCCCTGTGATGATTCCGTCTGCATGATGGAAAGACAGGCAGATGAATAAACATCCGGCTCACAAACGGAGAAAAAAAGCTGAAGAGAAAGTGATGAAATAAAACGTGCGATTGATAATTACCAAGAGAAAATGAGCTGAAGTCTATTTATACATATTTTTTTACTTTGAAGAAGAGAATACTTTTTAGGATATGTATCATGCTAAATAAAAGACTACAGTGGGAATAGACGATGTATGTGATTGACAAGGAGATGAAACGGTTCATTCTAGGGCATCAAAGTGACAATATTTCAATGTGACACTCTGAAGTAAAATCTTACACTTGTAATGTATTGTCGGCCACCTACTGGGAGGAGACCCAGAGGAGGGGAAGAGGTAAAGAAACATTCTTGAAGGGCTGTGACCAAGTTTTTCTTGATTGGCAAGTGTTATCCCAAAGGGTTGGATTTGATTTGTGAGGGCGGAACAACCGCCAAGATACCTAAGTGGGTTTCCGCCAGTTGATTTTGAGACAGTTCTATTACCAATGTGTCATGCTTTTTTTAACCTGTCCGAGTCCATGAGAAGATGGCGGTGACAGAGATGAATTTTGGTCCCAAATACTTGGCTAACATTGTATAAGGCCTTCTGTAAATACATCTCAATGATTTAAGCCCTCTACTTCTTAAGGTGCTGTATGAGACCGGAAGCATTTCCACAGAAGGCTCTAAACACGGCGACGGCTAAGCCAGATGCTTGCAGCCAATGGTGCTAGCAGCTAATGGTGTTAGCAGCTAATGGTGCTAGCAGTGATAAAAGTGTTCTGAGTCGTAAGTTAGCCAGTGGGGGCGCTCACATTCACTAACATGTATTAAGAACTACGGCCCGGTTATTTCACCCGAATACGAGAAGCTGGTATAACAACACACACAGAGGGAGAGCCACTTCATTCTCTGCTAAGGTAGACATTACTCCACTGTAGCAAATAGTTGTTTGCTGCTATATTAATGCTCTGAATCCTGTAACATGTACCTGAAAATACTTATATAACACTTTCAATCACTCCCAATGCCAGTCTAAATTCCCTTTGGAATTGGACTCGTGGGATGTTGGATTGACGCTAACATTAGCTGTCAAATTCCAACTGTAAAAAATATGTTGAATTTTGGTTGGTAGGGAGTAGAGACTTACTGTTCCAAGGTGAAGTGGGATTAAAATATTAGTGCAAAAAATGTCACTTTTATGAAGCTCGTTGGTGTTTTGACTCAAGTAATTGTCAGTGATGGAATCCCTTACCCATATTCAGACCACATCCACATCACCAAATCGACCAACTTGCCCTCATACACTTAACAAAATGGGCTACATATTTAAAGGCCATATAGACCACAGTTGTATGGGAAAAAGAATTGTGTGGCAATTAGCTAATTCTGAGGGGAACTGTTACTTCATCCCCCCTGGCCACACTTTGAGGACCCCTGAGACCTCAGTAACTAAAAGGTTATGGCAGATAAGCTATGTCGGTGTCGCCAATGCTAATAAGTTTGATCTTGAATTGGGGTCAGAGGATACGGCTGAGGTTCACTTCGAGAGGTCAGGAGGTTACAATCGTTATTTTTTTGGTTCAGCTCACAGACATTCATCCATTCGTTGTATTGTGTTGTGGAGGCCACACAACCAGACGAGTCCGGGCTGAGATGTGTCAGACTGCAGCGTGGAGCCACATCTCTTTGACACGCTGCATGCGTCCACGGCTAACAGGAGGGGACAGGACAGGAAATAATGCTACTTATGCCAATCAATGATACGTTTTATTGACCAGAAAAAAAACGGTCTTGTCAATGCACTCTCTCTGATTAACTAACCTCATCATTGATAGTATGAGCTATTGACTTGGAGCATCAGAGTGCTCGTCATGAGGGCCATAGACGGGGAGAGGTGTCTCTGGGACATTGATCCCGGTCTCTCGAGCACCGGGGTGCTGTAAACAACACGGATGGGATAGTTGGGATAGTCAAACTCTTCAGCATCATAAGAAAAAAATAATTGCAGACCGACTCCCCCTACTACATTGACAGTCCATTCTCTTTATGTCATTATTAATTTAGGCTGAATAATAATAAAAAGGATATTTTTCTCATGCTGGAGGTTTTCCTACACTAACACTCCACCACCGATCACCCTGTCAGCTTGTGGTATTTTTTAAAAAGCCTTTAGTATCTCATGCTTTGTGACAAGAGGGCCTTTTTTTCCCCCCAGTGAAAGAATTTTAAGGACCATTTAAAGCTGTTTTCTCTTACATAACAAATGGTGGTGTCCAATAGTTTAACCCTCTGGCAGAGAGCACAAACTTGTTGTTTATGCAAACAGAAGAACTCTGAACACTTTATCGTGTTTTATCCTGCAAGGTTTTGTAGAAAAGACATCTCCAGTCTAGTTTCTCTGTGTATTTTATCAGAATGCAAAAGTAGTAGATGACAATATTTCAAACCATTACTTTATGAGCCACAGGTTGTACATTTAACTCTGGCATTACGCCAACTTTCTTTTAATGGATGAGAAAATGCAAGATCTATAAAAGTCTTGCTTCATTAAGATCCGATTTCACATTCCAGATTACATTCGTTCCATTAAAATAACTTGTGATTTTGGTGTGCGGTCGGACGACAAACAATTGAATAAGGAACTGAAAACCCTCGGAGGGCCTCAGAACCAGAGCTGATGATGCCGTTTATGAGGATGGTGAGCTTTTAATGACCAAAAAAAAACCCCCGACAGCAACGTCTATCTATAAAACACTTTAAACCACATCAGAGTGGAAGTTAGGTCTACAGTCATAAAGTTGCATTGTATTTGCTTTAATGGATGCTTTAAAGCTGAAGGAACTTGGGAAATTAAGTTGGACTAAGCCTTAAACCTGCCCCTAATCAAGTCTGGCTGAAATAATCAGTTTTGCTATCTTAACTGCCCTCTGTCCAAGCTTGACAGGCTTGTTGCATGAACTCCCATCTTATCATGGAGCCTCTCAGTGCCAAAAGAAGATTTCTTTCTTTCTTCCTCATTTCCCCCTTCATTATGACATAAGCATGTGGCGGCTCTGTATTTTTCACAGGCGTGTAGTGACACAGATCTGAATACAGCTTGGCGCGGCTCCTAGGACTCGGCAGGCGAAATTGCGACATCAGCCTAGTTGAATTTAAAAAAATATTTATTGTTGTTTAGTACATGCTTATGATATTTACTGCAAAGGCTGCGATATTTCTTCTCCCTAGGCGTAAAATCAATATCTTCTAAATAAACCTGAGTGGCGGCTCAGCTCGGGCGCCTATTTGTTACGACGTCGTTTCGGTTGAGGCCTGTGAGTGTTTTAAAAGGTCTGATGGAGAGTCATTCATCCTGGCATTTCAGACAGCCACCAAGTTGCTGATATGGAATAGCGTCTCAATAGCTTGTTATCGACTGTTAGGTGTTTTATCATTTATTTCGATAAGTGAAATCAAATTTTGGACGCTGGCCAGGCTGACATTACCGACTGAGCTACAGCGGAGCAATGGGAGCGCATGCACACGCTCAGGTTTGTGTGTCTGTGTATATGATGTGAAACACAGAGAGAGGGAGAAAGATGGCATTAATGTCCATTTGTTATCTTTCTGCTTGGCTGGATAAATAGACCGGGAGCCTATGAAGTCAGTGGTATGCAGCCTGGGACAGGGCACAGAGGACAAGGCGGTGCCTGACTGGATCCCTTAAAGATGTTATTAATGGCCATGGGTGCACACACACACACACACACACACACACACGCCCTGTTTGCAATGCATAACTCAGTAGTAAGCCTCTTTCTGTGTTCTGTCACAAGAGATGGTGAGCAGAAAGCAGAACAGGGTGACTCTATAATCCCTGCCGACTTCTGCACTTCCCACCCTTCTTCATTCCTTTCCATTTCTTCATCATTTCTCTTCACCCATCTCCCATATACATGTCAGATCTTATCTGGCTTCAAAAACCTTGACCTCTTTCTTATATTGTATTTCACAATCTGTTTTTTATTTTATTTTTTTTATTATTCCAGCAGGGTGCTTTTCATTTTCCCCCCATTTGGTCTTTTCCCCCCCCATCGCATTCTCATTCCTGTGTTTCACTCCGTCTCCTCCTCGTTCTTCTCTTTTTGTTAGTGTTAGTTTGTGAGTTATAGGGGAAGCAAAGATCTGAGAAAAAAAGTACCTGACCGCTTCCCTTTTCTCTGCTCGTTCTGTCTGCTAGTTTTCACACCAAACACAAGACTTATTTTCCATCTGACCCCGTTCTACCTCAAATTGTCTCCTTTTCCCACATTTCTTTTTCTTTGTTTGCTGTTTTTTCCTTCCTCCTGTTTTTGTCAATACCCAACAAGACACACACACACACACACACACACACACACACACACACACACACACACACACACACACACACACACACACACACACACACACACACACACACACACACATTTAGGGGTGAGGGAGAAGAAACAGAGGGCCAAGTGGAGTAGAACATCACTGAAAAAAACACCACAATAGGAAAAATATTACAGTGTGTCTCCGCTAAAACAAGAAAAACATTTCTTTACTTTGCAGGCGTCACCATAAACATGATACTCTGCCTTCTTTAGTGTTTTTAGTTCATGCCGTGCTTGGTGGACCAATCCTGACAGACACCAGGAGTCTTCGCTCCCAGGACTTACTGATCGACTGATTCCAGACAGTGTGAACTGTCCCTTTAAAGCTCCAACCATGAGCCACCCTCCTTCGAGTCACCAGGGCCATGGACTTCTGCTGCATGTAGGCCCCCCTTTTTCTCTCCCCGTCATTTCCTGTGATCTTTCTACTCTGATCTACTCTATCATGTATAATATATGTAAAATATCTAGCAATAAATAAAAACAAATCATAGGATTTTCCTGTTCATGCTCCTCAAAATTTTGAAAATCCCCAAAATCTAAAATTCTATTGCCTATGGGACTTTATTTTCCCCAAGGTTTTCTTGTCAGGCCCCCCGCAAAAGCTTTGTGTTGAGCCTCTAGGTTATAGAAAAACATTGGTGGATGGTGAACTCCTCATCTTTGGGGACCTTTGCACTAAAAAGACTGACAACCCAGACAGATGCCCCCATTCCCCAAATCAACAACAAGTCAGGCCAGTCTGGTTTTTTTCCTCTTTCTTCTGAATTTGAGACATCAGCTGCTTCTGGTTATTTCCCTCCTTTTTCTTATTGTGGTTTTATATATCAAATCGTGGTCCAGCAGAAACAAAGTTTTAGTATTCGATATATTTTCATTTCATGAACATGTTCTTCACGCCCCACATGCTGCCCCTGCTTCAAGATGGCCTAAGGTACTTTCATGATTGCAATGAATGCAACATTGTTTTAACAGCCTACATTACCGGACTCTTATTAATAATGATTTTAAAGAGTCTCAGATATTTGCACATGCATCAAGCTGCAGGAGCTGTTTTACAACACAGATAATTTTAACACGATGTCAAACTGATGTTGTGGATCCGCCACCACAACTTAAAACTACTTTCTGGCACCGTCAAGTTGCTCCTGCTTTTGTGGCTTCAGCTATAATGCTTCAGGTATGAGTGCACATTAGTATTTTCCATAAAACCACTCATAGCTGTGGCCAGTGACATGAGGTAGTTAGGACGGCCCCGGTACATGCTGTTATGACGGGCCCCTCTATGTTTGAAATACACGATTGCACGCTCCATTTGCAGATGTGCTCAGCATGTTAGTCTCCAAAGATTCTACGCCTAAAGTTGCTCCCAGATATAGTAACGTCTTATCATAGGATCAAATAGAGACTTGCTATCAGCCAGCAATAGTAATAATAATAATAATAATACATTTATTTATAGAGCACTTTTAAAAACAGCAGCTTACAAAGTGCTTTTGACAGAGCAAAAGGCACATATGGATCAATACACATAGACATACTGTATATAGACACATCAACAGAACAAGAGATGGGATATGTGGAGTTGGGAGGTAAAAAGACAGTAGAAAGACAATAAAATAAAAATAAATAAAATAAAAATTGTAAATAAATGAAATAAATAAAAATTGAAAAGACGACAACACATAAAAGCTGTAAGTCTAAGTCTAAAAAAGTGTGTTTTAAGATGTAATTTAAAAGAAGTTACTGATTCAGCAAGCCGTAGCTCCTCGGGCAAAGCCAAGGGGCCTCTGGTTTTGAGCCTCGACTTTGGAACAGTTAGGAGGGCTGGTCCGAGGATCTAAGGCTGCGAACAGGCATCGTATGGGGTCATCAATTCTAAAATATAGTCTGCACTAGACTCTGACGAGCTTTAAAAGTGATCAGTAAAACTTTTAAATGGAAAACGAACAGGGAGCCAGTGAAGTGAGGCTTGGAGTGATGTCGTAGCTTTAAGAAGCGCTGTATTTGAAACGGCTGAAAGACCCAAAAGGTCTCCTCGTTCTACTAACCTTCTACATTTACACCACTGACACAGTTTCTCATTCTAAAATTTGGATAAGCTGGCATTTTGAATAGCCTCACTTGTCTTACATCAAAAGCCCCATTGCTGACAACGTGTTAACATGCTGGTATTAATGCAGAAGAACAATACGCACCAACGACGAGACAGACATTCCTCTTTGTCCTCTATCATATTTTATGATCTCATTTTCTGCCTTATTGATTTCTGATCTCACTCCCTCTCTCCCAGCCTCTCACGGCGTCGTCCTCCTCCTCCTCCTCCTCCTCCTAACACCACACAGACAACTTAGACGACTTGTAAACCCCCCGATAAGGAGGCTGAGAGCACATCTCACTTTGACATATATAGGGTCATTTTTACTAGCACTTTATACAATCTTTGCCCTTTACTCCTTTTCTGTATTTCGTCTCCTCGGTCACTCGCAAATTGGACGGCAGCTTTTTACATGTGGAGTTTGACAGAAAGAGATCACGGGAGTCAATCGAAGCAGTTAGTGTGTGTGTGTGTGTGTGTGTGTGTGTGTGTGTGTGTGTGTGTGTGTGTGTGTGTGTGTGTGTGTGTGTGTGTGAGGTGTTTAAAGCTGGACATGCTGCTGTCTTCGACATAAACGGCAGCGGTTTTTATTGGACACTCCTCCGTTCCTGTCTGCACGCTCTCCTGAGGGAGGAAAGAGGGGAGACATGATGTGAGAAAGGGGGGGAGGGAGATTTACACATCTGCAGAGAGTAACGGGGTAACAAGCACTTAAACTGCGGGCATGGGCAGTGGGAGGGGCGTGGCCTTCTCTCGTTAACTTTAATAAAACACTCCCCCAGTCAATGCCCCCGACTGTAATTCTCCTACATCTCATCTCCAAACTTTCCCTCTAAACACACACGTTCACACAGCCTGATCATTTCGACTGGTAGAGTCATATCCCTGAATGATGCTTCTGCTGGTTCAATCCCAGGACAAATTGTTTTATTGTACCACGTTGTATCATGATAGCAACTTCCACTCGGCATGACGTATGCGTGCAAATGTGCGAGGAAATATACAAGCCCCGTGACGGCAACATAGATCAGATCTTCTTTGGGCGTGAGGAGGGAAGGAAAGGAAACGAGGAGATTAAAGGGGGAGAGAAGGAGAAGAGGAAGAATGGGAAGAAAGGAGGATGTATAGAAGGAATTTTAAAAGGTGTGAAAAGATATGTGGGAGTAGAGAAGGAAAAGGAGGAGGTAGAGGAGGATATGAAGAGTTAGGGAAGGAAAGAAGGAACTGGAGCAGGAGATGAGGGTGTAGAAAAAGGAGATCTGAAGTTCTGTTATACATCTCAATGCTCATCCAGCTTCCCCAAGTTATTTATTTACCATCTTGACAATCTGTACGTGAATTCTCAGCCAATAAGCCTGAAATTCCTCAAACACTCCCATTCAAGTCCTATAAGCCGATATCGTCCATCATGTTACAGGTCACCTGATTAATTACAATATATGACAGCTGCAGCCAGATGTTGAAGTATATCATCAACATGTCCACAGGCCTCCTCCTCCTCCTCCTCCTCCTCTGACTCGGCTTTAATTGAAACTGAATAAATATGTGTTCTTCCAAGTTAATCTAATGTGATTTAAGAGATTAATCTTGTGAGAGTCATGAGGCCGACGCCACAAACACCGTCAGTGTGGGCTTCTGAAATATTCCAGCTAATCAAGGATGAGAGCGCTGGTGGTAACCGGGAACTGCACTCATCATATCCTTACTATACCACAACACTGCTAGGTTTCAAGGCTGGTGTGTTAAGTAGGGTGATACGTGGCTATTTAAATTATTCGTTGAATTTGAATAAAATAACGTGAGGGGGGGGGGCTACTATATTCAGCGTGCTCGCATTAACGAATGTGAACCACCTCAGGCTATTTACAGCTTAAACAGATGTTAATCACTTAATCAGATAAGAGTCTGAGCTTTATGAAGTTTAATATATGGAGACGCACACGTTCACATGCAGACGTGCCGAGTGATGCGGCGGGGGGGCGGCTGATTAATACGTTGGGATGCGATGCAATCTCCATCTTTATTAAGACGTTGAAAGACACACACACACACACTCACAGCACTACTTTATGAATGACCACACGCAAGATATCACATGGAGGAAAGATGATGGGATTTAAAGGCTGTGACAACATAATAATACAGAATACGACACGGAGACGAGACGATTGTGCATAAATATGCAAACATGTCTTTAAATAAGCATGCTGCGTAATTGCAGTAGGAGGTGTGTAAGAGAGGTGTGGAGGAGGAGGAGGAGGAGGAGGAGGATGGAAGCACTGTTGCTGGCCCAAGAATAATGAACAAAATGAGTGCAGATGGAGGAGGCAGATGGTTTCATTTGTGACGGGCAGCCCAGGGCTGCCACGGTGCTTGATGGGTAATGGATATTACTCCATGGAGCCCAAGGCCCTTCCTGAGGATTGTGGCACGATGTCAGTCACATGCTGATGGAGGGCCGGTTTAGCATGTGATCCTTTAATTGTCCAGGTTAGGATTCGGTGACGGTAGTTTGATCCTCCTTCTGTGACGAGGGGGGGTAAACATGCCCACCTGCACTGGATAACCTGTAACATGTAATTATTATCATGTCTAATTGTTGATCACCTCATGCACTCACTTATCTATCTAGCTTTATGGCAATGTGTCATTTGTTTCTTGTCATGGACTAAACATGTGGGTTACACTGGGTAAACTTCTGATTTTCCAGCCTTGTCTCAATGTGGCGGAGTGTTCTGCGGGTTAGAGTTGGGGAAGATGGGAAAGACTACAGCAATAACAGGAAACATAAGGAAATCATGGCAGCACTGGCCAAGAAAAACAAGCTAGAACAGCCCTCCTATACTCAGATAAAAGGGCAAAATGAGAGGACAGATACGGACAAGATAAGGTCAGGCAGATTACTTTTTCTGCTGTCTCTTCAAACTGCAATCATGTCCCTGTGAGAAAAATGTATTAGTAGCTCATTTATAAAAAAAAAAAAAGTGGCATTGAACTACTATACCCTTAATGGAAAGTGCAAATTAACTCTCGGGATGCATCTTTCCTCGGTTACAGAAATAACCGAACCCATACATGACATGTGAGAAATGCCACGACGGAACAGTGAAAACAGAGTGGTGCTAATCCTCAAAAGGAGGGTGATTGTGTATTCAAGGCTAGGTTAGAATGATCTTCATCTCAAAAATCCTCCGGATTATCAGGCCACATCTGTTGGCCATTCAGTGGCTGCATATGTTCCCATCATGATGTGAAGAGTAATTACCATTATGGAGCTTTGTGAACGTGTGAAGCACAGACAGCACGGGCACCAATCTTTTTTCTTCTTCTTTTCTTTTTTTTTTTTTCTATAACGCACCACATTCCAGCGGGGCAGTTGAAAGAGTTAAGAGTGACAGATCTTTGGACATGTCACCCTCAAAAAACATCTCATGATGCCCAGATAATCAGAAACAGAAGGTGTGTGTGTGTGTGTGAGGAAGTGAGAGAGAAAATGCTTGTGTCTGCAGGGAGATTTGTTTATAACAGCTTCATTTTTTTTCACTTTGCACATTGGGTGTAGGATTGTTTGTCGTGTCTGCGTGGGTGCTGTGCATGAAGGTGTGCAGGGTAAAACTGTGAGGGTAAAGGTTAAGTGGGACTATGTCTTAAGGTTTTTTTATCATCATGCATGCAGATTTTGTGACAGAGTGTGTATGTATGTGTGCGTATTTTTACTTCTCTACTGTTGGTATTTATTGTATAAGTCCTCCCCTCTCCTCTCCTCTCCTCTCCTTTGCTTGTCTCGACTCTCATAGACAACCCAGCAATTTGCCTTAATCCATATTGACTGCTCTTCCATGACCTCACTCCATAGGGTCCAGGACTGAGGATTTACTCTGAGACAGCCAATCTAAACAACCTGATTTAACTTCTTTTCCTCCGTTTGACTGTGTGTGTGTGTGTGTGTGTGTGTGTGTGTGTGTGTGTGTGTGTGTGAGACGCAGAGAGGTAGAGGTAGGCAGGTAGAAAACGTGGCAGAGCAGCCCGTGCGAGTAAAGCTTTTCACTATCAGTCTTTGACATGATGAATGGAACAAAGATGTAAAGTCAGAGATAAACCAAAGCCCCAGTGGTTCGCTGGGAGCCCCACAGCCAAGGCCGTTAAAAAAAAAAAAAATCTCTCTTTTCACGACCAATCGTTAGCTCCATGCACGCGGGCCCGTCCATGCAACCGCGCACATATATTTTAACGGCAAGTTCGATTGTGGAACAGAGGGGGGTTTGGAGTTGTTTTAAAGATGGCTTCATGCAGCTAAACACTCACGAGCACAAAAAGTAGACGCAGTTAGACGAGGAAGGGGAAATCGTTAAGCGTTTCCTCGCTCACGGACTAATTGTTTCTCACCTGCAGACAGACTCTCATCAGTGTAGATTCTTTTGGCCTGTATGCATGCAGGAGTTTGTGTGTGCATGTTTTTGTGGTTGGTGGGGTCGGCTATGTGAGCACACGTGATTGTGCAGATTGTATGTGGGCGTGCACTCTGAGCTTTTTCATGCGTATGCGCCGTACCACCAGCTGGGTCAATTTCCATCTCTTTGCTTAATTAATGGTTTGCCTCTGGCACCACTGTGCAGAGAGCTCCGATCTGTCTGCTCCTGCAGCTTTTCGCACGAGCGTCACTGTGTGCACACAAAACAACCCGTACTCTCCGACGTGCACACACACACACACACACACACACACACACACACACACACACACCCCGACAGGTGCACAGATCGAGTGGGAAGACGAGAAGACAACAAACGGTAACAGCAACGCATCTGTCGTGTATACGACTACGTGCTCATGACGGAAAGAAAAGCATGTCAAAATATGGACGCTCGACTCCAGCACGTGTTTCATGTAAGGTCGAGAGTTTAGCAGTCCGTGTGAATCACATTGTTTGTTTCTGTTTCCTGAGGCTGCAGAAACCTCAGCAAACCTCGGAAACTCAAGCGACAACATTGCAAGAAGAAAAAAAAAAGTTTGTATGAAAAGAAAAAATCTGAATTTAATGGCATTTTTAAGGCCTTAGATCACATCCTTCCCCATGACTTAGTGTTTTTCCCTTTAATGACCCTCCTTCATTGTCTAACTTTTTGCCATTATTTGTTGGCCTTCCAAAACAATAACCCCCCCCCACCCTCTCCACCAAACCCTCCTCACTCTGTCATCTCCTATTCATCCACAGCCCTGAGATGTGGATGCAGCCCTTGTTGGGGGTGTTCATGTATTCTGCCCTTGTAGGAGGTGTTCACTACGACTTCAGAAAGCCACCGCGGATCCCATCCAGGGTGGTGCTATTTTCTCCATGCAGCGTTATTAAGATGCATATGTTTAATTTATGATCAGAGACTTTTCAAAGGGGATCTCTTGTCTCAGAATCAAGCTTTGTCCATATCTTCCATATATATTGCCTCATTCTCTGTCTCTTTCTATTTTCGTCTCCCCTTTATCTTGCCGGTGCTGTCATGCCTACATGGTAGACCCTCAAAGGGAGTATATATCCCCGCACACACACACACACACACACACACACACACACACACACACACACACACACTTTCCTACAGCAAGCACTTGTCTCAACTGAACAGTCACACAAGGATTGCAGGACCCTCAGAGCACCAGAAGGAAAATCCCCCAGCTGATACTACTTAATACCAGAAAAAACAACATCAGACATGACGTGTCTGACGGGCTATTGTTTCACCGGCACAGAGAGCCTATCTGAAATATATCCTGTGTCAAGTCTGTAATGGAACAGGCGATAAATCTCCCCCAGGTTTGTCAGTCTGCGCTCGGTTTTACGTAGACGGGCGAAGGGAAGAGCAAGAGAGGGCCCGACAATGTGCAAAACAACCCATCACCTATTGTAATGGATTGGGTTAATATTCGAGCTGGGCGTTCGTGCTACACAATTAATGAAAATGTATGTGATGCAATAAAATGCATCATGGCAGTAATTCATTTCAACTCAGAGGGGAACAATAGAGTTCAAAAAGTTATTCATATACATAAAACAGGTTGTTTTTTCTTTTCTAAAAGACCCGAGGGAGCCTTTATATCAACGGGACGTCAAAATTGTTTCTTAATGTACAAAATGGGTGTTTTCTGATTAGAGTTTGACAGATTAATCAGCTTGGATGTTTTACAAACTGTTGTTATCGTGGAACTGGGCTCCGATAGCTGCAGTCACCGCCCATCACCGTTTTACTTAGAGGCATTTACCTCTTAGATAGTTTGAGATATTTTATTCCGAAAACAATTCTCCATTTCACGATAAAAAACCAAGAACCAAAGTCGTGACAGCATTACTGTATCATACATGTCACTGTAAATTACCAATTACTACGCGACATATAGGTCAAAGTTCATCGTGTGATTTGCATAATTAACTGACTTCCTCTCTTCTCACTCTCACGTTGCTCTCCCTCTTCACCACAGGTCCTCAAGGGCCTGCAGTAGTCTACGAATCCATAGGCGAGCTGTCATTGTTGCATGTGTTCCTGCCCCACCGGTGGCAGGTGGTCCCATGTTCTGCCCCGAGCAAGGAAGTGAGAGAGAGAGAGAGAGAGAGAGAGAGAGAGGCAGAAAGTAACAATGATACAGGTGAGAAAGTGAACATGCTTCATGGGTGGCAGACGGTGAGCAAATCACGACACGCTCGTGCTCATTCATCTTTGAGACAAAGCTCCATCCGTCTCCCTTCATCGCCGCGTTTCCTTATGATGTGAGCGTGACTGACAAGAGGGGGGATCTGTTTTGTGTTAGCGCTGCTCAGACGTGACACATGCCAGAGAAACGGGTGATGCGAGGCTCTTTTGCACAACATATATTTAGCGGGATGCGTGTTACATTTCTGCCTCCAGGCAAAGCACGGCGGGATACAAAAATGCTCGCTATTTGGTCCTGCGTGAACTTGTAAACTACACGAAAACTGAGCAAATGTATCGTCTGAACGGTGACAATGTTTTGTTTCGTGGTCTTAAAAGCGATTATGGGAGTTTTTCTTCCGGATCCCAAGTATTACACATCATCATCATTACGTTTAAAGTATCCTGTGGCTGTTTTAATGGACACATTATCTTTCACATGCATGTAGTATTTCGGAGTGAAAACGGACAGTCAACATTCCTGTTTCCTGTAGCGATCTTCCACTGTCATCCCTCTCTGGATCCCACGCAGAGAAACACAAGGCTAACAATACCAACACGCTCATCCGTGCATTATCAGTCAGACGCCACGGAGCTTACACACCGCTCTCACTCTGGTCCACCCACGGAGCTGGTGCTGTTTGAGGAGGCAGGAGGGAGAAAAACAGGTGAAGATTTCAAAATAGAGAGGGCCATTATCATCCCTGCTCCCCTGTGGGTTGACAATTAGCAGGATCTGCAACTGTTAATACTTGTCGCCGGAGTTGCCAGCCGCAGCACCACTTGAATAATCGCTTTTAACTACTGTTAAAGGAGTCAGAAGGGCAAAAGGAGAAGAAGGGGAAACTCTTTTTTTTTGGATTTTGGTGGTCTAGGATTCAAATGGACGGGACGATCAACGATTATTTTTGAGCTACATAACTTCAGAAGCGTGTGCTGTATGTTATGGGGCTCCTCGGTGGGCTTTTGCAAAAAAAAAGAAAAGTCTAAAACCAATCATAACAGAATAGTTCTCTTTTGCATAACTTTGGTGGTGCTTTAACCTTGTTTGTCACTCCGGTGTTTCACTGAACAACAAATGAATTCGCAGCACACCGCCAGAGACTGTTTATGATGCAAATGATTTAGTCCGAAAAAAGTTGCTGATTGGCACAATGGCCCCTCAGGCAGTGGCATCCATTTGAGAGGATGGTGAAAGATCTCCCCCTATCTGATAGATCTCCCCCTTTCTCTCTCTTCCTCTACGCTGAAACATCTCAGCGGAGGCCGGGCCTGCTTGGCCTCTCTGTCAGCAAATGTCACCGCTAATTATGACAGGCTCCTTGTTCCCTAACAAGTCGGCGTTGGCGATGTTAGGTCTGTTTGACTGGGTCCCGCAGATGAATTGGGCTCCGACGACCCCCGTGCTCCGAGGGGATGCTGCATGAAGGTAATTGCTCCAATATCCTGAGCTGCAGGGATACATGGTGCTGACAAGTTGGTATTAGTCAAACACGTCGGCCGCTCTGTGTGCTCCCGGCCCCGCTGGCTGGCAGGTGTGAGAGTCGGGGGGTTGGATGTGCAGTACTGACACTTATCACACACAAGGATGGTTGGGTTTCCTAATGTGAATGATGCTTTATGTGACTGTCAGCTAACCCAAATCAAAAGTACTCCAAAAGTAGTCCAAACAAGCACATGATCTGATTTCTCCGCTATCTAACCATGCAGATACTTGTGAGTACATATTTGTCTGTGGTGATAAGCGCATTGAAAAATGCTACTTATCTTTAATCTCACATGAATCCAAAGAGCTAAGTGAGACAGTGTTTTTTTTAATCATTTTATAACTTGGCAGACACTTCACATTTTGAACAGATGTACGTATGTTCCACTGATGCTAATTAAAGTGTCACGCTGTAATAATATAAGGTCGACACTGTGATTAAATCGAAAAAGCCATTGACCCTATTTTTCCTGATCCGTGTGTTTAGACGGTGCCGATACAGTCCGAACACAGCACCGCCCTTTGGGTGTTTTTCTGGAAGCCGTTGTGATTGATGTTACATTTGGGGGAAACTGCAGTGACCTCACATTTCCCTGGATCGTATCATCGGACAGGCGTGCCGAATGACGCCATCATATTTCATAAAGAACTGAGGAGGGGAAACTGATGACATCACAACGCAGGTGTGGGCATCGCCTCCTGAAATGGAAAGCCGTAAGTCACTGCGGCGTGTTTGTGTACGTAGCGCGAGGTATGTGAGCTGGATGTCACAACGCCGTATCTTCATTATTCTAAACGCAGGCCGACCCTTAATAACGCGGTTTCTCGCTTTGCCTTCACTTGCGATCACTCTAAACATTTTCCCGAGGAAAGAAAACCTGAGTGTTTCCAACCCATAATTTCCAAAGGCTGTACTTTCATGCCTCTATGTTTATGTCTGTGATTATGCATGGGAGCCCTTCTACGTCTGCGTGTGTTAAGGTGTGCACGAGCATTAAAACATGACTCCTTTGCTGCGTGTGATCGTAATGACTTCTGCGTGTGTTGAAATCAGATGCGAGTTTACCCCGGGCTCTTATGTGTACTACATTCCTTCCATTACAAAAAAAAGAAAAGACAAACTACTAAGAACATGAGAGGGAAATGGTCTATCTCAGTAACTGAGTGATATCTGGAGAGGGAGGATTAGTGTGGCGTCTGGGAGACGTGAAACACTCACGTTCATACACACAGTCGGGGATGTATGACTGACACAATGGGGCCAAGATTCGCTAATAAATACACGTTAAGTGACGTTATTTTTTTGTTGAAATTTGATGTTTGTGGTAACGCCTTTGGAAAAGAAAAAGGGCACTGCGTATGAAAAAATGGATAGCCCGTAGCTGGAATATCTGCAGATGCATAACAAATACCTCCTCATAAATACCGCAGGGCAAATCTCTTTGTCAATAGCCTGTCAGTGATGCTCTCAGTGGCAATTGTATTTCTCATTATCAGGTGTTCCTGTTGGGAGAAAATGATCTTAATTTGATCAGCGTCGTAAGCCCCCTCTCGCAAGCCGGGAATCTCAGCTTATCCTTTTATGTGCAGAATTACAAATGGGCCCGGTTATAAAACTTTCCATAATGGCAGTGAGAATTAGCAGGCTAAGCATACACTAATGCTATTGTACCCTCATCAATGATGTATCGCTGAGCTCTTCAGTGGTGGCCTTTTCCACAGAGCAACGCCCGCCAGAGGATGAGAGAGAGAGAGAGAGACAGAGAGCGGACAGAAGCAGAGAAAGTACAGTTTGAAAAGAGAATCAACTGGTATTAATAAGAGATTAATGTTCTTTGGCTTGAACTGACACACAGCACTATTATTCTGCTCCTTTGCTTTGAACAAGTCTGGCTATTAGCTTTGTCCTGGGCCTATGAATCTATATTTCCTTTTCGACAGAAGAGTCATAAAGGGACAGTGGAACATCAATTTCTTCCTGGGACTTCAAAGAGAGACGTGAGGCCCCGTACAGCCGAATGACTGCTGCGTTGCACACCGTAGCCAGGAATATCTAAGGCTTTTCTACATTCATTGCTATAATGAAAGAGCAGCGAGGGTACAAAAGGAGAAGTCGATAGTTGCCCACCCTCTCTCCTCCCAGCTTTTTGCTTGCGATTGTGTGTAAGTATTACTCAGTAGTCGAGGATAGCCTCTCCAAATTGAGGCCCTTATTGCAGAAGCCTGCTGAAGCACCGTTCGCATTAGGGAAGGGACAATGTGCTCATAATATCTATATCAGCGGTGTCCTGTCTTAATTCACTTTTATTACATCCATTCATAATGCTCTCATAATGATGAGATGGATCCCAGCCAAGGGATTTTCACAGTGTCACCTTTATTATCGCACACTGTGATTTGTCATTTGCTCCTCTGCAGGTCCCTGTAATGAGGATAAGTTAGACTTCTCTGAATTAGATCTAAGGATAAAATGCCACCGCACGATGTACTCTTTATCATTAACCCTGCGTTGGCCCACTAGAAGTAATACACTTAATGGTAATAAATGGGGAGAGTTTGGTTTAAAACAACAATAAAAAGTAACTCGACGCTGCTGTAGGTGATATAACCAGGACACACACACACACACACACACACACAAAGAGGGGTGCACGTACGTAGTGTGGCACGTATGTGCACGAGCACAGGACGACACAATTTGTTTCACAGTGAAGTTGGGAACACACACACACACACACACAGCTGGAGCTGATGTCGTTACTGCATGGTGTGATAAAATATCGCACAATATAATGCATCACACATAGACATTAGGAAACAAACCGCTTTGTCGCAGGCCAGATAAACATTTATACTACTGGGGCTGGGGGCTGTTTGTGTTTTTTGTCTGTCTGCGTGTGTGTGTACGTGTGTGTGTGTGTGTGTGTGTTTGTGTGCGTGTGAGCCTTTGTTCATTTAACTGTGGACAGAATGGGAGAGGGAAAAAAAACAGATGACATTACTGTAAGGTTGCTGAAGAACTGGGCGTAGGTCAGGACATAAAACAACTGTTTTCACACCAGCCGTAGCTGATAACATCCAGCTGAAGAATGAGGAATGTTCTTATTAATTCTTTATCAGCTGATGGCATGTCCAACCCCCCCTGGAGAAACATGCCTGCGTGGACATTCTCATTCATCCAAGAAAGTAAAACTGCTTTTTCGGGAATATTTACTTTGTGATGCAAGATAAGAGTCGAGACTTTAAAAGCCAAACTCTCTCAGAGACGTGCGTGATTGATTTGAACTCCAGATATGTGATATGTATGTACATAGAGCACATGCTTGCTCGCTATGCCCTCCTCGAATGGACCTTCCTGTAGTGAGGGCCAATACATTCTGTGCAATTTGGGGGATTGAGGGAGGAAATTAATTCCAGACATAGTAGGATATTTCCTAGGATAGACATTCTTGCAAATATTTAGATGAGAAGATCAACAACGTTTGTGTATGTGCAGTAAATAACGTAGGAGCTAGTTAGCTTAGCTTAGCATAAAGTCTGGAAACAATTGGAAATCCTTCCAGGCGAATAATAATGCACTCACCTATAATAATAATAGTAAGTAAGGACAGGAAATTATTCCAGTTCTTTTGAACGCAACTCCTTCTTAAATCTATGGTTATTTAAGGTCGTTGTTTTTTTTTAAAATAAAGGCCTATAACGTGCATATCTTCTACAAATAGTCCATCTTCCTTCCCTGCTTTTTGCAACTACGTCTCAGGGGTGGACCTGCAGTTTTAACCAAACCCAAACTTTATCCAAGTTGTTAAAGCGTAATCATACTTAATAAAGAAAATGCTCATATGAGTATTTTATATTTCAGTATCATTATCTTTACAGTCACATGGGGTTGGATCTTACTTAAATACTAGACCTGTAGGAGCAACAGCTCCCTTATCCGTCGTTCCTTGTGTGTATATGTGGTCCTCATAAGTAGGCCTACACCCAGACAGGAGAACAGTCACACAAACTTTGTCTTCATCTCTCTCTCTCTCTTTGGCCGGCAGAAACACAGGTAAACCATCACAGCTGTAGATTCCTGCTTTCCCTTAATAGAAGGACCTTGGTTGTATTGAAAACCTGATTCCTCATTGAATAGGAAGCCCTTGTCCTTACGTCGGCCTGTCTACTGCACTGATGGTGTATTAATGGCAACATCAGTCCCCCATCTGTTGTCCATCATTTGGATTCAGGGCAGGCCCCCGTCCCAGCAGATACATCCGATTAGTCCCTCTCATCGATTTGTGCTGGCTCGTCATGACTTAGTCAACCCAAGGTGTCTCTTCTATGACATGCTGTCTCCCCGTGATTTAGTTTGCCACCGCTCTAAGTGCATTGAGTGTGACAATAAAATCTTTAATCTAATATGCATTCGAAAGAGGGAGGCAGCGGAGAATTAAGAGCGAGCGAGGCAGCGAGACGGAGAAGGGAGGTAATGTTCTCGATGAGCTCAGATGTAATGAGAAAGGCTTGTGTCAAGTTTATGAATATACAGGATACAGACGCTAGCATTTGGTATGCTACGCTCGGGGGTTTCATTCTGACTGGCAAACGTGTGATTTCAGGTGTAAGATGTGCGCATTTAATGGTTTGTCAAACTCGACTCCTTCAAATTATGAAGATACACAGGTACACAGGCTTCATTTTAACTCCTCAGCCTGCCTCTAGCTCCATAAAGGAGAAATATGATCATTATCCTCGCAAATGGCCATGACATTTTCATACCTGTGCTCTGAAGGGGTGAAAACCTATTTTCTCCTCATATGTAACCCAGCCTAATCTGCGAATGGGGTAGTGTGAATGGGGGTTACGGGGCACAATGCATGCACGTTGCTCTCAGTAATTCTAACTGACAACTATCCCTTTGCCCGGGCTTGTGAGAGAGCATCATATTTATGGATGTGTGAGGTGTATATCAATGAGACTTGGTGCTACGCTGTCTGAATAGATCATTACTTTGATCTCCGCTTGACATATCCAGGTGGAACCCTCCGGTTCTGAAAATTGAAGCCAACATGGAAGAGCCTTAAACTTGCATTATTTCTAATGGCCATCAGGGGGCGACTCCTCTGGTAAATTCCTTTTCATTTCTATTCCAACCGTGTTTCCTTTTTAACAGTTTATAGTATTAAAAGCAAGCCGTTTTACCTTCAAGGCGACACTTTGTCCTTGTTTCACATATATGTCTTTCGACACAACGACAAATTCACCTCTAATGGATACAAAAGATCTCAATTGAGGGAAGGTGATTAGATTAGTTTTAATTAATGCTTTGCCAAACAGTATGACATGTTTTTGCCGCTGTCACACACACCGCTAATTGACAGATATTTTCAAGAGAACTTGTTCAAAGGGCTCTTTTTTGCTTTTCATGTCCCTAATTACCTGTTGGCACGACTGACCTGCCGTGTTGACACCCGACATACCGAATTTTCACATCTTTTTAATGAGTCTGTGTTGTGATGCGGTCTCTAATTGTGCACTTGGCAAAAGAACAATAACGTTTAAAAAAAAAAAGAAAACAGCACACAGTCAGTCAGTCAGTCAGTCAGTCAGTCAGTCAGTCAGTCAGTCACCAGCCTTCCCAGCTCACCCTGCTGTGACCCTGGCTGTGTGAGAGGAGGAAAATCTCAGGCTTGAAGCCAGACACTTGTCATTTTGGCCAGAATGACTTCTATAACTCACATTAAAGCTCTTGATGAAGCCAGTTACCCTGTATCAAAAAGGCATCACGACCAAAATTGAATTGGACAATAAAACCTCAGAGTTAAATACTATTTTAGTGGGAAAGACGAGGCTCAGTACGCTGTGTGCATACGACGTGAATATAAACAATCTGTGACGAAGGAGCTAAAAAGATGAGAGATTTAAGAGCAAGAGCAAAGAGAGAAGAAATAAGTGTGTGTCTGTCTGTCACCTTTTCATCCTATTCGAAAAACACATCATCTCATTGCTGACAGCCCATGTCAGTATCGATTTCCTCCTCACTAATCAATCAAAACAACAAAAATCCAAAAAAAAAACCACCCAGCTTTTCTGTGGAAATAGAGTTTGAGGCATCTTTGCGCCGCTCTGCTGGCGCATGTGGACGGGGGCGAGGGAGAAAATAAGCCCGGGAAGAGAAGTAATCAACGCAGCCCACGATGATGGTGACAGCGGGTTAAGGGAAGGAGATGGGGAGGGAAAGCTGTGTTTCCATGCCCGAGAAAATGAAAGCAGCTGGGGGTACACGCTGTGCACTCCAGTCAGTCATATATGCTTGTTATCAAGTATTTGTATGTGAGTGAGTGTGTGTGTGAGAGAGAAAGAGATGGGACGCAGCAGGAGAGGAATGCAGTCATGGCTGTAAAGTGGGTGTGAAAACAGCCATGTTCATTGACCTCCAAGCTGACCTACCCACCCCTCCTCCCCTGGTAGGGGATAGGATTTTGTGTGTGTGTGTCCGTGTGTGTGCGTGCGTGTGTGTGTGTGAGCATTGCAAAAAAATGCTGTGAGTACGTGATAATGATCGCTGGAGTTTGTGTGGTGGTCCTGGTGTGTGTGTGTGTGTGTGTGTGTTGCCTGTGTGTGGTGATAGCTGGAAGTGAATGGGCCTGAGTTCACAATAGTCCATGGGAAGAGGTCAAGAGAATTATCTTAAAATATAAGCTGCCCTCTCACCCCTTCCTCCCTCCTTCTGTCTTCCCACTGCTTCTCTCTCCTTTGACGTCAAACAGCACCTGTTGCACACACACACACACACACACACACACACACACACACACACACACACACACACACACGTTAGGCATTTAAAACTAACTAGCATGCATCTGTTTTTTTTTTAACCATACAAAGATTCATTATTGATGTAAAATTAAAATATTTTATATTGGCTGACAGAAAAATTAAGAAGATATAAAGAAGAGCATAATAATCTTCAAAAGGCTCTTTATAATCTGAAACATTTTAGATTTAATGTTTATATTTATTTATTCTATAACTTTACCATCCATATTATTTTTAGCTTTATATTTCAATTCCCTATACTGTGGGCGTTCTTGCACTTTACTGCAACCTCAATTTGTTGAGATATACAATTACTCTTGCCCTCAAAGTTCACATGCCTAATTAAGTTCACATGTCTTTAAAAATATATATATTTGTCATCTTTAAAACACACACAAACACAAGCGCACGCACGCACGCACGCGCGCGCACACACACACACACACACACACGCGCACACACACACACACACACACACACACACACACACACACACACACACACACACACACACACACACACACAGACAACCGATTATTCCACCTCACAGTCCTAAATCTGGAGAAATAGACTTTTTGTGAAACATGCCATAAGGCCAGGTCATTATACATTTGCCCCAGACGTTCTGCACATTGTGTCAGCATGAATTCACGTTACGGTTATTTTCGTTTGGGATTTCCCACCTGAATTCAGGCCTGCTGCTCATTTTTTTTATTTTTTTATAACGTTTCATAAATCCTTCGCTGATTTAAGGCGACGACAGACGCATGTCCCCCTGGCGCACTCGACATTTGTGGCCGTTTTTGAGTCAGCCATCCCGCCCGCTCGCCACGGCGGGGCGTCCAGGCGCTGGAGCGGCACACCCCCTCCCCCCCAGTCCGCTCCCCGCAACAGGCTGGCCCCGGTCGCATCTACATAGCCATCACCCTCCGCCAAAATATGTTTTTTTTAATTAATATTATTATCACTGCGCGTTTTTATCGTCCAAGCTCAGGCTTATTCTTAGAATATAGCACATTTTAATTGAGTTCAATTAAACGGAGGGAGTAACAAGTCCGTTTGCATGTAATTAAATAGCGCCGCGCGCTCGTATCGGTCGGATCTGACAGTGGAGTTCCTAAAAGCTGTCCCTGTCCTGTGCACCTCTCCCCCCCCCCCCCCCCTCCCCTCGTCCCCCTCGTCCCCTTCCAGCTCTACCTCTGGGTAATTGAATTAGCTCGGTTTTAGGCGGGGGGAGGGGCTTGGCTTTGGTCGTGTGACGCCCATTGAAATCGTCTCAAACCAATGGGACTATCCCCCGCTCCGCCGTAACCAAACCCACTCTCTCAGTCGGCGTCTGGAGCTGCCCGCCTCTGCCCTCACCTCTCCGGCGTGTCCTAGCGTCTTCAAACACCCAAACATCAGAAAGAGGAAAGACACACGTGGGACAACGCCAGAGATTTTTTTCTTTCATCTTTAAAAAAAGAAAAAACAACAACAACCCCCCCCACGCTTTACGATGACTTCTATATGAGGACGAGACTTCGGGACGCGGACATAAACGAGCGTCTCCACGGAGAGAAGCGCAGGAGAAAACGCACCGCCGACACCGAGAAGGACTCCTCCCCGCCTCGGCCGTGTGACACCTCCGGTTTAATCGCAGAAGAGGGATAACAGTCTTCTTTTTTTACACGCCGAAGACGAAACATTACCATCCATCTGACTGTATGGCTTTAAAAAGTTGCACGGAGAACATGGACATCTGATGCGCCACACGGCGTCATTGGACACATTGAGCCTCTCTCTCTTTTCTCCATCACACCGTGGACTGACTAATCCCCCCCCGCGCGCGCGCTTTGGAGTAAGAAGAAGAAGAAGAAGAAGTGCTCGGCAGTTGTCACTCGCCCTGACACGCAGGCCACATCCAGCAGCTCCCCGTATCAGGGGAGGACGTTACCACACCGCCGCCGGGACACTGCCTGTTGTCGTAGCTGCGCATTCGTGCGCGCCGCTCGCGCTTTTCGTGTCATTCCGCGTGACATAAAAAAAAAACTGCGATTCATCCGAACCTGCATCCGAGAGGCGACACGGCGACGCGTCGACCTCCGTCAACCTGTTCAACTGTCACCCAAAGTGTCTCCCCCTCTCCCCCTATTCGAACGGTCGCGTTCTCGCCTTTTTCTCTCCCCCCCTCCCCATGTTTTGCGCATTCGTACTTGCTTAGCATTCGCGAACTGCGTCCGGCGACGCGCGGCCACATGTGAACGAGACCGAGCGTTTCACCTGTCCCGGTTTGAAGCGCCCCGCAAACAGCTCGACTGACTGCACCGGAACCCGACCGACCGAAGAGGAATACGTGCCGAAGTTTCACCGTAGTGATGCTGCAAATGGAAATGGTCATCTTCTTCTGCCTGGTGCTGTTGACGTGTGTATTTAGCCAGGAGCCCAGTTCCAAAGTGGTGGCGGACCGCTACGCCGTCTTCTGGAACCGCACCAACGCCAAGTAAGTGTCCTCGCGCCGGCCGGGAGAGTCGGCGGGTGTTCCGTCTCCTTCCGCGCATCTGCATGAACCGCGGGGGTCCGCAGGTCCGCTGGACCACATCGGTGTTTGTTCTCCGCAGTGAGGGCAGACTGCCAGTAGCTGTAGGTAGCCGAGGCTATTAACAGGAGTTTTTTTTTTAAAGAGAGAAAAAACGGGGCTACAGTGTCTTATTTCCTTCTCATTGTCAGCGCGTCCCAAACTATAGATCCATAAGGCCCGGGCGTATCATCCATCGTCCGGTGCTGCACCCGCTGTCAACGGTGTCCACATGAGGACATTCGTTGTTTTTCAAGCTGTAGGTAGCTACAGGGGCTCACTGGGTATTAACAGCAGCGTCTAACTAGTCCCAACAATCACCACAAATGTGCTTTTAAATGTTTCTCATCAGATAGGCTTGTTTCGGAAAAGTTAAAATTGTGGGTCAAAGCGATTCTAAATGAAATCACATAACGCTCCTTCGTCAAATTCACTACAGCTATTATCAATTGTTGGGCATACGGCACAGTTCTTCGTGATTATTCTAAAGGCACCATGGCAGACAAAGTCGTATGTGAGTAAGCCCCAAGTTCGTTATGGTGATTTTCTTTTTTCTTACTATTAATGTTAAATAATTCTTGAATCACCTCTTGGATAGTGAGGAGACGTTTCCTTCAGCAAGATTTAAATCATTCTAGTTAAGTTCAGAAGCTTTTGTGTGTGTGTGTGTGTGTGTGTGTGTGCAGCACAGATACTTTATCACTGACATTTGGATCACACTATTGTAAAGTAAGAGAAAAAAAATAGCTTTTTAGAGATCATGGTTTTGATGAAATTAATAATAAATAATGCAAACATATTGTGGATCATTAAATCTATCATAGCGTAATTGTTTGACACTGTGAAAGAGTGAATTGTGGGAACCACAGACTTTCCCTGTTCCAAACTTTTGATAGTGTCTCACTCTAAAATGGACGTTTCCCCAAATGAAACTTAACATATTTTTTTTTTTTTTTTTTTTTTTTCATATTTAGTAGTTACTCATTTATATGTCCGGATGCACACGTTACATGATACCGATATGTAAAATACAAATACTCAAACAGTTAATTTAAATATTGTTAAATGTTTTAGGAATGAAAAAGTGGTCACTTTTCAGGTATATTAATAAAATGGTAACTACATTTGACTCAGCACTGTTGGTGGTGAAGGGAGGATTTTTGTGTGCTGTTGACTTAGTTGGGCCACGAGAGAGAAAGTTTAAAATAAAAGTTTGTTAGTCCACCTCCAGCCGGGACAGACTTGAGTCGACCTCGGCGTTCAGTCCGTCCAGACGGCGTTTCCCACTAAAAGTCCCTCACGGTGTCCGACTGTACAGCCTCGTCCCTCGGCTTATTATGTCTAAACACTGCTGGCCGAGTTTACAGAGATCCTTCACTCAACCGCCACAACGGCACTTTAGTCTTCGTCAGATAAAATCCTCAGCTTAGCCTCCAAGTGTGCACAAAGCCATTAATGGTACATGCTGAATTTGCTGCACACCTATTTATATTCAGTTTGAAGTTTTTAGAAAACATGATTTATTGCTTGAAGCAATTAGTGGTCAGGGGTTCAAACGGATGGCTGACTGTAAGCCCTCTCCTGAAGCCGGGGGCCGGTCTCGCAGGGTGCCTAGATCCCTGTCCCGATATACCATAGACCATGACTGTTGTGGTCTAGGTCTTTACTCTGTCTCTCCCCAGCTGTTTATTTATAGACTGCTTTCTTCAATAGAGGCAAACACAATTTTGAGTTGAATCTAGATTACTGCTGCTGATAGACGTTCATTAGACACTAATTATTATTATTACTTTTTTTTTAAAGTTTTGACTTGACTGGCTGCTCAGTTAACCTGATATCTTCCAGATGTGCTGACAAGTTTTCTCAGTTTCAGTGAAGGAAAAAAAAAACAGGAGTTAGTAAAAAAAAAAAGGGGGGGGGGAAATTTAAGTAAATCTTTTAATCTCCTATCCAACACGCTGACACTGAAAGTGAGAGGGGAGAAAACAAGAACTTTGTGATCCGCTTGGCTGCATGCGTGTTGCGTCTTTTCCTTTTTGCTCTCTTTGCGTCTGAAGTCAAATCGGAGAAATAGATAGCTTCCTGAGCCCCAGTGCGTTTCTGAAGCGCCGACTCGCCCGAGGAAAGGAAACAGGTTTCACAGAGGCTATAGTGCAGCGAACGCCACTCACTCTCTCCTACCCGCTCTGAGTTTGCTTGACTCTCGCCCCCCTCTGACTCGAGGCAGGAAGCCAGAAAGGCGACACAGCAGCAGGCGAGGGGGAGACGGAGAGATAGCAAACTTGTCTCATTGACGACTCGGTTAATACATATCGAGTCCCCTTTCTCCGTGCCTTAGGCTGCTGTACAGAAAGCTGGTGTGGCACTGAAAGGTTCAAATTTACTGTGTGAACGCCCCACAAATGCACGTAATAAACAGGCACATTTGAGCCGACGCTACGCGAGATGGAAGTTCATTAAATGAACATTGTAATTGGTCATCAAGGATGGAGGGAACTCCAGAGATAATTTTTGTCTTTCTCTTCATGTTGTTGAAATGATGGTCCGTCACACTGAACAGTAGTTCTGAGTTTGGTTTGATTACGGAATCTGTTTTGCTGTGAAATCGTCGTGCCCAAATTGGATGTTACACATCAGCGTGAATACGTTGTGCTCTGTTTGCTCTGAGAGAAATGAAAAGACCCCAACCTGCTAGCTTTGTCACAGCTGTTAATCGTAATTTTCAATTGACTATTTTCAGGGTGATTGGAGAGGGTATGAACTGGACATAGACCGAAATAAGTGAAAGGGCTTCTCCTGCCACGTCCACAGCTCAGACTAGCCGTAGGGAAGAATGGGGGAATCTCAAATCAGGACTTTTCTTTGTGAAACCTTTAGTCGACAAAAATGTTTTCCGCAGGTTAGAATTTCCTGTTTGGTCAGAATTACAAGCAATTGTTTGACCTGAATGGATTTCTGTATTGGTTTAGTGTATCTTAGCCACGGCTCATGCTGGGTGTTTGTGTTGTTGGGGTTCGGGGGGGGATTTCCATGGTGTCTCGTTGGCTTCAGTCCACTGCTATGTATCAACTCCTGCATGAAACCAGAAACTGTCTAATTCTTGTGTTTGAAACACCTTTATCTGCTAGTTTGTTCTCTCTCTCTTCTACATATCCACACGTTTCTCCTTTTGGTTTTTAGCTTTTCCAGCATTTAGCCCCTCAAAAAAGTGGTTTTGAGGGTTTAGTTCTATCTGTCCTTCCTTCAGCTTAAGATAACTTCACATCCAGGGACGTTTCTCTCTGGTTTCTGCCCTCTGCCATCTGTACTTGTGAGTATTTATTCTAATGAGGGGACAGCCAGTGGCTGTAATGGGGTCTCCACTGTAAAGCCGAAGAGACGGCCCTTCCCTTCCTTTCTCCCCCTCTGCCCTTTTCTTCTTCCCCGTAGCCCTCCTCGCCTTTCCCCCGTGTTGCCTCTCGGGCGCTCTGCCTCTCCCCGTCTCTCTCTCTCTCCCTCCCTCTCGCCTCTCTCTGTCCGTCTCTCCTTGCCGGGCACAGAAAATGAATGAATACAATTAGATATTTCGGGAGTCCCTCCACGGCGGACGGTGGAGGAAAGACGCGCAGAGGTCAGGCCCGCTCTTGAGAGGAGCTCAGGGAGAGGTCACGCGCATGCGGCGAGGAATAACGAAGCGGAAAAAAAAAAGTTGGACTGCGAATGACAAACTAGTAACTACGGCTCTCCTTGAAGCGGAGAGTGTCGTTAACGTCGAAACCATTTGATGCAGTTGTGGCCGCGCAAATTGGTCAAGGTGATTTGTGTTTTGCTGTGTAATTTGTTGCTCAACAAGCAGCCTGGAAAGTATTTTTCCCCCTTTTTATTCTTAGTGTACTGTAACTGGAGGTCTACATATGACGTCTGGCTCGTCTTTGTCTGTGCCTTGATATTTTAGTGTGTGTGTGTGTGTGTGTGTGTGTGTGTGTGTGTCTCCACTGTACCAAATGAGCCATGAGGTCATATGGGGCTTGTTTGTTCTCCTTCAGACTCATAGATACCAGAATAATTACGCCTTTCTCCCTTGGACTTCTTCATAATGTGTCGCAGACCAGTGAATCAGTCAATCTGTGCTGATGTGTGTGTGTGTGTGTGTGTGTGTGTGTGTGTAAATGCTGACTGTACACCAACAAAAGGCACATACGCACGGAGGTGGAATGCTAGCCCGTACACCCATCTGTCTCCACCAAATGTGGACATGACATATTGCGATATTAACCTTTTGTTTATAAGTCCAATTTTTTTTTTCGAAAGCCGGTGTTTTTAATATCAAGTTTATATTGCCTTTTGATTGCAAAAGTGGCTCGTTTTTGACCCCATGCTAGTCTTTCCTGTCTCCCTTATCATTTTTATAGCGGCTCGCTCGGAGCCGTGTTTTACTCTCTCTCTCCCCGGGTTCTCTCCCTCCGTCTCTCTGTTTGAGGGCTGATTAGTTCTCGTTAATGACCCCTTGCTCCGTCATTCTTTTATGCCCGTGGCATTGGCAAGCACGAGCAGCGGCCGAGCTGAGGGGACGGACAGAAAGTGTAGGGGACACAAAGGGAGCCGAGGCAGAGGCTGTAGAAAAATAAACACACAGGGACCTGATGAAAAAAAAAAACTATAATGATGCTGTTGTGTGATGTAATACTTGTATTAGCTTTAAATGACACTCTTGTGTTTTCTCACCAGACCTGTAAATGCACTTTCCGTTTAAATTAGATTTTTTCTCCTTCTTCCTATTAACTAGAAAATGAGCCCAGCAGGCAGTAGTCAATGCTTAGTCAATGTGCTTGGCAGAGCAGCTGTTCTTCAGCGCGGTGGAAGAGGGGGAGGACTCTTGGCCGTGACCCTGGTGGAGGTGCTATGCGGGCGGACAGAAGCAGCCCTGTCGCTGGGGATGCCTGGTGGTCAGGCTCTCTTGGATATGCTAATTCAAAGTAAAGGCAGCCTACAACGATAGACAAAGACATTCCTAAAATTATTTATTGGGTATTTATATATATATTAAAATATATATATATATATATATTTAAATAAACTATATTTATTTATCATTTTATTTCAATACATTTGTTCTTCAATAGTGGGTAGGTTATTATTTTTGTTTTTGTTTTTGTAAATATATATATATTTTTTACTTTTGAGCAACTGATACCGTTTATTGACCTTCGTGCTGGTAATTTATTTCTCCGAACACAACCTGAGAAACCGTGTGTTTGCTCGTGATTAGATAAATATTACTCATAGCCTGACCAAGGTTAACTGTGTTGAATTGGTACTAAGTGCCTTAAAAATACCACTGTCACGACAAATGTTTGGTTATCCGACAAAGGGCGGACAGGATCTCTTATTATCCTGACAGGAATAGACAACATTGAATGGTATCTTCACTTCAGCGGCACACGTTTCCCTTCCTTGCCTGGAGAACCCGGTTTTTCTTAACGTCCAGGTCTTTGTTTTCAAAGTAATCACTCCAAGGTCAGCTGGAGTGCTGAAACGCTGCTATCAGCTGAGTGATCTGTCTTTTAGCCCTCATTCAACCCGTGGCTTTCAGGGGGAATGCTCCGTAGAGCTCTACGTGGAACCAATAAAGTATTAACCAGCTCGTGCGGCGTCGTCGTCTGTGCGGAACTCAGTAAAATAATGTTTCCATTTTTTGTCAGCTGCAGGATGCATGCGTTTGTTTATTCTGTTTTTTTTTCTTCTTTCTCTGCTCACTCTCAATTTCAAAATTGTGGAACGTTTTCCCGGCCCAACTGTTTCTTTATTTGAGTTACTTTGTGCCACCCAGAGCAGCTTTGGTTGAGTCGATGTGAACAGAGTAGACAGAAAGAGAATACACTATTTTGCTCTTTTTCAGAAAAGCATATGTTTCATTTTAAGACCCCCCAAAAAGCAGTTATTAACAGGAATGCAGAACTGCTGCAGGTCCGCTAAGGACCGAAACGCCGCTCCAGGAAGCTCATTGTGTATCACAAGTCCTTGTTCATGGCGGGAAAATGGCGCTTCCATATCTTTCTTCAGCTCCTCTGCTCTCCTCTGTAAGATGGAGGCTTACGAGCAGCTGTTACTGTAGTAACGCTCCGTTGATCTATCGCCCCCGACCAGAAAGGGGCGCTACTGAGAGAGGTCTGATACCCTCCCGCTCTCATGGCGTTTCAGGTGTACAGCTGGGAGCGAATGCGACGTGCGCTTGCTTGATTTAAACCAGCTCTCTCCACGTTGCTTGATTTGACCTCGTTAAACTCATTTACTGTCAACGTCGTATTATATTTACAGGAACCACAACGGCATATAAAGGCCAGAAGGGACTGATGGGTTTGTAAAAAAAAAAAAAAAATGTTTTCTCTTACTGTCACCGTTCACTATTCAACTGGAAAATGTGACGGGAACGATTGAGACCGTTCATACTTTTTTTTTTTTTGCCAGACACATTTTCCACAGACAATTCCTTTCATGGTAGGCTGACTTCGGACCTTACGCTGCCGTTTTCCTTATTTAACTTGGGCTGGGGGGGCTGCGGGGGAAGTGACTGGATGTTTTTCTAGCTGGGCAGCAGTGTGGAGAATAGATCCCAGAAGAGAACACATCTCCAGCTTGTGAATAAAGACCTAATTGACGGGTTGTAGCCAGTTGTAAATGACTCATGAGGTCATTCGTCTTCGGAGACGGACTGAGAAACACACGGAGGGGCCGTACGATCTCGTGGTCTGCTTTCCCTTCGGAGTCCAGATAATCTGCTTGGGTGTATTTCCAAACTTTTTATATCCCCCCCAGAAAAATAGAAAACTGCTGCTTTTTAGCCAGAGATGCTGTCATACCGCCTCACCTGTGCCGTGAGTAGATCCATTGGCGGCTTTTCCATTTGGCATTTCTTTGTTTGCGTTTGGGCAAAGTCACGAGAAGTTGAAAGCGCTAATTGATTCCCTGGCCTTGTTTTTAATACGGATGGCTCTCTGTAAAGTTCCCCGCTGCTGCTACACTTTCCCACTGACATAAATATAAATAAACACACAATAGTGCTTTCACTTTGTTCAGTCTACCGTTGTGGCGAGACAGACGTGCCAATAATAAGCTAGCTGCATTAGCCCGTTTGAATTGACAGTAGAGAAAAATACTAACAGCCAATGCCCAGACCGCCCCCCCCCCACCGATGCTGGGCCGTGAGACTGAAAGGCTGCCATTGTTCTGCTCTGTCTGTCCACTCCACATAGCCAGTGCATGCGTTTCAAACTGAGAGAAGGGGAGGGAGGGCTCGGGAGAGGAGTGAGGGAGAATGGTGTGAATGGCTCGGGAGAAGGGAGAGCGCACAGCTGAAGTCGTAGTACGCTTTTGAGACGGGGAGGAAAAAAAAGGGGAGGAGAGGAGGAGCAAAGAAACGCGGAGCTCCAGACACGAGGGGAGGAGGCGCGTAGTCGCCGGGAGTGACAGAGCGCGTGGAAAGAAGAGGTGGCGCTTCCCCCCCCCCCTCATTTCGCACTAACCTCATCCATCCTCTCCCACCGGCCTCCCCTCCACTTCTCGTCTGATAGCCACGGTTTACAAATGCATGCGGCTGGTTGGTGGTGGTGGTTTCTCCAGGGGACAGACTCCCGGTCTTCACCCAGAGGAGGTGTCGTCTTTTCGGTCCGGATTTAGCGACCCCGGGGCTACTTTCTACAGAGACGGGATTAAGCCCGCTCAGGTTCAGACCCCTGCTTTTGTTTCCCCTGACACTGAAGGCTCCCACACACACACACACACACACACACACAGGGCTGTGTTTACTCGGGGATCGGCGCCCTGACACTAAGTTGCATTTCGCCCGTAAATACTGTGACACATTGCACACTGTGTCCTTGAAAGTTTATTTCCCACCGAAATGCATGTATCACAGTGGGAATGCCGTGGTGTGTTTAATGTAGCAGCTTAATGGAGGAGGGGGGGGGTTCATTCTAAAATGCTATACATCTGCCACGGAGACAAATTGGCACAATAAGAATGAGCTGTTTTTGTCCTCGGAAGGAGATTTACTTATCGAGCATAGTCCTAAAATGGTGCGTTCCTTTCATTTTGATGATGAATGTGTATAATTACGCATGATTGTAATTCAAATGGTGGATATCTCATTTTGTAATAAATGTCTTCCTATTTGTCTTCCCCTCTCGCCGAATCTCTCGCCGCGTCACCGTGAAGGCTCGGGGCGATCAAAAGTCAAATGTAAAATTGCAATCATTTTGGAGATCTATCATTATATGCAGGATTCAGCACACTTCTTTAGTGCACGTTGAACATGCAACACGGCCGTTACCGTGGTTTGCTAGCCGGCTACGTAACTTAGCTATGTTCCATGCACATGTAACGTTATCCTGTTTAATCCAGCATCTTTTTAAGTACATATTTTCAGATGCAGACTGCAGTTATATGAAAAAAAAATGCAACTTTGTCGTAAAATTCTGCGTTTGTGTGTGGGTGTGTGTGCGTGGTTATCCCGAGCCGACCTCTGGACCGCGGCCTGCTTTAATGAAGCAGCAGAAACACACACCCGCTACTATAGCGGAGCACAGCACTATTCTTGACCCAATTCTCTGAGCCTTCTCCTCCGAGAGCTGCTGGATAGTTTTTCCTATTTCGTGTGCGTGTGCATGGCGGCCTTTGTTTGTATGTGGTGCTTGGTGTGCCTGTGCGAATCCGTACCGAGTGTGTATTTTTCCCCCTGAAGGGGAAACCGATTGATCCCCGGAATGTATGATAAATCCCATCTTCACCCTCTCCTCTCATCTGAGCCCACTTCTGACTGCTCCGGCTTACTCCAAACATTATCCCACAAAACCAAATATGACACCCTAAAGAACATAGAACGACTGACACATACATACATACATACATACACGCACACACACGCTGGTTTGAAAGGACAGTTCATTATTTAGTGAGGTTCAAGTTGCAGCAGACGTGGTATTTATTCTGCTTGTTTATTTTCTTCCTCTAAATCAGCGAGCAGCGAGACTCGGAGTGCAGCAGCCTTTGAACCGCGGCCTATCCCATGACTACAGCCCTGGGTATTAACCCAGAGCCACTGAGAGGCTTAAAAAGCCATCAGCTCATTGTCCGGAGACACAAAAAACCCTTCCTCTAAAATCCCCCCCCCCCATCCTTCTCTTCTCTTTCCCTCCTTCCCTCCTTTCTTAAGAATGCCTTGAGCTGGCCTCTGCTGGCATTCATATTAATCAGTTTTAAGGGTCTAATGAGATAAGTGAGACTTAAAGGGAGTCCCCAAAGTGGCCTAAGCCCTCCGGATAAGCAGAGGTGATGAGCGCTGCCTATGGCTACATCCTCAGTAGTGTTTTATTTTTTCCCTCCTTTTTTTTTTACAGCATAGTCATGCATACAAAAAGCTTTCATGTCCTTAATCTCACTGTTGTGCTTTAAAAACCAAAACATCAATTAAAAACTCAACTTTTCTTTAGAGGAAATCATCACCTTTCCTTGTAAATGGTGAGGTTTCATGGTTTTGGTTGATTTCTAGATTGAGAAGATGCATCTGTGAATTTGTCACACCACCATGCAGCTCATGCCTTCTGTTTCTTAACCCCGCCAAGCACATTATAGGCAGTTTCCTCCTGCTCATTTGCTTTTAGTGCCATATTGTCTTCCCTTTTCCCCCGACCTACCTCCCTTCCTCTCTCCTGTCTCTGGGATTAACAGATCTTAAACTGTACTGTCCTTGGCTCTCGGGGACCTGCAGAGGTGACCCAGCATGCCCACTGACAGCATTAGGGTCAGTGTTGTGGCTGCAGCACTTGACTGACAGGCGACTACACTCCCTTTCTCATTCACCCTATTCCTCTATTTTTTTCCATAATTAAAATATCAAAACATGTACCGCATTAACCCTCTCCCTGTTTGTACTAAAGCTATCATCTCTAAGACAGTGTATGCGATGAAACCAACCAGATAAAAGATGTAAATATTTTTGATTTAAAGAAATTGGATTAATTAGGCAACAGTGATTCAAACTTCTTAGTGAGGCAAATTAAATCATCTCTATTCTCTAAAAATCTACCCATAATTAAAAAATGGCAGATGTCAGGGGTGAGTTAGGACGGGATAAATTAGCAACGCAGACATTTCGGAATACGGGATGTTTAAAAAAATACATTGGAAGAGTAAATGTAGGTTATATTTTCCCATTCCTGTTTCGGAGAACCCAAAAAAGAATTGTTTTGTCGCACATTTGGGCTCTTGTTGGACAGAGGGTCTGGTCTAACTACATCAGTAGAACTACTGGAGTAGCTTTGAGGCGGGACAAGTCCTCAGAGAGTTCACTTTCACCTGCTGTTCTGTTCCTTGGGGCCGCAAGACTCCACGACCGGAGACATTCCAGCCAGGATTAGTGCGTGCATGACAAACGGAAGCACAAATACGAGCAGGCGAAGGAGCTTTTTTGAATTTATTTTTTAAAATAGCATTTGGCCTTGCTGTTTTGAGGTTATAATGTTTTTTGTGATTTTTACACAATAAAAAAAAAGAAGAAAATACTAATATTGAAATTGAATCACATTATTAAGTAAGCAACGTTGCTGCTCTTTTGCGCCCCCCTGTGAAATCCATTCTTTCTTATCCAGCAGTAGGACATGGGAATAATAATTCATGATTCATGATTCCTAGTCAAGCTCATATACTTATTTATTTACAAATTGGCCAATTTAAGATTAAAAAACAAAATGAAAAAAAAAATACAACAAAAATGATTAGAAGTAGCTGCTATTTTTAAATAATTATTGAAATTGTGTGCAGAAAACTCAACTAACAAACTACAGATATTGTTTGATAGTGGTTGACAATTTTTTACAGTGAAATATATATACGTATGTATATGTATATATGTATGTATGTATGTATGTATGTATGTATGTATATATATATATATATATGTATTTTTAAAAACGATTTATTTCAATTATTTAACCATTGAGACTACTGTTTGGAGTCAGCCCTGGACCTTGCAAGGCAAATACTGAGACAGAGTGGACCGGTTGGGCACCCCCACCCCTCCCCAGCACCTCTCCCCCCCCCTCTCACCCACAGGCCTATTTTTTAGCAAAATTATGCAGTGAATGGAGTTAAACTCAGACCCGCAGGTGAAGTTAAAATGAAGTATATATTTTTACCGCATTTCATGAATAGATCTGAGATTTTCCGCAATTTTGGTTCAGCTTTAGAAATGCTAATCTGCCTTCCGTTCATCGCCATAGGTTTTATGGAAAAGTCCAACAATTTTGCTGACACCTCAGTGGTATTATTTTTCATTGTACTGAGTTGAAGTAGATTATTGGCCTGTGGGAAAAACCGATGCATCATATTTCTCGCATCGGATTTGAGTGCGTGCCCGGTTGAGGGTGGAGTGATGAAATATTCATCACTGTTTGCGATCCCCAAGAAGAGTAGCACTTGCAAACCCTTCGCACGCAATTCATGAAAAATGAAGTTACGGCAGACATGTTGTGAGCATGACTTTGATGGAAGGTTGTCTGCCTGTCTGGTTCATGTGACTCTAACCCCCAACAATTCACGATGGCTGGTTCAACTGGACACATTTCCTGTTTGTCTGCTCTCGTTTAAAAAGACATATATTTGTTATAACTTTTATCGCACTTTTCGTGATGAATTTGGCCTTAATTAACGGTTTTCTTGTTAAGAGACTGACAGGTGTCAGTCGCCGGGGGCCGAGACGGTGTCAGACGTGTCAACCTGAGTGACATTAGGTCCGCGGCGGTTTTAATAATGCAGCCCGGCCACACTTTTTATGTCCTCCCGGCTCTCCATCCTCTCGTCTCCCTGGGATGCGGAGAGCCGTCCTTACATTAAGACCAGGTCAGATTGCGTCTGCTGTCGTACATTAGCAGCAGAGCCTTCCTGCCTGTATCACTGGTAAGAGGAACATGGCACGAAGATGGCTGAATTATTCACACTCATAATCGGCCTTTATGTCCTGCTGCCAAGCCGGGCCCCACTGTTATTCTAGTGCATAATTGATAGTGCTCAGAAGTGGAAAAGTTAGAATAGCAGAAGTAATGCAAAGCGAAAGTGTAGTCGGGCAGCACCGGGAGGGAAGAGAGGGATTGGTGGGGTGGTGAAGGGGGGCATGGGGGGGGCGGTGGTGGGCCCCTATAGGAGCTTGTGTTGGCCTTTACGGGGCTTAGGTCTAGCTAGCGTGAGGATCGCGTGTGTAGGCCAGCCAGACAAGTCGGGGGGGATGAAAGGCGGTGGGAGAGAGAGGAGATGGGGATCCAGAGTAACAAGGCCTGACGCTGAGCCGTCCCAGAATGTGGTCTTACCCCCCCCACCCCAAAGTGACTTGGAGGCTCCACTGTGGGCAAAAATACTTCAAAATTGAATTGAATTTGATTTTGGAATGGGAAAAAAAACAGTTTATTTTTGTGTTATAAAGTGATCACAATTGTTGTAGGTTTGGGTGTTCCTTTGGACCCAATCCAGCACGTTTTTTTCCCTCCTCGCCTGCTCACTCGGGCAGGTAAGAGAGGCACGGACATCACATTACAACCGTACGATACAAGGATCAATAAACAGCAACCTCCAGGGAGAGAGCAGTGATTGGCTCCAGTCCAATAGGAAAAGAGAGGCCATCTTATTGGGGAAATTGAGTGAGACAACCTTCTGAATATGTTTCAAGACTATAATACTCCTCTCTTGGAAATAGAAAAAAAAGAATGCTGTCTGTATTTAAAGTAACCTGTCATTGCGTATATCTTCATCCTATAGTTTGATACCCAGCCATTTTTTTGCGAGCTGCCTCCGTTAAGCGGAACACCCTGCCATGGAAGTTTGAACGTCTCAGGTGAAGGTGTTAACACGGCCCCAGGTGTAGTCTATTTAACACCTCTCTGACCCTTAACAAAGCCGCACTAACTGCTGCCGAGCTCTGCCTTTTGTGCTCCATAACAAAGCCCTTTAGCTCCTAATAACACCGCGGCACTGCCGGTGTCGAGAGAAACCTGAGATAAGGTCCACATCAGAGACTTGGTGGGAACTGTTTAATCCGCTTCTCGAAACCAAACCAACACACAACAGGCGGGGATCATGTTTGGCAAAGTGGCCTGCTTTGATGGAGGGATCGGATGGTGCGAGCAGGAGGGACGGGGGGCGATGACGGAAAATGGAAAGGCGGCTGAATGCTGGGATACATTGGGAGAATAATGCAGGGAGTTGTACAGTGTCTGTGTGTGTGCTAATGCTAAATCACACACACACACACACACACACACACACACACACACACACACACACACACACACAAATTGTATCACAGCAGTATTAGATGCCTTTCTCGATTCTGCTAATTTCTCCTCTAATTATAACAAAACATACACATACATATATATATATACTGTATATATATATATATATATATATATATATATATATATATATATATATTTCAATACTCCACATCATTTTTGCAATATATTAGAAAGTATCTTTCACCAGAGTCGCTGCAATGCAGCCATAAAACCGCCGAGTGGAAACATTAGTAGCGATATGTCTCAGAAACTCATAAAGCCAATTTACGAGTGCACTTAAGGCCCATACACCTACTGGAGCCATTCTATAAAGATGCAGACAGAGATTGCACCAAACTCTCTCCAATTACCCACATTTAAAAGTAATAAATGCGGATCGATAAGTGATAGAGGGCCTGTTAATCGTGGACTTCGCCCAGTTATTTCCAATTGAGACTCTCCTTTTTCAAACTAAAAATTGCGGCGTTTACAAGCTTACCATTGATTTGTTTCATTGTTTTCTTCCTACAGGCTAAATGCTGCATTGAACTGTTTTTGCAGCACTCCTCTGGAATGAATGTTTTCTATCTTTGGTAGCATTTCAATTCTTCAGAGACTAGCCTTTATCTTATTAAGAGAGGAATTGGAAGGACCACAGTGCTTTTTCACCCCCTTTCTTCATTGCAATTATTCTTTTTGTATGCAACTAATTCGTTTTTCGATACCCCAAATGAGAAATGAATTTTAATTAAAGGAGACTGCAATAATCAACACAGTATTAAGTAAACAACGTTGCCGCTGTTGTGCGTGGAAACAATTGTGCCCCCCCCCCTCCCTGGTGTCATACAGTCTGGGTCTTCCAGCAGCAGGACATGCGAATAGGCCAGTTTGCGTCGTTGAGCTCATGCTCTTATTTATTTACAGCTCGGCTCAGCGTGCCAGCGTTGGAATGGAGGTGTGGATTAGACCCCTGTCTGTCTCACTGTGAAGTTAATTGAGGGAATCCTCCTCCCACGGTGGACCAGGACTCTCAGAGATCTGCATTTGGACTCGGCTTAGGAAGCACTACACTTTTCAATTTCAGGGCACGATCTCTGGTGCCAAACTGATGAGGCCGGATCCGATAAATCATCTCTCGGTGGCCTTTTACACCCCCCCCACCCACCCTATCATCATGAATGTAACGTCATTAATACGACATAATGGCTTATTACGACGTCACTAATTAGATTGTACAGCAGTTCGATGTGTCATCGCCGTTAATTGCTTCACTGATGGTTTGCTTTTGCATATTTACAAGCAACCGTGCAATTTATTCTACATGCCTTTATGTATTTACATAAGGCAGAAATGCAACAGAAAATTATCCCCCCCCCTCTCTTGTACGACTGGGATGACCAATTTTCTAGACCTAATTAGTGCATTATCAAGAAAAAGTGTCATCAGGAAATGCCACCGCCAGAGCCCACGGCTCGGCTGGCATTTAGTTGAAATACCCCGCCTGGCTGATTGGAGGATGCGCTCCTGTCTTTTTGATACATTTGTCTGAACATGTGTTATTTATGTGCAGTTTTTCCACGTAAACAGCCAATTAATTAAATGTCACGGTGAAGCTCAGATTAGCCATGTGTTTATTTGCTCACGGAGCTCAGTGTGATGTATGCGTCCTCGAGAAAAAAGCCAGTTGATTTACGATTGTTGTGGTGTTGTTTGCTTGTCACGGCTTATCATGCAGATTTATGTACAGGCTTCTATTCATAGAATATAAGTTTATATCTCAGCGGTAATTCATTTTTTCTTCTTTCTAATTGTGCCCTTGAAACAAATGACATTACTTCTGTACATACGGGCGTCCCTGTGGGATTCACACGTCACCGCGTCTGTTGGGCAAATGTTTCCCTTCCACGTATCTGGACACAGATAATTCCTCTCCTTCTGGCTTTGTTTTATTCCGTGTCTCTGTTGGTCTTTTAATTGTGAATTTTCTTCCAGTGTTTTACAGCTCAGTAATGATTTTATAGCAGGCTGTTTTATACCGGTGTCCAAACCTGCAGCCTGTGGGAGATTTAGTGCTTTGCTGCTGTTGGGTAGTGGAGCTCTAATTGGAAGGTCAGGGGGACGTGTTCCAGAGTAGCAGGAGATCACCCACGTACTGCAGATTTAAAGGTTATCCAAACCCACCCGCGGACATAAATATGTAATTTTCTCGTTATTATATTAGCCATCTGGATAGAGAATATAGCGTGACGAACTGATGTAAAAATTGAATTTGAAAAATGAACCTCGCTTTAAAGCATCGTTTTGATTGCACCTTGTCAAACTTTTGCCCTTTTCAAAGAAAGAATGAAGATGCAAATTTCATTACATGATGAAGTGAGATCACACTCCTACACAAAGGATATTTTTGGAGTTTGATAGGCACATACTGCTGTTTTTGACAATTTTTACACGTAAGTGGAATAGTCCTCTCGTTTTGCTTTTGACACCGGGGTAAGATTTTTTTTTTCCATCCAGCCATGGCGTCTCTCTTAAGAACAGCTGCCTCTGGTCCTGCGTGGCATGCCAGAAGTTAACCACACTGTAGGCTTGGCTGGAAGGCTGAGACGTCTGTGTGCTCGACTCTTATGTGTGTCTGAAGGGCTCCATTTCTGCATTTCGTGCCACATTTCGTGTCTATCGCCAGCCCTCCTCTCACGCTTGCCTGGCCTTGTGTCGTTGATGGGGTTTGGGTGGAGGGTGGAGTGAGGAGGAGGAGGAGGAGGAGGGTGGCGGCCGGTAGATAAGTGGTCGATGTCTGGCTTATGCTGTCGATGTAGACTGGGTCACGTGGGAGGGGGGGGTGCACAAAAAGATCTCCCTGGGTGATTCTTGGCACGCAATGTTTTGAACTCAACACACACGCTCAACTTGGAGACAGACTACTGTCTACACTCACACACACACACACACACACACACACCTTTGACATTTGGTGACACAGAAAGCTGTATTTAAATGACTTCTAATCTAATTGAGGCAGTCACCTGTGAGCTGCGTTGTGCATTTTGTGCACCTGTCTGTATCTGTGTCTATTAGTGTGTGTGTGTGTGTCTCTCTCTCTCTCTCTCTCTCTCTCTCTCTCTCTCTGCGTGTGCATCCGAGTGTGGCTCGGTGCCTTTCCACCCACTCTTTGTAGCGATGCGGTTATTGACAACAGAAGGGAAAAGGTGAAGGTTCTGCAGACAAAGAGGCAGAATGTGCTGAGCGGAGAATCCGGCGACAAAAGGGTGCAGACGAAGTAGGTACGCCATAAACAGCCTGGCTCAGATAGACCAACGGGGCTTGCTGACCAACACTCCTCTTTTTTTTATTTCTTCCCTACTCTTTTATTCTTTTTACCTCCTTTTTCCTCCAGACTGCCATTAAAGCAGAAGCAATTGATTTTCTGATCCTTTCTTCTCCCCCTCTTTCTTTTATTTAATACCCCTCTGCCATTGCCTACCCCCCTCACAGCCCGGATCAATACAGTATCTGCATGTACATTGGGATAAAATACAACGCACGCTATAACAGAAACACAGCCGGGGGTTGGCTATTCTTAAGCCAAGCGTCCTCGTGTTCTTCATCCTTTCTCTGCCTGCCCGTTCCCCTTATCCCGGTGTCTTATCCTCCACCTCCCCTCCCAGTCCGTCCACTCCCTCTACACCTCACCTCCCCGATTATTTAATTCTCTTTACGTGCCTCCTCCTTTCCCCCGCCCGCCTCCTCACTCTCATCGATGCAAAGATGTAATGCAGAAGGGTGAGAAAGTTAAGAGACTGCAAATGCATTTACAGCGCCCCCTTTTCGCCTCCTCCTCCTCCTCGGGATGGCTTGTAATGAGAGTCTGACTGCGTGTGTGTGTGTGTGTGAGTGAGTGTGTGTAAGTAATGAGAGTAATATCAGTTCTTATAGGGTCAGTGAGAGCAAACACGCACAACGGAGCGAGACATTATAACCCCATACCGAGCGCGGGTGTGAGTGCATTTCCAGTGTGTGTGTGTGTGTGTGTGTGTGTGTAGGTTACACTATGTATGCAGAGCTGACTCCATCTACTGTCCTCTGCCGCGTTAACCTTCTATTTGTCCCTCAGTCAAAAGCTACATCCTGAGAGAAAAGCAAAACAAAGGCGAGTGTTACGTCGCCCCGAAACACACTGACAAACACACACACTTCTTCTACTTGACTACTTTTGACTGGATTCAACGAATCCTCAGAGCGGCGTCGAGAGCCGTCGAGGCCCAGCGGTGGAGCTCCCATGCTGGGCCTCGTCGTCTTTCCTCGAGCCCCCCCCCCCCCCCCTCTCTGGTGACAAATGACCTGTGTCTCCAGATCAGACGCTCGGAGCTGCCGTGGGGGCGGGTGAGGGAGGGTTTAATGGTGTAAAGTGCCCGGTTATATGGACTGAATTTAAAAAAGGTACTACTGGAAGGCGGTAAAGAGGGGGGAGGGGGGGAGGGGGAATGAGACACAGACGGATAGAATGACCCATATCTGTGAGAAATGGACCCTTTGGAGCGACGAGAACCTCATTCACCTTCACGCGTCTCCTTTTTACTTTGTTTACAGAATGCGATGCGAGCGCATTTCGGCCATGAATCACGTAGCATGTAACGTCAGGTGAGCAGACGTTTACAATAGTTATCACAGCAACACCCACGGAATAGATGCACCCCGTGTACAGTACACCCGACTCTATGGACGCATCTATTGGACACAATGTAGCCCATTACGGCACGGCGTCACGGAGGAAACGTTCACCGCTAATGGAATGCACCGTCGCAATTCGGCTGGTCTTCGGCTGCACAACGAATACAATAGGTTACCGTTAGACATTCAGCTCAAGGGAAAATAATTTCCTTCAAAATTGACAAGGTGGCATTACTGAGTAATTTAGGCCTATTATTTCTGTGTATTACCGTGTAAATGGCCTCTGATTCACTGCTTGTCACAGGAGCGGGCAGCCCTAAAGGGGGGGTCGGTGTGCCTAACAGTTCTCCTTTGTTCACACCAAGGTTTTCATCAGGCCTTCAGAACCTCCATTTTTTTTTTTTTTTTGTTAAACAGAAACGCCTAATTCGTCCCACATGGTTCCTCCTCTCATTTTCCCGATTATATGCAGAAAAGTCGACGAGGACACACATATCCACGCGCACCTTCATCCTGGGCTCCTGCTTGGCTGTACCTTTCCTCCGGGCAGTCAGTCAATGTTGGATGTTGCTGATTCAGACAGCTGTCGCAGCAGCATCAGCACTGGGGGCTACGCCAGACAGACACCATGCAGAGCCACGTAGACATTAAGTTGCGCGCGTGCGAGTTGGACGGGATGCGTGCACGCGCGTCAGGAGGATGCATGAGCGGTTTTAGGTTGATTCACTTTGTACTGTATTCAACCGAAATGTACGCTCTATCACAAGGGCAGACAGGGTGGCCTTGTGGCGTGAGAGAGGGTGCCATAATGCAGGAGTCGCAGATTTGACAGCCGGTGTTTAGCGTTGAGTGCTCTTGATGTTTTCGCCCTCACCTGTTCTTCGTAATGCGGTCGTGTCGGCCAAAAGCCCTAATTTTGTGACCGATTGGATATGACAGCCATTTGAGGACAAACTGTTTTTTAAGTCATTTGATTCTGAAGAAAAATACCCTCTGGAACATGATTTAACCCCAAACTCAAAGGGTCAGTGAGTATTCTCACTTACCTGTACTGTATCTAGTCATGCAGAATTTTTAGAATTGTAGTGAGTTGGAGTTATCCTTTTTCTGAGACTTCAGCCTTGAACCTCCCACCCACTCAGCAGTGTCCCCGTTGCTCTGGAGGCTCCATACACCTGGCAACAGTGTTCATGGGCTCTATTTCTTTTGTATAATATAGTTCCAGCAAAGAAATATGCTGAATATGTATTTTGTGGATTCTCCAGAATAACTGGGAGATGGAATCTAAAAAGGAAAACATTTTTATCAGTATTTTAGGAGTACTGGCCCTTTAATTGGTGAATTTAAACAACAATGCTGCATGTTGATGAGTGAGCGTTTAAGCACTATATGAATCTGTTTGATGTGGAGTTGGATACCAGTGTCAGAAATGCCTCCGACGCAGCCTTGAAGGCTGGATCGGGTATCGGCCCCTGTCTGCGAGTCCACGTTATCATATCGCTTATCGGCTCGTAAACGCGGGAACAACAACATGTGTCGCCAGCTACCCGATCCCGCCGGATCGGTACTGCACATGTGCACGTCTCAACTTGATGATGAAGCGGAAAAGCAAGCCCTCTCGCTTCTTTTTCCATTTCTCTGATCGGTACTCGGTTTTGGCCGATATGCACGTTGATCTGAATCTGGATCGGAACATCTTTGATGTGTCTTGTGTTCTGAGTGCGTGAGTCACTTTGGTGCTCGTGTGTGTTCCTCCGCCCGTCGGCGGTTGATGACTGTGAGCACCACTCGGGGTCCTTAGCTCCCGCTGTGCCCTGAGGGGGGGATTAGACACCATCTGTTGGCTGGCACTTGACAAACGCATTGCCTCCTTCAGCACACGCACACACACACAAAGACAACCTTACACATGTGTTGCACTGTTAACCTTTTTGTGTTAACGTTATTTACTCCTCTCCTTTCCACTAAACTTTGCCCACCGTCACCTTCGTCTTTTCAGTTTTTTGTTTTTAGTGCAGTCTTTCCTGTCACCTTGTTGTTCTCCCTCCTTGTAGCCAGTATTTATTACATTCATCTTCTGTTTTATTCCATGTGATCTGCCCTCCCTTTCCCCCACTCTTTTTCATTCTCCTTAACTTCCTCGTGTCTTTTATCCCCAACTCTTGCTCTCCCCATTCCCTCCCCCTCCCCCCTTGTCTACTGGGAGTGTTTTGGGTGTGAAAGACTCGTCGTTAAAGGGATGCCCCCTCTCCTGCTGGGAGTAATCATCTATGAAAGAGGAAACATTAATGTTACCAAAGCTAACACTGTTCGCTCTGTGTGTGTCGCCGTCTGAGTGGCCCGCGATGCCAACATGGCCCACTTTGTTTCCCTCCCTACTTCTCCCCCCCCTGCACACGCTCGCCAAATCCTACCTCAAGGTCACAGTCGCTCAGACCGTATGATGTGTGTGTGTGTGTGTGTGGATCAGTCTGTTGCTGATCCCATGACTCTTGCTTTCTTCTACCTTCATGAATAGGGCTCATTCTCTGCTTTTTTTCAAATCCTGTTTTTGAAATTGGCACAATGACCAATGTCACAGGAGTTGATGCTGAACTTAAATGTATGAGGGTATACTTCTGTGTGTGTGAGGGAGTGTGCTTGCATCATCTGTACGTGTGTGTGTGTGTGTGTGTGTGTGCACAAGCTCTATTTTTGTGTCGGCGTTGTGTTTGTGTTTGTTGCATCTCTGTGTTTCATCCCGCTTCCCCGAGTTCAACGCTCTCCAGCTATTCTGAAGGTCAGAGATGACACCGTGGGAGAGGGGTCAGTCATCACCGCCACCCCTCCATCTCCTCCACCTCTCCGCATCTCTCCATCTTTCCTTTCATGTATTCTGGTCTCCCTCTCTTGTGTGGCTCTCGGTATGTGGACTTTATTAAATTTTCCTCCGGGTGGGTGACGGAGAAGACAGGAGGGGGATCAGGGGGAAGTCATCCCCTCTTTTCTGCTTTCATGTGTCTCTCCTCTTTCATTCCCGTGGTCGTAGGGTGCACACGGTGAAAAGGTAGCCCAGGAACCTATGCCCTCTTTGGGCACTGTGCTTCATGACAGCTCCCTGATTCCATCTGGAGGTCAGCCAGTGGAAAAAGAGATAAAAAGAGATCTCTCTCTCTCTCTCCATCTCTTTCCCTTCATATAATATACGCTGGACTCTCTTTAGGGCCTTCATGGCGGCAGAAAGGAAGAAAAAACAACTTTGTTCTGCAGTTCTGCTCTTCTCGTCAATCTTCCTCAATCAATAGGAATTAAGAAATGTGCTTCGCAGCAGCGAAATAGGACGCGGCCTGGGATTGCTTTGCAAATTCGGTTAGTTGGATTGTGAGCTCTTCTTTTAATGAAAGGGTCATCAGATCCTATTCTAATGCACGCACATTCTTAAATGTACGTTATCAATGTGTGTGTGGGTGTGCCTTTTTGGTTTTGGGTAGATGGGTAATTGCAGCACTACAGTTAGCTAATAAACCTATTTTATTCACTCCTTATCTGCTGTGATTAAGCATTCATCAGTTTTCTGATTTTGTGAGTTTTGTGTGTGTGTGTGTGTGTGTGTGTGTGTGTACTTAAGAGATAAAGTCAATACATTTGAATATGAATCCATGATACAGGAAGGCAAGTAAAGCTCTTTTCATTGTTTTCTTTTTCTTTCATCCATTTCTTCAGTTAGCTGCTCAGTTTTCTTTTCCATTTTTTTGTACCGTTATGAATCATATCGTGGTCTGCCCTGCGGCTTCCCGGCTAACACAGTCTCTTTTGCAGCCGGGGAATCACATGAGGTAATTGATTTGCTTAAAATGGTCCTCTTTCCCCGTTTTGTTTTCTGTCTGTGCACTGTAGCTAAAGCTTGTTTATTGGCATAATTGATAATTGATAATCTACCCGTTGGGTGAATGGGTAGATAATTAATTTAAGTCAATATAAGGCTCTTTTTTATTGTCAAGTGGGGCAAAAAACACTAATATAAAACAAGTAAAGATGGTCTGCCACTTCACATGTCATGGACACAACACAGAGACATAATAGAACATCCCGGGATGTTCCACTCCTGCCCTGCTGACCTTAATGACGGCCTGCATGGATCATTTGAAAGGGGAAACAAAGATGGTTCGTTGAACAGGCAGATGACAATTCCTCACGTGCAGAATTGCGTCCACTGTTTTGCATAATGTGTTCTTTATGCACCTGACTCATATTTGCTTAATGTGATCATATAGAGGTCACAAGAACTACGTATCAGTCCTTATCAGACAAGATGTCACAGGCGATGTGATTGCACTCACAATTTGTTTAAATTTGACGGCTAAATTATTGCTCTTCCTCTTGTTTTCCTTCTAAACTCTGCAGCCAGCAGAGCAGGATTAATAATTTGCGTTAACAAGAGGAACGCCAGCCTCCTTTCATCCATCCTCAAATCGTGCCTCCTCTTTGCCTCCACCCCCGTCACCCCCGCTGATTATACCCGACACTGCCTCCTTCCCATCGTCAGAGATGACAGAGCGTTTCTCCTGCGCTCTCAGAGAGTCATCCCTCAGCCACGGATGGCCCAGATCACAGTGGGAGCAGATATGAGACCAGGGAAGAGATCCGTCACGACTCCCCTTTATACCTGGAAGTCATTCTTCACCTCTTAGGCGAGCGCGTGGCATCTCTTAGTGGCGAATGTGATTTATCCACTAAGCCGTTTGCTTCGTGGTGGCCAACGTGGCTATTACGTACAATTAACACAGATTTATCTGCTGATTCGGCGGCGGTGATGATGTATGGTCCAACATGGGTGATGAGTATTTAAGAAGTCTGTTTAAGCTGAAAAAGGAAAGGCAAACAGTCGGTCATGTCTTTTGTTTTTTGTTCATAATGGGTCATTATGCATGAGTATCGTGTATGAGAACAAACGTTCGAGGACTGTTGTTGGACTTGCCTTGGGTTCTTGGCATTTTTGCCGTGACCATCTAGTTTTTTTACAACAAAAAATTCAATTCGGAGTACAACCGAACTAAAATGTACTATGAAAGAGTTAAAGTTCTAAGACGAAAACATGGACACTGTTTATTTATCACTTTTTTTATTCTACTGTCCTTTTGTTTTATACTGTGTACATAGTAGTATTTTGCATCTGGTATTGATGCCTTTGTTATTTGCACCCTGTTTTGCTGCTGTAACCCTGTAAATGTCCCTACTGTGGGACTAGTAAAGGACTATCTTCAGATTTTTATCTTATCTTATGGACAACCATCAATTATAAGGTAGCCATGCCCTATAGCATACCCTGCTTTATTGCCTATTTTTCCTCTAAACGGGACCGTAAATGACCAAATCAACATCATGCCGAAGAAGACTTGAAATGAGCGATTGCAATTTAACTGGCTTCTGCATCAGCTTCCCTTTTTCACACCCGGAGGTTGGCGCCTGATCATCACTTGACCATTTTACGACTCACCATGACACCTTGTGACCACGGCGGTTCAATAGTGTTAAATGTGATCGTGTTGTATTTGTGTCCGCCCCGCTGCATTCCTTTTCTCTGGTGCCACAATAGGAGGAAAAGGCTCAGCCGCATAATTTAACACAACGCCGGGCTAATATGAGACACCGTAGGCAGTGAAGACAGACATTTAGCAGTATGGTATTAGACAGGATTAGGATGATTCAGTGTAGAAAAGGAGGCGCTGCAGTTGACAGCTTTAGCCACACATTTCACTAGGTGTCATTTAATACAGCTCCACCGCCGAGCGCCGAAATTAATTCACTCACGATGACTTCTGCTCTTTTCACTCTCTTTATTTATATATTTATCCCCCGTCTCCTTTTTTGCATTCCTCGCCCGTTTTAATGGATTTATTTAATTCCAGTCTTTCTTTCCAAATGTGGCAGCAATCAGAATACCACCAATTTGCAAGAAAATTAGTCCATTTCATCTCTGTAATTATTGACATGAGGGGAGGGTGGGGGTGTTTGAAACACTCGCACATGCCCATTACTGGTGTTTTTTTTCTTTGAAGCCTGCCGAAGCCCTCTCCGTCGACAGGTTTCGCCAGGAAAACCATGACGTGATTAACCGTCATCCCGACAGTTTACTTCATGTCAGATAGTTTACATGCGCGTGCAGTGAAACAAGTGACCACATTTCATAACCGGTCGGAATCATAACTCAAAACAGTTTCCGCGTGATCTCTCCCGAAATGTGCTATGATTCATTGGTCGCAATGTTCCCTCGCTCCACGCTCCTCTCTGTTGAAGTTTGGTGAGGGCAAAAGTCCAGTTTGTTGTCGGGGAAGGAGGGAGGACTGAGAGCTCCAGTCTGGGCGTCGTGTGAAGAAACGCTGAGATTGGGGAGATTGGAGGTTAAGTCAAGTCCCCCCGTGTAAACCTACAACATTCCTGGAGCCCTAATGCCGTATTGCGTCAGTGCCTCCCACCAGTATGTGTGTGTGCATGTGTGTCCATTTTCACACCTCGACCATATCAACTTATATTTCCACTGTGTGGCCCGGCGTGGCGAGCCGGGGGTCCCTGAGGGGCCCTGGGTTTATGCTAAGACCATTATAAAGGATCGTGATTGCGGACGATTGTGTGAGAATGTGTTTATGTATGTCTGCATGGGGCGCCAACGGGGCTCTCCCTCGGGGTGGGTTTTAATTCCAAATGGACGTGTGAGGACGGGTAAAAATGCTGTGTGTGTGTGTGATAGTGTGTGTGTGAGTGTGTGGGTGGAGGGGGTCCATAGATGCAGTGTGTAAAATGGTTATTGTAGCGTAATCAGCGTGTTGACCTGAGCTGGAGTTAATATTGAGGAGCTTGACCTTTTCTGTTGGCGCGAGATGAGGAGTGCCCTCCATCCCCTGTGGCTTTATACCAGCATTCTTTCAACACCGCGGTGCTGCACACACACACACACACACACACACACACATATATACTCAAGGCATACTCAGCATTCTCTCATGTATGGCAGAAAAAGTAATCCATATATAAAACGGACATCGCTCAGCTGTCACCCTCTCTTTGAATCCATTCGTGCACCAAAAAAAACGTATTTGTTTCGTTAGAATACGATAATGAAACATCGTCTGTGGTACCTGGATCTAGAAACGGGCTCGGTGGCTCCATGCAATGCAGAAAGAAACTCGTTGGGTGTTCCATGCAAGCCATTGTTCTTTCAAAGAAAGACACTTCATGCACTCGCTTTCATCTGTTGTTTAATTTACATTTTGGGAAACCTGCCCGGTCATACCTACCCATGCCTAGTGGGGGGAGAAATACTTTGATCACAGAAAAAGACTGGTTTGCTAGCAACTACTTCACTTATCCCTTTTTTCTCACCCTTGCCTTTCTGCATTTCTCCCACTCAGTTCCTCTCTGACTTCATCTGCTTTCGTAACCTCCCGTGCTCTCTCCCTTACTCTCACCTCTTAAATCTTCCCAGTAGTATTACATTTGTGTTTATCCCTCCAGCCTCCCCCCTCCCCGTGTCTTCAGGGTCCCCATGGAAATATCCAAAGCACAGAGCCCCAGGTAGGAAGCCCTAGGCTGGGGGCTTGTAGCTGCCGTGGGAGCCCTCACAGGGATTTGCGAGCTCTAGAGACCCCGTAATGGCTGCACCAGGTCTGGTGTTGCACCACGGAGAGACGTATGGGAAGAGCAGGCAGAAATAGAGGTAGACGGAGTCGGAAAAGAAAAGAAAAAAGAAAATCGGATGAAGTGTTTCTGAGCACATTTATTATCGTAAAACATGGTGGAATGTGTCTAACGGGGAGAGAACAATTGGCCGCGGTGGTTTGCAGAGGCCCCGTCTCGGCCCTCGGCTTTGTGAAGGGATAAGATGATGTCCCACGCTAAGAACAAAGCTGGATAATTGACCCCCTCCAGTTTCACTAGCGCGGCTCATGTGGCCCCCGTCGGACACAGGCGGCTTCCTGTGCACACATGTGTCCAAGTGAACGCACTGACCGCCATAATCACACTCTCTCTTTGTCACACGGGCAGGCAGAAACTGTTCCACACTGGTTTCACTGGAGGAAACGTGAAGCGGCGTGTCATTTCTGTCTCTCTGCGATATCTGCCATCTCCCCGAACATGTACACCCTGTAATCTTTTTCTGCTTTGTTACGCAGCCGAGGTGTAAACTTTCAGCTTGACGGACAACTTGACAATAGGCAGGCTTTTCCGCATTCTTCTGCGTGAATGGAGCATTCGCAGCTCCTCTAATGATAGGCCGCACTTAATTGTGAGAGGACAATGAGGCACGTCAAACGAGCGTGTTGCTAATCTCCTCGTCCTTTGTCTATTAAACCCCGGCGTGTTTTTTTTGGCGTATTGTCTCTGCGTGTACAGTATAAGTACATAATGAATTGTGAACGTCATTCTGAAAAACACTGCAGTCACCGTTTGAACCCCTGAATGGGAAAATAAAATAAAAACAGATATCACCTGTCTGGCATACAGAGGCTTATTTAGCATTCAGCGTGTTCAATTCAGCTCAAAATCAGGCAAATTGTATTGATTTGTTTGTGAAAAAATAACTTAGTCTCTCCTCTCTCTCTCTCTCTCTCTCTCTCTCTCTCTCTCTCTCTCTCTCTCTCTCTGTCTCTCTCTCTCTCTCTGGTATTGAGCTCCGTGCGGGTCAGTCCCATCAGTCATTCTCAGATGGCCTGAGTAGCAATATACTGTATGCTAATTGTCCCCTGCTTAATATGCTACATCAATCAGGGCTAATTATGACATTGTTCCAGCGCCGCGGCGTTATTTCAGCAAACGAGACCGAGTGGCTGCGAGACGGCAAAACAAACAGAGACGCTCCACCGGCGGATGGTGGAATACAGATGCAAGTGAAGATGTGTGCATCCAATCGCCGTGTAGTTCTTTGTGCATCGAGGGAATTCCCGCGTTACGATGCATCCGCTGTTATTTAAACGGTACTTTCTATTTTTAATGCAGTTTACTTAGTGCAGCACTTTTCTTTCTTCTCTCGGATGAATTTAGAAAGTTAAGGCACCGCTTCCAAGGAGATGATCAGCTCCAATAAGATGCAAGAAAAACAAAACAAATGCAAAGCAACAGCTACTACAAACCCAGTTTGAGTGCTTTCTATGATTTTTTTTTCTCCACGTTGATTGCCTTTCGTGATTGATTACCTCAGGAATTCCTTCTAATGGACTCCCATCACACAGCAGAAGCGCCTCTTGTTATGCTGAATTATTGTCAGATATTGTGACGTGCCAGGCTTATTAATATATTATTTCTCTGGTAAGGAATCCTTAAAGTCTCCAGCCTTGTACACACTATCTCTTCTTCTTCTTCTTCTCTCTCTCTCTCTCTCTCTCTCTCTCTTTCACATACACACACCTTTGAAAACTTCTTGACTGCAGTGTGTGACCTCCTGGTCGTTGCCAAGTGCCTGGGATGGGGGCCCTCTGGCTTTTTAATGGACTCCTAGACAGTCCATTTCCATTGTGTGTGGAGAACAACCCTGAATGCAGCAAATTAATCACAGTTGGTCCCGGATTGGCTGCCACTTTCCCGAGTGAGCCCCTCCTTTTTGCCAAGGTGCCACTAGAAGGACTCGAGAGGTCAGACGAGCACAAAATTGGAAGGGAAGAACAGGAGGGGGGAGCTCTTTTAGTTTAACCCGCGGCTGAAAGAGGAACAAGGCTGCCGTTTTGTATGCGAGCATGGCCTCTCTCGTCCTCCCGCTGGCGTTCCTCCTGCATGTCGCTGTAGCAGGTCCACGCGTCTTTGTGTGTGTGTGTGTCTGTGTGAGTGTGTGTGTGTGTGAGTGTGCGTGTAAGCGGAGGCAGAGAGTGTTCTAGCTGTTTTGTCGTGGCAAAGGTCAGCTTGTAGTGCCAGCTGGAGAGAGAGAGGCCTGTGAGGCCCACTGGGTAGAAAAAAAGAGGGCGAGAGAATGAATGAAAGTTGGGGGGTGGTGTGTTGGAGTGGGTTTCAGGAAATGATGCAGAGCCAACGTCGATTTACTATCTGATCGTGCGATGTTTATTTTGTCACGTAACGCATAAAAAGCAGGTTGACGCTTTCAGGTAAGAAAAAGGACAAGGAGATTGTTTTAGATGGTGACGGAGGCAGAAGGAGGGTATCGTGGGAAGGGGGGAGATGGGAGGGCGGAGAGTTTAATGGGCAAAGGGGAGGTGAAAGCGTGGAGGAAAAGGAGAAAAATAGGCTCCCCTTGGCTCGCCTCGGCCCCTGTTCAGTATGCATCCCTACTGTTGGGATGATAGTGGGGGCAGAAGAAGGCCATTGTTCCTTTTGCGGATCTTCCTCCCCATTGAAAAGAGAGACGGATGGAAGAGAGGGAAGAGAAGAAGGCGAAACACAGAAGGAAGGTTAGGGTGCAGGCCTGACCCGGTGACCCACCCTGACCCGCTAGACACCCGCCACAACCGGAGCTTTTGTCTGAGGGTCGCCGCTCTCCGCGACCTCCTCCGTGTAAAAATCGAACCCTTAGAATCCCCTCCCTCCTCGGAGCCACTCAAATGTGACAAGGTCAGGGTTCAAACACTGTAAGGGGGCCCCGGGGTCGTTCAAATAGAACTGGGAAGCGACGTATAGTTGCGTGTGATCTTGTGTGTGAACTTGCGTGCTCGCCTGGATATGTGTTTATACGCTTGTGCGTGCGGTTGTTAAAAGAAATCTGCGGCCGTGTAATGTAATAAGGGGGGTGGGTTTAAAAGAATGGCTCTCCCAGGGTTTTTAGGGCGGTTAAACTAATACCGACTTTATGTCCATTTCAACACCCTTTCAGTCCTTTTCTACCTGTGTGTGTGTGTGTGTGTGTGATTACACTTACACGAAGAAGAAAATCTTGAAATCGGAAAGTCGAATCTTCGTTGTGTTTTCACGACCCCGGTTCTATCGGTGACATCAGCCGTTACCGTGTCCAAGAAAAGCCGCCACGCGCATTCACACAATACGTCTCCCGTCTTTTTATTTCCTCGCTTCTCCGCGGCCCACTTTATTCTCTGTTTAGTCTTTCATCATTGGCATATCATGCTTCATATTCATCGGAGAGCCCATATACTACTGCGAAATCACAGGAGCCTGACTGTTTCCATGTGTCGGCTTTTATTGCCGGTTTCCTGCCTCACTAATGTCGATTTTATCAACTCAGCATGTGGATATAGATGTTTGAGCGAAAAGTAACGTTTCCCCCCTTTTTATTTTATTTTTCTTTTATACTTCCAACTGAACCCTCCGCGACACAGTCGGTGCTCGAGCTTTGGGGTTATGTTCTTGGACATAAGAAGACTTAAGTAATATATAATACAAACACATAAACGCTGGCTCTCTTTCTCGCGCCCTCTTTCTACACACACACACACACACACACACACACACACGCAATCCACACATTCACACTTCATAATAATATGCTTTTTGGGATCAAATAAATCACAGCGAGATCACACGCGGCCGCCGTCGGCTCCTTGGCACGACGTCCGCCAATAAAAGAAAAAAAAAAAATGCGTTTCATAGACTTGGCCGGTGACTTGAAAACATATATTAACATTTTCCTCTGTATTTCAAGCTTGTCAAATGAAGGGGGTAGACGGGACGTACCGCTGGTTAAAAAAGCTTTTTGACCGACGCTTGCTGACTGGAGTGGAGCGTTTAAAAGCTAAAGCGAGCAGGAGAGAGGGAGGGGAGGGAGGGGAGGGAGGGCAGGAAAGAGAGAGTGAGAAGAGCTAAATGTGGAAAACATGAGGATGCTGGCAGAAAAAAAGCAGCCAGTGGAGCAGTGGGAGATCAACAAAGGGATGGTTTGACATGGCTCTGTCAAACCAGTGTAATTACTAAACACCCCAAATTACATACCCTCATTTAGTTGTACCCTATCATTTACCACTATCCACATAGCGCTCTTTTTACTCCGACTCTCCGTCTTGCTCATTCATGCTCCCTCTTTCCTGCCTGTCCCCCCCCCCCCCCCTCCTTCTCTGCTTCCTCTCTCATTTTTTCTCAATTATGTCTTTCCGTTTCCCCCACCTGTGGTCCCCCTGACGTCTGCAGCGTTACGTCGCGTCCTTGTGAGTATCCCGGCGTTGTAAAAAATGTAATTTCCAGTTGTTATTTTTTTCGGTTGGAATGTGACCGAGGGGGGTTGGAGGCCTTGAATGGCGACCGACATCATTCGTCTGTCAATGACACGTTGACAGGCCTCGCTGTGAGAACATTTTTATTTACATTTAGTCTCCTGACAGCGAGTGAACAGTCATTTCCATAAGCTCAGCCTCTTGCATATCCATCAGCAAAATGGAGACGACCATATGTTTGGAGATCAGAGCTCGGCTCGGGGGGGTTAGGGTGCCCTTTGTGTACATCTGCGGGCTCCTCTGTGTTTACGTGTGCATGCACGCGGTTGCATATTGCAAGTGTCTTAATGTGCGTGTGTGGTGATGGGTGTATGCTGGTATTAATCCCCTGTGATTGTCCTGCTCTGATTACAGCCTTTGCTCGTTTGCTTGGATTGGCAGCAACAGTGGCAGACAAGTAGCAAAGCCCTGCCACAGACTAAATACTGGGCTAAAACGCCTGTATCCAGTGTCCTTCTGTCTCACCCGCAACACACTTGAAGGCCTCCTGGTTGTGTTTCGGTGTTTAACCCCCCCCATGCTTATCTCAAGTGTCTCATTCTGTTTGTGAAAGAACGAAGCACTTCGGAAAACACGTTCCAACATTTTGGTGACTGTTAGCGCGGCGGTTTTAGACCTTGCGGATAGATCAGACTGTCAGGGGAGCTCCTGTGCCATATCTCTGCTGTGGCAGCACACTGATGATGTCATAAACCTGCTCCAGCCCCTCTAGATCATGGCTGACATTTTCACGGTTGACGGGCCTTCGAATGGGCCGAGCACCTCCATATCGAGGAAGGGATTCCATTATCTCGTAACTCATAACTCACACACACACACACACACACACACACACACACACACACACACACACACACACACACACACACACACACACACAGTCTACCACTTACTCCCCAAAAGGTAGACTCGAGGCTAGAGGACACCTGCCCATTGGACCTGCCCACCGTGAACGGTGAAGGTGTGTATCGCTCCCATCGAGGACATTTTGGGGTTTTCAGGGTCGGGGGAGTGCGTGCTCTCAGACGGTCTCCGCGGTCATAATCGCCAGGCGCGGCCCCCTGATTTATCGCCCCATCAACGGCCCGCGGAAACCATCAGCGGAGCGATGCAGATGAGCGGAGAGGTAACGAGATGAAAAACGACGAGGAGCGAACGAGAAAGAGGGGCCGTGATCAATAAGAGAGAGTGGTGTCCATTTGGGTAATGGACGGAGGGCCGTAAGTGGACGGGGTCAGAGGCAGTTTCATTATCCACTCCGTCCTGATCGCCGTCTTGTGGCCGCGCGCGCGTATATGCACGAGTGAGTGTGCATCTTTGGACGTGTGTGTGTGTGTGTGTGTGTGTGTGTGTCGCGCTGATATGTAGACAGGTTGCGAGTCAGCTCCATTATCTCGCCCTTCAGCTCTTTTCTCTCGTCCAGGCCATGTTAAGTGAATTAGAACTGAAAGAGAAGAGGCCGGTTAGACAGCCGACGTTAGGAGCTGACACATCTTTAAAAGAGAGCATTAAGGTGGCATTTATCAAACATCGGCAAAAATGATAACAATGATGCTCTCCCAGACCCGCGAGTCAGGTTCGATTACCTCGCCTGAACCTTCACAACTTCCTCACTTTGTTTTTTTTATTTTCTGTTCAGGGTTTTGAAGATGCAGGTTAAGTTTCCAAGTCACCTCCTTGAGCCGCCAACTCTCTGCAGCGTTCACGATCTGATCCCACCTTTTGCAGCGAAGCTTTGAAGTGTATTTGCATTGTGACTGGCTGCCAGGTGCACTCCCCCCCCCCCCCCCACACACACACACACTCCGTGTCTTCGTTTTTTCTCTCCCTCCTTTGTTCCCTGCTGTATTTCCCCCCCTGAGTCTTCTCTCCTCGTATCCCTGACTCTCTTTACCTTTTCTCTGTCACCCTATTTGTCTTCCTACCCTTTTCTTCATTTTTTTTTCAATTCCTCTATTCACTCCCTTCTTACTAGGTATTTTTTGTGCCTCTGAGCTGAAAATGGATTTAAATGGGTGAGGTCATGGAACGCTGTCAACACTGTGATCATGTGGCCGCTACCGGCTCTGCTAACAGCTTGAGGATGTGCTTTGAATGGCAAATCTTGTGTTTCGTAATCTCAGGAGAAAATTGAGGCATTCATTTGCTGGTAATATGCAAAGACTGATATTGGCTGTTTTGTGTCACAAATTCTGAATATAAGAATATAATCCAACTAAAAAACGTGAGCTCTTATACGAATGAACACTGATCTCAGGACCTCCCCGGTGTCCGGTTATTGCGTGTGGTCACAGTCTGAGACATCAGAGAGAGAGGGAAGGTGTTGATTTGATCCAACATCCCCAATACACACACACACACACACACACACACACACACACACACACACACACACAGTCTTCATCCGCTGAGGGATTTCGCTTTAAGCCCAGGAGGAACGTGCTTAATGATTTTCGGACACAGATAGGATCTCTCCCGTCTCACATTCGCCGTACAGGTTTCGATGTGAATATACTGCGCCGCTCCCTTCCTGTGTATGTATGCCAGTCTCTTGTTCGCCTCTAGCCCCCTTTTATTTCTAAATTGACAGGAACACATCCATACATAGATGCGGTGCATATTGGTGCGGGTCCAAAAGCCTTCTTCCTTCTCATCCCCGTGGTCCTTCACGTACGCTGCTGTTGTTGCTCACATGCCGAGTGCTGCCTCCGCCACCCGATCTCCCAATGACACACCATACTTGCCACAGCAGGGCTCGTCTCTGGAAGTTATGTAATCCATACATCAACGATAAAGTGTGTTTTCTGCTCTCATCCCCGGGCGGTGAGTTGAATCTTTAGCAATGCAGCCAGCAGGACTCGCCGCGACAGGGCCAGGCACGCAGCTAGCTCAAGTGCGAGCTGATTCACATCTCTTGATTCATTACTCACAGGTCAACATGCTCTTTTACAACCAGCAGTGAAATATCTGACAGCTTGATGCCGAGCTGTACGCTTTTTTTCCCCCGACTCCGTGTGAGTTGTATGTGGAGAAAGAGCCGGATTGTGAAGTGCAAGTAAAAGTTGCCTGCAGGTATTTGAGCAAACTAATGATACTTTCCACACGATGTGTGGCTTGGCCTGGTAAGATGCTGAAACTCTTTGTGTCACCTCCAGGTTCACGTAGCGCTGCCCCCCGGGCCGCCGTCGTTTAAACGGGGACAGCGGAGGCAAATGGCTAACAGCATGCGTGTGTTGCGGATGAGGTGCATCTGCTTTTTAATGTCCCCCCTCCCCCCCTCCTGTCTTCTAATCACTCCACACACACAGGCTCACAGTCTCTCCGTCTAGATGGTTATAAATGGCTGGGTGTGCTGTGCCTGCAAGCTGTCATTAGGAAGCCATTAGGAGCATGCAGGGGAGGGACACAAAACCAAACGGAACGGAACAGAGGAGGAAACGCGCAACTGAGATGATCTCGGATCGGCCACGCAACATCCTCCTCTTCTTCCTCTGTCCCTCCTCCATCCTCCCACCACCCTGCGGCAGACTGGAGGTGCTTGGCTAATGGCTGCCACACCTCCCTTCAACTGCCCCGGGTCCCCGGCGCTGCTGTCAGACAGGAAGATATACAAGGGAGGAGGGGCTGTTGGTGACTGGAGGGGGAGTGGAGACAGATGAGGGTAGAAATCTACACACGGATGCTGGTATTGGAAAGTGGAGACAAAGAGGGGAAAGAAACAGGTGAAGGAGTATAAGAAAATGCGAGTCAGGGTAGAAAAAGAGAAATTGTATGGGACATTTTGATTTCACAACTGCCCCCTCGTATGACACAAAGCAGGAGATTATGAGGAGAAGGGAGACAAATCAATAGTCTGACTTTCTGTTCCTCCTCTTCAAGTTTCCCTTGGTTTCTCTACAGCGTCGCTGCCTTTTACTGGCTTTCAGTCTGAGTTTATCTGGCCTTCACCGTCTTTCTCCTCATTGGCCAGATAGCGAGAGATGAAGTAATAGGACAATAAACAGATACAGTGAATCAGAGTTAGATAGAACGAGGCAGAAAAGAATTGACACAGAGAGAGAGAGGGAGAGAGAGTAAATACGAGCTTGTGAATAGCTGCTTGAAGCGTGGACACGACGTCTCCTAGCAACCGGGGACCAGCTATGCGTTTCTTCTCTCTTTGTTTGATTTCCTTTTAAAAGACTAAAAGGGGAAAATACACTTTGATTAGGAAAAAAGGGTACTGTGGTTTTGTTCTGTGTGCAGCAGTAAAGAGACAACAACAGGGATTAAGTACACTCCTTAGGAGGCCGGGCTATAGGGGACGAGGGGGGGAGGGGAGGAGGCGGCGGGGACTGGAAGTGGATGGTATACAGAAAAAGGGGACTAATAGGGCCAGGGAAAGTGATGAGAAATGGTTGGCCCCGAATCCAGGACGCGAGGACACACCCTGTTATGAGAGAGGAGTTGGACCTGTCTTGGGATGATGTGAGGGCTGAGGAAGGGCGAAGGAATGTAGGCCAGACGCTAAACCAGAACAGACATTTTGGAACGAAGAGGCAATGAGAACAGGGCGAGGGTCAGGGATGAGAGGAAGGCAGGCAAGGAAAGGAAGGGGACGAGACAAACCTGCACCAGCTTCCCCACCCAGCCGACTGCCGTTTGCTCCAAAACGACCAAGATCAATGCGTTCTCAGCCAGAACCAATTTGCGCTCATCTTCCTATTGATGTGCCGTGTTGACAAAACCGCCACGTCCAGCGAAGGACAATGAGGATGAAGTGCTGTGCGTGCGTGCTCACTCAAAACTGTTTCTTTTCATTTGCACGCATTCGTATTCACCCCGATATACAACGTGTTAACTTTTGGCTTTTGTCACCATAGCAGTTCCCTTGTAATACAAACTGTGAGCGAGGGGAACTCATGTGGGACGCCGCAAGCTCCGAGGGAAAACCATCAGTATTTATGAGCAAAGCTCATGTGTAATTGCTTCGTGTGTTTTAGTATCCATGTCATCTAGCATGGGGGACTAGCGTAGACGAGCGGAGGGGGCGCTTCCTGGAAGAACAATAGATAGTGGGATCGGAAATGTACAGTAAACAACAGGGTGGTTTTGGGGGAGAATTACAGTGAGTCAAAAATTACATAGCTCACACAGCTCACTGTAAATAACACTTTATATCAATGATTCCCCCCCTGGAGTCATTGCTTAACAACACCACATGGTGATGAAGATGCAAGACAGGAAGGGGATCAAAGACGGAGAGATTAGATTATTATCTCAAAATTGACTTGGTGGTGCCACCCTGGACTTAAGATAATCAACGTCACCACATACAGACAGAGAGAGAGGGGAAAACTTGGCAGATGGATGTGAGGAATGAATACAAGTCACTGTGTTGTGTTTGTGAATGTACACCCATATATATATATATATATATATATATATATATATCAATGTGTTTGTGCATTTGTGTGATTGAGAGCCAGTTGTCAAAACGGAGGAGACAATGATTACAAATGACAGCTGTACTACCTGTTTATCAGTTGTAGAAAGAGACGAGCTACATCAGGAGGCTGTTTATTCAACCTCAGTCATTCAAAGCATGACTGGAAAAGAAAGAGAAATTCCGAGTGGCGTCTCAAAACCTTTGTTGACACTTTCTAATTTAGAGTAAATAAGTAATTTGTTCTGAACCGTTTCCAGTTTCCTGTCTTTTTGTTTTTTCTTCGTTAGACAGCTAGTCTGACCTTACTTTGCGAGCTCTGCTCTCCTCACCTAATTAAACACTGTGCATTCAACAGGCAGCCACACACACACTGTTGCGGTCGGGTGTTCACCGCGCACATCGTTCACACACACACGTACGTCGGAGTGACTGCTGTGTTTGGTGTTTGAGGGCTGGTTCCAGCGCAGCCAAAGACACACACAAGGGGAAAGAATGAAGATGAGAGCAGGGTGCATTCCTGCGTAATAGCCAGCCAGCCTGCCAGCCCTTGTTCTTGTTTACTGCAAACACCCTCATGCCAATCACCAGACCTCGGTGCTGTGACGCCGAGACGGCACGTTGCCCCGGGCGACTTTCAGACTCCGTGTCGAGGCTTGCACTCGACGGGCAGGAGCGCTTCAGGAGCTCTCGCTCGCTATGCGACGTGTACACGCAACTTTTTCACTCCCATGCAGACGTCTTATTTCCTGCACTCTAGTCACAACGGGATGAAAACTAGATACATGAGATAAGATACATGATGCATACATGCCGGCAGTATAAGTCACCTAATCGGTGGCCCCGAGGACAAAACAGCCTGCAACAATCTGCCTCTTCTCCCAAAGTTTCTACCCGTCTTCCAGCTGGCCTTCCATTGGAAAAGTTAAGGTGTCGGAAGTGCGAGACAGTTTCCTGACAGGCGAAGAGAGCGAGCTGGAAGGCATGGCGTTTTCGGGGCCGAGGTGTGTGTTTGTGTGAGGGGAGAGGAAGAGATTGAGAGCAGAAAGAGGAGCAGCTCTTCCGGCACCAGGATGGTGGTGGTTGATCCAGCATGATGATGAACCATGATGGATCAACACAGGAGTCCAGGAGCCGCTCAGGGCTGCTCTCACCAGAGCTGAGTGAAGAGGGGGGGGGGAGTCGACTCGGAGCCAAGCTGGAGAGAGGACACTTGGGGCATTTGTTTATTTATTTCCTCCCATATGCTGTATCCTCTGCGATGGTACAGTGAGTCAGCTCAATGAGGCGTAAGGTGAATGCTCCATCAACTCCCTGAGGACGGCCGGGCGTTTCTGCCTCGGGAGCAGCTTGCTCAAACCTCCAGCATAGAAAGTGGACCGGGGTTTTTTTGGAGTTTTTGGCGTTTCACATCGGGCCCGTGGGCTTGGGCCGTTCTTTTATACTCTCTCTCTCCAGAATGCAGAGCCAAGATTAAATGGGGGGAGAAAAAAATAAATAGATGAATACAAAAAAAAAAAAAAAGAAAGCGGGAAAGCCACAGTGAGGCAATTCCGACACGGCAGGTAATTAATCTGGCGACGGACATGAGCCCGAGCTACGATGTGGTGTGCAAGGCGTGTTTTCTTTGAGGCCGCCTGCGCGACTGTTTGTTTGTCTCACACCAACGCGTTAACACATTAGTTCTAATCCCACGCGGCAGGCTGTGTGTGTGTGGCCCCCGAGTGAGAGAGGGAGAGAGTCTTCTAATGCCCACAACTTGAGAAGCTGTACCAATGCCATCTCATTAACAAATGTCCTTCGTTGTGTTAGTGTACACCATATGGAGAGTTTGGAGTCAGAAGGGTAAAAGAAGGTTTTTGACTAATTTCGACAACACCAAAACTCGTTTTGACCTTCTCATTGAAATTTAATGTGAAATAATACCTCTTATTAGTACCGGTAGGTGCAGTGGTTCATATTAGTATGTACAGCAAAGGCCAGGGGAAGGTTTGCAGAAGGATCAGACACATGCGTATCCACCCACACCTGGAAGCTGCCCATTAAGGGTATTTACCAAAGCATCCTGCTCAAGGACAAAGGGCAGGGAGTTGAATAATTTGCATTCATTTGTTTGCTTACTCACTTTTAGGCACTATGTGGATGGTAGATCCCACTGCTCATCAGCAGTTTTTCCTTTGGAAGAAAATGCTCCTCCTACTTTTCACATCTTCCTTTTATTTATTTTTTCATCCGGAATCGATTTTCTGACAGCATAACTTGCGAATGTAATGCTTTTTGGCAGGTGACTCTTGAATCTTGGACATTGAAGCTTGCTGCAAGCGAAGGAAAGCACCAAATGTATCCAGTAAACGTTGCGTTTTGATGATATTATGAGCTTTAATTTGATAAGGAAAAGGAAAATCCTGGCTTCAAAATAAAGTTGTGCTTTTGAAGATTTTTTTTAATTTCATCTTCCCCTCTGAAAGGAGCTCACTATCCTTGCCACTGCTTTAAACACATGCCTGGCGTTTAGTATAATCCTTTAAGACTGCACACATCATTTCAAATCCAGTCAGGATTAACAATTTAACGATCAACTGTGACAGTTATGTTTCATACGTTGCTTAGCGCACTATATTATACATACCACCTTAATCCCATCCATCATCCCTTACTCAATTCCAGACAATAACGCTCATCTTGCTTTCCTCCAAAAAGATATTCCCTTCTAGCTATGGATTTAGGCAATCTTGTAATGACAGAAAACTCGCACACAGAACGTATTGTGAGGGCAAGAAGCAGCAAGCTGCCCCTTTAGAGACACTTCCAACACGAGTTGTGGCGAGACGAAATTCATTTACCAATGCCTAAATCAAATTGGTGCGTGTCCAATCACAATCCGATGTGAAAATGCGCACAAATTTGAAGAGAAAGCCGTACGGAAATAAGAAACGGAGAATGAAGGAGGAGCCATGTTGTCACTGTAACACAGCAGGGGCAGCAGGGGCACCACTTTGTACTAGTTGTATCGGTGTGTGTGTGTGTGTGTGTGTGTGAGTGCTTATGAGCGTGAGCGTTTACATATGTGTATCTAATGAACGGTAATTTCATTTAGTGTGCAGTTAGATGGGCGGTGCAATCAGGCATCTTAATTCAACACTCTATCCCCCCAGGTCTCACACACACACACACACACACACACACACACACACACACACACACACACACACACACACACACACACACACACACACTTAGGGAGTGTTACTGACTCTGTGACTCTGAACGCATACAGAATACATGTCTCCTGGCTGCTATCTAGCTATCTAATTATTCCTTTTTTCATTAAATGGGTAAATCAGATTCTAATTAGCTGGTCTGTCATTCAGTGGCCGGGGAGCTCAAGATGATGAACACGTACTGGACAATGTTAGTGTGTGTGTGTGTGTGTGTGTGTGTGTGTGTGTGTGTGTGTGTGTGTGTCTGATAGCATATGCTCTCCTCGGTGTCCCTAGGGCGGGGTAGAGGTCTCTGGTAATTACTTTTGTTGCACCAGGAAAGAACGCCGGTAGAGAGCAGGAAGGAAGCTAGCAAGAGCCAATCAGGTGTTAGGCCTTCTGATTAAAGCAGACGTATCAATATGCACAGTTTGGAAGGTCGACGGGTGAATCTTTTTATTGAGAAAATGCACATTTGCATGACATCCAGCAAAACAATACCCAGCTTTAAAAAATGTTGCACGTTTCAGTATGTGTGTGTGTATGTGTTTGTGTGTGTGTGTGTGTGTGTGAGTGTGAATCGCTAAAATTCCTGAATGACTGTCCGCCCCAATTTGCTCTGCTTTGTTGTACATGTTTTAATGGTGGGTAAAGGAGCCATCAGAGGAAATGAAGCAAAGAAGAGAGTTTTGTAACATTAACCATGGCTCCTCTGACTAATTGGTCCTCAAGAGACTCGCTGCTGAAGGAGGGACACTTTCTCCTCATTCCTGCACTGCAGAAGGGCCCATCGTCCGGGCCCTCACTCTGCATACCGCTGGCAGTGGGAACATGCTTTACCCGGCTGTTGAGGGCATGTGTCTGTCATGCCTGATGGGGGCGTTTACATGCATTCCCTGTCTGATTAAAAGCGGTGCCGCCCTTTGTCCATATCACATTTGAATTAGCCGAACTGATGTAAAACCCTTCAGAAATGACTTTGTACTCTCCCCGAGATTAGATAAACATCAGCTCATCAGGAATTCCAGCCTGGCACAACCAACAAGCCCGCCAAAGTTTCCCAAACCTGGTGTAGAATGTCAATGCCCCTCACCGCTGATTCGGATTCTAATCCTAACCCAGGCCTTACCCCCCCATCCCCCCTTCTCTCTCTCTCGCTCCCTCTCTGGGGACCTACTGAAGATTTGTTTGGAGGCTTTTGAACATTTGCAGGACCTTTTGCATTTGGCTCCTTGTTTTGTTCCTGGCGTTCTACATTTTAATTGCAAAGGGGAAAGAAAGAGAGTGGACCTGTTGCAGTTTCGATGCGTGCATACCTATGTGTCCCATGTGTATATGTGTGTGTGTGTGTGTGTGTGTGTGTGTGATGGTGTTGGGAAGTACTGGTGGGAATTTGGATTTGCTTGAAATGAAAAACAAAAACATTCCTGCATAATGTTCCGTTCTGAGCGTCACCACTCAACGCTCTTTCTCACGCACACGTCAGGCAGCAAATGGGGCAGGAAGTTTGGGTTCGTGGCCCGTCCTCACACTTTTTGAGTGTAATCATTTCAGCACCATATGATGGTTCACTTCCAGAAGCAAAGGCTTGAACGTGATTGGTCAATACCACTCTGACTATGCAGGGAAACCAGAAGGCTTCCCATAGCAAAACCCTGTTTGTTGCCTACAGATTCTGTAGTTTTTTGTATTTCTGTGCTTCTTACTTTTGAAACGTCTTCCCCTCCCACAGTGCTTCAACACTGTAGGTGTGTGTGTGCATTTAAATCCTTCATTGACTTACACAGATTGTGTACAGATAGCAAGGCCTCCACTCTGCACACCACTGTGCATGTTTGAATAGAGGACCCTGTGTGTGTGCAGTACAGCCGACTACAGACTACAATCCAACACAAAGCCCGGTTAGGATTCAAAGCTTTCGGGCAGAAAAGAAATACACAGTGTCTCGATGGCGATTTCGAAACATTCTCTCTGGAAAGCAGCGATCGAGTCAGTAAACAGTTCAAGGCTTGCATATAAAAAAAAAACATGCAAATATTTGTTCAATTGTTAAAACTGCTTCAAAGCAGAAGCCCTGAGCATATTTATGTTGGTCTTTTTCCTTGAGCTGCACCGATGAATCATTGTCAAGGAGAACAACAGTTGCTGTTGCTCACTTCTCACACAGATGACATCATCACTTAGGAGGTCATCTTTTATGCAAGTAAAAAGGTGTGTGAGTGTGTGTGTGTGTGTGGTATTTGTGAAGTTGTAGCCTATGAATCATTTAACGGGAAAAAAAATTTGCTTTTTGATGACATAACAGACGAGGAAGGAGATGAGGAATCTTTTCCTGTCCGTCTCTCTGAAGAAAGAAAGAAGAATGCTCTCTCTCTCTCTCTCTCTCTCTCTCTCTCTCTCTCTCTCTCTCTCTCTCCTCCTTCCATGCTTATTTCTGTCTCTCTCTCCCCCTTTTCCTCTCTCAGTTCTGTGTGGGTGTTCTTGCCACATCTGGCCGCTGTTTGAAAGTACACTGTTATTCCGGCAATTAGGCTTAAAAACAAATAGAATACATTTCGGTTTATGCTTGCCAGTTTCCACATAAATAGCAACGCGCGTGCTCAAACTGTCCGTCTCTTCACGCAGGTACACACACACACACACACACACACACACACACACACACACACACACACACATTATGACTGTTGCTGTTTATGTTTGTCGTCCATTTTTCATGGGCAATTAGGCGAAACAGAGTGCGTGTCTCAGTGAAACCTCAGCTATGGTGGCAGATCTCTGGCTTTAGAGGATGCAAGCGGAGGCTCCGAGATGAGCGGAGCAGAACCGTCTGCGTGCGCTATTATCATATATAGAAATGTGTGTGTGTGCGCGGTTGTGTGTGTGCGCCGCTGCTGTGAAGAGACCACGGCGTGTACAGTAAAGTTTCATCAGTGATGGACCTGCACATCAATCACAGCAGATTAGCTGACACCTCTCCTACCCACACTGCTCTGCTCCCCGCCTGCAGGCCCTGACTGATAGGTGGGTGCTAGAAAAACAACACACACACACACACACACACACACACACACACACTCGCAAGATAGCAAACATAAAAACCAGAGTTCTCTCTCTCTCTCTAGCACACACATATTCATCCTCCTCCCTTTGCTTATTTTCTTTTTCTCCATCTTTGTTTTTCCCCTCACTAACTCAATATTGTTCCTGCCCACTCACTGGATCCGTCTATTTTCACGTGTACTGTTTCTTGTGGCCTGCACGCGCTCGTCATTCACGTGCTCGCCTCTTCTTGCCGCGTAGGTATCACACTGATCGTGGCTCGTCGCCCACTGGGCTCGCTATCAAGCCTATCAAAACGCTCGGCGCTTTGCGGACGAGCGGATCCCCGACGATAGGAGCTCCAGATTACAGTCTGCTCCAGATTGAGGACCAGCTCGGCCCCGGGGGCTCTGCCCAGCTGGGACCGACGGGCTGATGGGTAGATGGACAGGTAGTAGATGGTTTAGAACGTGGGTGGCATCATTGGCTTTAAAGCACAGTCCAGTATACATTAGCACCACGATATGGATGTTAAGTTCACTTCACCCATTAATGATGGGTGAAGGATTAGTCATCATTGGCCTGCACAAGAGGTTCATGCTGCTCTGGTTTTCTTATTTTTTTCAACGAACGATGTAGGAGGAGGAATGGAAACTCAACCTTCATACCAAACAATACAGCAGCTGCTCTCTTACATGAAATACCACAATGTTTCTTTCTTTCACGTGCGTGTCGACTGCCATGTATGTGCTTTTTAGTGTGACAGCTCCGACACTAGCTGATGTATGTTCATGATATGGCCTCTACGCTTCGCCTCTGTTTGTGTCCACGCGCGTGTTTAGCATCGACTTGGCACCTCCTCCAGAATGGCCATCAATCTTTGACCGTTGGACTATTTTAAATACAGCGTTTTCACAAGTTAATAAACCATGACTGCTGTTCTCCGTTGCCCAAAAAGTCCACATTTCTGACACACATCACTTTTCCTCCAGACAGTCTGCCGGCACAAGCACATGCTTGAACAATTGCAGTATTTGGGCCGTAATAGGCACGGTGAGGAGTGATGGGGCTGGCAGGTACTGGGAGGGAGCCGGGGAACACGGCCGGTCCACCCTGCAGCAGTCATATGGTGTTTATCGGATGTTTGGAGAACACAATCAAACATCTTCATTTCTCCATTAAAGGCTGAGGTGTGAGCTGACTAATCATCTCAGCAGGAGACAACATGACGAAAGGAGAATCATAGCGATGCTGAGAGATATGAAACGGAACAATCACAAGAATCGCCTGCTGAGATTTGGGCATATAGTGGAAATGTAGCTTGGATCGTATTCTGCAAAAACAAAAAAAGACATATATGGGCCCACAGTCATGCATCCTCTTGCACACCTGTAGACTGTGTAGTCTATTGTGTCTGACTCGGTTCAGTGGACCAGTAACATCGGCCCACGGGACCGGCTGAAACTGGCAAGACCACACGGGGTGAGAATATGTGTCAGCGCTGTATTTCTGTGTGTGCATTACGTGAGACTACACCTCGCCTTTTCTTGATTAATGGAGTGTGAAGGGATTATGCTGATTCAGTTCATAACTGGGGCACAGTGACACAGCCATTACACAGGTGAGTGTGTGTGTGTGGGGGGGAAAACAGCCATTCAAGGACACACACACACACACACACAGGCAGGTGAATGGAGATGGCGGAGTAGTGAACGTCCCAGTCCTTTTGTCCTCTGTGCCAAAGGCAAACATGGCAGAGAGCTCTCAATAATCCCCTCCTCTAGCCTTATCTAAACAGAACCTGAGAGCGAGGGAGAGGGGAGACGGGAGAGGGAGGTAGAGAGAGAGAGAGAGAGAGAGAGAAAGTGAGAGAGTGCTGCAGGACGTCGGCTCGATGTGAGCAGGAACGATGGAAAGAAGAGTGGTATGCCGTGGTGATCGGCGAGGATAGGAGAAATAACAGATGAGGAGATGAGAAAGGGATGATAGAGAGATGGCGAGGAGAGAAACAGCGGCTGAAATAACAGAAGAATGTTATCAGGTATGAGAATCTGTGAGTCATGTTATACCTATCACGAGGTTTTCTGACAGCCATGAGTACACACGAGGGTTTAAGTGGAAATTCTGACGAGCATCTATATTTGGATGTCAAGAAAGTGGGGGAAAAAAAGAGAAAAAGACCATATACCATATACTCTGGCTAATCTCAGTCACTTTACAAAATTACGTTATAGCCCACAAAATATGCACAAATGCAATGGCTGCCAATGGGAAGGCAAACCCGCATCTGGCAGTCTGTCTACACTATAACATTTTCCTTTGAGTGAAACGCTCTAGGGGGATTTTGAGTTCCCTCTGGTAAACAGCAACGCAGTGTTATGTTTCTGGGGCATTTCATTGTGGAAGGTGAGAACGGAGGGAGTTGATCTGGCCTCTTGTTGTACGCTACAGTCTACATTTTGAATGTGTCCGTTCGGGAGAAAAAAATCAACCTCGACTCAAAAACAACAGTTCCAGGAAATATATCACAAATAAAAAAGTGTTCAAAGTGAATCTTAGAGCAATGCAGTCACTAATTGATGAATATATGATATACTATTGATATAACACCTTTGAACCTAGATTTCTACTTCCATTCAGTCAAAACAGTTCTTGCACAGCTGCCAAACACACGAGTGGAAGCAAAGCAGAGAACAGGTTTTACTCTTCCGAATCAACAGAATCCCCCCAAAACATGTGAGTCAGTATTTAGAACACGATGAGCAAAGAAGGCTGGGAAAACGTTGCCGGATTTCTTGCCAATTCCTCGAACCAGTTAAATGCAACGTTTCCTTTTGTTTGAGAGACGCTGTGATGTGGGATTTCCCTCGCTGCTTTGATGAGGCTTCAGTCGAATGCAAAAAAAAAAAAAAGAAGAAGTTGTGTACCGTACATGTGGGAATCCGTGACATTATTGACATTTTGGATCTAAACGAGCATGTACAGTAGGTGTGTGTGTGTGTGTGTGTGTGTGTGTGTAAAACAGGAGCTGCGTCATTGGGCGTTTTACATAGATCAACACCTGCGCACACCCCACAAACAAGGCATGTATAAAGACAGATAGACAGACAGTCAGATAGACCGACGGACAGACAGACAGACAGCCGCTCTCACAAACATTTGGAGTGTTTATGTGGAATCCAATAAAGATGGTCCCAGCTGTCTGTCTGTCCGCCCTCCAAATCCCCACACCAATAATCGCACAACTCTTCCTTTTTGCTCCAACTGACCCTTAAAACTCTGGTAGAACGTTTGCATGAGTGATATGTGTGTCTGTGATTCTGTGTGGCCTTAACACCCATGTGACAATATTACTGATGGATTTGGTTCTGTTTTTTTCAAACTAATAGTCCCACCCCTGGCTCCAGCTTGATAACGAACGGGCAAATGCTTGATTTATGTGGGGTTTTTTTCGGTGGGGGAAGAAATGGAGAAATGGATCGCGCCTCAAACAAAATAGGCTTTTTATAACAAGCATGGGAGCCGGAAAACTGCATGTTTTTATGTGCCAGCGTGCGTCTTCGACTCTGACAAGACTTCTGACTTCAGACAAAGCGAGTCGCAGTCGATGTTCGGCCAAAGATGTATTCTTGATAAGTCGTCAAGAATACGTCGTCATCTGCATGTCAAAGTGTTTATGCATCCAGGTTTGTCTTATTCTTTGTGTGTACGTTTGCATGCAAGTGTGTGTGTGTGTGTGTGTGTGTGTGTGCATGATGAAGTGCCAGGCAATGGGTTGATTGGCCATATGTCTGCACAAATGAGCTCTTTATTTAATAAGGCCGATGAACTAAATTGTCATTACTGTCAACATTTAACTGTGGTCCTCCCTGCCAGATGGTATTTGGTAATATATCACGGTGATGAGCTCTCTCAGATTACTCTTGACTCATTACATGATGGATCCATCCCAGATTAGAAAACGGTCCAACTTTCCTCACAGTCGGATCACTTTGAAGCACGCTTCAGATTTCTCCTCAGTTTTACACTTAGTTTTGAATTCAGTGGCCCTTCAGATATCATTATATGACAACATTGTAGTTATGGTTTGCAGTTTTAGCTCAGTTTGTAGCAGGCTGCCTTAATCTTGATCATTTTTTAGAGCAAGCCATTGAGCGTTTTAAGCACCACTTTACTTTATTATGGCACTGATTTATCTTTTTTCTTTGTCGCATGTTAATTGTATCTGTTGAAATGTAGTACACTGTGTCTTCCTTATGTATAACATTTTCACTAAGTTAATATCCCTAATGACTAGTGAACACTAACTGTTAAATGTAATTAACCGTAGTTACATGTAATTAAATTACACTTGGAACTGACTTCTGAATGTGGCAAATCAATACAAGGTGGGTGCTTTTTATGAACATAAAAATGTCTATTGGTGTTCCCCGCTGATCTCTGCACCGCCCACACCACTGTTTTTGCTAGGCATCAAGCTATTAAGCCTGCGGTGTAGGCTATATGTCCAGGGCTTTTATTGTGAAAGGTCAGAACAGAAAAAGAGAAGCTGTTGACAAAGTGGGAGTAATAAAGCGCTTGCCATTATTTTAATACCTTAATGAAAAGGTGTAGCGCGTAGAATAACTCTTGAGTAATGCATGTTAGTAGGCGGGGCTTCACTTTTGCATACATGCTGCTAAAAGGATGTGGGCCACACCCCCTCTGGATGTGGTCCGAGTAATCTGATTACTCGAGACATGTTAATGTTTCACCAGAGGACGTCTCACATTGCGCCATACTGCCTAATATCCGTCTTCATGTTGAGCTGAGTGATGATGCGGCTCACTCTACCGCTGGCAACACAGGGTGAAGATGAAAATGTCAGCCATGTTTGTTAATGATTGGGATGTCCCAGACGAGGTCAGGAGCACGGGAAGGCAATTAAACAGGGGCCCGTCTGTCCTTTTCGCAGCGGTGTCTAGCTGGCACTTAAACAAGATGACAGACATTTTTGGGGAAACCGGGGCTTCGTCCACACACTTTTTTTTAGCACGCTCTTGTTTTTAAAATACATAACTTTTGGTCGTTTTTGAACTCCTTAAACAGAGATATTTGGAAACGAGCTGAAAGTTTGAAAAGTCAGTTTTCAAAATTTTTACTTAGAAACGGAAATATTTCTCCATCTGACACATCATAAAACAAATCATAAAACATCAACAAGATGAGCTTTCTGCTTTTAGGCCAACTGTCCATTTGTAAAGTTATGAGTAATATGATTTAAATGTTGTCTAATTCCCCCTTTGCCCACTTTGTTCCTCAAGTCTTTCGAACAGCGCTCGAATGGCTTCCCGCTGTGTGTGAATACACATTTGTGTTTGCATTATCAGGGTCGAAGGAGGATGGATAACTGTGACATAATGACAGGAAGAAAGTGTGTTAGAGTGGGAAGGCGGAGCGTTAAGTGGAGATAAACATTTGAACGGGTTTGCAGAGGGAATGGATGGAGAGATTAGCAGGGAGTTTCAAGGACAGAGGAGGGAAAATCCTCTGAAAGCTCACTTTTTTTGTCTCCCCTTCTAATCTCCTGACATCAAACAACTCTGCTTATTCTTTCTATTTCTTTGTCCAGCGACCACGCTCCCCTGTGTGGTGCATTCTGGGCAATACCATTAATCAGTGGTTTTGCCGTAAGCCTCTACTCGATGGGACGGAGTGGAGCACGGTGAACACAAAACGAGTCTTGAACTCTGCCTTCTTTCTTGCTGTCAGGGCGACACTTCAACTGCTTATCACCGTGCCAGAGAAGAATTTATTCACAGAATTTATTCAACGTGAGGATTTTTAAAAGATATCTCTAGAAAAAGGTTACAAATCCTCTCCCCGAGAATGAAAAGTGAAAGGAAAGATGCGTAACAAACCACGCCGGAGTCATAACACATTTATCCAGAGAATCAGTTGTGTCTAAAGTGGAGACATGCTGTGGGCTTGGCAGTTTGCCGGAGTGGAATTCTTTTTAATACCGCGCGTTGAGAAATGCACTCGGGAGACTGCAGATCGGTGCAATTTTGACGTTCAATTCGAGAGAAGTCTTCTTTTCGTTTGATGGTCGGCTTCTTTTGTTTTTTTTGTTTAATGGAGTCCGTGTAAAGTTTGCCTCCATCTCTCTGTCTGTCTCTCTCCCTGATGGGGGTTGAGTGTGCAGGTTAATTGCAGCCCTAAGTGGAGCCCACCCCTCCACTACAGCTAAAGAGGGGGTCTACACCACCCTTAACATCCTTCTGTATTCTCACTCTCACAACACCACCCATCCTCTGTTGTTTCAAAGCAACCCTTTGGGGAAATCCCATGGCTCACTTCAAAGGTCAGTTCCCGTCTCCCTCCCTCACTCTCCATCCTGCACAAGGTTATTTGCACAATGTCCATTACTTCTGAGCACGGGAGTAAAATCCTCATAGCTTACTGTAAGACATTGGAGGTGCAACAACAGCGAACAGCCCGTTCCCTCTCTCCTCGATGTCCCCGCGTCTTGTTTCCTCCCTCTCATCCGTCATCCCTCCTGCGCTGCCAAACGACAGCCAGGAGGCGGAGCGGGGTAATAACAGGGAGGAAAGGAAGGAAGGAAGGATGATAAGGGAGGTAGAGAGAGGAAAGGGGGAAACAGTGTGTAGTAATTGTACAATAGAGGGGAATTGACGAAAGTGAAGCGCGATGATGGTTTTCTCCTGCTGCGCTGCGGCCCCTCAGAGAGCTCGGGTGTAGTTTAAGATGTTCATACATTTTGAATAATGGTGGAAATGCAACATCTTGTAGAAGTATTTTGGGTTGATGGAGTTTTGGTGTGATCCAGTTTTATAATGCAGCACCTTTGTGACCCCTTTGTGCAGGTCCATGTGCCATTATGGTGCATTTATATGCACTGAATATAGAGTTTTCTCAATGTTTTCATGTAAGTGTTGTCGGGAAGAAAAAAAACTCCACGTCCATTTTTTAAAGATTTTTTCCAGGCGTCAACCTGAGCAGAAATGGAGGATTTTGTCTTTACCAAATTGGTGCTTCCACAAAATTAGATTTTGAATAAATAATCATCAGCAGTGTGGATATAATGATGGCAATAATAGAACAGTTAGATCAGTCTGGTGTTCAGAAAATGACTGTACTGTAACTTTTAAAACACGTATTACGATAAGTAAATATCCAAAATATATCCGATATTGACTTTATTGTCCCCCAAAGGAGGAGATTTGTTTCCACGGTACTGTACCATCTGATACATACATTGGCAGACACCCAATAGAAAACCTACACAAAACTACAGACTAAGAGACTGTCCTGGCAAGATATCGATATTGATATATTACCCAGCTCCACTATTATGTTGACTATTATTTTACCCATACCTCGAGGATTAGATATGGATAGCTTTGTGCTCCCCAACTGAATATCTGTCTGCGCCTTCGGTGCTTCTGTTTTAGTCTTTTTTTCCTTTTTCTTCATATATCTGAAGTGCCGCCGCGCTTCAAAACAGATTTACTGTAGATTCACGGGCCGCACATCATCCCTTCTATCTCCCCCTCTGTTTCCCTGTCACTCTGTGCTTGCTGTCATCCCACCCCCCCCCCCCTCTCTGTGAGTCTTTATTTGCCTTTGTTTTTTACTCCATCTCCGCACACCACTTCCTCTCGCTCTTTCCTCCTCCTTTAATTCTATTCATGAGAGGGCGCACCCTCCATCATTCTGTCTCCCTATATCTCCGTCTGCCCTTCATTTTACTCCACACCTTTCTGCAGCAGAGCGAGGTGGAGGAGGGAGGGGGGGGGGGGGGGGGGGGAGATGGACAGATTAGGTGACAGTGATAAGCGATCGATCTCGAGGCCAAACAGCCCGGAGAGGATCCACCCTCCTCTCCTCTCCTCTTCTCTCCTCTCCTCTCCTCTCCTCTCTCCCCTCGCCTCCACTCTATTCTTCTTGATTCCACTCTGCGCTCCTCTTCCCTCTAACCTTTGTTCCCTTCAAACCGACAAGGGTTCATTAAGGATCCACTTTGTGTGTGTGAGTGCATGTAAGTGTGTGCGTCCGTGTGTGTGTGTGTGTATGCGTACGCACACTTTTGCCTGTCTGCCTAGTTGATAAGTCATGAAGGATAGCTCCCTGAGGTGCCCCTAAAGAGCTTTTAGTGGCTTTCGATCACACGTGCACACGCACACACACACACACACAGGTCTCATTAGTTTTTCACAAGCGCAAAGCACTCTGTTGTTGATTGTTGGACGGTCTTTCATGCATGTTGCTTTACATCTGTATATTCATTCTGCTGCCCCCCCCCTATGTGCCTCAGAATGTGCCCGCCACAGCATATTGCCCTAACGAGGTTGTCTGTTGATCAATTGATGGTCTTTGTTCTGGACGCCTAAATGGACCTCCAGCCTCTCTCGCCATGCCTTTATGGGAGCTGTTATGGCGTCGGCCTGATTACAATAGAGGCACTTAAAACGCTCAAATGATGTTTTATGCAAGGGCACGCTCGTCTTCGATAGCACGTGTGTTTCCGCCGTATCACAGCGGGCTCTGATTGTTTGCGTGTCGGCGTGTTTTCCCCCCACACGCTCCTCGTTGGGTTTGGTCGGCAGTTTGCATTAAACGCGAGAGTATTTGTTTGCGGCGATGATGAAAATCCGAGCGGCTGGATTGGACGTAGGTACACAAAAGTGACTTCGGGTCGGTTCACTCAGCCCATCGATTGTCTGCACACGTTTAAAACTTAAGTGTTTGCATGTTCTTTAGGTTCTAGTGCACGTTTGTGTACACGCATGCTCAAATGTGTCGGCCTGTGCGTCAGTTTAATTCAAGGCCAACCAACTGTGACAGTGGAAATAATATTACCCACAATCCCTTTGACAAAATCCCCTGTTTTCTCCCTGTTTTCTCCCTTTAACCTAATCTCCTCCCCCATCGCCTCCCTCACATCCTCTTGATAAATAAGCTTTTCCAGACAATCATTTCCTCCGCTGTTTATTCATGATGCATCCACTTCAAATATTTCACCATTCATCGGGATCTATATTGAGTCGGCGCTGATGAATAATGAAAGTGTCTGTGATGTTACGTGCGTGCGTGTGTGTGTTTGTGTGTGTGTGTGTGTGTGTGTGTGTGTGTTTCTTAAAGACCATCCGTAACGTCAGCCAGCCAGTTTAACGGCAGCCTCAACTTTTGTAGCATTTTGAGAAACACTGATTGTTTCTCGTATTACTTTGATCCATTGTCATCTGTCAAATGTGCTTAAATGAGATGTGCAAGTGCTCTCTGTAGTTGAACAGATGCCTCCTCTCTCTCTCTCTCTCTCTCTCTCTCTCTCTCTCTCTCTCTCTCTCTCTCTCCGTCTCCACAAGTTGGTGTTTCACACGAGATTATTTCAGTCAAACAGCATGAAATCCGAGGCTGATATCAGACTGCTGTGTGCCTCCTACTGCATGCTGATGTGCTGAACTTCAGAGATGGTCAATTAGATAGTAACATATGATTTTAATATTTTGATAATAGCTTTTCCTTAAACTCCTCTTGTCCGTGACATAGCTTCATAATCAAATTTCTTCTGCTCACGCCCCACATCTTCTTTGAAATATTAAGAGAGAAATAGTTTTTCTTGGATCGTGTCACCTTTTTTCTTCTTTGCCTTATCTTGATCGGCCTTTTTTCTTTCACTCCCCAAATATCCTCCTGATGTTTCTTTTTCCTGTAACAGAAGCAAAAGGTCAGCGGTATTTATGGGAATTTGTGTTTTTTTCCCCCCTTCTCATTGCTTGAAAAAAAAAAAAAAAAAGAAATCCGGTGGAAAAATGAGTAGATTCTTCTGCATGTTAACAGCTGTGTAATGTCAGAAGTTGTAAAACATGCAGGTGAGGGCGTGCATGGGGATTAGTGTGTGATATGATTTGTGTTAGCATTGATCCCTAACACCTGTGGGAGGTTTCAGCCAACCCTACTAAGTCTGCACTGTTGACTTGACATGGACCGTCTCACACACACACACACACACACACACACACACACCAATTGACTTATGACTCCACTGGGATGCGTCACCCAAGCATGTGTGTGTGTCAGTGATGAAGGGGCCCCTGCTGGGCCCTGATGGGGACATCAGTACCAGGCGGTTTAGGCTTTTGACACACTAACATCAGCGTGCGGAGGAAGAGCAGCAGGTGGAGTTAGTTAGACTGGCACCAAAATGATAATACCGACATTATTTTGTTCGTAAACATGAACAATATTGCGGCGATAAAACCCAGCGAGAAGGTTGAAAAATGCATTCAAAATGATAGGACCCCAAACTATTAAAGATGGCGGTAATAATAAGGACCACCATATGTGCCATACGCGGCACAACATATGGTGTTTTTTGTCGTTAAGTCCAAATTGGACCCTCTTTCTATAACACTGATTGATTGTCGTACTTTGTGAGGTCTTGCAGTACCCGGCCCCGGTATGCGGTGAACGTGCAGTATGCATGTGTGCAAGCGGGGGGCCCTGACAGCCAGCTCAGGTCAGAGGATGAGATGAAGGAGACAGCTGGAGAGGAGTGTGTGTTCGGGGACGGGTGGAAGCAAAGGATGGAAGGCATTCTCCCACCCCGCGCTAACTTTAGACCACACATGTCGGTAAACCTCCCAAAACCTGTCCACAGCGTGTCACCACTTGCTTCTATAAAACCCCCTTTGTAAGTGTGTGCAGGGGGGGGGGGGGGGTATATTGAGGAGCATTTCTCTGTTTGCACAAACCCAACTAGAGTGCATAAATAAACGGCAGAGAGGGGCCAAATTATTTGCTATTCTAACAAATCAGTGTCTCTGTGTTGAAATCTTTACGTTTCCTTCCAGAAGCTTGTTGATGATCTTCCTGGGGTTCAAAAGTTCGTGAACTCGCTAGTTCGGGAGTGTGAACAGAATGTAGCTTGTGCCCACCAAGACGCGACCTACAGACCTCGTTTCAGTGCCAAAAAGCCTTTCCGTGTCTCCACACATGGGGAAACTCCACGAGCCAATTAGTCTGAATGCAGAAGTCGTTTTTAGTTCAGGAAGAATTAATCAGAATCTCCATTATCAGGACGATTTGGGAAGGGATGTGTGTGTGTAATGGTTTGGATAAGGATGTTTTTTCCCCACGTTGTGAAGCGTATAGAGATAAGCACATACAGTAAGGACACACACACACACGCGCCGTGTTTGTAGCGCTAATCGCCCGAGGCGCACTCGCCAGGATGGCAGAACAAAGGCCCGACGAGCACCTTTCTGCTTGTTTTGACGTGACGAAAAAGCTCCTTTAAACTGACAGGAGTTCCTGCTCCGTCAGACTGGGCCTTTTTAAACGGGGCTGAGGTGGGATCAAAGGCGAGGACGGGACCGACTGCTCCCACTTTGCAAGGTTTGATCCTGTTTGCAAAGTCGAACGCACCGGAAAAAGGCGAAGCAAACTCTAAGCAGGAGCTGCCACAGCCAACGAGCACAGACTTCGTCAATTCCTAACATATTTCCACTTGGAGGTCATTCATCTCGGAGGAATTTTCAGACAGCTGTGATGCATTGATTAAGCTGTTTTTTTTCAATATGCAACATGAATCAGCTCCTGTAAAATATATAGCGCTAGAATTCAATTGCTTATTATGAATTATTTGATAGGAATTCCAATAATACAGTGAGACAGCAACATATTTTGATCATCGCTTTGTGTTTTTTTAACACATTTCTATCTGCCAGATGAGAAGACTGAACAAGGTCTCTCCGTAATAGACGGCCATGGCCGTGTGTGTACATGTCACATGCCACATTCAGATTTGTGTGTATGGCCGTGGATACGCTCACGTCTTTATTATATAGTGACCTTTGCTGCCCTGTATAACACAGACATTGCCCACATAAGACACAAGCACAAATACCCGACACACCGCTTAACCCCCTGCCTGGGACCTTGACAGCTTCTCCATAGGAGGCTGACCCTGAAGGTCCTGGAGAATACTTTCTTCATACCAAACGCACACACACACACGCTTTGCACAAAACCTCGGTGCATTGACAGACTGGTGTACACGTGCGTATACAGGATAGCTGAAGGGCCGTATAGCTTTTAAACAAGCATGAGGAATTAGCAGAGAGGCCCATGTCTCAGACCCCTGCTGACAAAAACACTCCCGATCCCCCTGGACTTCCAGCTCCTGCTCCGTCCTCCTGACCGCCTCTAGATAACCTCCTCCGACACACACGTACACACCAGATATTGACATTTATGGAAACACAAAGATGTAGAGCTATGCTACAAAAATACAGATTCCATTATGTCTACGACTTAAAAATGTGTCTTCATCATTGCAAAGTGAGTATTTTTGAGTCAAACAAAAAATGTGAAGACATCAGCTTGGGCCCTGGGAAAGTGTAATTGGAGTTTTTACACTTTTTTTTACACTCACATTTAATAAATCAAGTATTAGGGTTGCACCTATATATATATGACAGATATCGAGCCGACTCTTAGCTGGATCGGATATCGCTGAGAATAAGGCTGATCTATTTCATTAACTTATATACTTTAAACATTAAGGACTAGAAGTTTACGTTTTCATCAATTTGATGCTGCATTAAAATTCTGTTAATTCTGAAAAAAATTCTGGTGTACAATTTATAATGGTGATGATGAAAAAACAAGTTGGAATATTTAAATCAATGTCTTTATGAGTTACAGTTTGTTTTACAAAGTTAGGAAAGCAACGTTTAAGTTGCCTGAACCAATAAAAGAATGAGCCCACTCCCTCCCACACAGCAAGGCATACCGCTTATTTATGAAACGCTGCTCCTGGATCAGTAGTCGTTATGGGCCGATACCCAGAGCCCAGGTGTTACTATTGGGACTGAAACAGTCGGTGCATCCCTCGAAAGCATCCGCTCGCCTACAAACACGCAGACTACGCGTGAGTATCGTTGCGTGAACGCACGCTTGTTTTACAGCTGATGATGGAAACAAATCTTTCCCATATCTAGAAACAGCAGGCCCTTTGTTGCTGCTGTTGCCTTGTGTGTGCAAGGCTTTTTTTTTTTTTTTTTTTTTACGAAGGAATTCAATCATCTCTCCATAACCATCTGCTCTCAAAAACACTCTGCCTTTTTACAATCAGCAGATGCTCTGTAAATTACCTCCTCCTTTCCCTCTCCTGCTACATCAACCACATCTTTCCTCTGCCAGATCTGCGGTTCATTAACAGAGTCGTAACACCGAGGACGTCGGTGAATGTCGATTGTTCTTAAAACGTATGATTGAACTTGAAAGTTGCTATCGGACCGAGAGAGAGAAGACAGAGCCCCTGTGATTGTTATCACTGTGATGGATGTTCACTGTTAAGATGAGAGTAGCTTGAAAACTTAAAACTGGATTCGGATAGCTCCCAGGGTGATAGCTATCAGGGTTTTTTTTTTGTGTATGTCATGGATGTGTCAACACCCTCTCTTAAGGCGGTATTGTGTAGACCATGATATGACTAAAACGCTGTCTGGACTGGTGCAGATAATAAAGTGGCAAAACACGACACGATGTGATGAAACATGTCATCAAACAACATCATTCTGTCGTGTGAAATAAAATACGAGCGTCCGGCGGAATGAAATAAACCAGTTGGACGACTCGTCTGTCTGTTGAGCAACACAGAGCCAGTGAATCAGACTGTTTCGGGAAATTTGTGGTTTAGTCTAATGCAAGATATCAAAGTTGCGCTGCATTTCACTCCACAGCCCACTTGTATCGCCTTAGGGCGGCAATTAGTGGAACAATGAACGGCTGACGTATCATCTCGTTACGGGAACGAGCAAAATCCATTAAATGAAATACCTTGTAACTTTTACAAGGGGGGGGGGGGGGGCACAGTCGTGGGAGAAGTCGAGGAGGATGGCTATAGATTATAATGCATCTGTGAGAAAATAACTCACATTTGCTCTTGGAATCCCAAAAAGCCTTGCCATATCGTCTTAACTCAGCGGGGATGGGTGCTCGATGCCTGACAAAACATTTTCCAAAAGTCTGGTTTGGATCAAAACCCGGCCTACGCAATAGGAAACCCATCCAGGAGCAATCAAGAGTGAAATCTAGGAACGATCCTGGATATATGGGAGTAAAGGGCCGTGGGAGGAAGACGGAGCATCAACCAATGGAGAGGGAGCTCCTCGTTTAACGAGGCTGTTTACATCCAGGAGACTCGCCTCTTTATAAGCAGCTATACAATTTAATGCGCAGCCGATCAATACGTTTCACGGAAGGGGGGCCCCCGAACACGACGAGCAGGAACTCGTGCGCCGCGCCGGCATCCAGGCGGTGGTTTGTGAACGGTGGCGAAGGGGCCGCCCTTTTATGAAAGTGGTGACATTATAATACCCTGACGCAGCTCCGGCAACCTACCTTGAAGGTCATTTGCCCGATGTGCATTTCGCGTGCAGATACATACACGGGGGGGGGGGGGGCGGGGCACGTGGGCGTTCACGGCTGCCATTCCCGACATAATGATCAGGTGCAACGGTTGAGGATAGACAGGCTCGCTGAGATGAAACGAACGAGACACTTACATGTTTGTCTCATCCTCGCTTCTGTGTGTTTCTCTGCCCACGTGAAACTCTTTCTGCTAATGTCCCCCACCATCTTTGTGCAGCTTTTAAACCTTCATACATGCCTTTCTTCTTCTTTTTTTTTCTCCATTCCTCCCACACTGGATCTCTGCTGCCTCTCCCACATGTTTTGCTTCCTTTATTTTTTTTTTCTGTCCATCTCTGCCCTTTTTTTATGTGCCAGTTTTCCTACTCATTTCACTCCTCCATCCATCTGCTGATCATTTGTCCTGGGAGACAGAGTGAGACAGGGAGTGAGCGGGGGGGGGGCTTACACAGCAACAACAGAAGAAAAGTGGGCTGACATTCTTGTGCAATGTGCGGTGTACAGGTGGCCCACAGGAGGTTTTGTTCAATGCAGCAGATATGACGTAGGTCTGCTGAACATGCTGTCTTGTTTTAGGCAAATTCTGGAAGAATTTCAATAAAAAAAAGCCTGCTCACTAGAGATAAACCTAAAAATCGACAGCAATCACGAAAATTTTTGAGTGCTTTTGTTTTGTGGAAAAATTGAAATTCAATGCTATGTTCAAAATTACACAGTTTACATGAATTTCTCTCCTGTCACTCAAAGAAAACACAAAAATAATAGTTCTCCAGGTTACTGGCGCACTTCCCATCGGGAACCTTTGAGTGTGTGTGTATTGGATACACGAGACCAGACAATCGATCGGTGCAACTCATCTGTTCACAAAAGCAAAGCGGTGTCCAGTCTGTGTCCAAAGCAGGTTGGAAAGCCTCGTAACAGCATTCGTCAACCCCACTTATTGAGCTGTTATGTATTTTATGCCCAGATGGAGGTCTTGGCTCCATTAAATTCCTGCATCGGATTTAAGTGTGCAGAGTCTGATATTCTATTATTGAAGTTTTTTGGCCTTCTCGCTCATAAGCATTGTCCCCCGAGTGTAGTGATCGTCTCGGAAGTATGAGAGAAAGTGCACATTTTAATTTAAAAACGCCTTTTACTTAATCCAGCCACAGCTTCACCGCCTCTCGAAGAGACTCTTTTGGTTCCATTAAAAGTCGACACCAGGGACATTATGTAATGCAACTAAGCATTGTGTTGTGAGTGGAATGATCTTCTCAGTATGAGGAGACATTAAAGTGATGTTTTCCCTGTGTTTTTTGGTGGAGAGCTTTTTTATTCTATTTATGGTTTATTCACATTGTTCACAATGCAAACATGCGGTGTTTGCTTGTATCTGTGTTTACACACGCATGTTAGCGCCAGTGTTCAGGTGTGTCACGTATACTTACGTAAGCATTTTGCCGCAGCTTGTAGTAACCGGGTGGGGTGTTTGTGTTTATCTAACCTGGGACATACATCAACATCCCAGCTATTCAGAGCCGAGTGCAGGTAATGGATGTAAAGGTAGTCCTCTCTCTCTCTCACACACACACACACACACAAACACACACACACACTAGGAAGACATGTTACACGGCTCAGAGACGTTTCATTGCTGCTGTTCTGTCTCAGCTGCCAAATACCATGTCACTATAAAACAATGACTTATGATTAATGGCAAACATGTCCCCCACTCAGTGATGTAAAGCTATTAATTGACACTAACGGCCTGTGCACACACACAAACACACACACACACACACGCCCTGGTAAACATCTCAGAGCGTACAGTATTTACAAATGGGATTGAAGTGGGTTTGGGGCAGCAATGTTTCAGGAAAATGGCCCCGGGGTCTGACAGGATGTTGGGGGGTTGGGGGGGTGGTGTGTCATTTTTCCCCCGACTCCCTTGGTGACGAGCTGAGACATAAAGAAATCCTTTTACACACAGGGAGATCTACACTGACCCACAAACACACACTCAGCCATTCACTGGCATGTATAGCCTCCACGCATCAGCGTTACACGGCCATAAAAGTGGCTGTTTGGTGGACTAGATGAGCTCAGAGGAAGTATCTTTTTCTTTTTCTGTCCTCTCTGTTTTGGACTCGAGCTGCGGCATGCTAATGCGGACTACATCAAACACGCCGCCGGAGCCCCGGCATCTCGCCGTCTCACTCAGCACCGAGAGCAGAACAAGAACTCGTCTGTCACTGCTCTTAATTCATTGTCTCCCCCGGGGCGAAATGAGCGCTGACAGACGTAAATGGCAGAAATGAATATCGTAAGATCACAGTCGAAAGGGGTGGCGGCGGGAGAAAGTGGGGTGAGAAGAGCGAGGGAGCAGATGGGGGGGGAGGGTGTAGAAGGAGAGAGAAACAAAAAAAAGGGTTGGAGAAGGAGAGGTTGAGTGAATGTACATGTGAGAACAGGAGATGAAGGAATGCATGGTTACGTCCCTGTGTCCCTCACTGCTGACAGTCAGTATATTATACTGGGCTGACCACCTGCTCTGGGCCTGCAGGACACCCTCCATAAAGCTACAGCAGATGGACACAGTAAAATGCACCATGACCAGCAGCTATGTATTCATATGTGTGTGTTAATATATTAAAATGTGCTTGCATTCACACACACACACACCAGCCTTCCACCGCATCCAATATCTGTAATATGCGATACTCTATAGGTCTGATGTCTCCGAGTCTTCTAACCCCCCCATCCCCTCCCGTCGCCGTGAGCCTATATCGGCCAGTTAGCCAGCAAGGAATGTGGCTGTCAACTCATATAACCAGCGACACTCTCGCATGTCCTTCCACTGCCCTCTCCTTCGGCCCCCCCCCCCTCTCCACCTCCATGCTCGTATTTTAGGGGGCTTCCGTCTCTTCTCCTCACAGTATCATGTTCTTCAACCAAATCCGATTAGACGAAGAAGTTGAGATAAGAGCTCGGATTTTAGAGGCTTATTTTTCATTGTTTTTGGTCCATTATTCCTATGGGTATAAATGGTGCGTGGTAGCCAGCAAGGGAATTTGATTTAGAGACACAAGCAGTCAGATAAATGTCGGCTTCTTTGGAGAAAAACAAGGGCGACCCTTCCCCAAATGTCCATACAGACCCACTTCTGGTTATTGTATTAAGTGTATTGTGCACCACATATTTTTTACAGTGCAATGAGTGATTGTTGCCAACATTTCAGACGGTTTAGATAATCTTGCTAAACCTTTGGCGTGTTTACAACCTATCTGAGCAGTTTTTTGACCTCATTAGAGTTTGTTGTACTTCTCGTATTCCATTGTTGTATTTCTTTCGGGGGGGTTTTGTAATGATTCCTTGAAGCCACGGTTGCATACGAGGCCGTTGCCGACGACCGCTCCGTGGGATTGTTAGACGGGTAGAGAAATAGTCTGTCGTGTACTACGAGCTGTAATATGAGTATCCCAGAGGGTGGGATTGTCATTTTCTTACCCGTCTCTCAGACAAAAAAAAGAAAAATGCTTTCCATCTCCCGGTTCCAATGAAAAGAGAATTGCTGAAATGGTGGTCCGGTGAGAAATTTAATATTACAGTCGAGATGATTGTGGAGTGGAAACATTGGATGCGGTTATCTGTTTCCTTGCCCCCCCTCCTCACTCGTCCAATGCTCTCGTCTGTCATCAGTAATAACAAAGGTGAATATCTCTCCGGATAAAAAAAAAGTCCTTCTCACTCATCTTTCTTCCCTTCTGCCTCCCTCTGTCTTTCACTTTCTTCCTCTCTGCTCTCCTCTCTCTTTCACCCCGCCGACAACCCAACCAATCATTGGCAATTAGACAACTGCACCAACTAAATGGAGAAGTGTTGGGCGGTGTGCGCTTGTGTCGCGTGTGTTGAAAGGTCCTGAATAGGCCTTCGCCTCATGTGTACTTTAGCACCGGGGTTCAGTCGGAGTTCATCTTCTCTTGGATAAACATATTTTTCCCTCTGGACCAAAATCAACAAATGATCTTTCTCTCGAGGAACACGCACACACACTCATCCACCTTAGGACACGCACTCGACAGGGTATCATTTTGCCTTTTAAGGCCCCAAGTGCATTTTTTCCCCCCGTTTTTCTAGGTTACCATGATTTGATTTATCAGGCAACAGAACATCGCCTGAGGATATTGAATTGAAAATATATCAGATGTATGAATTTCAACAGAGGGGAAGGTGCAATAATGTAAATAGATCTGATTTGAGGGTCATGAGCGGGACCGGGCCCGAGCGGGGAAACTCAGGCGAGGGGGAAGAATCTGAGCTGGGAGCGGGAGAGGCAAACAAACACGATCTGTTATGCTCAGGTGGAGGAGGCTCTGACTTTGTAATGCAGCGCAGCTGTCAGCGGCGTGTTCGCGCTACAGTCGCGACACTTCCTGTCAAAGTCACTGCAGCTTTTTGTTTCAGTCATTCCTTCTTTTCAACGGAAGAAGCCATATTTCATAGCATTTTGTCACCGTACATTTTTTTTCCAATTGTCCGTCTTTCAAGTCTAAATGTTTGTCATTGCAGTTTGCAGAGTCTCACAGCGTGTAGCCGTTTCATGCGGGGGACGCCCCGACGTTTAGCCTTCAGAAGTGCGTATTGGCCTGCGTGGCGTTGCTATGATTCCACGCTGTGTTGCCTGGCATGCCTTCACAATGAAGGAGATGGAAGACGAGAGCGAATATCTTTTCCCCCCCGTACTAAACAAGAAAAGCATTTCAAAGAGGATCATTATGAATCTCCGATATCCTGTGGAAGTAATCACCCTCTGATTCTCCAGGTTCACACCTTCGGAATTTAGAGCAATGCGGCGCGTTGAAGTTCCCCCTTCTATTGAATCTCACTCATTCAACTGGTTAGATGACTCGTATTGCTCTCCGCTCTCCTCCGCCTGCCACTGAGCTCCTGCTCTCCTCGCTTTTCTCTGCCTTTCTGTTCCACTCAGGTTAGCTATCTGTCCCCGTCCTTCTTGCTTTCTGTCTGCAGCCACTGGTGCACAGCCCAGAGAGGTGGCTGATGGGAGTTCATTGGGTACAGTGTGTGTGCATGCGCGCAAATGTAGTCGCGCACGTGTGTTTGTCTCCTTGTGACTGTGTGTGTGTGTGTGTGTGCACAGCGATGTCACTGGGCTGTGTAATTGAAATGGAAATGAGCCAATCAGCAACTGCAGTGGTGTGCCACCTTACCCTGCATTCACTTCACTGTTCCAGCTCCCCCAGACTCACTCTCTCTGTTTGTGACGCTGTGTTTGCAAGTGTCTCTATGTATCTTAGTGAGTGAGTGTGTGGTGTGTGTGTGTGTGTGTGTGTGTGTGTGTGTTGTGCTGACAATCCTTGGCCCTTCAGTTTCAGCCCCGAGGCCCCGAGGAGGTGGTGTGAAAATGTAATCAGCTGGTAATAAAGATTATCTCCCTCTCTCTTGCTTATTCACTTATTCACTGACTAACACACACATATATGCAGCCACCCTCTGTGTCCAGCTGATTTCCCTGGCATGCCGTTGTGACCCACGGCTCGCTGGGACAGCTGTGGCGTAACAAAGACACGCAATTATCGCCATTTGAGAATTAGCCCGCCATCCAACTTTGCTCCTTAATTACCTATTTTCCTGCTCCGAGGCCTCCGCTGCCACCCTCAGCTGCTACTCTTTACTCACTAGAAGGAAAAAGATCCTCCCTTGTGATGTTTCCATTAGTGCGTAGTGTAATCGGGAGTGATCGTGGTGGTTTTGGCGGAGTGTGTGCGTGTGTGTGTTACTGGTGGAGGAGCGAGGACAACTTCATCTGGACATTTCCTTTGTATTCGTATTAACTTTAGGCCCTCGTCTCGGGAACATTAATGGAAATAAACACGTACGCTATATAAAACCATTGCATATTGATCAATTAAAATAGCATTTATACCATTAATGTGTCTCCCTTACATCAGCCAGCTCACAATGAATTTGCGTCCTAGCTTTAATGTTTAACTTTGATTGGCCACTTTTTATGTTGTGTCAGAGCTCAATGACAAAAACAAAAGTTTATTACTTAAAGAGAAAATAACAGATTTTTAATTAATTATTTAAATGAATTAATTGATCAATATGTGTTTATGTAAATATATACGTGCGTATGTAAGATTAACATCATTAAACACAGAGGAAATGTATAGTTATTCTGGAAGCACACTCCAGACACAAACGCACAAAAACAGCCAATTTTAATGCAGCTTTATTTTCCATTTTCTTTCTTCCCATCGACCCCCGTGTTACTGTTCCCTCCCTCCTGCCTATATTTCACTCTTCGGTTGTCTCACAGAAGCGCAGCCTTGATTTACACTCCATTGGTGCAACCCCCCTTTGGTGCTCCTGTCTCCCATACAGAGGCTGATGTATGTTTGAACAACACGTCCATTTCGGGGGGTGAAGAACGGTTTCTCCTCTTTCTGCCGGAAAAGCAGCCTGTTTATAGAACAGCAGCAGCCCGATTAAAGCTGCCATCGCTATAAACAAGATCCCGACTGCATCTCCAGCTCCCACATTAGTCCCTCGATAACAGCGTTTTTATAAGGACAATAAACACAGGTTTCTACAAAAAATACAAGACGTTTTTTTTTTTCGAGAGACATCTGGGTGATAATCTTGCACTGGATGGAATTGGGAGAAAGATTTACAGCTTTGGCTGCAAAACAGAGTCGTGTCCTTAACATATGGTTTTTGGTAGAATCCCCCTTAATGATAAATTCATGGTCGACTAACTCCTGCAGAGACTTGGATTCACTGGGAGCCCAGTCACTATCTGCGTTATTCAGTCTTGCCTCTTTTTCGTATTCCCTCGCCTTCTTTTGGATCCAGGTCCCTCTCTCTCCCTCTCTCTCCCTCTCCCTCTCTCTCTCCCGTCCTGTCTGTTTCTCACCCTCGCTCTCTTTCTCACTCGGTGCCATTAGCAGCTTCTGGCTGTCTCACTGCCATTCCTTTGCCAAGGTGCCAGGGTGCTCACCGAGCTGATAACACCAACCCAACGCATGTGCGTGGGTGTGCGTGCACGTGCAGGTGTGCGTTCATATATCACACACACACACACACAGAATGTAAGTGTGTGTGTGTGCGTGTTACAAATGCCCGTCCTGTCCCTTTTATGTGCTCACTCACCCAAACATCCTCTGCTTCATTTGCAGTCAGGGCCACAAGCCACTATTCTGACTGCTGAGACGGGGAGAGAAGGGCAGCTGAAACATCACACACATTTTTTTTTATTTTTTTTATCTCTCTTGCACACACACACACACACACACACACACACACTACAGTCCCACACACACAAACACACATGCGCATGCATGCCGGGGCGAGCGGATGGGAGGATGTGACCATTAAGTCAGTGACATTTTAAAGCAGTGAGGGAGACGCATGGCTCTACCTGGACCTCCACCGACATGTTTTAAATGGGATGTTACAGATGAGCTCCTCCATGCCTCGGTTGTAAACATCCTCACATTGGTATTTACCCTGTATGAGTAAACACAGAGAAGCACACACACACACACACACACACACACATCTACACACACACACACAAATAAATATACAGAGCAGAACCAGCAGACACACATGATCACATTAATGTGAAGTGGCTGCAGCCCCGATTCATCACTTTTTGATTGTAACATTAATCATTCCAACTATCAATGTGAATTAGGTGACGAGTCGAAGGCGCCAAAACGCGTTTTTTTTAGCTGAAATTGCCGTTTGATTGTAATTCCGTGTAGCTTCGCTCTGCTTACTGCGGACAGAAGTGTTTGTCGGCGCATGGTGCAGGGGTTTGATCTTAGAAAAATCCATTCTTTAGAATCGGGACTCAAATTTGGCGTTGCAATGATGAGCTGCAATTATGCTGCTTTGATAGAGAAAGCAAACGAGTGGGTGGAAAGAGAGCAGCGGGGAAAGTAGAGACGTTTTTTTAATGCCGTTGTGCAGCGTAGTATTTTCATCAACATCTGAAGAATCAACTGGTATTTATAGATCAGAAGAATTGTCTTTCTTTTGAAGCTCTCTTGCTGAATCATCACTTTCTGTAGAAAATCCTTACAGCGTAATGGACGTTTGAGAGCAACAGAAATGTACAGTCAAGACAATTTTAGGGATTTTGGCTCGATGTCAAAAATCTAAAAAAATCACCTCGAGGGACTTTAGGATCTTTACAGCACACAACACCCTCTATTCATTCTGCATTTATTCTGGAAAGAAAAAAAACAAAGAAACTTTTAACAGGGACAGACTCCGTAAGAACAACAGGGTGTACAGAATAGACCATAGTAAGAATACAGTATGAAGGATCAGCATGACACAGTTAGTGATGGATTGTAAACAACCGTCCAGCAACTTCCTGGTGCCGACCCTCGCCACGCCACCCCCTCGCCACCGCTGAGACGGGAAAAGAGGATGGGATAAACAATGCATGGTGAAAGAAAGTAGTCACAATGCACAGTATGTTAATCCCGAGGCTCCACAGTCTTCAGGATAAAAGTATTTTAGCCTGTTATATGCTCTGCGCCTTGTGCATCCAGCAGCTTGGGGAGCCCCTCTTATAGACAGCAGTGGCAGTTTTCAATTAAAAGTTTTGTCAAAACTCTCGCCAGGTTGTGCTCTTGCAGCGCCGTCTCGACGATGAACCCAACCTGTGTGTGCGCTCTGTGGTTTGCATCGATTCCCGGCTCTCGGAGGGCTTCGGGTGTGTGTGTCTTCTAAATTGAGGGCATCTCCAGCAAGTTTTCAGGTGTTCCATGCTTTCCTTCTGAGGCCTCATGCGTGACCCCCGAGGTCATAGGGTCGTACCATGCCAGACCCAGACGGAAAACTCAACACAACACAGGGTCGCACTCCAATTTTGGTAGCGGTGAAAATTCCACAGGTCAGAGACCTATTTTGTGGGCAGCAGAGAGGAAACTGTGTGTGTGTGTGTGTGTGTGTGTGTGCTTGTGCTTGTGACAGCGTGTGGCCTTTTGATGAATCTGCCTGTATGTATTGAAGCCCTCTGACCCTGTGTGGTCTGCTCTAGATCATTGCAGTTGTAAAGATGCCTCACCGCTCACCCCTCAGGGACGACCCGGCTCTGTATTTTTCCTATTATGACATTTACTGTCCGGACCATCCTGTATTTCTCTGATCATTTTGGCGTCTATGTTGTTTTATTTTCCCAAGTGTTTTTTTTTTTGTTGAAAGCATATTTTTCTTTTCCAGAATTCACTACTTAAGTTTGCTATAATTAAGAAGGCAGATGTGTGTACATGTGAGTAAATATCTGTTGCAATGATGGATTTATTGAAGCCAGAAGATGAGAGCACTGTTGCTTGTAAATTTTCCACACAGCACTGAAAGATTGCAGTGATCAAACCTGCATTTTCTGCTTATGTGCTGAATCCAGACAGCCTTTTTTCTGCGATAATTGAACCAATGCGGACTTATCAACACATGTATGTGTTCAAAATGTCAAACTTACATAAATCAGATTCATTGTGTCTTGCTGCATTACAATGTTGGGTTGCCACACACATGACTGCCGTTTGTATCAGAAAGTTATTATTCAACCGTATGACTTCTTTATGGTTTTTACTTTCTGCTGTTTTGATTTTACATTTTTTATCTGTGTTTTTACGTTTTTTTTTTTTATGTATGCTGTATCTTGACCAGGACCACCTTGTGAAAGACATTTCAAATATCATTCGGATTATCCCGGATAAATAAAGGTTGCATAAAAAAAATAAAAAATAGTAAGATTAACCTTTTTCCTCTCCTTCTTTTTCAAAACCAGGTTCCACCGTGGAGACTACCACATCGACGTGTGCATAAATGACTACCTGGACGTCTACTGTCCTCACTATGAAGACGCGGTGCCCGAGGAGCGCACGGAGCGCTACGTCCTCTACATGGTCAACTACGACGGCTACAGCACGTGCGACCACACCGCCAAGGGCTTCAAGCGCTGGGAGTGCAACAGGCCGCACTCCCCGAACGGGCCGCTCAAGTTCTCGGAGAAGTTCCAGCTCTTCACTCCCTTCTCCCTGGGCTTCGAGTTCAGACCGGGGAGGGAGTACTACTACATATGTGAGTCCCCGCCATCACCACCCACACGCATATCACACATTAAAGGAAGCCATAACATGAGAAATCAATATTAGAAGTACGCTGTGTGGTATGTCCACGCATGCATTTGCAGTCAAATATGAAGTGGAATAACTTGACATGGATTGCGAGGTTCCAGGTGGCCCTTTCCTGACCTGATGTTTTCTCTTTAATACGCCGAGCGAGTGAGATAGAGACACGCACGCTGTTGCTCACCCGTGTTTTCATAACTTCACCACAGAGCTTTGAGAGTGGTATTACAGTGATCCCGCCGCAGACGCTTTCATGCTGTGCTTTCAGCCAAGGGTGTTTTTTTTTTCACGCCGCTCTCATCGGTTGTGGAGAGAGCCTTTTCCCTAAAATGGCAATGGAATTCGTGGCAGGGCAGTTAAATTGAGACAGTTCTGAAAGTTATACCTCACTTCCTACAACGCCGTATCCCTCAAGAAAAAGGAGCCCATTATGTTATGCAGTTACTCGGCTCGCGTTAGACGTCGAGGTTGTCTGTCGGAGCCCCGGCTGAGGTCATCCGAAGTTGAAGCCTTTGGGAGACGAGGATTTATCAAAGCAAGGCGGTTTGATCTGGTCCTCCCACCACAGACGACACGGAGGCGTTACTGTCAGTAGGTGCAGTCACCAAACACATTTGTCACAGGGATTTCGCCCATATTACGAAACGGGAAGCGCGTTATGTTCTCATATGGCATTACCGCAATATCATGCAGTGTAAATGCGTTATTGCCTCAGCTGTTGGAGGAAAAGTTTAAGCTTTGTGGGCCAATGCATGAAAAACGGTGTAAATTCCCTTCCCAGCGAGGGGGGGTGTCATTTTTGACATTTAGCGCTCTCCTGCTAAACGCTGCCGGTTATGCTATACTTGCATCTGTTTATCTGCAACGTTTTGGCCCGTGGCTTTAATGCAACCCCCCGCGTCTTTGTGTTTTCTGCTTCTCTCAGAGGCGGCCTTGAAAAAGTCAGCAGCGTCTTCACGCTGAGATGTGTTTTCTAAATTGGCACCTTTTTATAAAGCAGTTAACCTGACAGCCGGGCCAAGACTTCTGTCCTTTATTCACTTCATGTCTCTCTCTCTCTCTCTCTCTCTCTCTCTCTCTGCTCCATTACACTTAAGAGTCAAAGACTGGAAAAAACAAAAGCGCCTCCTTAATGTTTGCCGTTGTTTCCGTGGTGTTTTGTCTCTCGAGCCTGTCCACAAAACAAATAGCCCGAGCTCTCTTTTCCAGAGGCCATTCAACAACCAGGCATTCGGCCATTTGTCTGTCAAAAAGTAACCCGATTTTCCTTTTCGCTTTTATAGCCGATTTGCATTGACGGAAATACTTAATGAGACGAGGGGGAAAATGGAAGCCTCCGAAGTTGGGAGCGTAGACGGGGGTTAGGGAAGGGTTATACAATTCATCCACTTGCTCAACTCTCCATTTCTCCCATGTATTTTTTTTCCATTTCTGTTGAGAGATGCTTGTCCTTAGGGCTGGATTAAATTACACTGCGACCAACAGGGCTTCCGTGGAACACATCCATTCTGCTGTTGCACGCCATATTGGTTTAGCGACCCGCGGCTTCATTGGCTATTGAATGATTCTAGAGTACAGCCTCAGGCTACTGTGGCGGATATTAAAGTCATCGACCATGAAGTCATCTGACATGTGATTTCCCTCTACCATTCTGTCCAGCCTGAATGTCCAGAAGTAGAAGGGGGAGATGGCTGCTGATGGATTGGGCGGTCTCTTTCATGGACAGAATGTAGAGCTGAAGGAGGTAGATTAAGAGAGGGAGAGAGGTAGTTACACCGCTACACCTGCCAGTTTATCTGCGACATGTTTCTATCGCTACCGTCGTCGTCCTTCTCCTCGTCACCAGAGGGCGCGCAAACAAAATACTTGAATGTCTCTTCAATTTTTAAGAGAACAAAACTGAATTCCACACCTGCATTTGAGTCAGATTTTTTCAAGTGATATTTAGTAGGCTTGGGCCAGTATAAACATTTTCAAACCGGTCTGATACTAAGCCAAAGACCGGACCGAACCGGTTTTACCGACCTTTCCCACTAGTCATAACAGACCCTCCCGAGTGATAATTTTTTTTTTACACAGAAGATTGTGCCGTAATCACGCAAAGACATTGGATTTAGTGTTGTGACGCCGTCTGCACAGGTCGCTGATGTTTTTAATTTTCCAGAATGTGCCATAAGGACAAATGCCGGTTCAACCGGTTCGTGCATACATTAAACCGGTTTAGCCCTGAACTGAACCAAACCGCTGAAACCGGACATCAGCCTCACCCTAATATTTAGTGTTTTTTTGCTGATAAAGCTGGAATATTTTGTTCTAAGACACAATCCTCTGTTTATTCCTGTTTAAGTTCATCAGTAATCGCTTTTGACCAGGTGCAACAATTACATTATGTGTCACATTTACCCAGGTGAAAATGTTTTCATGCATCACATTTGTTTGGCACTATGAAAGACAATACATTTGCAAATTATTCTAACTTTACAGGCGACCCTGTCGGTGGTGGGCATTTCCTCCACTCTCACAATCACTCAACTCATTTAGAATTGAAAATAGTCACACGACAAGCAACATTGCCAACCCACTTGAGTCAATTTTCCCGCTACCTGTAGAATTCTGGGATCGGCTAATTTCATTTTTACGTATCGTTTTTTATTGACATTTAAAAAATCAATAAGGATGAACATCACACCACAACACAGCCAATACATTTCTACTGTAGTTCAGCACAAGACACAGTGGTCAGACTTTTGCCCTTGTAGCCATGTGCTTATCGTACTACCGCGTAGTGTAGCGTAGCGAACAGAGAAAACCTCACGCCTCATTACCTGCTGAAGCTGGCTATTCAACGCACGCCTACATGAAACAGAAATGGCACAGGCCCCCATCTACAAGCACACGAGGCAGAGGTTAGCAATACCTAACTGCGAATGGGGCTCACGCACTTCAGACATAACACTATATAATTTAGGGGAATTCATGAAATGCATAATTTCTTTGGTTTTTATAGCACTGCTGATGAAGATTGAGTATTTATTCACGATCAATATATCACTGCTTTTGCTCAGTGTAACCAAAGTTTAGCTGCACACAGAAAAAGCCGATACCTTCGTTATAAATAGTGCCAGAATATTTATCTTTTCCTCACCTCTGATAACTTTCTGCAGCCAAACGACCCGAGGGGAATGGGGGGATGGAAAAAGATATGCCCTCAGTGACGTGATTGATTAGCGTTCTTGTTTGTAGATGAAAATGAAGCTGTCAAATCATATTCCCGAGGAGAAAATGCCCGTTAATGGTGTTTTCGCCCTACGAGTTCGATGCGGGTCGAGGGTTGATTTGTTGCATCTCTGATCAAATTAGATGGAGGAGACAGGGTTCTGCTGTCATCTGCTCCAACAACAGAAACAGCTTAATCAACGCAAGCAGGACGGAGGGAATGTGCTCAAACGGAGGTCATAATTCTTCATTTTTTGTTAGTGTCAGCCTGTCCTGGCAGGTAATTGAAGACGAAGCAGAAGGGCTGGAGTCAGTCAGGAGCCTGATCTTTGTGGAGACAACGCCCAGCTGTGTTTTCCCCCAGCTTAACACAAGACAGGGCGGAGAAAGAAATCATTTACAGAGAAAGATGTGAAAACGGAGCGGACTCGGGGAGATGCAGAGAGTAATTTAATAATGACGCACATATGCAAGCGATTCTGCCAAATGCAGGATCGGCGTAGTGTATCGAGTGAGTTACAGCTCCGAATGTCTGCCGCTGTGACGGACCGGGATAAGCGGCCAGTTAGAGCACTCCTCAGGTCACGGGAGTTCACAGTGCGTTCACGGTTTAAGTGAAACTCCATCTCCCAGAATGCTGACGCAAGCACGTTGGACCCAATCCGCAATCGGGCATTTGAGTGAATTTAACCTGAAAAGGGCAGCGATCCAATATTAACAGCGGCTCATTGGAAGAGATGAGAGCCGATGGTGTTTTCATGCGTGTGGCGAATAGGAAACCACTTGGTGTGTGTGTGTGTGTGTGTGTGTGTGTGTGTGTGTGTGTGTGTGTGTGTGTGTGTGCGTGCGTGTGTGCGTGTGTGATCATGCAGCAGTGGATTGTTGGCAGAACAGATGTTGTTTTCTTGCCGTCTGACTGACTGACTCGCATACACGGGCCGGTCCTGTTTCTCGCGGAAAACACGATCAATAACATTTTTGCGTCTCACTTGAGGATGGAGTTATTTTATAGATATTTCTGTTCTGACACTACCAGAAAGGTGGATGTTGGAGCAACTCAGAGACCTCAGAGAGAGAAATAGAATTGTGGCCTGCTGCTTGGCTCATTTTCAGTAAACAGTGTAGCATTAATGAAGGGGGAATCTAGCTAGCTAGCTAATTATCCAGCGGTTAGAGAAACTGGGCAGAGCAGACAGCGTGTAGGTTCCTACGGAGTGACAGGTGTGTGTGGGTGAAGCATTGTTACATTTCACCCATTTAGCCTGGCTCCATGCTTTATATTATTACTCCTAGTCATCACTTCAAAGCCTCACCTCAGTTAGTCTGCAACTTTTTGTTGAGGCTTCAATCACTCACTGCAGATGCCCCCGGGCCAGTATGCAAAATTCAACACAAGACGAAGATTTTTCATAAAAAACACACAAGAAACATTTCCACAAGATCTCGTATGGTCTATTTCAACTTTGCTGGGCCGCTACATGCAGAAACAAAGCTCAAAGAGATCCTGCAAGAGATGGCCGTCGTCCGACTGATCATAAATCCCGTGATGCGCCGGGCTCCTTCAAGCTGCTCTCAAGAGGAGGAAGAAGTAGGAAATCTAGGAGCAGCAGCAGGAAAATGGCATTAATGGAGGAATGAAATAGAGGCGAATGGGGGGACGGTGTATGGCGTCTGTGTTTTGTTAGAGCTCCAAGCTGTCTGCTAATAATGATAAAGAGCCCGTTGCCGTTCCAGTTGCGGTGCGGGGAGGGAACGTGCACATGGACACCATCATAAGTCAGACCGCTCATTCATTCACATGAAAAATCAAGCCTGTCGTCGGGATTCAGAAACGATCCGACAACACGGAGTAATGTGACAGAAACACACACACTCGCATTGGATACACTCGCACAACATCGCATGAACGGAGGTACATAAAAGCCAAGTCTGGAATGCATTATTAGGATCCTGATATAGGGATCGGGATCCCACCACCTCTGGTGACAACACAAGTTCTCGTCTCCCTCTTTTCATTCCATCGCTCTCTTTAGATTTAAGGACAGTACAAACAAATGCATTCTGGACAATTCAAAAGAAAACTGGTGCTTCCATACAGGGCACAATGCATGGCCTGTTGCTGCGTGACTATGGTGTGAATCATGTGCAATGGCTTTAACCGTCAAAGGTAGAAGCATTTACAAAACTTGCAGAAACAATGGAACAAAGTCCGGGCGCACTTGTTGATGGCCCTGAGAAAGCGAGGCGAGAGAGAAAAGTCTCTAATCAAGTCGCTTTGAGTTTGAACGGCAATAAAGAAGTCATCGCTTTGTCTGCCAGGAAACTGCGAAAAGCCAAGAGATCAGAGGAAAAGTAGGGCAGGCGAGGGCTTTGATTCAGAGGGCAACGAGGTTCCTCTCAGCATAATATGATTCATGCTTCTAACAGCGGTCTTCGGGAGCTGATTATGATTCACCATCACAAAGACAAGGACATTCTATCCTTGGCCATCAAACCATTAACACATATATTATTAACCCGGTGCATTGGTCATTATTTTTAATTGACGATTGTTCATTTATTCATTCCTTCTCCGTGACGAACACACACATCTGTGTACACACAGTTCTTCCACGTTTATTCAGTGGGTGGATACTCGGGGCCATAACAATTATATTATGATTCGATGGGATACACTAAGTGCAACAATGACACGTTATTATGCACAGTGATTTATTATTGTGTGGTTGCTTTAAAAAAAAAAAAAAAGCCGAACTCCCCTTGTGTTAATAACTCACCAGGTTTATTGTAATTCGAGTGCGGAAGACTTGAATGAGCTGACGAAATTGTAGCATTTCAAAATCAAGAAGGTGGAATAATTTGCGAGATAATCATGATAGGATTGTTCATAAAAACGATGATGCTCGATGCGGATTGACATAATAACGCGGGGAAATAATTGCAACCCCGCACTCTTGCGTCGATATACAATCGTCTGAGGAAACTAGTGAGATGTTTAATTAGGCATTATCGATTTCAGCTCACTTTTCCCTCTCCACTCACATGCCCCCCCCTTTGTTCCTCTCACTCCTTTCCTCATTCCTCGTGACCTCGGAGCAAGCGGCATGAGGGATAGCTTTGGTTCACTTCTGGCGGCGGTTGAAAGATGCGAGGAGAGAGCAAAAGGCCAGCTATCACCGGGGGGGCGGGGAGGGTTCCCTCGGCTGCTCCAATCCAAGTCCTCTTCTCGCCGCTCCTCCCAGCTTCCTCGTTCCCCTCCTATTGTGCGCTCACTGTCGTAGCATCTGGTTAATGGGCCTCTTCGCTGGATGGCATCTTCCATCATCTTACACGTGCACATTCTGTGTGGGCACATGAACAGACACACAGTGCGGATCGTTTTTTTTTTTTATGGCATGAGCTGGTAGTTTTGAATCTTTATATCATTTTTTCTTCCCCCTTCTTTCTGTCTCGGTAGAGAGATATTCTGCTTTGTTGCCGGTTGAATGTGGGAGGACATTGGATGAAGGACATTCAGTCATATTCAAACGTTTCAAGAATGTGCACATTTCATTTCACTTAGGTCTGCACTGTGTGTGCTATTGTTTAGACAGTGCAGCAGTTGATATTACCTTCTGGATGGGTCATTTAATTCTCCTCTCTCTCTTTCTCTGTCTGAAACTTCCTCTTGAATCCAAGGTCTTCGTCCACATGTTTGGTTTTAACGCCGTCCCCTTTCCACTGATTCCTTACCCTAAAACCGAAGGACAAGTGTAAATGAATCCCAGCAGTGTTTTTTGGGGGTTTTTTTGCACACAGAAAATAGGGAACGTATTCTGGCTGCAAACTGTCTAATTAACAAGACAGAGACGAGGGGAGAAGATTGGACAAAGGTTCTAGGAAGTAACGCCATAGGTGTCTCTCTTGGACACTGGTTTTACACAAACTCAGCCTCCTGGACCTCAAATCTGATGGGATGTGTGAGGTTTAAGCCACATGAGTGATCTCTGGAAATCAAAGACAAGGCCGGCAGTTTTTTTTTTTTCAGTTTTTTTTTTCCAGAGAGCTGACAGAATTAGCTCAGCGTAGGACACAACATTACAGGGCATTCTGTTTAACCCACCCCGTCGTCCCAACAAATAAGCAGGGATCAAAGGATTAGAGCACCATTATTAAAGCCAGCTGGAGACCCGACGCCCTCTAGAGGCATGCTAACATGATGCTATTAATGTTGGTTTACATTTTCACGGGCGTTTGGGACAAAACGACCAACATCTTAAACAAAGTTGTCGCCGGAAAGAACTTGAAACATACACTTGATGCTCGCTAATGTGCAATATTGCAATATAAACGGTTCCCTGACTATGGGAAGACCCCACATGACAAAGGAGGAGTAAAGTCTGATTGACTCGCCCTGCCGTATTCTATGACAGCTGATCCATTACACCTCCCAAAATGATGGATAAGAAATCAATATCCCTACCATGATATCATCTGCTGCATTTAGACGGCGTAGACGTTTAGCTTTCAGCCCCCCGTCACCACGGACACATGGTTTTTACGTCCTCATGTCTGGAATGCGCCGTCGAGTCTTTCATTGAAAGGCAACGGAAATGTGTTTTCCAGATAACATTACAGTTGCAATAAAGCCCGGCCCGGGCTGTGATTGAAACAATACTGTGCCTAAGCCGCGCTGAGCCCACCTGTTTGTTCTTCCGTAATTGGATTCTGCTTCATTCCATTTGCCTTAATGCTGATGCATAATGCAGCGTACTGAAGGGACCGGCCATTACCAGCCAGGGGACATGGCTTGGAGGAGTAACCTGACCCCCCCCCCCCCCCCCTCCCCGTCTCTGAACATCTTTTCAGGGCCTCTGTCCTTCAAAAGAAGCCACTTGCTCGGGCTGGATGGATTGATGGTGGAGGCTGCTGGCCTGATGGGAACCAGAATAGCAGGTGTTGATGTTGCGGCCTAAAAGAACAATGAGCTGGCCCTCAACAGCACGTTAATCCAAAATGAACAGGCACTGGTGCGGACGGTTTGGTGCTGCCACCAAGACAAGAATGCTGAGCCAAAGTTTAATCTTTTCCTTTGTAGTTTCATGAAGGTTCAGCAACACAGCTGCAGCAACCCAAACACAACGGACACGTCCAAGCACTTTTGGGCTTATTTAGTTGTCGTACTGTATTTCTAAAAAATCAAAGATTTTTTAGCTTCATGCTTCTTACCTGAATTCCAGTGTATCTACGTCACATATAGTTGGAGAAAGCTACTTTGGTTACCGCCATTGTGACATTATGTGTGTGATTCTCCTCATGTAGGGTTGTAATGGCCAGATCTATAAACATCACAACAGCTCCACAACCTGTCATCATGACAGAGACTCTGCTTCTCTTTTTTTCCTCGTCGCCATACTTCTCTTGTGATCGGCTGCAACTGCTAAGTGGCTGGTGTCGATGGCTGTGACTCAGCTCTGCCCACAACAATGATGAAGATAAGACATCTGGAGACGTGTGTGTGTGTGTGTGTGTGTGTGTGTGTGTGTGTGTGGCCACGTAGGGTATGTGCACACATCAGCTTAAGTAGCGGTGGGAAAAGAGAGGTAGCGCTATAAGAAGGGCGACATAAATCGTGTGGGTGCTGGTATATGACTGAGTGGGTGAGCGACTGTGGTCAAGGTTCATTAGTGTGTCATCAGCTGCCTCCACACCAAAATAATAAGGCCTCTCTCTCTACACTTCGTTTTCTTCCCCCCTCTGCCTCTGCTGCGTAGGAACTGAGCCGTGAAAAAAGGACGCCTGATCTCGAGTCACCTCTCTCGCACACCGACACATGACTAAGAAACAGCTGATGAAGCAACAACATTAAATTGCAACGGCGAGGTCGAGGGGCGGGGGGGGGGGGGGGGGGGGGGGGGGAGCTCGATGAGCTGTAGAGAAGCCTTTGCAGAAATGACAGTGATTGAAGAAGTACGCATGTATGCATTTGATGAAAAAAGGTGCGAGAAAAGGCCCCTTTCCATAGTTATTAGTCGATAATTCTCGTAATGAACATATCCCCTGGCTACAGAGGCGGCTCGCTGCTTTTTCCCTCAACTTGCCTCGACATGAAATTGATGACGGGACGTCGATCGCGGCTATGTGTACGGACGTCTTTGAATGCAAAAGCATTCTGCAGTCCAGGAGAGATCAGTAAATTGCAAACGCTGTTATTGAAGAGGACGAGGAGCAACACTTCCAGGCAGATATTAAAACCGGCATCGTGAGCGTGTGTGTGTGTGTGTGTGTGTGATGTAAAATACGATAAAGGCGAGTCAGTTGAGCTCTGATGAATGGATATGGCGGCGCTGACAGACGAGAGAGAGAGAGGGTGACGCAGCTGGGAGAGAGAGAAGGGGAAGGGAGAGCTTAGGTAAAGGTTCACTAGAGAGGAGTTGACAGATCCCAAATGGTCGCCTTGCTCGGCTTCATCGCGTCAGCTGTGGAATGATCCGCGAACGATGCCCCGAAGGCATCTTAGTGGACAATATGGTCCCTCTGGGGCTAGTAGGATGGTGGAAATGAAATCTAGTTTTACAGTAAATAACGTTTATACATCACAGTAGTGGGGGAAGCAAAAAAAAAAATGGGGTCCTGACACAAGGCAACGGCATATTTTTTTTCCCCTCCTGCCATAATGGATGCCCACATAACGCACCCACCATACTCTCACTGACATGTGTTTGACCCCGATCCTCGCCTACAGGAGACAGCACCTGGTGCCTCACCGCAATACCATTAGTGCTCAACCACACACACACACACACACACACACACACACACACACACACACACACAAGATATTATTAGGGGATGTGATACCACCACTATGATAGCTAACGCTCAGACATTCACACCCTCAAGGGTTTGACAGGAAGGGATCTATCCCCTGACAGCAACCACAAACCATCCATACGTGCGGCGCATACATCCTCGGAGCATCTGAGGTTTTTACAGAGGAAAATACATACATGTATACATATGAAGTATTAGTACAACACAACATCGGCGATGCTAATTCCTTGATCCTGAAGCTGCTGCCAGTTGTAGAATGTATAATGCTACAATTAGACTGAGTAAAGTGCTCCGTTTTCCCCAGATACATTTCCCCAGCACATCTGTAAATACTTTCTGGCTATAATTTCACAAGGACCATGACTAACCCTTACAAAATCCCCTTAAGAGTCAACATTAACCATCTGAAAGTTTGCATAAACCTCTAATTGACTCTGCAGGGAAAGTAATATATTAATGATTAAAGAGTTATTCATTAAGAGTCCTTTTAAACAGGAAGGGAAAATACAGTCAGGAACGTTGCGGAATGCACACGTGACACTCCATTTAGTGTGATATTAACCGCCGTCTTTGCCTTTGTCATTTTTTGTTTTTCAGCATCCACCATTGCCGAGAACGGGAGGAAAACATGCCTGAAGCTCAAAGTTTTCGTCCGACCATCAAGTAAGTGTTTGCATTCGTAGAAAGAGCTCGTTGAAGTGCACATTCGGATTGGAAATCAAGACAGTTTACGTCTCTGGTTACCTCACTTCCTCCTCGATTACCGTATGCTCACTGTCCAACATACCCCCTTTCATTCATCATTTACTTGCTTAGAAATATATATGTATTTTTCTTTTCTTTTTTTTTTAAAAACATGAAAAGGATGATGGACGATCACGTCAAATGAAACTGAGGTCACTTCATACTTCATCTGAATGTTGCCATGAGCTTTGTTGCTTGGGATGTTTAATTTCAGGGCTGAGAGGGAGGGGGAGGGGCTTCAAATGTCACTAACCTATTTGGCATTAAACCTCTAATGATCTTTCATTCTCCCTATTTTCTGTTATAGACAGCTGTGTGAAAACTATAGGCGTACATGACCGCGTTTTTGATGTAAACGAGAAAGTAGACAATACATTAGAACCACGAGGTTAGTATGGCTTCCTGCTTTTTTGATTCTCTCAAGTATGACCTCCCTACCTCCTTCCACGTGTTCTCCTCTTCTGTGCCTGTTCCCTTTCTGACGCTGTACGTCTGGAATCCCTCCTTCCCCATCCCCTGCTCGAAGCTTCTCTTCCACTGGATCTTCTCCAGATGCCGTGGCATGCTACTGTTGCTCGCACATTATGTCGATGGATGCATGTTGATATATATGCACATATGCACCGCATCTTTTATAGTATATAACTAAGTGCATATATATCCCCTTGTTTCACATTCTGTTTTCAAACCTTTTTTTTTCATTTCTTACTCATGTTGTGCTCCATAACGTTAGTGTTGATTTCCCACGAATATTATCCCGGCCCAATAATAGTTTGCAAACACACACACGCGTGCACATAATCACACAATTCTTTGTTTCCCTCCTCACTGAGCTGCCGTTTGGCTCGGTTAGCACGCCGTTGGTTGTGTTCTGTGCTCAGGATGTGCAGCGTTTTTTTTTTTTTTTTTTCTTCATACGTGAGTCCAATCCAGGCACTGATCTGAAACACTCAGCATCACAACATGCTGCTGTCTCATTCCCAACAACACCAACAACCTGCTCAATATGGGCCATTACGAAATGGAAAATTGGAATGTTGGTCAATTATATTCTGAAATGTTTCACTGTGAGGATGAGATTTCGTAATAAACTGCCACACACACACACACACACACACACACACACACACACACACACACACACACACACACAAGGCCAAATCCTAGGGCGCTGGTGATGCCCATCTGCCTGATTTCCTACCTGCTTATATGTCTGCCTGCTGTCCCGCCTGCTTGATGGCTGCCGCTCACCTTGCATGCTTCCTTTGGCTCACTCCCCTGTTTCACTCTCCAAAGGAGGGAAATTAAAACATTCACCCGTCATCTACTGTTACGATGTCCCTCCACGCCCTACCACACACACACACACACACACACACACACACACACACACACACACACACACACACACACACACACACACACTTAAAGTTATGTAACGGCTCTCTGTTCTGCCTATCTGTCCTTTGCTGTGCATGGTTCAGCGACTTCCCCGTGGTGCTGAGGGTTGTTAGCTGCTCCGAGATACTGATGCCACACAAGAGGCACTTCACCGGGAGTTAAACCAAATGTTTCCGACGAGAATTGAAGTGCGACATAGCGACTTAAGTTCATATGGCAACTCAGACGTCACCGTTCCAACTTTATGCATTTCAGTAGCTGTTGCCATTCCTTTTTTTTTTTTTTTTTAAATAAAGCTTACGGCCTTCTGCACCACAATAGAAGCTCAAACCATATGATGATGGATGAATTGCATAACCTTGTCCTGTTGTTCTGTGGTGTGGTGTTGCAATAAGAGTTTGCACAATAAATAAGGATCCTTTGTCTCCTTTTTTTCTCACCCTTCAGACGACACCAGCCACGAACCGGCTGAACCTTCCCGGAGTGACGAAACAAACGCCGCGCCACACCTGCAGAAAACGAGTCCACTCCTGGCTTTGTTGCTGGTCTGCCTATCAGCCCTCCCCACTTTATAGCGCCCTCCCTCTGTCCCAGAGGGCATTTACACCTAGCGTGGCCTGAAGCTGCCCGAAAGGCTGCAGGGAAAGGGGGCGGGATTATGGGTGGAAGCGCGTTTGCTTGATTGGGCAAATCAAAGCAGGCTTCTCAAGGAACCCTCTATTTTTTTCAGAAATATATTTAAGTGGTCTTTTTCTCCGTCTGTGAGTGAAACAAAAAAGTTGATGTTAGAAGCGGGAGAGACAGTTTCCCCCCTCTCAAACCTTCAACTGAGATGCCAAATCCCGTTTTTTGACACGTAGAGATTCTTATTTTCCGGTGACGTTTGACATCCCTTTACATCATGTTTATGTCATTGCAGCACTGATGTTCACCCTCACATACACAGCACATACACAGACACACGCTGAGAGAGTCAAAGTCACAGGACGCCACACTTACCGTCAATAGCAGTAGGGTTTTTAAACAGTAGTATGGAGTAGTAGCAGTAGGAAAGTGAAGATTCTAGGTCGTAGAAAGAACTGTACATACACAAAATAAATCGTTTCCCCCCCCAAGACCTCTCAAGAAGCCTTTCGGAAAGTATTTGATGGAGTTCTTCTTTCAACAAAGCTGAAAGACAAAGATGTAGGAAAAGAGGAATGGTTTTAACCACAGCACTGAGAAATACGTACACGGCATGCACCTTAGCCCGCCGGTCTTCAGACTGTCGGAGTTTAAAGATAGCCCCCCCCCCCCTTGAATACGAAGTTTGAAAACCAATGGGACCACGAGGCATTTCGTTCTCGTCCTTTGTGGTAGAACGCGCTGAGTCGGCTCAATAAAACGGCTTTCAAACAAAAAAAACTGCTTCGCCGCGACTCACAAAACAGCCAAATTGAAACGTTCTCACCGTTTCTCACCGCGTAGATCGCCGTTAAGACCGCGGGTCGATACCTTCTGAAAGTTGATCACACAATTTCACGGCGGCAGACTCAAGTCGTTTTAATGCGACGTTTACCGAGAAGAGCTGCACTGTTCTCTCCGTTCCATTTGAGCATCAGTGGGTATGTTAGACATTTGCATACACAGCTTCTTTTTTTACTGATATTGATTGTTAAAGTGATTTCTTAAATTCACTGATAAATTTAAGACTTGAATTTCTTTCTGAACTACTAAGTTATTTTACTTTGCCGATGGCGTCTCTAAACATTGTCTTTGAAAAAATTGGAGACACTGTTAACTTTGTGATTTTGTACAAATCCACTTCTATTAGAACTGATTAAAGCGTAAAGACGCTTCACACAATTCACTTTTTCTTGTCTATTTCACTTAAATCACAGTTTAGGGATATTAGTTAGCTGGTTATCACCTTCGGTTAGTGCAACAGGAATAACGCATAGTTCCAGTTAGTTGGAAACAAATAGTGTGAATAGAGAAACGATCCGTTGGTTTCAAGGCAGTGCCCGGCTCTATTTAGTCCAGCCAGGTTTATCTTAGCACTTACACGAAAAAAGGATTCACTGTGTTCTAATGATATTCAGCCTCCTTTAGCTCCCACACATGGTGAGTCAGCATAATTCAGTGTCTCTTTTTTCGGGAAGAAAAAAAAGGAATTTGTTTCTTTGCTTTCAAAGAAATGCATGGAAATGAACTCCTTCCTTTTCGAGCCACGTTTTGGCATGAGAAATGTTCACCCACTGGGTTCAGAAAGGCGGATGGAACAAGTGAATTAGAGCAAGAAAAAGGAGCGCGGGAGCAACTGCTGTCCACCTTGGGCTCCTAGTGTTACAGGTTTAAGTGACTCTTTAATGAGGTTCAAAATGACAGGCATGCGGACCCCATGTTGTGGCAAGGGGGAGTTATTCCTGGTATTAAAAATAGATGGTGGAAGGCTTGGGGGGGTCTCGGGAGGGGAGGGGTGGGGTGTAGATTTCCACTGTGGGGGGGGGGGGGGGGGGTTAAAGCACCAATGACCTTGCAGTTTGAGAGAATGGGTTAGTGAAGGAGACGGAGAAAATGAAAGAGAGGAAAGACGTCGGAAGTAGTGTGACTTGAGTGCCTAACAACACAAAACAAGACAACACAAGTAAAAAAAAAAAACCCATGCAACACTACTGAAGGAAACAATTCACAATGACAAACCTTTTTTGTTCAGTGTCATTTTGTCTCAAAAGCACTGTTTTGTTTTTTTGCTTTCTTCTCATTTTTTTGTGGCTGCCTTTTTTTTTCCTGTTTTATTTTTCTTCCCCCGAAAGACTGCCTTTGCCTTTTGCCATTTGATTCTTTATTTTTTTTTTTTTGCGCTATGGTAACAATGCTATTACAGCGGAATAGCAGCTCAGCTATGGGGGGGTTAATAGGAGACGAGGCCATTTAATGAGGTACTAATTTTCATGAGAACACCACAGGGAATGAGCACTGCATAAGATTCAAAATGGACGCTTATCAGCAGATTAACACTAGACTTTTTATCAGAAAACCAGCTTCAATTGTACTCTCTTATAATTACCAATACTACTATTTGTCATTATTGCTATTATTACCATGGTTTATTCTGTACACACCTTAACCTGGGAAATGAGGATCAATTTATAAACTGGATACTGTGTATCCTGAGGTAGTCGACCATAAACCAAGTAGTGTTAGGTTAGTATCTGTTTTGTACCTTTCTGGAGGACAAAAGAAGAAGAAAAAAATAGATCATTGTTAAAACTGTATAATTATTATTATTGTTATGATGATGACTATTATTATTAGGAAAAACTTCTTGATGTAAATAGTGTTTGATATTAAAGTATTAATTTGGTTCTTATGTCTTTTCTAAAAAAAATAAATAAAAACGAAACGCGGTCTCGTCTCCGGGTTTTCCGGAAGCGCGTGCCGTCCTCAAACAAACGCATTGTGTGCTTTGATCCTCAATGCCTAAAGGAAACATTGAGCTAAATATGAAGGGGGGAACCTGTACATCAGTGTACAAAAAAGGCCGAACATTGGCCCAACGAGTGGCTCACCTGTTACATGTTTCAAACTAGTCACCAACTCTTCACATCTTCTTCATAAGGATCCCGCCTCGGGGGGAAAGGAACACTTTGGACTCAACGGACGGCTTATTTGTACTTTTTTGCCTTCAGTGTTTGAAAAGCATGTCGGTCAGCTCAACGATGTGCCCCGGGGTGGACTTGTTTGCTTTTTAACGGAAGGATCTCGCCAGTTTCATTATGTGGCATGCGCATGAACTTGATGACATGTAAAAAAAAAAAAAAAAAAAAAATCTTAAAAAAACAACAAAAAAAAGTTTTAAAAAGAAAGTTTTCTTTTGCTCCTTTTTCCTTTCTATTTTCTTTAAGACATGTTAGATTTTTCTGGTCACTTTCATGTTGTGTGTGTGTGTGTTGTTTTGCATCTCCATTTGAGTGATGTCATTAAAGCTGTGTAGTGACAGATGACAAATGTACATAACACAAACCATCGTTGTGAAGTTACAGTGGGGGGGTGGGGTCGGTCATTTTGTAGTTCAAAAGCAACTTTTTTTTTTTTCCTCTCCTAAGAATGACTCTTTCTGTCCCCATCAACTGAATTCATCCCATGTAGTTGCAGTCTGTCTCTTCTTACTATTCATCCTCTTTCTGCTCTCCCTGAGGAGGAGGAGGCAGGGTTTTTTTTTTTGGGGGGGGGGGTGTATACATCAGTGTGTGGACGTTTTTCAGTGTGTGTAAAAAAAAAAAAACGTAAAAAAACGTGTGAGACCTTTTGAGTTTGTGTGTGTGCGTGCCTCATTTGCTGTTGCCGCAGTGAATGGGAAGCGGCAACCCTCTTTGGCAACGAAGAGTGTTTCCCATGCCTTAGCCCTTCAGCCTCTGCCCCGGCGGCCCACGTCTGTGTACAAGACGCTTTCTGCCATTGTGCTTTTACACGGAGCGGCTGCTGGCGTCGGAGAGACTACAACGGGGCCCTTCACTTTCTCTCTCTTTTTAACAGCCCTGAATCACTTCTCCCCACGGTAGACATTGGTCCTGGGCACAGTTCAAGGATTAGTGCTCCCCCCCTTCCACCAAATCCTAAAAAATGGATTGTTAACGGGGTAAAGCCTATCATCGATCCAGGTCCTGTGCGTACGGGGGCAAACCCTTTTTTTTTTTTTTTTCTTCAGCTCTCCTCTTGCCCATGAGCCACTTGTTCATTTCTGTGTGCCTGTCCTGTTCCATCCTTCCCGTGCTTGTATAACCTCCACTTCACCCGCCGTTCTTCTTCCCTTCACCTTTGAACCCCTTTGCTCCCACGTTGCCATCAGTGGGGGGATATTTCCAACCTGCTCTTTTACAGTATATAAACAACGACAAAAAAAAAGTGGACAAAAAAAAAAAAAAGATCTGTATTTGTATATACACGTGTCTGAGCAACTATGAGTAATACAATAAAACAGAAATACATTGCTTTGATCACTGGGCTAGTGGTTTTCTTCTTCTTTGACCTGTTTACAGAAAAATGAACGTGTAACCGATGCCATCATCGTCATCGCCTTGGAATTAGAAACACTGTCACATTTGTCACAGCATTAGGCGTGACGCATTAAACATTCCTACAGTCATACAGCAAATGAACACACACCTCTCTCTCAGGTAGAATCGTGCCTCATCATGTGCCAAATTGGATTCAGCATCACCACACACACACACACAGAGACACTCTTTATGTATCTCCCCATCTATGCCTCTGCTGTCTACACCCTCTAAAGATGGAATGAGAGGAACGCCATCCATCAGGATCGGAATAAGACCTTAAACCTCCTTTCACTTCAGCCGGGCACTAATGAGGACACCTAATAACCTTCTGCTGGACCCCATCAGCGTCATTTAGCTTCACCCTCCATTATCTCTGGTAATTAGACTGAGAGCCAGCGAGCCCTGAGGACCAAAGGGGCGGGATGAGGCCTCCCGATAAGCCAGTTAAAGTGTTGTTATGAAGATCGGCGGAATTTGACCGCACAGAATAGGAACACTGTCACTGTCAGTATGGGAGGTACATATATGGATAGATGTATTTGAAAGAAATGAATAAATTGTGGGTTCTTGGAGGATAGTTATGGTATGGTAAGGCTTTTTCAGTACCACTGTGGGTGACAGCGAAGACCAGGTAGCTTTGTAGGATGGAGTAAAAGTCAGGGAATCTTCATCCAGGATGCGATCCTCTCCAATCTCCTCCTTTTCCAAAGGTGATACTCCTCATAAGCATCGAAATGCTTTATGCATGAACACACTTGACACGACGAGCCAATTAGTGTCAAGTTGTTCTTTCCTGGTGCGCTTACTAAAGGAAGGCTCTGGAGATGCAGATGCGTGTCTATGAAGCCCAATAAAGACAAATCACTGCAGCTGATCATTAAATCCGAGGTTAATGATAGCTCCATGTGAAGATGGGTCCCAGATGTGCCATTAAGATATGAACATAGTGGAAGTCTGTGACCAGCAGCGAGCAGGAGGAAAAGGCACCGGGATGAGATGGCGTTCGGCTGAAACCACGTCACCCCGGAGACGTGAATGTGCCTTTGATTCAGTTTGTCTTTCTGCCCGTGTAGCTCTCTGATAGGAGACGTTTTTATCTTAACGCAACACCAGCGCAACTGACAGTCATGAAGAGGCCACTTTAGTGAAAAAAAAAGACTTTTGAAGGCGTCGTTCTCAAGTCGGCTTGCTCCCTTATTGGCTGCACAGTGTTCCGTTTCCATGTGAACAATCGGTTTGATTGACAGCTCTGAATGATGTCTTCAGTTAATCGCTCCAGTGGTGTGAAAAGGTCATAAATCACCCAATTATGTTGCCCTGCTTTATGAATAGATATTTTTTTTAGGGGGGGGGGGGGGGGATGCTTCCGAGGCATATCAACTTCGTCAACCCCGTATTTATTGAGAGGGAGTTTTGGTGGGGGGTTGGCTGCTTGTGCCAGAAATAACTGATAAGCCGAATACATTTTCAGAGTTTCAGTCACACGGTGGAATGTCACAGTGTGACTGGGTTAGAAAGTTGGAAACTGAATTCAAGGTCAGGATTTATGATTTATGATGGCTTTGACGTGTTTCAAGAACAAGTTCAGAGAGAAAAACAGAAATAATTATAAAGGGGAGTGAAAATAAAATAGGAAATGCTGGCTGGAGGGGAAAAAAAAGAAAAACATTGTTTTGTTTTTTTAACAAAGCCATCAGTGCATTGTTTTACAGCAGATTTATCGGCACAAAACCTATTTATTCGAAGCGCCTTGTCTCCGTCAAAGCAGGGGGAATGTGTCTTTCCACTCAGGTGCGTTTGATCGATAACCATCCAAATAAACGGTCTTAGTTACTTCCATTGTGCAGAGTCTGTAGGCTAAGGGAGACAACAGAAACCCACATATCTCAAGTTCGCAGAATTCCCTCCTAAATAAATCAGGCAAATATACAGCCTGGACCCTCTAAAGATCTCAGGCTCTAAACACTAGAACGCAACATCCTGTAAACAATAAGGTGAAACACTTTTGTTGCACTGATATTTGGGGAAATGGCCCGCAGTACATGTTTTAAAGATGTTTTATTTGTACGAGTGCAGTTTCCTCGCCGCCTGCCTCCCTATAAATCCAGGGGAGGTTACCCTCAGCTCCGGCCGACGTGTTTTATGCAGGTCATTTTCTTTTACTGATGCCTCTCACATGTTGACCTTCAGGGCCGGGAGATGAGGGGCTGCAGCCAATCCAGGGGAGGATTACGGGAAGATGTGACGCCACTGCAAAATATCAACTTCAAGGGAAATGAGACAAAGATTGAAAGGGAAGGACTGAGGATGAGGATGACGTGCAATCACATTTGTGTTGATTGCGAGTCAGAATTATATCCTGAACATCTACCTGCTTCGTCCCTCACAGAATGGAGGAGTTATATTTATTTTATAACACACCAATTTAGCTTTGCCAGAGGGGAAGGGGCCCTGGTCGTCTCCCGAGCAGCTCATACCACTCCACTCCGAGTGTGCCATTGAAATGAAAATATTTCCAATGCCCGTTGAGTGAATGAGGCAAACGATATGACAGAGATTACACTGACATGCCCACACTAGATCATAGAAAAGTCTTTGCCCCGGGGTCATAAATTAGATTCTAACGATTTTGTCATCCTGTTAAACCAATAACTTTCAAACCCAGTCTCCTTTTTCCCCCTCGGCCTCCATAACCTTTGATTTATGCTTTTAATTTTTTGATGGCAAGAAATCATCTGACACTCTTGCCATTATGATGTTGATGCGATGAAATATTGTCACAATTCATTTTCTTTTTCTGGACTTAATTAGTTTACTTTAAAATGCCATCCATCATTACCGGTGTGGATGAAATGTAGAGAGTACTGAGAGCAGGGGAACTTGGCCAGAAAACTATGTCTTACAGTTGACTTCCCGGGAAATAAACATTGGCTGAATTATTCATGAAGCTCGCCATAACGTTGATCTGATTCTTAATTTAAGACTTTCCTCCTCTGACAATATTTCACTTCACTCTTTCACAGTTTCTTGGAAGCCGCCATCACTGCAAATGTGTTTCCGGCTGGATTATCACTCCAATACTTGATAGCATCTTATTGTATTTCCAATGAGAATGCAGCATGTCTGAGATCAGATTGGCAGACAGCTCGAGTTAGTGTTCCATCTTTTCATTAATCCTGGTGTAAATGTTGACAGTGCAGCCTGTAACAACACAATAAAAAAACAAAAAACCCTCAACACTTACAAATTGTCAGGATGAAAGTAGAAAACCTTTTGGCTTGCAGTTATATTCCTGCATTTTATAACAAAGAAATGTGATAAATCATTATGCTGTATTTTAAAAAGCAGACTGATGTCGTCCTTCAGTCATCTCATAATTAAGCAGATTAGTCCTTTGTATCATAAATGTTTGATCTAATAAAAACATATTTTTATATTTTTAGGTTCTGTTGTTATACAAACATGTTTTATGTAATTGTATTTTCAAAAGTTGCACTTTTAAATTGAAGGCAGGAAACATTTTAATTTTGAATTTCAAACTTGTCGAAAAAAGTAAAACAAAGTCATAGTATTGCATGTTGAAAAAAGTAATGAAAAAGGTCATAGTATAGCTTTTATTCGACATGCTGAGTAATTAAGAATGAAAGTTTTCGGTTCCCTTTAATACAAATGCTATGATATGTTTTTATTACTTTTTTGACATGATATTGTGTGAATTGTTATGACTTTTTTCAACATACTATACTATCACCTTTTATTACTTTTTTGACATGCTACAGTATGAGTTTTTAATGACTTTTTTATGACTTTTTTTACAAGCCTATACTATGACTTTTCTTCTGACCTTTTTTAGTATAGCATGTCTAAAGTAATACAAAAATAATACTTTAGTAGGTCGCAAAAAGTAATATATATTTAAAAAAAGGGATTATATATCACGTTGAAAAAAGTAAAAAAAAGTAATTCTATAGTTCATCATAAAAAAGTCCTAGTATAGCATGTTGAAAAAAGTCATAAAAAAAGTCATAATATAGTATTTTGAAAAAAGTCGTAGTATAGCATGTCCAAAAAAGTAATAAAAAAAGTCATAAAGCATGTCCAAAAAGTAATACAAATGTTGTAGTACAGCATGTCGAAAAAAGTAATAACAAAGTCATATAGAATGTTGAAAAAAAGTAATAAAAAAGTAATATAGCAAGTCGAGAAAAGTCATAAGAAAGTCATAGTATAGCATTGCAGCTATCGCGATCATGAACACTTTAATAGAGGAAGGGTTGTGGTGTGGGAAGTGCATGGGGTCGGTTTCCTGATAATGTCGTCTCTTTGTGTTTGATGAATCTGTTGAATCAGTTTCAAATCAAAAGCACCATTATTGTTCATAGTTTATCTTTGTCATGTTCTTCATTAGAAAGTGATTTAGTTTGAAACCAATCGGAAGTGTGTTCATTTCGTACCATGGCTAGTTTAAGATATCTCCGAAAATGTGACAACATTTTGACGTTTGCCTGTACTGTAAAAAAAAAGAGTCATGATATAGTATGTTATAAAACATGAAAATCGATAAACATTTGAGAAAATATCATAGTAGAATGCAATTAATATGTCATCAAACCCCCCATTATAAAGTCATAACAATATGACATAAAAGTCATAGTATATTATGCTACAAAAACTCAAAGTATAGTAAGCTATGAAAAGTCATGATATACCAAAAATATTGTAATGAAAATAGAAACGTGTAATGTGTCAAAAAAATTAGTCATGGTATACTATTATATAAAACAAAATATAGTTTAGTATAGTATTTAATAAATAGTGTCATAAAGTATGCCATGAATACATTGTTAAAAAGTCATAACATTGTCACAACAATACTATAATATGACATTAAAGTGATTATATAGTATGTAATAAAAAGTCACAGTGTAGTATGTCATACTACATATTTGTTGTTTGAAATAACTGAAAATACAAATAAACTAAATGATTGTCCCTGTCCATTCGTTTTCATCAACATGAATCTCAGCCTCTAAATGACTGTATAGTCCTATAGTATAATTGTTACATTTATGCAAGATGGGCACCCTGTTGAAGCAAAACAATGACATGTGTGTAATCCGAGGTTCAGACTGCTGGAATTGGGAATATTGACAATCTGAACCTGCAGATTTATGAAACCTCCTCACATAAGGCATGCCAAGCGTGAAGGACTTTCAAGATACCAGATGACGAACAAACAAATAATACAGTTACGGTGACATTCACATATCTCCACCTCAACATTTTTTTTCACGTCAGTTTCATCATTCTCTGTGATCCTAAGATCAGCATCGCTCCAAAACCAAAACAAAAAAACAACAACTAAAAAAAAAAAAAAACAGTTATCTCCACGCACCGATGAGCTCTGACTCTCTCACTGACTGACAGAAATGCATTTTGGGTTTCCCAGTTTTTTTGTCATTCCAGAGGTTTTAACCATCTTGCACTGTCAGTGCACTTAATCTCAGTGAGTCTTTTACCTATTTCCAGCCATGACATTAATTGGGTAGCCAGTGGGACATTTGGCTCAGTGTGTGTGCCCTTTATTCTTTGTCAGAGGTAAAATAGCAAAACTATATGTTACTATAAGCACATTAACAACGGAAGTATTACCAGATACAGTGATATGGAGGTTTAGTCACAGTGATTATGACACAGGTGGTGTGGTGGTTACTGGGCGCCTCAGCACGAGGAGCCCGGCTTCGAGGTGTGGAGTTTGCATGTCCACATCTCCTCGTATCAGCGTGGGTTCTCTCTGGGGTCTCCGGCTTCCTCCCACAGTCATGCATGGTAGGTTAATTGGCGAGTGTAAATGATTGTCTGTCTCTATGTGTCATCTCCCTGGATGGATGGATTATTATACATATTTTGGCACACTGTACAAGCTGACGACAGTAACTCAGAGCACTGTGAGTAGATACAAGAGGACTTAAACGTCTAAGAAATCTCCTTTGGAGCAACACTGTAATGAATTCATAAAAAAAAGGTATCAAACAGTAAAAACAAACATGTCCATGTAAATTAATGAAACTTAACACACAAGTTAGAAAATGACACGATCACCATGTCACCATTTGTTCCAGTTTTAGTACTTAACAGATACAACTAGAGATTTTAGGGATCACACTATTTAAGTTGTATTATGTGTGATAATGTATGTATGTACAGATTAACAAGTGCCGCTACTTAATCATGTTTCCCTCTGTGAAGCCGGGATGAGTTGAACTGGAGTCAGCTTTGTTGAGTGAGCTCAAGTTGGGAATTGTTGACACACAAGACAGTCGGTTACTCCAGACTGTCCATCGCAGTTTAGCGATAGCATAAAGATTAGGATACTGGTCTGTATTGCGATCTGACTGAGCCCTCACCCTCGGGTGATCCTCTCACTCTGCCATTGCCAAGAAAGAGTTACATGCATGGGGACATTCCTCCGGCCACAACCACTTTTTGGCAACTTCCGTCCTGTCGTTTCCCCCTGTTCGGATCTTTCCCCCCGCATGTGGCACACGTCCAATCTGGCTTCTCTTCCACCTTCAGGGCGGTTCTCATGGTTAGCAGCACTTGGTATGCGCCTCTCCATCTGAGAAATACAGCGGCAGCTTGTCAGAATGTGGTTTGGGATCAAAACAGCATTCATAGATTGTTATATTACCATTCATAACACTTCATTTGGATTTAGCATACCTCTGATAGACTATAGCACTCAAGACAAAACTTCAGACTTTTTCAAACCTGTTGTCTGCGTCGATTTAGTTAGCTTTTCTTTAATTGTGCCATCCATCCTCTCTCCCTGTCTTGAGAATTGATTGGAATTGATTGATTGAGTTGGAGGAGCCCAGGGAACGATAAGGAACCTGCACTTTCCAATTTAACACTTTTGCTCCTCGTCTGAGTGATTTTAGACGACATTTATTTTACTAATTCAAAGTCTTAGGAGACGAGTTAAAAAAGACTTGTTTAGTAGCATAGTTAGCTCAAGTGTTACCTTTAGAAACAGAATCAGTATCAGCAATGTGCAACATATCTTACACTATCCACTTGTGAAGACAAAAGCACTTCCATAAATAGGGGGAGAACAGATTGAATTGCCAGAAGAAGTCAAATAACCAAACTCATGGATCGCACCAACCACTTATCCTGACTCGTTGTAAATGATGGGAGTCTGGGCCTTAGTTAAAATATAGGCATGTGGTACAGTTTACAACTCAGCTTGTGAAGCAGATGTTCCAGCAGGCAAAGCACACATCCCCACTACATCTGTTTTTAAGCGTTTTCACAATAACCTAAAAGATGTCTGAGAATGCCGCCGCTAAATTGTCACAAAATCAAATCAAATCAAAATATGGAACCGCCTATCCTAGCTGAAGCAATTGAATCGACTAATGTTTAATAATCTTATGTAATTAGCACCAAATCAATAAATGAGAGGAATGTATCTGGGTGTAAATGTGAGGCTCTATAAATGGGCTGGATCGACGTGCAGCTGTAACATGTTGAGCTGCAGAAGCGTCCAGAATGTGCAATAACGTGGCAACTGGAGTCCAACAGAGTGGCGGCTGATTTCTCAATTAGGATAGCCATTACTGCAACGGTTGTGCGACTGGCCGGTAATGAAAGCCATGTTTCTGAACCAAGATTCCCAAGATGAAGCCGTTTTATCTCTCGCACATACAGATGAAAAGGCAGTTTCATAGACCGCAGGGCCAAAGCCGGTGCAGCCCTCAAAGTCTCACAATGTAGATTTTATGTTTTCAGTTCAGTGATTCGGTCGGAGCTGAACCCAGAGCAGCATGAAGGACGGAGTTCATTGTTACTGTGAATCCAACGCCTGCAATAATAGGTCAAGCGTAAGAAGGAGGCACTGACAACAAGCAGCTTAACTCTGTCTGTGGGACGAAAGGAGGCATATTCTTTCCAAAAATGTGCAGCAAATAGTTCAATCTTTTGCTGATAAACAGGCAGCTCTACACGCCTGCTGTGTCGGTTCAACCAACAAAATGATCCGTATTCAGGTAGAAGTCGTCGAAAGGAGACCAGAAGTGGCAGTGGTTCATCATGGAAATCGTGTTAGCATAACAAAACACTATTTGAAAATCGTTTGAAAAATACAAGGTCAATGTTGTTGCCTAGAGCCGATGGGAGGAGGTCTGGGGGCGATTACAGAACATAGCGCTCACTTTTTAATCGTTTTATTTGTTAGAAATTAAACGACATGCAGAGGCAGCCTTCAGTTTTTATGCACCACATATCTGGAACAAACTTCCAGAAAACTGCAGGTCTGCTCCAAACCTCAGCGCTTTTGAATCAGGACTAAAGACCTTTCTGTTTTCAGTAAACAACACAATTTATTAATTGCTTATACTGCACTGTAATTTCTAATCCCTTGATATTCTTGTTTTATTTTTTATTTTATTTGCTTGTTTTTATTTTGTATAATTATTTTTGTCTGTTTCTATCCAATGCTTTTAATGTTTTATGTAAACCAATTTAAATTACCTTGTTGTTGAAAGGTGCTATATAGGTAAAATTGCCTTGCCTTGGCTAGTTAGTGAAAGCCAAGTGCTATGTTGCCTGTAAACAGGCATTTGCATCTTTTGGCCATCCACATTGATATGAATCGATTTGATGAAATAACTAATATAAACACAGACATAAATCATACATAACAGACACACACACAAAAGGGGGTGGGAGGAAAAGATAGGGGGGGGAGCCATTAGATACAGTTCAGTCTTAACGTCATAGAGATTGACTTCAATGAAAAGATGTCACGAGGAGATACACAACATGATATGCAGTTGGCGTGTTTTTTTGTGCGTGAACTTCAAAGTCATAAAGGTGAAATGTGAAATCAGCAGTGATGGAAGAAGTTTGGGGATTTGATTTGAGTAAAAGTAGGTCTAGCATGTCACATCTAAATATATTTAAATAACCAAAGGAAAAGTATTCATTCTATTACAGATGCATTCATATTTTCCTCACTTAACTGTTGGAGCTGGAAAAGGTGGAAGGCCTGTTTTAGACATGCCCCTTCAGGAAAGAGGAGCAACTGGTATTAGACTAAGAACTGGCTGGGAGGTCGCTGCATCGGTATATTAATACAATAAAATGAATCTGTAATCATACAGTCCAAATTATGCATTCGTCATAAATATTCTCAGTGGATCTTATTGGATTTCATCATCCTGAAGTTTTAGTGAATAACAATTAAGGGAAAAGTCAAAACTAATTGTTCGTCTATTTAATATGATTGTTTTAATGCCCAACGGAAGTGCATTTATTAATCCTGAATTAGCAGCGTGAACACAGAGTCTAGGAAATAACTCATTTTTCTCTAAGCTCAGTATTATCAGTACAAGCCTGAGGCTATGGCAATATTTCCAAGGATCATGCAAATGACCTTTGCATGATCTTGCTAACTTCCACCTCTCTCTGTTCCCCCCTGCTGTCCTTTCTCCTGCTAATTTACCCACACACACACTCACTCACACACACACACACACACACACACACACACACACACACACACACACACACACACACACACACACACACACACACACACACACACACACACACACACGTACAGAGAATTGCTGGTGATAAGTCTCTCATTTTTATTTAATGCTAATTTATTTGAAAAGGTTGGCAAGTTCACATTATATTTAATATCCCATGGGACACACATGCAAACAAAATGTGTAGGTTAAAAGGGTATATTGTTATTAATCAATATGACATCACATATCATTGATATTTTGAGTCATGATAAAGAATAAACACATGTACATATATGGTTTTTAGACGCTCACAAGTCAAGTCTTCATTGAAGCCAGATCCTTACGTGACTTTTGCTGACCCCTGACTTTTAAGTCTGGTTTCTGAGGGTCAGCCTTAAATATCAGGGGTCACAAGGTCAACATTTAAATATGGCCTTCGATGCTTGCCTGTACTACGGACGCCAAGTACATGAGTTGTCCCAGCTGACGTGCTGTCACACACACACACACTGTGCTACCATGCTTTGGGCGTAGCCATACAGTATACGAAGGTACAAATATGTGGTATATTTGCGGGACCTCAGTGCAAACTGTGTGTGTGTGTGTGTGTGTGTGTGTGTGTGTGTGTGTGTGTGTGTGTGTGCTCAGCTGGGAGGTTGCGTCCTGCCGAGTAGAGAGTCTTTCTACGGTGTTTGACAAAAATGAGTTGAATAATTGATGACAAAATACATTAAGCTTTGCGTTGATCGTGCAGACGGGACAACCTCATTAGATGGACTACTTTGGAAAACACCGGCGGCAGCTACTTAGCGATTGTACAGTAAGGATTGAAAAGTCCACTGAAAGTGCTGCATTTTCCATATATACGCCAGGCGTTTATGGGCTTAATGAATGATTGAGTGAATGAATTATCCTCATGCGCATTTAGATGCACTTGAATTCAAGCAAATTAAATTTCATTTAAATATGTCACAATAAGGATACAACATGGAACAGTGTCATATGCATGTGACCGAGGCAGAACATGTGCTATCACAGCCAACAACTGTTCCAGGCTACTCCATAGCCTGATGTAGTATAAAAGTTAAATAGATTTGTTTTTCTTATTACAGAATGCTGGATGTGTTTTATCTCAGTGCTGTGCAAGATAGATCAAGGACACATGGACTAGTACAATGTTTTGAGCCATTTAAATGCATTGCTGTGTTTTTCTCACAAAGGGTTGAAAATATCTTTCTTCACTGAGAAGGTATAAGGCTGATGAAACCGATGGCAAGGTTACACTATAAAAATCCCTTCTGGAACACAGAAACTTCACAAAGTTAAAAGTCTTGTCCAAGTAGTTCTAAAACGGTCCTTTAGAGCAACCATTATAGCCATAATTATATAATACGCAATGGACCTAATGAGGAAAAATCACATAGCAGTGCACACTGCGTGGAGTAACCATGGGAGCGGTTTCAGCTCAAACTCTTGTAAAGCAAACTGCTGTTTCCATGTTGTCCCGTCCCGCCGTTGCGGGCACTTAATTATCAGCGTTTTACATCCCGACGCTCTTTGCGAGGTTCCAAACAGGTTGTTGAAACAGAGCAATTATCATATCACATCACACTGCATTATTTAGTTTGCTGAAAGCCCTACTCATGTTGAGCATTGTGCGAGGAAAGGGAAAAGCAAACAGGACGCATCGCGAATATTTTAGCAGCCTGGATCGTGTTGTTGTGAGCTGGTATATAAAAAAAATAAAAACATGTTACTTTTTTTCCATTCTAGAGATGGAAAATGAATCCAGACATATGTTTCAGAGAGAGAGAGAGAGAGAGAGAGAGAGAGAGAGGGAGAGGGAGAGAGAGGACAGATGAACAGATGTTATCTGACAGGTGCGGTAGGCCTCGCTTGGTGTGTGGGCAGCAGATATGACAGGGATTTTGCATGCACTGTGAGAGCTAACGCTGTGCACTTCAGTGCCTGTCATGACTGTAACCTTATGGTCAGATACAAAAAGTTTAGGATGGGCTGTAGGAGGATTATTCCTGTCGGTGTTTCACGTTCTCCATTTAATGTGATCACGTCAACAAGAGCGCGGAACATAGACCGACTTGTAGCCCTGGCTTGCAGTGTGAAAACAACCAAAAACTAATTGACAGAATGCGTTGTATTTCACATATTTTACAGTCAGAAATGGATTTGGTGTTAAGGATTGGGCTCTATGTAATGTACTTGTAAGATCTAAGTCTTTTGAGAATCGAGCAGCAGTGGTTATGTTAGGATTTGTCAACATCACACAAGCCTCTCTCCAGCCGGAGGCGCATTTTAGTCTGTTTAACCTGCAGCACTCCTCCTCCATTAGCCTGTCAATAGAGTGGCAATCTTTGTGTTGATGTGGTGTAATTATTGAAAATGGAACAATGACTGGCAGATGCCCAGATTTTTTTCTCTCTCTTTTTTTTTTTAGCACGTTGTTATCCCTCCCTCCCTCCTGCCAAGATATAAATATGCCAGGCAGGCCCGTGGCAGGGGGTGGTGACCAACGGCAACAGGGTCAAGGACAAAGGAGACCCAAGGCACTAGATGCAGAAAATGAAATGAGGTAGCTAGAATGTGGCTGTTGAATGAATTACATGCACATGCTTGTGTGTGTGTGTGTGTGTTACATTTTGTCCACTTGAAGCCTGAGTGTGTTTAAGCTTTTGAGTGAGTGGATGAGAAATGTGCTGTGGGTTTGGTGGGTAAGTGGATGATGACAGAGCAAAGGTGTGCAGTGTGATATGCGTTAAACCGACAGGTAGGCACCTCTTAGGTAGGCTTAGCTACTAATTCCAGATCAAAGCCCGGTGAACCGTTGTAATGTGAGGCTAAAACCACAAACTCATGCCAGGACCTGAGAATGTAGTACAGTGTGCAAAGATCAGACACATAATATTTCTCAGGTAAATCCCCAACGATTATGCCCAGAAACTTGCTACTCGACAGACATGAACATTTCAGGCGTAGTTATTCTCCTTCTTCATATAAACATTATGTTTATGGCCAATCCAAGGTCATAATAATGAACATAATGTGAAACTGGAACCAGTGGGGAGCAACAACAATATGCACAACTGTATTTATCTGTAATCATAGTGGTGGAGGAGGAGAAACTGCTTTGCTTAAAGGAATACTTCCATCATTTGCATTAAGCTTTCTATCGTTAGAAACCTGGTAGCATTTTTGAATGGTTGTGATTTCCTCATTTTCCCCAGAGAAGGGAGATATCCGTATTTTGATTCTGAAAAAGAGCCTCCGATGACACAAATATCGTCATTTTACGTCATCGGAGGCTGCTTTGTTTAGAGGGGGTAAGACTACAACACTAGTTCTTCATGTTTCAACCCGTTTATAGGGGGCGGGACCCACTGAGACTACAGACCTGTTACACATCAGTGGTGGGACTGCCGGTCCTTAAAGGCTAGGGTCCTGAGCGCCTCACATACGGCGATCCAGAGGCCAAGATTTTACTAGAAATAATAAATGACCTAAATGATGATTTTGAGACGGCGATGTGTGAGTGCAAACCGGCGGGGGACTGGCGAAGGGGGACAGATCAGTGGGAGTGGCCTGCGGAGCTGTGCATTGTGGGAGTTGTTGTCTTCCATCCACATGCGCCAAAAAGTCACTATCTGCCTTTTTTTGATCAAGAAGGCACCAAATTCAAAATGTATTTTACAATTCGACTACATATATGACCCACCTCCAATACGGATTCATGTTTCCACCGGTGAAGTATCCCTTTAAGCACATTCGCGACTGATTTCTTGGTGGGAGCTTTATTCCTCGTGTATGTTAAATTGAATGCTTGCCTTGACAAATATCACCTTTTCACAGTGTATATAATCAGGGGACCTGCTGTGCACTATCAAATGACTCTCTCGTTTACACTAACCATTAACCGGAATTAATATACTCAAACTGTACCAGTGAAACCCTGTGTCCATTTTTACACCTTATTAACACCAAATGAAACGCTTTCAAGGAAAAATTCCTAGGAAATGACGAACCTGTGAAAATAAAGTGCTGCAAAATGGCGAGATGAGGTAGAAGTCTATATAAAATTGTGTGTGAATGAAGTAAATGACCTCATAAAAATAGAGACAATGACACAGACTCATGTGTCCCCTTTGTCCTTTCTGTTCTACGGCATTTATTACAGAATGCATATCAAGGGAACGCAGCCATGCAGGGATATTGTGTAGCATATTTTTTGGCAATAGTAACGGATGTAACCGTTTTGTATTGTTGCACGTTGTTTTTACCCCCTAACCCTTATTTTATCACACAGTGGTAATATATGAAACGGCAATTAATCAAAATCCAGCACCGACGTCAAGGCCTGTTTCACGTAATCATTTATCACTCGCGGCTATAGCTGAAAGCTGATACCAGCCTGCCCCCTCAGAGTGGCCCAGCGTTTAGCACCATATATAAAAATGAGTTGGTATGACCCACCGTGCTGTGGGTTATTGTCATTGTATTCAGCAGTGAGTAGGTGTCAATAAAAGTAATAATAAAAAAAACAATAAAAAAGGTAGTTAATCAAATACAAAAATATAAAATGTTATGATTTGTACATGGGGGACGACTGAAATGCAAGCCATCAAGTTCGCTCCTTCTTTTGCATAATATAAACATAAATACACTACACAAATGAACTCTGGCAGTACGCAGCTACTTCCCCTGCTTTTATATTACTGAAGCCGATGCTTGACGTCAACAGGCTCTCAATGATATCATCTGGCTTTGGTCCCCGAGGGCCGATGACTTATATTCATTTCTTCCTCTAAATAATGCTTGTGCTTCCTGAATTATAATAGTCTTATTGATTTTCCCTTATTTCACCTCCCGCGCAGCAGTGCTCGTTTAGCCTATTCTTTATCTCAGAGGTGAGAAAAGAGAGAGAAAAAAGAATATGTGTCGCTTTTATTGCATTATTAGTGCATGCTAACTTGTTACCTTTGAGAGTGAAAATAATGTCTGTGCACTACTGATGCATAACAGAATCAAATCCATGCTATTTAATGCATTGTGTGTGTAAAAGGTTTATTCAGTGGATAATAAATAATAACAATGAATAGTATCCATATGTCAAAGTGAAGAAAAAAAACACCCTTTGATGTCATCGCTCCCCAAATGCCATTAAAGCTGTTTCGTTTCCAAGCTGTGATCTGTGATCCCACCGTCTCCACAGTATTGATCACACTTACATCACTGGACTAGATTGTATTAGCCTGATTCTTTTCTCTATTACTGCCAAATCAATGAACACGAATATGATGTGTCTGTGTGGCCCCTAACATAAGAGTGTCTGCTCCTTGGTGGGCAGACATTTTGACTAATTTCTAGGTCACCTGGGAAAGAAATATTGTGTCAAAGCCTGACTCGAAGGCAGGAAAAGGGAAAACCTCCCCGTATTTTTCAGAGCAGCGCTGTGGCACACATCACGCACACCAGCATTCGAGATAAATGGACTACTGTGAATTTTTATTGGGGGACATTAAAAAAGCCAGAATCGCAGTTCATCTTGGAAGCCGGAGCGACCATGGAAACTCTCAATGAAGTGTTTAAACACATGTTCTGGGCTGAGTCAGGCAGAGCCCGACTGCGTGGGGCATAATCACAAACAGTCAAGTCTTAACAAGAGCCCTAATGCTGAAAGGATAATAGAAATAATCAGTGCATGTGCACCATTACTAAATGCATACAAAAAAGAGATAAAAAGTGATCGGTCACCTAAAGTGTTCTTCCCCCTGCTTTTTTTTGGGGGGGGCCTTTAAGTGTCATAATCTCTTCCTCCACATAATGGTGTTTTCAGTTCATTTATTTCTATCTCGGCCACTTAGAGCATTGTAACCCTTTAGCCTTCAAATAATGCCCATTAAGTAGGCAGCGTTTCCAGTGAAACACGTGGAGAGGCTCTCCTCATGGAGATTGATGGCCCAACTAAACTGACTCGACTGGAGACATCAAAAGACAAAAAAAAAAAAAGGAGAGAGGTCTTTTAGGAGTAAGTAAAAAGCAACTCTTTCATTTTCAAACGGTATTCACTAAAGGCACTTGTTAATGAGGTGGTGTGCGGAGAAATTAATTGTGCATTCATCCATTTTCTACACCCACTTATTGAGGTTCGCAGGTGGAATGGAGCTGAACCAAGAAAACTATTTTCTCCCAAATTACAGTCACGGATTTAAACACGAGGTTAATGTTATAAGGAAACAACAAAATGGTTTAAAAAAAAAATATTTTGTTATTTAGGTTATGGGTGTAAATCAAAAATAATATGTGGACATGAACAGTGGTCTACTGGGAGAAAGTCCCGAGTTGACCTACCCACCCAACCTCATCCCTACGTGGACTCTGATTAGGAACATACTTCTGATGCGTCAAAACACATGTAATCCGGGAGAAAATGTGTTTCCCTCAAAATGAAGTTTACGATGCAGTTTTGTTGTGTGGGAACCTCGTTTTTTAAGAGCCCAGGCTGCCATTTAGCCACCTCGCTGCCCAAAAGTAACAAACTGAACCAAAGTCAGAAACTGTAAACGAGACATTTTCGTACGTGGTTTCAGATGAAGTTGTGGGAATGTGGTTCATAAATATTTCGAGCCTCCGTGATACTCGGACAATGGGCTGTGACTTGAGTGGTAAACAACATAAATATAGCTTAACTGTCTGGTGCCAAACAATGCAGCTGAGCGTCAACCTCCCGCTGCCCAGAAACATTGTGTACGAACTATTCAAAAAATGACAGTCCTACAGAGTCAACCAAAACCAGACTGCTGCTGTTTCGGATTCGGGGAGTGAGATTCAAATCTCTTCTGCAGAAGGATGCATGCCTTCCGCAGGGCCTATAATAACCAATGTAGATGCAGCTGGAAAGAATCGCACCACAACGCAGCACTAATTCTGCTCACTTGGACAAAAAAACCGTGTGGAAAATAAGCTTGAAATATCCGATTTGAAACACAAATCAGATTCCCTCCGCTTTAGATGATTACACGGCGACGCGACAGCCAGGTTTACAGTTTGTTTCTTCGATAAGCCCTTTGATTGAATCGAAATAATGATATTCTTCCCCTCGGATTTAATTTGCTAAGAAGCATGCTCGCTCCGCCTGCAGAGCGATTCCAGTTGAGGAGGGTGCGACCGCGTGGTTGTGTCTACATGCACAGAGTCAACCCAGCTATTGCTCATGATCTATTTACGGTCTTGTCGGAGTTCCGAATGCAGTTTTTTTAATAACCAGCAGATCTCTAACATTGTCCCAGTTGCTAGGAGTAAATCGTTCGAATGAATATATGCCTGTAGGCGGAATTACTCACCAGCTACGAAGCATGAAAATGAATAACCCTGACAACAGATGGCTACTTGCATACATGAGGAACAAATTGGGATATTGATCTACATAATCTCATCAATAGTGCTTTTGTTTATTCCAATCAACCTGTGTGAGTCTGAGGTTGCAGGATACAAAACGAAAATTAGAAATGACTGGATGGCTTTTGCATGCAGTGGGTTTTAGACGAAGCCACAGCATTTTACTGACCTGAGTCGTACGAACCACAAAACAACTTAAAAGCACCCTGCTTGAACGGTTGGGTCAGGAACAGAGTCTTTCCCTGCACACAGATCCCCTTTGGCCGGCGATACCACGGGGGAAAGTACCTGTTGATCCTTAGCACCAGGGGTTGCATTCGAGGTCATTCCACTGAACAGTCATTCCCGTAGACGCAATAAAACTCTGGGTCCAACATTCCAACGGAAGCTGTTTGAGGTCCATTTAAACCCTGTCACTAAATCTACAAAAGAGAAAAGAAAAAGGAAAACACCCCAAAACCAACCTCGCTTGGCAAGCAATTATTTACAGTGAGGAAACAAGCAAGATTCAAATAGATTAGGACACACACACACACACACACACACACACACACACACACACACACACACACACACACACACATACATGCATATGTAGCCGTATAAAATCACCCAGAAATATACACACATACCCACGCACATGTGTTTCCCACAGCAGAGAGCAACCGACACTTCATCATCTTAGATTAGCAGGGTGGTCAAACATGGTGGAAAGTCTTTCTGTAGTACGTCTGCTTTAAAACCAGTCGATGTGTGTGTGTGTGTGTGTGTGTGTGTGTGATCTTCTATGTCATTCAGAAGGAAAGTGATGTGTCTATATGTGGATAATAAGCTCCTTTGGGGGAGAACTCTCTTCCAGTGTAGACCACAAACTAGTCTTTTACTTCAGATGATACACTTCATCCAGGGAACTTTTCTCCTCCTCCTCCTCCTCCTCTTCTTCTTCTTCTCCTGATCTCAATTATATTCCTCTCGTATTGTTTCGTGACTTTATATTTGGTGCCGTTGTTGCCATGGCAGTAATGTGGCTCCTATTAGAAAACACTCGTATGACAGAATCCTCTGTCTGTATCATGGTAAAAAGCTTTCAGGGCCCTGTATCTAGCAGTACTTCAGGCATCACACATCCCTCCCACTAACTGAGAACCGAGGCCTGCTATGGAAGCATATATGGACTCCTTCTGCTTAAAACATGTCTTTGATTTCCCTCTAGTTCCTCCTCGCTTGAGCCACTTCAACTGCTTTCAGGCTGGTTCCCTTAGAGCCCCCCTTAAGTACCACTAATTGAGTTTTTTTTTTTTTTACTCCATCCCCTCAACTCTCCTACAGCCGCCACTCCACACAGCCACACAAACATGCCTCCACATTTGAACTTCCGCTCCGGAGTTTCCGTCTCTAGGTCACAGAGCGATGCTTTCGTCATGGATTCACTACCAGTATTGTCACGCTGTGTCTTTGCATTCACCCTGTGTATCCTTTAAAAACAAACCCCATCAATACCCAACCAAAGTGTAAAACACTAGAAAGGGAAAGCTTATCATTTCTCAGAAGAAGAAAAAAACCGAGAAAATTCGATACGCTTAATTTACAGCTTTATGATGCCATCTGATTCAGGAAATACGTGTGGAATTCCTCAGACGGGAAAGTGTCAACTTTCGCTCGCCTTTTTCTGGAAAAGAGGCCACAGAATCCCCAGTTCACTGCTAAATTGTATTTTCTGGCTTTTCTGGGACATTCACCTGGTGGTGCGCTCAGGGCCATGCAGTCGCACATCACCGTCATACTCCCTTTTTATAGGGTCTGGGAGAACGAGATGGGATTTTGCTATCACATCACTGTGCTGAATACATCACCACAAAATAAGAGGGGGGGTTCTTCTTGCTTCTTTTTCCTAACAGATGTCCTAATTTATGAGTTGTTTTCCCCTCGTCTTGAATCTCTATTCAGTGTAACAGTACATCCCAATGTACGGATATTCTATTCCCCCAATACTTTTTTTTTTCTTATTGGGATTGTGTGTCTTTAACTGATAAATCAACATATTCCAATCATTTATTAACAATTTACTATATGTGCTGTGTGAGATATGGTGGTAATCATGGTTTGTCTGCTCACACACACACACACACACACACACACACACACACACACACACACACACACACACACACACACACACACACACACACAGTTCTCTGGGCAGTAATACATAAGCCCTCACACACACACACACACACACACACACACACACACACACACACACACACACACACACAATCATAGCAAATTTGAAGTTTCAATTCCTGATTTGTAATGCTCCCGAGAGGTTATCATCACGGCAGTTGCACATGATTGATCACAGATTTCTTTTTTTTTTTACCCCCCTCCTATCAGTTTTTCTTTGACAGAACTTCTCCAAATCTTTAAAATTGATCATGCATGAGCATATTTCTCTGGCGGCAGCATCGCACGCTGCAAAACCAATGAGATATTCCCCATTTGTCAGCGGCACAAAGGCTGCCGACCTCCGTGGTAACTGATGTGGCCGGCTGGAATAGTTTGCATGATCACTTTTCATGTTTCCTCCCCGGCTAGATGTGCAACAGATATGAGAAACAAATTAACTCCATTCATCAGCCATCTACGAGGCGCAGTGTGAAACAAATCAGTCGCCGTATGTGGTGAATTAGCACCGGTGTGGTAGAATCGCTCTTTACTTGATTTGCATAAACATTAATAAATACACCTTTACTGCTGTATGTATAGCTACGTGATCAAACCTCGATGGTTATTCTCACTGCTAAAAAAGACGAAAACAAATGAGCACTACTGTCACATATTAGAATGCTGCTGCAAAAAAAAAAAGTCCATTTATTTTACCCTCTGTTTTATCAACCAACCTGAACACTGGTGTTCTGGCACGGTTCCTGTCCACATGCTGCAGCGCCCTGAGTCAGGTCAGGCTAGCAGACTAACAGGGAGAGGAGCTGCTTTTCGCATCATTAGCTCAATGATCACTTATTGTCCATCCTGCCAACTATAACAAGAGACTCAGTGGTCTGCTAGCTCCATTCTGCCTCGACCCAGAAGAGGAAATGTCAAAAGGGGGATGTTTATATTCAATCATAATTAAATAACAGAATTATATTAATGTGTGTGTGCATTTAAATGTAACCTATATCCACACAGGTAGATAAACTGATACATAGATAAACAGACGGATACATAGTATATAGAAAATATAATAATATAATATAATAATTACGACAAATATTAAATCTCGCATGCTTAATTTCAGGGATTTTTTAACTGAATTTTGTGATTTTGGAAGAGAATAATCTCTCTCTCTCCTACAAATCTATCCAAATTGATTTACGGAGGAAACAGGAGGTTTTTGTTGATTTGCTAATAGAACAACTTTTCAAAACGGCAGTTCCCTGGAAGAGCGCTGAGTGTTTCCTCGTACTATATCTGGTTACAGACCTTGAAATTGTGCACTTAAAATGTCTCCTGTAACTACCACCCCACTTTCATTACGAGGAACCCTAAGCTGTGTGCTTGTGTGGAGCAGGGCACAGGTGAAGCCATTTTGCCTCCTTGTGCAGTATGTGCAGTCGAAATGAGGGCCCATTAGTTTTAATAAATAACATGTTTTATCAATTAGACATTCCCCTGTGTGTGGGTGTGTGTGTGTGTGTGTGTGTTTAAGAAGTAGAAAAGGTTGGTTCACACAGCACAGGAAGTAATCATGAGCCAGAATGTGAAGTCCAATCAAAGTTGCAGAAAATCTTCCATTTTCACACAAATTGTGGCAGCGGGGGGGGTTGAACTTTCTTACAGTGTGTGCCTCCCTCTCACCTCCTCCTTTGTTGTGTAATGTGTGCGTAAGTGCTCATCAGATAATGCGGTCCAGGGTTTTTGGTGTAATTGGCTGTTAGGCCATCCGCCCCTCCTCCTGCAAGCATTAATTTAATCACTGGTCTAGAGTAAGCCTATACCAACCTTAATGGTTAAAGTAATTGTGTCAGTGTGCTCTCCCACAGACATTATCCACCCAGAGTCTGTCCTCGAGCTGAAATTCCACCTTGAGATACAGTTAGTCATGCCATTGAACTCAAGCAAACACTTGTGGCTAATGGGAAATTATTCGAGCAATTACCACAGAGGTCACTGGGAAAATGATAATGGGAAAAAGTGAGTTGTGGGGGGGTGGTGGGGGGGAGGGGGAAGAACTTGAAAATGTTGCAGCCACAAAGAAAGTCATCGGCTGTATATCAGACATGACTGCGTATTGTGATTTAATGCAGTTTCAAACAGAGGAATAAAAAAACATGTCAATCCGGTTCAAAGTTGGAATACAGTGCAGTTGAAGTAAATTGCCTGTAGATAGAGCTGTTCAGTGTTTAACAATGTGTTTATCTCAAGGTCCCTCCTTCCGAACTACAGCATTTTCACTACGGGGTGACGTCTTAGGCCTGTAGCACTGTCGCATGACATCACTCTTGCCGAGCACAAGGCTAGGCCTCCTATGCGGACGTAAATGCGTAAGTGCGCTCCTCCGTGCGTGAGCTCATGCACGTGAAATCACATTCTCGTCAGCATGAATGTCGGCGTACGGCATTGCGATGACTGAGAGCCTATAACCTTCATCGGGTCTGTAAAGGTAAAAAGGTGCGTTTCCAGGGGAAGCTAACGTTCCACTCAGATTTACAGAGGGGAAGTGACATATCCCCTTTCTGACAAGGAATGTTAAAAAGCGTAATGGGGATATAGATATTGAGGCAAAACATACCTCGGGGGTAGAAAAGATAGAATCATAAAGCTGCGTCTGGAGACAGGCGTCTTGAGCCATATAACACTGAACCTAGTAAAAAAAAGAAGGAGGCTGGATGTTAAATAACATTATAATATAGATGTCTTTTTAAACGTTAGGCCAGTTCCACTTTAGTACGTGGAAAATACTTTTTGGTGTATTTCAAAGGTGAAGCATTTTTGGAAATATGTGCATACTTGTTGCCACACATTTGGTGGCAGATTTCACAGTGTAATTGGCTGCCGCACCGTTTACTGCACTACAGCATTACAGTGCATTGTCCATTGTCCCTAAAACAATACAGTCGATCACAGGCTAGAGGCTCCAGTTGTTTGGATAGAAAACATGCTGCTGGGCCCGCGTCCCGTTTGTCAAGATAGGCAAACATGATCCTGTCGGGTTTGACTGCTCCACCCATGAAATATCGTCCCGGATCCACGCGAACAGGTCTTGAGTCATCAGGGCATAAACATTTTTTCTCCGGTCAAAGTACTTCCTTCCCCCTAAAAAAACACTCAGTTGCCATTTTTGCCACGATTGAAAGATTGAGATGTTTGTTGTATTCATTCGGACCCGAATCACGTGTCCGTCTGAAATTGCTGCCGAGCGCCAGCCTTTCAACAGAAAGGGGGATTTCCAGCCGCTCGAGGTAGAATAAGCCCTGGGAGGGAAAGCGGAGGGGGTGTCGGGGCGGGGGAGGAAGAGGGGAGCCCAGAATGGCCAAAGACCATGGGGAATCTGGTCTGTGGCTCTCAACACATCCATCTTGACCCGAGGCAGGCAAGAGATTGGTTTCCTTGAACAGCGCTCTAATGTCAAAACATCCTAATGTGCGTAATAGGAACACCGCCAATGAGCGGCTTAGAATCCATCAACTGATATTTCAGCAGACAAAACTGATTATTGCACGCTGACAGGCAGACGCCGAGATACCGATCATCGAAACCGTTTCACCGTTTCATGTGGGACGACGCGAGCGCGTCCAAAAACCACCGAACGAGATTCGGTTCTAAGTGTTTTCTGATGACCAATAGATTTGGGGAAATAAACAGAGAAATGTTGACGCAACTCAAAACTGTACGCCGTCGTGTCCAAAATGTCCCACAAGAATGCGAAACCGCAGCAGATTGTTCCCGGAGCCAAGTTTGAGCTGCGAGCTGGGAAACGGGCTGAGAGGAGTTCACATTGGTTCGGCCCGCGGAGTCAGTAATAGCAAACATCTTTGGAAGGGAACCGTTGACATGGTGTTTCCAACATGTTGTTTGTATTTTACGTGTGTACCTGGGAGTGCACGTATAAATATGCATGTGCACATCTGTGTATCTGGCTCGGTCTACAGACACTAGCCTACAGTGCTATTTCAGTCGGTGCGGCATGAACACCATATGCTATCTGTATTCAGCCCCTCCAGTACGGTCCTCTAATGTCACACTGTTTAATGTTTTTGAGTTTCATTGTTTCCACTCTGCATACAAAGTAAAGAGTATATTTCTATCTCATGATTTATTACTAAATGTATACTAAATTCTGTTTGCTACTGTTTTTCTTTGTGGCAGTCGGATAACATCACCCTATGCAAGAAATGACCCCCCCCCCCCTTCCTCCTCTCATATTTTTCCATAAATTGTCAAGGAGAGCTGGATGCAAACCAGCGTTGAGCCTGGAAATGAGCGTATTTTTACTGGCTCCGACACTGTCCAGAAGATATTAGCCGTGTAGGAAATGTGCTGAATATTACGGGCCCCACTACCCGGGGCCAAGAAAGACAGTTGGTTGCAAACCCCAGACTGCCGTGCGGCTGCTATCTCTCAAAATGTCAAAGCTTTGGTCTCTAAGTCTGCTCTGTTCTGCCGTGGCTCCGGGTTAGACCGGGCAGGCGAGCGAGCTGACTGGCCAGCTGTCCGGCTCGCTGAGTCATGGTGGTAATTAAATGTGACTCGGGACTGTCGGGTCAACTCTGATACCTAGCCCAGTCTACAGGAAAGGCTTAGGCTCGGGCTCACTCTTTGCCTCTGCCCATTTTCCCATTTTAAAAAAAGAGCACGCTAGCTGAGAACACTGCCCCAGTTTCCCATTCAAATACTAAAACAATAGCTATTGTTTGAGCAACACCAACATCATGCCCATATGTGTGTGTGTATGTGTGTGTGTGCCCACATTCGCATCCCTTTTTTGAAAGAAAAAGTAGAAAAGTAATTCCAGATGTGAAATAACAACATCGGAGTGCCACAAACACTCGACGGCTCCAAGACGAATGAATTCAGAGTTAAGATATTTACGATTCCCATAAATGGGACTGTTTTGAAGTGATCCATTTTCACGAAAAAATAAACCAAAGCCAGGCGTTAATCACCAGACTTGCGAGCGCTAAGCTCCGCATTCCTCGCATGCTGTGCAAATGAGCCCTAAAATGCGCTTGACTGGTATTCTAACAGTTACATGAAGTTCCCTGATCTGCAGCGTCATGTGGGACCGTGGCTAATGATCCAAAGGAGAGGACATAATGAAAGGCAATTTGTAGCATCTCATTATGCCCCTCATTCATTATTATAGTTCAGATGATTTATACTTTTTTTCTTTTGCTCTATATTCAAGTAAATAGACGTTTGAAGTCGTGGCCGTGCAGTTGTTGACAAGGCCTGTCTAACCACCGGCCTCAACCACAACAGCTAGGAAGTGACAGAGGGGATGAATCTCCCTGTGGGGGGGATATAACTCATACGAACTGCCACATTAAAATCATTCAGCTTGGTTGAGTAAGGTCATATAAGAGAACATTATAACTCTTAAACGTGTCTCCTTGTAATCCCTGACAGAGGGGAAGAAATAACATTAAGTGCTTTTGGCTGCGAGCGTTGAGCCGGAATCCCAGAGTCCACGCCTCCTGTGCCGTGATTGGTCCGCAGACGCTTCGAAAAACTCTGGAGATGGTCGCGGGTTCAAAGCTCGGCGTCCAAGCATGCCAACAAAAGTAAAACACGAGGCCAAGAAGCGGGTGGTGAAATCAGAATCCCACACTGCGATTCCAGATCCGCTAACTTTATGTGATCACTTTATATACGATATGATTCTCCCTGCGTATTAATATCTTGTAACTGCAACAGGGAACGTTTTACTTTTTCCCCTATGACTTCATCATGAATACATGAGTACTGAACTATAATTACTATGAAGAATCAAGACTGAAGACTTTTCTGTTTGCTTTCAGTAAACAATACTATCTATGAACTTCTTATGCTGCACTGTATTTTCTATTCCTTGATATTCTTGTTTTTATTTATTTATTATTATTTTTTTTTTCATTTTTAAATTTTAAGATTTATTTTATTATTGGCTTGTGTTAATGTTTTTTTTCTCCAATGCTTTTAATGTTTTATGTAAAGCACTTTGAATTGCCCCGTTGTTGAAAGGTGCGATACAAATAAAACTGCCTTGCCTTGAATTCATGTGACTCGGAAGCCATTTTCGGAGTGAGAATACAAGAGGAGATGGCCAAAAAGAGACTCATCAAAAATGACTGGCTGTTGTTTTTGTGTTTTGGTTGTTTATGAAATATGGTTGGATCTCTCCGAGTTTATATCCCAGCTGTAAATGTTAAGTGACAGTGGCCAATTCTTGGCAGGAAGCTATCAAAAGATCGGGCCAAGTTGCCCAGCAGCAGCAGCAGTGTGTCAATGGAGCCGATAAAAAACGCAAACACCATTCTGATTTAGCACAATAGCTTCACATTCCGCCCTTTCGGTAACGGCAATAAATACGGGATCTCTTAATCCGACGCCATTTCCAAGGGATCAACGCTGATTTCTTAGCGGGATTTGAAACGCGCTTCCAACCACAGTCAAATAAGTGAAAACCTTTGGAGACCAGAAGCTGTAACACAGTAGCTGATTGATGGCCTGAACATGGAGAGAAATGAGTGAATGAATAAAGTGCTTTTTCCCCTCCACTGTGGAGCACATCCGACGCGTCATGCCAGATCTTCAGACAGAATATGGCTGTTGCTATGGACGGAACATGTTCTTGGCCCCTGTCTGAGAGGCGGCTCTCCTCTGAATGCTCTCCGCGTGCTTCAAAGATATGAGATTAGACAGCTGCATGTCAGACTCATTGTCCTTCGTTAACAAGTCTAATTTGTGCCTCATTCTGTCTTCCAGCTCTTCCAAGATCTCAGACAATCATTCTGGCCCCCACTGGGTTTGGAAGAATCATCACGCTGGCATCCATATTTGCACCATCTGCGGTGGAGAGAGCTGTGGGGTTATGGATCTCTCTCTCTCTCTCTGTCTCTCTCCCTCACACACACACGCACAAACACACACGCACATATAAACATACACAAACAGACAAATGCTAACATATACACAGACACAATCATCTCATCATGTTTCTCTGGATTCTGCAGACACACAAGCTTTCAATCCTTTGTTGAGTCACGGCATACATTCACACACACACACACACACACACACACACACACACACACACACACACACACACACACACACACACACACACACACACACACACACACACACACACACACACACACACACCTCTGCATCCCAATGTTGTACATGTATAATCCCCATTCACGTCTAATCCCAGAATCCCTCAACTAATTTGGGGATAAAAAGCACAAAAAAATGAGATAATAACATTTTCTGATGATCTAAATGATTTGCTCCACCGGCTTCGACTGCTGATTGTGAGACAGGCAGTTGTTACATGATGGTATAACTGCAGGCTTTGAGCACAGCTGCTCTGACACCTTAACATCAGCAGCTATTGCACAAGTATATTCTGTTGCACTGATTCTCTTATTTCTTTGGGAGGGATCCATTTGTGGGTGGACTTCTACAATGTCTCCCACTGCGTTTACCGCAATAAAGCCGATGACTGCATGTTATCCGTGGAAGGCGAAGGGAGTCACTGTTGATCCCCTCCCTCGCACGGCAATCAGGATGAGTGCAACGGTCCGTTGGTAGTTATAGAGCTGCATTAGTGGACATACTTGGATTTAAGTGTGCTTCAATAAAACAAATGGAACGGATGACCACTGGTTGGATAGACGATCCCAGTCACTGGTCATTTTTTCTTTCTTCACCACGGTTCCGGTGTCCACATATTTGTTCTAATCGTATGCATACTGAATGAAGGCGTGTGTTACAGCTAAACGGCTTGTCTCAGGTGGACAAGCTGGCATGGACGCTCTGTAAGTCTACAGCTGCCCGGTTCTGTTTGTGTGCGCAGGCTGTTGGGTATATATCGGTCTGTTCTCCAAGCAGGATGCTGACCATCACTGCCAACCTGCGTGAGCGAATCCCGCCACATTTTTTTGTACCCAAATCAAATAGCCCTGCTACTCTATAGACATAACACCAACTCAAAAAACCCACATCTCAACCCCAACCTGCTCCGAGTGCAATGTGTGAACGAGTGTTTGTAATTTTGGCAAAGCCTTAATCTTTCTCTCCGAGCAATTGACTTTCTCCTCATTTTGCATGGATTCCTTCTCCAAGTGTCTGCAGTAGTCGTTGCCGCGCCCCCATGCTGAGCGGGCCTCTAGCAGGAGCGCAGTTATAATGCTGCCCTGGGATGTTGTAACTTTTATTCTCTGCCCTCCTATCAGCGGAGCGGTGTCTCGATAGATGTCTTTTTTTTGATGTGCTCATGAAAGCCGAGACAGATATTAAAGAGGGAATTAAACAAGCTCCCCTCTTCGGTTATTCCGATATGAATGGCTTGTTTCGATTTATCTGCGTCTCAGACAGTTTCAATGTGACAGACGGGCCGATAAGAACCCACAATGCCTTCATTTCGAGAGTACACAAATGCACATCTGCATGCGAGTGTGTGTCTTCTGCTGTGTTGTCTATCTCCATCTGATAGACAACCCCCCCCTCGAGGGGAAAACGCAACAGCCACCTGAATATTAGTCCAGGGATGCGGGGTGTGTGGCGGGTGATAACGCTCCTCTGATACAGGGGAGCGAGGGATGCGGAAGGCGCCGCCAAAAGGCACAAAGATTGCAATCGTGGGAACAGAGAGAAGGGCCTCTCGAGACAAGAGGCGGAGCAGAGCAGACCTGCCTTTCTTTTTATATTTAGGAGTGGCAGCAGACAAACCCTGAGCCAGACCACAACAGTCGCCAGGGTTACGACTCTGCTCTAACACAGCAGTTTAGATGGAAAGATGAGGCGGGGTGTGTGTACAGTTCATCGATTTTAAACATCACTGAACAGTTCAGATCCCAGAAGTTGACACCCGACAACGAAAATGCTCCAGAAAAAGAAAGTTTTTGAAAAATGTTTTTGTCTGATGTTGTGTCCCACTTTCTGTCTTTGATAACATTTCGTTATGTATTTTTTTTTGTGTCAATTATGTGGCAACACGATTCTTTGCTCCCTTTTATCTTCAGCGCGGTCGTCTCGCTTTGATTTTACACGAGAGATGTCCCGGCAATTATCTGTCATCCACAAGACGAGGGATGAGACTGTCTTTCAGCCAGGATCAGGCTGTGATGCCCAGAGCTCTCCACCAATCAGGGCCAAGGTAGTGCACAGGGTCAGGTCTAGGAGAAATACAGGAAAAGGGAGATGAATGGAGAAATGACAGAAAGACTTTTCAGGTCCAATTCCAGCGATGGAGAGAGGCGGCGAGCGGAGACAGAAGGGATACGATTCATTAAAAAAAATGACAACCGGATGTATCAACTCAAAGTGCCGGCGCTGCCATATTCACGTCTTAATTGCGAGCGGGGTGTGTTTTTTTCCTAAGATCATATGATTTATGTCCCCCTTTATGTGCTAGAATGAGCGTTTGCGTATATTAGCATTCTGACCTTGCCTCCCTCTGTACTCTGTGGGAGCCATCGCAGCTCAATTAAACCCCAGCCATGCAGATACAAATTGTCCCAAATAGCCGGCGACCAATGGAGGTTGTCAGTATAATAGGCAGCTTTTTACAAAAGTGTCATGTTAGTTGCGGCATACAACCAAATGGCTTTAATGAGACATGCAAATTCATATTAGAAACCTGATGATGTTGCACTATAATTAACCTTAATATTTCAAAAAAAATGTTCAGAGGCTAACAATCTAAATCTGTAACATTCCCTCAGTGTGTGTGTGTGTGTGAGACAGAGAGAGAGAGAGAGAGAGAGAGAGAGAGAGAGACAGAGAGAGAGAGAGAGAGAGAGAGAGAGAGAGAGAGAGTTAAGACCTTTGAGGCTCATTGACTCAGAGCACTGTTGTAAATGAGGGACCGTTTTCACAAGGTTGTCAGTAAAGTTCCACGTGTGACTGAATATGCTGCGCACAATAAATAAATCAATTGGAAGAAAAAGAAAAGAAGAAATAAAATAGATCCAGAGTGCGTTGGCATATGTGAATCCTGCGGAAATATTAAATTTTCACGGTCCATTATGATGACATTTTTGAGTACTAGAATTTCACAGTTGCTCAGGCCTGAATTTAACCCGCAAGACCTCGGGATCAAAACAAATCTTCCGTTTTATGAATGAACTCTACATTACACAGTCTTTATTTGGGGTTCTTAGTGTGTGAAGACCAATAAAAGCGTACCTATAAAAGGTTTCTGAAGAGTTAAAGCCTTTATTTTGAAATGATCTGACCTACAGGAACAGCTTTCGGTCCCAAAATACAAATTAAATTAACATTAAAATACAAATTCGGCTTTTGATTTGAACTATTTTGAAAATGATCTTGGATTTGGTTGTAAGGCTAAACTAAAAAGTTGGATGTTTACCCATTTTCTCTTCATATCTATTTGTTCTTCCAGCTCAAACACACCATGTTGCAACCGATTGGAAGGATTTATTTTTTCCTTAATTGGAACACAGACATCCCTTTTGTTAACCAGCGTAGTGTCACTTTCATGCTTCTATGATTCTCTCTCTTGCTCCCTCCCCTTGTATCTGCCTGAATTAAGTTATGTGTTCCCCTTGTGTGCATCCATATGCTTGTGGTTATGACTTGCGTGTTTCCTAACGTTACTAAGACCTTGCCTGGCATGTGGACGTAATCCTGTGCTGATGTGGCAGCTCGGAGAGACAGGCTCACGGGAGGTAACCACAGCAGCGCTTCAGTCGAGAACTCCAAGCCGTCGGTGTTAGAATAGTATTCCGACTCCGGCAAATCCAGGCTCCCACCAGGGCTCTTGTTGTAAACGCCTGTTCCCATTAACCAGACCGAAATAAGCCCTCGCCTTTAAATACACCTATCTCCGTCTTTGGAAGCCACTAAAAGCCCCGTGGTTGCCAGCGTTTATGTGGTAAACTGTATTCACTAGTAACCAGACAGGAGCCAGTGGGGAAGGGGAGGGGAGGGGGGGGGAGGCCAGTCCTGCGTCATCCACCTATCCCGAACCATTTCCTCTCGCATCCTTTATCCGACTCTTTCCTCTCCGTGCGCTTCTCTCTTCCGCAGCATCTGAGCATTTTCAGCTGCCACTTAGGGCACAGAAATATGACGACTGTTGCTATAATGATTTGCAGGCAGTAAGTGGAAATGCCCACCATGAATCATGAAAATGCATTTTCCCATTTCCATTATGGAGGAGACTACAACGCTCACACAGAGATTTACGCCGTTGTTGGCTTTCTCATTCTCTGCCTCTTTCTTTTCCTCTCCCTTTGCATCCTCCCTCCGCGTTGTTGCACCGCCCCTCCTCCTCCACATTCGCTCCCCCGTTTAACTCATTTGTATTCGTTATGTTTTTGTTGTATTTCACGTTTACCGGTAAAAGCCAACCGAAGGCTGTTACACGTGTACACATGGATATAAGTGAATATCTGAAATACCTTGGATGAGATTTTCTGACATCTCAAGCGGATTACGTTACAGATCCTTCACGGGATCCTTAGTTTTACTAACCTGAGGGGGGGATACACATCTTACATGGCATTAACGTGAGATTACTGCGTGAGCTTAGAATTTGTGCAGCTGCTTTACTCGACTGTCGTTATGCTAGACTTAAGCAATCACGGCCATGGCCGTTTGAAGCACAAGACACAAGGTTTTCATTTGGGAGTGTTTAGCTGCCCTGCTACAACTGGAGGGCATTTACATGCTAATCAGCATCAAAAGCATGCTTCTGCTACTGATTTGCACATGCACAACCCAGGTTAAAGCGCTGCATCCTTTTTGTCTGGAGCATAAAAAAAATACCCTCCATTTAGTTTGAGTTGAGGACCGCTTCGAAGTGCATTGTAAAGATATATGTTGTTGACCTCGTGCACCCTGCAGCATAAACCTTGAAACACTTGCAACTTCCCCCCCTGTCGCAGCACACACAGAGGCCTCATAAATGAAATGAAGACGGCATGCAAGATGCTCTCCAAATCATGTCTCTTTATGTCATTAATCTCACGTTTGTCTAACCAGGATGATTCAGGGTAAGAATTTTAAACAAAACATGTCTTACTGTGTATTGCGTCATGCGTGTACTTCATGTGAATGAGACCTTTTTATATCCCTTTGTTTCTCTTTCTTTTCTGGATGTGGAACTCTAACTGGCTCTTAATTTCCCTCTCCCTGTGTGGCGCCTTTTCGCGGGTATGTAAGTGGAAGTGCTTCTAACGCCAGCAACCAGAGGTCTGATTGGTCTCATGTTGAACAGTAGGAGACACAACAGCAACAAAATTGACCGGTTACCTGGCAACCAACGATCAAAATGACTTTTGGAGATCGTTCTCCGTGGCTGCGGGTCGCCTTAAGGTTACAAACGAAAGGCAACATTTAACATGCATACAGTATAAAGGAAACTAAACCCAAGATCCATGTCTTGCTGAATGTAACTGCTTTGCTCTCACAGAAAAACCATGATTAAAAATATCTATAGTTGTGGTGGAACTTATTATTTATTGATAATATATAGAAACTGAATGAGATACAGCACATATTCCTACACATGCTTCATTTTGGATTGTTTTGTCAGATTTTCCATCTTAATTAATTAGATATTTAGTGTTTTAAGTTGTAACTTCAGACTGTATTTTATTGTTTGACAATGTTTTATAACAGCTGCTTGTGTTATGCAAAACATTACTTGGTTAATTTTGTGAAATGAAAAAAAGGGTTTAATGGAAAATAATCTATAAATTCCTTAAAGGAAAGTGTCAGAAAACACGTAATGCAGCCATGGTTATGTTTTCTATTAACACAATGAGGAAATGTTGTTAATTAACATGCCTGGCAAGTTGCAAAAGTGTTGAAGGGCCCTTCCCTTTGATAAATGTTCAATACAATGTTCACTGACTTATATTTCATTTGTTTTATGCCAATAAATACCCCATCTTGAAATAAATTATTCATACGCAGAGGATCCTGGGCTGCAGTGACTTGTGACACAACATAATTGTCAACATTTAACCCAAACCACAACGTTTGCCTGACCTTTTTGTTTTTTTATTGCATAAACCTAACCGCAGATGGGAGTCAGGATGCAAACTCCGGTCCCTGGAGTCAAAGTCTGCTTTATATGCTCATCGTCCTGCAAACCTAGCGGGCTATGAACATAATCCAGACAACGATTAATTTTGTAACCGCAATGCAATTGGGAAAATCCTTTAGAGCCATAGAAACGTAATTTTAGGAGGGTTGGATTATCTTTCATTTATTCTTTTTTGCTGTCTTCAGGCAGATGAATCCTCATCTAATACATGTGATAATTGATGAAAACTGGTGGGCCGACATAACTGTATTATTTAATATATTTTTTTTTAGGCATATATAGATTTTTTTTTGTCCAGCTCAATGAAATATATTAGGGGGGAACAGACATATATACTTTCATTAAAAATAATGCAATCAAATATGACTTCAGAATAAATAAACCTTTACTACTACTCTACTCAGCTTTCGTAAACCAAACACTATACTTGCAGGTGAACTCCCTCGCCTCATTGCTGGACTCTACCTGAAAGAAACATTGGTTGGCCCTCTTTGGAGTGAACCTTTGACTAGCTGGCCCCCTTCGCTCTTTGCCAGGAAATGACTACAGTTCAAGTGGAAGTGCTTAACAGCTGGTAGCTGCGATCCATAAACAGAAGATGGAGGCCCTGATTGGAGCAGCACACTGTGCAACGTCAAGCTAAAGTTTCAGCCTTCTGCCTCGGAGTGTAAATCACACAGCACAGCGTAACATAAGCCAGATGGTTATTCACCTCCCAGCTTTGTGCGAGTGCGACTGCATGAGTGGATTTGTTAACTTGTTTGAATACGTAGGGTTGCTAGGCGTTGTGCGTCAACATGTTTGTGTGTTTCTCTCTGTATTTCTATAAGAATGTGCATCGTTTGCTGTAAGAAAAAAAAATGTGTCCATAAATGGCACAAATAGAACACTGATTATGGAACTACATGCAACATGAAACATTTGCTTCATGTTTGTTTGAACTCACCATAACACGTTTCCTCTTTTCCTCCCCACGCACATAATTCCAACACATTAAATGACGAAAGATATGGTTTGAAAGTGCCAATCAGAATAGCATAAAAGCTTAAAAATGTGACAGCTCTGTGGTTACGGTTTGGCACAAGCACAACTTGATTAAGGTTGAAGAAACATTGTTGTCTTTTTTAAAAATAAAAAGAGCAACAGCTGTTTACAGAAATAAATACCGAACAAAACAACTTGTTTCTGAAAATCTGTTTTTTGATAAAAAAGTGTGAGACGTTTATACACACAAATTTCGATCAGTTAATAAGAGCACAGGCCAGAGGTCTGTTTGTGTCAGACGTTGAACGGAGGAATTGGTTGAGGGGTTGCTTGGGTTACCTGCGAGAGTTAGAAATCAACAGGAATAGTGCTACATGTATGACAAACTAGATTATTAACAGGTGAATGGTGAGTGACTCACCGTCCATTTAGTCAAAAGTTCAACACTGATTGTGACAAAACAAACTGAAGGCTTTGTCCATTTATAAACACACACTGGCTCAGCATTCAAATGAATCTTTACCGAGAGCACCGAGCGGCTCTCGCTGCCTGTTTAATGAGCCAAAAGATTGTTACTGTGATAAAACAAAAGGCAGTGTTTGCCAGGTTGAAAAGCCGGAGGATTCTTACTGTGAAAAAAGATAACTGGCTTCTTTGCAGCGGTTACACCGCCGGAGGGCCATTCGCCACCATTACTGCACATTGATATGGATCAATACGTAATACGATCAATCGGTAACATCTGTCCGATATTGGTTTAGATTGGTCTCATCTTTAGTCCGCAATAAAAGCAAAGACAACAAGGAAGTCAGGCTACCTGGAGAAATTCTAATGGAAACAGCAGCCTGTAGTTCTTACATCCAGCGACGTCGCTGTAACATCAGATGATGCAAGAAGAAAAGGAAACACCGAAGAATTTGTTGCTTCAATCAACTACATGTACGATGATCACTCATTGGACATCCACATGGCAAATATCTCTTTTAGCGGTTGCTAGGGAACTGGCAGTGTACCGTGGCAATGTTTTGTTGACCCCCGATCCACCCGGCTTCCTGTCTATGCAGACTATGTGTCTCTATAACAACACCCGGCTTCCTTCGTTGCTGCTGGCCAATACCAGTAATTATTACACCGACTCGGCCGCTTTTATGAAACAAACAACAATTTGCAGATCAGACTTTTATTTATAACCATCATTAGACAGTAAATTGATTTAATTAATTCAATTTGAGGTAATAGCAAGCCAACTGTTACCGAACATTGAAAACAATAACAATGTTCACTTATTATTAGTCATGACTTTGTTATGTCATCATTAGTTGCCATTAGGCATAATATTGGTAGGTGTGAAATTATTAGTTGATGATGATAACAATTCCATTGTGATTACATTAGTAAACTATTTAAAAGTTTTTTGTCACACACAATATACATTTCCATATGCTATATTGAGTATTTAATGCTTGCCAAATTATTATCTGTTAAACTTGAATTGTTTGCAAAACAGATATGACCATTATATAGATAAATTGACCAGACACGATTATTAACCATTGACAATGTATTTACTATCTATCTAAATAATGTTTAGAGATGCTCTACAAAAATATTTATAAACCATTTCACAGGTATTATACAAATTTGGTTGCAACTTCACAATAGCCATCAAAATAAACGTATAAATGGATAAATAAACAAACCAATTCATTATTAACCATTAACAATGTGCTACAAATATCTGGTACATAACGTTTATAGATGTTCAACAAATTATTTCTAAATATACACTTCTATACACTTCATTTAGGTAGTATAGAAAATGTTATGCATGCAATAATGAACTGTTAAAATAACAAATCAAAGCATTATTTAGTACACATTAATTACTATTTAATTATGTGTTAAAAGTCAAGAAAAAAAATTATACAGTAGACACATACAACCTCAGTCCAAACATCCAATTTCATAATGTTTTTAATTTTCTCAAATTAGTATAATCAGATTAATAGCCTGCATTCCCTCACTATGATCCAAGTCTTTGCCCCGAATGAAATCTATAAGTTGACAAATGCACTCCTCTCTCAGGTCTAACGGGACCTTTGCTGAACTCTAATTGGTTGAGACAGCCACTGTATTGGCCGTTCTGCACAGGGGCCATCCTGTCCAGTATTATATGGTGTGAAAGGAGGAGATGAATATTGAAGGGGAGAGGCAAAGATAATGCAGGTGATGGAGGTTGGCTAAAAGCTGACAGGACAACCCAATGGAGGGGAAACAGACACCTGACAAGGCTCCAGCCATCTGAGCAGAGGGAAGGGTAGCCAGTAGAACGAGAGGTGAGATCGATCAGCATTAGTTAAAAAAAAAAAAAAAAAAAGATCACTGGAAAGTCTGTTAAGTGGCTGGAGATGCAAACTTCCTTTCCAGGCCAAGTCCCTGATATTCCACAGGTTTAATCACATCCTTTTCAATTACTTGAAACAAATTAATGCTGCGGACTTTTATTGGCTTTTGGTGGTGGGGGCGAATTAATATAAAGAATCTAATTAAAACCTTGCATGTGTGTGTACTCAATATATATGTGTGTGTGGGTAAATTGAAGAAGGATGGCTAAACGAGTAAGAGTGTGTAAAGAAGTAAAGCCTTTATTAGTGTAGTACAAATCCTCATAATTAGACATGTGTTAACTGAAAAGCACTAAACCCGCACAAGTCCGATCCGTTTCCTCTCCTGCCTCCTTGGCAGGAACGGCTCCTTCAAGGTATTTCTATGCTGTGTCTGTTTTCTGCTAAGCCTGAGAGAAACGGCTGTCTGTAAAACTCTCCAGCACAGTTCTGGCTACAAATGCACTTACTTTTTTTTTTTTTACAAATTTCCACTAAGCTTTAATGCTTTGTCTGGAAGCCTCAGGCTGGCTTGACTTTGCCCATGGGCCATCTCTTCACTCTAGCGCTATTTTTCCCTGTCCCTTTGACTCCATCTCCGCCTCTCTCTCCCTCGCCATCAATCCCCTCGGGCTATCCTACCTTCTCAGCGGAGACCGCCGAGCCAATCTGCCTTCGTGACACTTTTACAGGATGTCCAGGTTGAACTATGACCCGGGATCCAGGCTCGCCCCCCCAAAGCCGCCATATGATTTAAAGCGGCAAATAAATTAGCAGCAAATGACCTGTCAAACACCTGCTGGTGAAGATGTTGAGAGTCTCCTCTTACCAAAGAACAGCTGGTAAGGGACTGCGAGAAGAGGGCATTTCCTTTGACCAGAAATCTCTACTTAATGAGGAATCCCCCCCCTGCCTTTTTTCCCCATCCAGAGAATCAGTCAATATCATATCATGGATGGGTGTGACGTAAATCGTAAGTGACGCGTGAGCTGTCACAAGCGCCGTTCTCCGCGGGACAAATAAGTTTAGCGTTCAGCTGAATTAATCAGTGTTGACAAGAGGAGAACTCCCCCGGCTGTTTCCAGTCACGACGCATTGTTTGCCTCACCTCCTAATTGCTCTTGCTTGCGTAATTAACTAATTGCAGCCGGTTATGATTTCAGAAATGATTGTTTTATTTAGTGCAGTGAGAGTGGTGTCATTGGCACCTGTGGCAGAAGTTCATGAAGATGCCGTGGCACACTGGGACCCATTATCTGAAATAAGTAAGAGTGACATAAAGGTGTTTAGACATAATTATGAGGTAATCCTGTTACAATACTATCAGCCGCCATTATCAGTGATGAGATCTACTTGGAGCAATTTGGAAGGAAACTTGATGCTTTCTAAGGACAAAGTAAGCTCTGCACTTTGTGATAACTTGTAATCATTGCTTATGTCATTTGGAATTAGAAGAGCATTGAGTTTGAACTTTGAGTATTTCATTTTGAATTATTGGCTAAATGATGCAAATATTTTATTCAAGTTTATATATTTCAAGTCGAGTGAAACATTTGTGTGACGCTGTGACACGCAAGCATATCAGCATTGAGATTCTTCTCCTAAAAAAATATTGTTGTGGTCTGTGGTCACCCACAACTCTACGGTAGAACCTCACATTAGTACAGAAACCTAACAAAACTATATATATAAACCATAGATGGCATAAACAACAAGGTCACTGCTGAATTTATGTCTGGATGACGTCATTTTAATTGTTACATGTAGCAGCTACGGTGCTAGCATAGCCTCCCTCGATCCAAACCCCATTCAGAAAACAAGCATTTTAAAGATTATTTGACTTCAGACATTTTACAAATTGTCATCATTATGTAGTTATTTCTGCATCGTTTTTTATGGGTTTATTGGAAACAAAATTGTATATTTCATAGTTCAAACCGCTGAAGTAAACCAGCCAATGTGTGGCTGACTATACACAGTGCATACAACTCAGTTATGCTCACCGAGCTCCTCTGGTTGATGTTATGAACTCAGACAGGACGCCGTTTGATTACACGTATTCAGGACTTCCACAACATATTCATGTTGGTGTCTACATGGGGATAAGCCCCGCCTCCTCCCAGTGAGTGACGCAAATTAACACAAATGATCCTTCGAATAAACACAATGGTATTGGTTTGAACCCACCTTAATACTACAGCAACATCACAGTAATCGGATGGGTATATTATTGTAAAATCACAATTCAACCCATTAATTACTAATTCTACAGCAACAGAGACAGTAATTTGATGGCAAAAATGTAACTGTGAAGTAGCAGTAGATTTTCAAATTACTGTAAAAATGTCACTGTAACTTGCTGTGAAAGTACAGTAATGCGACTAGTAGGTATTGCATTGTAAACTTGCAGTCCAATATTTCACAGCACACCGCTGCATTGGGATTCTACCAACTCACTTTATTCAGCTCTGCCTCGGTGACTCCTGAGAAGCCAGCTGACTTAACATTGTTTGCCAATAGATAGCACCTGTTTGGAGAAAATACATTAAAGCTCAAAATGAAAGGTAATATCCGATGACCTTTTCGGTGGGGCCCATCTACATTATTCAAGCGGAGAAGGGACCAGATTTGATGCAGAATCGGCTAAACGATGCACTGAAGTCATGTTTTATTCATCCAGATGCTTCATGAGCTGCAACCAAACAAAAACACAAAATGTTGGGGAGGTTTTTAGAGAAACAGTGAGACTATTCAAGGTAAAGTAATAATAGTAGGAATTTAAAATAAACTGTTATTGTCAGCACTGAACTACGTCTCCCTATAATTGTCAATTTTGCAAAAGGTGAGTGCAGAAAAATCTTCTCTTAGACTAAGTTATGTGTGTATTAAGCGACAAGGAAATATGAAAAAAAAGATATAAACAAATCCTGGTAGCATCACTCGTAATTGAGGAAATTCTCCCACCGTCAATACTGCGGCACGCGTGATGACATTACCAAGGATTTCTAGAATGGCCGCGATTAGCTTTGGCGCACTTGAAGGTGTCATTGTGTAAATGAGGGGTATCGCCTCCAGATACTTCCACCTCCATCAGACAAACGTAAACAGTTCGCCTCATTAATGTTACCAGGAGGAATAGCCCATCACTGCTCCCTCTTAGCATTGGGTTTAAAGACAAAATATTTTATATAAGTTTTGCTTTGACACCAAAACCTCTGCCGTCGTCTTGTCGATAATTCTAACTACTAAAAACGCACCTAGTAGGTTACCTAACATGTTATAAATTTAAGTTTTTCTTTTTTATGGATAGATATAATAATATAAATATGATTAAAATATAAGTATGAAGTCTGTCATACGTTTTATTTTTTGTAATACACAGTTCAGCTGACACAAAGTCCAAGGTGGCGCTCCCTGGACATTGTAGTCTATGGAAACATAAGCAAAAACTACAGTTTTGAATCATCAGGTATTGCTCTAGAATGGCAAATGCAACCGAAAAGGTTATCCCATGTAATTTTACGGCTCAAAAATCCACAAGTCCAGCAAATACTTCACTTCACAGTTTTGACTGGCCAACAACCACTATGAACCATTTCCTTATACGGCTACATACATACGCAGAATGTTTAATAATCCACCAATCTAAAAGCTCCAGACGAATACTAATCAGATCAGCGAGTTGTTGTGCCGACATCGGCCTGACAGAGGTGAGCGTGTTGCAGCTGCAGGTGTTTCCATCTGGTGTCTAACCTGAGCAATCCACCGAGTTCACCACATGTACCGCCGACCTCTGACCTCATCTCTCATCGCTCCCTGCAGCCGCGCTCACTAAACCGGAGTGTTGAGTTTGTGGCCGTGTGTGTGTTCATGTGCAGGAATCTCATAAAAGGCGAGTTCAAAAGAGAAGTCAAATTCTTCATGAATAGGTTCTGTGCCACCATCGCTATTCAGTCACATTTGTGAGAAGAGACAAACATTTGATTATGCAAAATAAAAAAAACAAATCACGAGTATCTGGACTGGAAATGCAACGAGACCGTTCTCAGAAAAATATGTGCACAAACACGTCTGCAAAGTCCCCAATAGAAAAATATGTTGTATCATACTGCTAGTTGATCAGCACTAAATGCACTCACACAGGGGGAGAAAGTGTCTGAGTGCATGCGTTTGGATAACAGCTGGTGTCTAAATTAGCTTTTTTGTTTTCATTCATATTTGATGATCGCGCGATGTAACACCGTCTCAGAGTTAAGGTCGACTATGACAATAGATCACAGCCTTTAATTGGCTGATGCTGTCTTCCTCTAATGAAATCTAAAATACTTACATTCTCGCGTTAACTACCTCAGCGGCGATGTTATAAACTTGTCCGCACTTTCTAAGTGTTTTTTTTTTACAGTTGTACAAAGCACTTAGTCACATACAGACACAAGCTGTTATCTCCATCAGCGGGTCTGTCAGATGAATTGATATGCATTCTACTGTGACTGGCTGCTTATTGCTCTATGTTGAAACCGTGGGAGGGGGGGGCGCTGTCTCTGTCTGCTCCACGTCATCCTCAACATGTCTGTGCAACAGCTAATGATTTTCATCTCCGTTGCCTGGCCCGCTACGTCTCTATACTCTCCAAGGGGCTGTGCTGTGTAACCTTAGCTCCTGTCAGTCACTGGCTATGACCCATCCATCATCCGGGGTATAATTACTCCGTACGGCTACCTCTCCGCCTGTCACTGTAACGTTCACGAGCTGCGTTCGGAAAGAAGGGCGAGACCGCCGCATGTCTATTCCCAGACTATCTGCAGAAGTGATTAGAGCCGGAGACACGCAGGACAAACTCATCAGTGACAGAATTAAGACCTCCGAGCGGAGTTCGATGTGTGATCAGCTTCAAGCTGGGGTGGGCGTTTCCATTCGTTTCCCCCATATTTGCAAGAGTTTTGTTTGTTTTGTGCAAGTTATGCCATGAATATGATTTTCAGTGGGACAAAAAAAAAATAAGATGTCAACAGAAAAGGGTAAAGAGGCACAGAGAGAAGGAAGGCGGGAGCGTGAGAGGAAGGAAAAGACTATTTTGGCTTAGAGGCTGTCTCACATGAAGAGGGGGCATGCTGTGACCATATGCTAGTCCAGGTGGACTTGGTATCCAGGCAACAGTATCAAAGCAGCGGGGGCATTCGCGATTGAATCCAGAGGACTTTTTTGAAACAGAGGAGTCGGAGAGAACAATGCAGCTATCATCTGTCGACAGGTAAGATCACCTGGCTCTGCCGAGCCCCGACTCTCCTTCTGGCAACTCCACAGGGAGTTCATTCAGACTCCGTCCTGCCTCGGAAAGAAAAGACACTCACACAAGGTGTCTGAAGGGGGGAACACTGGCAGGTTTGTTTCATTTTTGATTTTCAGCGGCGAGAGAGAGCGTGAGGCCGGTCAGATTGCCGGCCAGGTGCTTAATACAAATGAGGAGAAATTGAAATGGACAGAAAGATACAGGAACGCCTGACGTCACTGCAGTTCGACAGCATACAAACTCACGTCTGAAATAGACGAGGTAAAACATTTAACTCAATCTTGGTCTTGCATTTCATATTGAACATCTCCTTCTCCTTGCATGAAGGGTGTATTTTTTTCTACCAATGCACGTCCTGTACATGTTTGGGTCAAGCATGAGTCATCTCACAGAGGGCTCCTGTACGCTGAGGGGGTGTGCCAACAGGGAAATGAGGCCAAGGTCAGAAAGACACATGGAACGCTTCCTGTAAGTAACCAAACACCTGCCATCATTACCACAGTGTATACATATACCCGCAAAATACCAACAGAGTAATTTACCATAATAAGTGTTTAAGGTAATCTCTGGAAACAATTGTCATGTATTTGAAACAAGTTGATGTAGGGACTGGTGGATACTTTTGTAGTTGCTAAGGAAGTAACCAGGGGCGTTAAGTGTGGCGTTAAGTCCATCATTATCCTTGTTGAGGATAATATGATTGTTAGATTGTTAAGCACAGTGGGGGAGACAAAGAGGCCCGAGCTAGAAAGAGATTTACTTTTATATTATGTTTCTTGCTATTTAAAAATGAATGAGCCTCCACAACTTTAAAGAAGTACATCAAGTTTCCAGTGGTTTTGCATCCACTAATGCATCATATAAATCTTTACGTACTCCACTAAAGCTTCCTACAACAGTACAGGAAAGCGTCTTTTTCCCCAGTTGTTTAGTGACCTTCCCAGCAAAAAGGGATTCATCATTAAATTGGATTGTGCTCTGTGTATTTATGAAAACCTCACTAAATGTCACACACATACAGAATTGACTCTCCAAAGGAAAATTAGCAGAAGATATAATAAATAAATAGGCCTAATTGTGCTGATGAGGGAAACAAAAAAAACAAAACAAAACAACAAGCACCTTTTTAGGGGCAAATTGCTACTTCATCAGCCAGAGAACACATTTTCCATAAAACACACACACACACACACACAAAAGGGCAATTTGCCTTACAGTACGGAATATGCTGATTTTTAAACATACCTGACTCAACCCGAATCACGTGTACCTGTATAGTCAGCAAAACACTATCAGCACCCCCCCCATTAAATGCTTTATATAATAATCATATTAGTACAGCTCATTTTATTTAACTCAATCCATCTGACTCTGCGGCAAAGGAGCTCTTGTTAATGCTGGTTTCTAAACTAGAGGATGAAGGATCGACATTGAACATTTTGGAGCATTTTTTGGGGCTTCCTGGAATGTAGCCCAGACAGCAGCAATGCCAAGTTCTGAGCATTATAGCTGTCAGACAGGGGGAAGCCAAAGCTGAAACCCCGGCCGTGGGGGCTCTATACGTTCATAAAATGCAACCATTCCACAGACGTTAGTAAGTATGTTGGAAAAATACAAAATGGTCATTAAGGAGGATACTTGATCTTTGAGTTTGCATCTTAGCGGCTTAACTTAATCAAATATTGAATGACGCAGTTGGATTGTCAACAGAAGAGTTTCTCTCTCGTAACATACATACAGTAATACATTAACTGTAACATACATACAGTCATATGTTCCAGACACCTTGTTTGCATATGCAAAATATAAATGCCTGCGTAGTTTCATCGCAATACAGCACCGCAGATGTACAAGATGTTTGTTTTGAATTGCCACATTCGCCGCAGCCAAGTGCAACTCTTTTGCGTCCTTGTGAATAATGCAAAAAGGAAAAACATGGAAAACCGACCCCGCGCTTCTGTTTCATGGTTTCAATCCTTCGCTTTAACTGTAAAATAAACACCGAATCAGTACAAAAATCTGCGGACTAGTGATGGCGAATGTTCCTTGTCATTTTCTCAATACAGCGGGGCCAGAGTACCAAGCTGCAATCTGTCTCTAATCTTCCACAGTCAGGGGCCGGCTAGGGGGAAAGGAAGTCGGAGTAGGCAGCTGTGTCGGCCGCTGAGCCGAACACACTAACGCCCCGAATCCGTTTGCTCTTTTTCTTCCTTTTTTTTCTTCGTGGAACTTACTTCAGATGAAATGGAGAGAGATCAAAAATGTGGATGGTGCATAGTACTGGGCCCGGGTATAATGAGTTACAGGTGGGGCTTGAATTCCCCTGCGCCGCGCGGCCCACAGCTCCAGATGAGCCTGAGTGCTTTCGCAGGCAGCTCACTAGAGCCCCTTTTCTGATTTCAGAGTACTTTTCCATTTCAATTGAGCTGCTGCCGCTGTTGACTTTGCCATTAAACATCTCAAGATGCAAAAAAACATCTCATGCGCATGTTGAATAGCGGCACTGGGATAACAATGGAGGGTCTGTTGTAGGTGCAGTGAAAAAAAAACAAAAAAAAAACAACCTTGTGCTTTTTATTTTATCTTTGCTAGTTACCCTTAGGTCACATTGTTGTGGATGAATACAAATCAAACACAGGCTTGAAATAAAGGACCGGGCACACTGAAGAGTGTGGACATGTGCGTCACGTTGGATGTGGTTAGCAGTTAATCTGTGAGATATGAGCGAGGCGGTCACCTTTAGCTTCAAAAGGTCTTAAAGGTGAATACTTCAATGGCCCCGCGGGGTCACTGTATTCCTGAGAGAGCGCCGAGAAACATGAGAACGAGTGGAGGAGGAGAAGAAGAGGGCAGCAGACAGACATAACCAGAGCGTACAAGAAGGCAACTGACCACAGGCTATAGATGCTTGAACCTTGTGGTAAACTTGGGAAATGAGGTTGCCATCCCTCTCAATTTTCCCTTCAACCAAAAACCACAGCTCATATGGTAAAGATTGATCCCGGATCAAAGGGAATAGCCAATTAGGCACAGTCATCCATTTCACTTGTAATCTCCCTCAGATCACTGAAAAACGTAGTTCAGGAAACACTTAGGTGACATCTGCAGGTGCACATTTTAAACGTTACCTGCAACATGCGTCCTTTCCCTTTCATACAGAAAGATACGTCTTAGCCGAGATTTCATTGGGGCCGTATGCCTCATTTTAATGGATGTTATTACCGTAAAGGCATTATAGTGCATTTTCAAAGAGTCTAGACATCGGAGGGTGTAATTTTAAAGTCATTTGAAGTCATTTAGACCAAAATAAGCCGATCCTTTCACTCCGGTTTGTCCCCTAGGACACCCAAGAACTTTGAACTCCTGTGGACCCCGGTGTGTATATGTTAGTTCATGACAGGGAAACTCTATATGGGTGTGTTTCAGTACACTGATACACTAAGAGGGAAGCCAGGTTCAGTTCACAGTGTGCTAAGGTAAAGAAGAAGGTACCATTAAGGAGATAATGGACACAATGTCAATCCAAGGCACCGGGGAGTGAGGACCACCACACTCTGACACATGCTGTACATACAGACATGCACACAATACCTCCACGTGAATCAAGGAATCTTTAAAAGTCTAGAAATAATTACAATTAAGGTATTTTTGAAAACATATTTTTAAGAACATGTGTAGAAAGGTGCCGTTAGATTACAATATATTTCAAGGTAGCTGTCTGTTTAGTATGCAGGAATGCTTAATTGCAATATTGCATTTAAGATAAGTAAATCTGTGATGTATGGAGCACTGGAAGGCCAAATCGCAAATGTTTAGGCTATGAAAATAGTGATATGGAGGACCAATTTGATGAATTTACTGCACACAGCAAGCCTGCTGATCCAGCAGGTAGTCGGGCGGTCCTGGTTTAGCATACTTTCTCTTGTCGCTGTCATTTCCTGCCGCTAACTGTTAGTTACGATAAAGATGCCCAGTGGAGGGTAGTGAGGCAGACGGACCGTGGGGTGTGCTAGTTATCATTTATTTTTTTAAAACATTAAAAATGTTTGTGTGATCTTGTTTGTTCAACTTTCAATTTATTTGTCCCTCGCTGTGCTCTGCAGCAACGTATTCAATTTGCCAGAAATTCCCATTTAGTAATTTAATCTATCAAAAGTTTCTGAATTGATTTAGTAGAGAACGCATAATATCATAATTTATAGCGATATAACAGAATACCCCACTAACAATTTTACCCTTCTTTGTTAGTATAAATAAGAACAATAATTCAATAACAAGACAGGATAGGAAGATAAAAATGTAAGTGAAAATAAAAAGATAAAAAGTTTAACTTCTGTGCTAAATGTTTTATGCAAACATAAAAATGTACACTTTTTCATAAAATATGTGATGTCATAAAAATGTGCTGAACTGCAATGAACTGAGCCAAGCTGATACAGTCAAATACGTCTATTATCATATGATAGGTTTGTACCGTCACATTAGAAATGTCTGCTTATTTAACTGTAGCTGCATCACGCAGTCTCTCTCCACACTGGAAAGTTTCCGAGCCGTCTCACTCTTGTGTCTGGCAAACAGACCAATAAACATGGAGATTATGGGGTTGTCCCCGAAGAACATTCCATGTCACCACAAGCATAAAGCATACTTAGGATATCAAAAACTGAAATTAGAGGCGTCTTTCTCGGAGCTCTGGGGAAACTAATACAGATACAGTATATAAACCACATGACGTATGTATTCATTTAGGGTTAGACGCTGGATGAAATTACCATGCGAACACAGCAGGCTGGATCTTATTATTGCCGGAACTGAAGACTTAGAACCATGATTCATTATATGGGGCTTACGCGAGATGAAAAATTCAGAACGGCTCCACACATCTTTTATGGATGCTGGAGCGTTCCTATTTATTTCTGACAGCCATGTAAACGCGAGCAACTCAACACATATTAGCCACAGTGTACCGCGGTGATAAACTAAAGCATCTAATTTCTCTAACAGAGTTTGTTTCCTTTGATTTCCTCCCAGAGTACATGTAGGCAGTATTTAAAAACTGTGTTCCACTGCAGCATCGAGGGCGAATTCCTACTCTCGTGCTAAGTGACTGGCTTGTGCCGTGCCCTTAAGAAGCTTTTAATATACTGCGCTGCTACTGATGATATCCCAACAGAGGACAATGCCGTGCTGACATGCTCACTGGGCCAGAAACAAACTGACAGACTATGCCAAGTATTGGATTTCGAACATCAGAGCACATATCTCGCAGTACAAGTTTCCCCTCATCCGTGTTTCGCCACTACACCCTTTGCTCGTCCTCTTTTTTTTTCTTCTCTCCCCTCTCTTGTCTTGAGGAAAAGGGCTCTTGTAACCCAACAGAGAGACACTGATCCCTGAGCACAGCATCTGCTGACAAGCCAGCCTCCCATTCAGCCTTGGCTGGAGGCATGGGCCGCCGAGAAACCCGATCCAGCTTGGCAGGGTCTCAACAATCGCTTCCTGCCCCATCCGGGCCCACACAGCTAAGTACTCTTAATTAAAGAGGTTAACTTGTCGAAGATGTGACCGAAGGGGGGAAAAAAGAAAAATGCCGAACAATCACATCACTGTTTCCTCTTTCCCAACAAAAGAGGTTTCCCTCTCTGACACGGTATGATGGCAGCTCTGATACTTAAACAATTACATTAAAGGAGAAGCGGGTAAAGGATCCTCTTTAAATGTCTCTTAATAAGAGACGACCACCCCACTTGGTCCAGGTGGATTGGGGGGAGAAGGAGCAAGAAGAGGAGAGTGGAATTGCAGGGAAAGATGCACACTTGGATGGCTCTTCATTCTCCCCTGGTACTCTGGGAGCCCAGAGAAACTGTAACTGGAGAGGAGCAATTTTATTATTCGTTTGGGTTGGTTGTCAGCATACATAGTAATGAAGAAGTTAGGTCATTGCCAGAGACATCTGTATTGGCCTGTGGGGCTCCCTGCTAAACGCCAGAGAAATTAGAAATGCAAATTTATACCCAGAGATACAATATAAGAGATTCTTCTCTGTTGTTTTAGGCTCCGGAGCTGTATGAGCTTCCATTCTCTGGAGGCAGCCCTGCGGAACAGGCCATTCACTGCAGATCGACCAGATTGCAAATGACAGACTGTGTACAACAGGCCTGTTGTGTCTCCGCGGCAAAACATACAGAGCTCATTTGATTCAGGAGCTGTGCCTTCCTGCTATCTATGTTGCTGTCAATGTACACAATACGCACTGAATCCAGTTCCATTGGTGTCTTGGTTTACAGCTTAAATTCCTTACAGGAAATGATACAAACAGGAAATCCCTACATGTAAATGTCTCATGTGAAAAGAAGGCATTTATTTCATAGGAAAACCTATTTTGCCCAAACATTTTCTTTTGCAAACTGTAATGAAAATGTATAGTCGGGCTATGGTGTTGTATCATCCCACACTTGCTATATTTCTGTGATATTTTACATCTTATACATTTATTCCGCTATCGTGTCTGAATACTCATTGTTGCTCCAAGAACCGCCTCCCCACAGAGACGATTACGGTTTTATCTTTTCTTATTTTATCTTAAAAGCTTCTCCATAATTACATCCGATATCATATGGGAACCTTTTAATCCCTTGGAATTGCGCTTGTGTATTTAAGCAATGGCACAGTAAGTCACACACAAGCAGATGAAGACAAACGTCTCTCTAAGTGTCTATTGAGAGCTTTCCTATAAAGTCCAAGCAGCTCCTCATCAATAAAAATGCTGCTGCTTCTCATTTGTGTTAGGGTATTGATCAGTGGCAGTGTATCCACTTTAATGGAGCCTCTATGGATTCGGACCTACACTACAACAGGTCTCGCCGTCAAGTCCAACATATCAGATGTACCTGACAAATTTTCATTAGCTCAGTCAAAACACATCTGGCTGTGGAGTGGCTCCTGAGGGGGGCAAGGGGCACTCTGCTTTGTTATCATTAGCTGTCAGGACATAACCCATCTTTGGCTCCCCCCCTAAGAGGCAGGAGCCAAAACTTCCAGAGCAAAAACAGCTGTGGATAATTCCTATTTCCATGCTGGGATTTAAATTCATCCAGTGGGGAAAAATATGTCTATGTGATTCAAATTAAGGTCCACAGGAGGCTCCGAAGCCTCAGTGAACATCCCTGAAAAGACCTTGAACGCCCTGGTGTGATGCCAGGGTAGAGTGCCATAGGCAGTGTTCAAAATCGCACACTAACATACCGTGCACTGCATATTGAATCAGTAGCTGCATACTGGTGTCTAAATTAAAGATCACACATATTTGCAATTACCAACATGCTGTTCACACTGAAGTATACCGGCATTATTTTAAGGGAAATGTGTACATAGTGAAAGATATTTGTGTTAAATATTCTTTCTACAGTACATTATATATGTGGGCTCAGTGTTTATAATGTACCTTAATGTTACTCGCCATTCGGAAGCATTTTATCTAACTGTTATTTCTTCAAACCATCCTCGCAGCGCCTCTTTGGACGGTCTTCCTCACGTCATACTCGTTTACACGAAATCCACATATATGTCATACTTCGTATGAATAGTATGTTAATATGCAGATGATGTGATACTGTTCTGCTGCTGCTGCCATTGATCACCTTCCTCTTTCCTTCCATTCTTTACTGTGCTGGGATCAATGTCCAGAAGAGATGCTAATCACCGCGTCAACATGCGGCAGCACAGCTCATTAGTGTACATGCATTGCTCACACCAGGATTGCTGTCTGTATTTTAACGGAAGCAAATCAGTCTTTGCCACCACGTGATGAAGCACCGCTCCATCATTGATCCAGCGCCCCGTTTATTGGTTGACTACTCGTTGCTTGAAGCGAAGGGCCCCGTCTGCACCGAATACCGGTCACCCGCCCGTCTCCCTCTCCCATCCTCCACCTAGCATTGGCCGCAAGTTCTCTCCAGTCCGCCAGTGCAGTCACATAATAAGCAATGATTGCCGCTCAATCTTTGTCTTTTTTTCAAAAGCAGCCCATTTGAGATGCCCAGTCCCTCAAATTGAGTCTGCATGTAAAAACTCATTACTGGTGGGTGATGGATGAAGCCTTTTTTTCATAGTATGCAGCTGTAATAAACAATCAATGAGGAAGCATGTGTAGCACAAATCATCCTGCACACCGCCTCACTGGCATCAATATTCCATATGAGGGGTCTTGTATTCCACTCTCAGGGTCAATACTAATGACCGGTGCACAGACTGGAGATCCTCGGGGGCGAATTCACAAAGAATGGATTGCGGTCGCTGATAGCACCATGAATTGCGCATCATTCGCAGTCCTCGCTGTCTCCGATTCACGAGAGACCCCGAGCTAATGATATTACAGCGCAAACATGGCCGTAAAGTTCTGCAGCTGAGGGCAATTTGCCCCGTCATTGCATCTGATTGTAATTACCCATGTGGTATAAATGGGCTTGAGGCTAACGTGGTGGTTTTGAGGGGTGAATGTCAGCCTGAACCAGAAGCCCGCCAGGAACCGCCCGGCCGAGAACGTGCTGGACTCAGGCTCATTTCAGTTATCTCCTTTCATTGTGCACAGAACACAGCAGGCGGATAATCCATCAGAAATTGAGGGGATATTAATTACATTATCTTATTTTTAAGTTTTATGAGATATTTTTCAACTTCATAATACCTGCAGCCATTCTCACAGAAGCAGAATTAATAGAGGCCCATTAACAGAAACACAAGGCACTGCAGCGCAACTTCATTGATTATTTAAGTCTCTTTTATTTAATTTTCTATTCTCTAAAAAAAAAAATGACATGGAGGGGAGCTTTATGTATTTATTTTTCATGAAGAAGCCTTGGGACTGGATCCCAAATATAAATGAGTTTGAGTGGAGACCCCTAATGCACTTCGGTTGCCACCAACTCTCTGAAGATGATAATAATGCCACTGCAACTGTGTGTGGCTATTAGTGCTGATCTATGTGAATTGGACAGTTATGTTAATGCATAGAAAGGGGGACAATTCTGCGCCAAATGTATGCATATTGCCTCATTTAAATACGTGCAAATATCACAGGATCACTGAGACGCTATTTGCTTGGCAGAGCAGTTATGGGGACGCATTTCACACTTTGTGGCTGCTTTGAGAACTGCAATCTCTTTTTTTCTTATTTGCAACCCTATTGTGAATTCACCCCTATGTGTAGAAGACTATAGTGCACATCCTTGAGGCTTACAGCTTACAGTCTGGCGGTTTAATATTTTTTCAATTTCAGCTTTAAGGATAAAATACAGTTATGCCAAAGCAAGCATGAAGTATTTTAAGCATCTAGCAAAATTTGTAAGGCATAGTCGATCAAACATGTCACCTCAGATGGGACGCGTGACTCAATTTGGAGAGAGAGCTCAGAGCTTGTGGTTCATTCAAATTAACACTGGAACTTGATTGAAGAAATGAAAACACTTTCATGGTGATTTTAAACAACCACATTAAGATTGAAGTGTTTCTAATTGCCCAACAGACTGCGTATGCATGGTATCTATCAGGGGGTGTGCCGGGGGAATGACTCAAGGCAGCTTGAGCCTTATTGTTATATCGGGAGGTGATCTTGAGACGAGAAGGGTTTAAATCCCCCACATAGCTACATTAGAAAATTTAATGGGTCAAAGTTAATGAGGTGGGGTCCATCGTGTAGATTACATGCTCAAACCTGCAGGGAGGCGCGCTCTACCGCACTAGACATCCCCACGAACATTAGAGAGCAATCGGGTATGATAACTTACAACGCAGAAGCACTTATGAACGAAGGGTATGCAGCACATATGTTATTCCATGTATTACACAAACGAGGAAGGACCACCCGATTCCACTAAGGTCACAGTACAAGACAGTCCTAAGCTGATACCGTCTGCGGTCAGATGACTGTTAATAAAAACTGCTAATTAAGATAGTAATGGACTGCAGCAACTGTTAATTTAATAACTGATGGACAGTGTCACAATGTAATGGAATATCCTGCCCCTAAATTGGGCAAATAAGTAATAAAATGTGTTAATGAAATAAGCTAATGTGGCGATGTTGAAAGTAATTAGGGGCTAATTAATTTAAGTCTTTGCTGGTACCTGGAAGGACCCGTAACTTACATAGAGAGTCTTACAATATGAGGAGCATTGGTGTGCATGGAAAAGAAAGGGCATAGGGCACAACACACTCACATATCATCACCTCTACACTCAAATGATGGAAAGAATGTTGTGTATTGAGTTGAAGGACAAAGGTTATTTGTGTTTCTTTGAGCCTGAACTCCTCATACAGGTCAGCCCACAGTCAACGGGCCGCAGCAGTGAATGTCTGATAAACCATTTTCGTTAACCTCGACTGAAGTGTGCCAAGAAAGACTTTTCACCAAGTGGATGGTGCAATCAGAGTCTGCTGCCCCCACTTTGCTCGGCCTCTTAAGCCAGAAATAGTCTCTTACGGAGAGCAAACCCTGACACGAAAACAGCAGAACCAAAAGCAAGAAACCCAGCGCTGGCATATTGTCATATCTCTGTTGGCATACTAGAGAATTCTAATGTTAAACTACTAGTTCAACCAGTCATGATGTAGTATGCATCCATATCTGTCCAAAATCTCATCACTTCATAATGTTATCATATTTTCATTCTATGTGAAGTTGTCATAATTAGCATATGGATTGTTGAGTTATGGCAACAAAAAAAAACATGGCTTGAGATTGGACTGCCACAGTAAGTGATTTGATGTGTTGCACTTGGGCTGATGCAGCCGGGTGTTCATCCTAAGGCTACAGATGGTGAACAAATGAGACAAGGTCGTTAGGGAAATATCTAACCATGAAATAAGTTTATCAGGAAAAAAAATGAGGTCATAATACTGATCATTCCCTTTTGATCAAGATTACCTTTAACAAAAGACTAAACAATAAAAGTTCAAGTATACAAACATCATCGTGCTCTCTCAAAGTCCAAACACAGATGATTCGGTTTACAGCTGATAAAATGTAATGTTTATAAAACGAGGAAGTGGAGTAAACATAAGTTGACACATCATGATACACATGGTAATACGGAGTACAGACAATAGTCGGAAATATGCACCATATGTCCACTATTATAAAACAATAAACTGCTGGCCATTACCTGACCTCTAATAAAAAAAATGCTTGTAATGAAATTAAAATTTCAAGTTCCATGATTTTTATCCATTTATTATCCTTCCACATGTATGCTGAGCTTTTTTTCAAATTCTATTTTTCATGTCCGGATCTGGTGTGCGGATCTGACTGTATCAAAGAGACAGTCAGTGCCAAACTGTTCATATCCTCTCTGGCCCCACCACTCGGTGACGTTTGTGGTCAAGATGCATTTCTGCGGCGCGGTACAGTTGAGAAAATGTATCTTTTTATGATTAAGTCTGGTCAATTTATGCTATCCAAAAGTGCATCTGTTAAAGGACTCAGTATGCCAAGAAAAATATAATTATTATTCAAGACAGACTTTAAGTGTTCCTCTCTATACTGAAATTGCTATAATTTATGCTAATAGCACTGTACATTAAACACACACATCTGCGGGGACACTTTCAAACACAAACACATACGCCAGTCAGCCGGAAACGCCTCCGAATTTGAGTTGAAGGTGAAGGTAAACAACAGGGGTCATGGTTTTCAGATGAGGCACTTGCAATGAATATTCTGAATGCTATAAGGGATACACAAGAGGCACGCATTTGGCCGAGAGCGGCCCATCTGTCGAATTAAACTGAACATTACACATTGATGTTTCCACTGATAAGTGTGCAGTACAGCTCGGGAGCAGGACTTTGCTGTTTTTCCATTAAAGAGTCACGATTTTATGTTTTACTTGATTTAAATGGAGATCTGTCACAATCATTTACATTTCTTGTGTTTTTTTTCTGTAGGTAATAATCTGGAAGAATTCCTGATAAATATATTTGCATTAAGGCACAGGCACCTGCAAGTACCGCTTGTTGCCACAGGTGTCGCCAGAGAGAATGAACAGTTGACAGTTAACAAGCTGACCATAAAGTACAATTCCTATAGTGTGTGAGGCCAACGTTGGTCTCCCTGGAGCAGGGGTCTCAGACTTGCGGCCCCCTACCTGAAATCAAAGCTTGGTGTTAGTGCGGCCCGCACGTTTTTTTCTTCACTTTATCTGCGTGAGTCATTGCCCTATGCGTTTTTGTGGGCTACCATAGCTCAGGCTCATGACAACAACACGAATTAGCAACGTTGTTTACTTGTACCATGATTTCCAGACTATTGAGCGCACCTAAATATATAAGTCGCACCCTCTAACATTGGTCCCCTTTTTTTGTGGAATACTTGATGTGGCCCAGCCTCACCCAGACTCTACCTCCAGCGGCCCACAGGTAAGTTGAGTGTGAGATCCCTTCCCTAGTGCCAATTATTGGATGGATTGCGACACATATTCACATCCTCTTCAGGATGAATGGTCATAACCTTGGTCATCCTCTGACTTTTTATCTGGCACCAGCATCCTGGCCTTTTTTAATTAGCTCAATACATATGACTTTATGACCAACTACTAAACTGAATACAATGAATACAATGAATCATAGACTGCTTATAAAAAGTGGATGTAGCCACTGGTGATGTCACCCATTTTGAAGCCCTTAGTTTGGCATTTTGGCCATCAACTTCTAACCCTAACCCTTTGCAACCAGTCGCAACGAAATTGCCACAGGCTGAGGTAATGTTCACTGAGGTAAAATATCAAGTGAGAAGTAGGGTCATGTTCCCATAGATAGAGAATATGTCCCTCATATGAATAGGGTAATATAGATCGACATTGTTTACGACCTGCCTTGTTTTTGCAACCAGAGGAGTGGCCCCTTATGACCATTTAAAAGAATGTAAGTTCTTAGAATTTGAGATGTTGGTTCATTCTCAACCATTTAGAGCGCAGATATTTGCTTTTGCCTCACCTCACAGTGAACTTCTAATTCTGATTCACTGTGACTGTGAAATTGAAAATTGATTTGTTTTTTATTTTAAATGTAACAGTATACTGTCTCTTCTGAAAACCTTATGGGGATCTTTGTCGGTTCAGTCATGGTCAGGCTCGGCTAATCGCAGCATGTAAGTTTACAGTTCTTCCCCTGTTTATCCAACCAATCCACTTTGCCACTAATGTAAAATGCATCGCCTCCCACGTGTCTGAGGATTCTTGATTTAGAGTGGCAAAATAGATAAATCCCAGGACATTTTCAACCCCGAGTCCTGTGGAAATTATTCAAGCATACGATGTGACTCATTATAGGGTGTAACAGTTCATTGCCTTGTTTACTTAATTTGGAAAGAAAAAAGTGGAAAGAGTGTTTTTCTCAGAAAGGTCCCAATACACCTTACTCTTTGCCAAATCACAGCCACAAAAAATGTTCCTGAGAATAAATTTAGATCCGAATTGTGAGAACAGGATCTCAGAAGGAAGAAAGCATCCAAAAGATTAATGGTGTGAAAAGGGGAGGTGACTCCCGCCACCCAATAAAGTCAGAGCTTGAGCAAACAGCTCAAGCACTCACCCCTGGCCCACATCTATGGTCTTGCAATCCAAGTGTGTTGTCTGTGTAGGTGAGGGGTGTCTGCACGAGTTCTACTACTCAAACACATAAACAAATGCATGCTCAACGGTACGCATTATTAAACAGACGTATATTAAGGATAGTGCTTGCTTAAATATCTCCCAATAAATAACCATTAAAATCTTTTTAAGGGCTTTCAGAGTGAGATATCCCCAGTGCCAGCTCCTCCTCTTAAATACGTTATTATTCAAACAACACTTCCCTCCTGAAGCCAAGAGGCATTTCTCTTCTTAACTCTTCTATCTCAGGATTAGTTGATAGGCACTGAGTGAATAAATCAATGGGTGATGGTAGATTACAGGGGTAAAAAGAAGATATCATAATTATGCGTTATGCTTATTAATATGCTTTTAATAATAAAAATCCATAATACATTTTACATAAATGCAAATCTGTGTTGTCATAACATCTGACCAGAATGTAGAATTTACAGCATAAACATGTGGAATTTCAAACACTTCATTATTTTGCAAATGGTTATGAATTTATTAAGTTATGTCCATGGTTATTTGGATGTACATTGACTGATTAATATTTTATTTCAAGATAGTCTTCACTACGATATGGCTGAATGTTTGGACAAATACGTCCCTAGAGTTTGTTGCTGCACATAAACATGAGCACCAGAATCAATAAAAGAGAGAAAAAGAGTTACAAGAGTTTATGCAGTCATAAATATTTAAGGTGGAATACGGTATTCCACTGCCCGGTGAAGATTTCAACTAGTTGCCGTGTTAGAAAAACATTCACAACTGTGTCTGATAGCCAGCAATATAAAAGAGAAAGGAGTGTGTCCAGCCTTAAATCTATAGCGCCATACTTAAACTTAATGGTATTCTCCTATAATTGGAATCAAATGGAGAAGAATTTAAAATAGCGTCTAAATGAGCCCACTAAGCTCTTGTGGGCTGGACTGAATAGAGAGCTGTAAATGACCTGTCTGTTGGAAATTATGTCCACAGTAAATGTGAGAACTACTTTTACTGTTCCCTCTATAATCACTCATGCTCTATTCAGTTTCATTCAATTATGCTTTATTGGCAAAGCTGCAAAAATGCGGTGTTGCCAAATTAAATGTCGCCAATTTAAGCGGAACATAGCGGAGGGTGATGACACCGTATATGCCACTTCCCAACAAAATATTTAAAAAAAATCTGACCATGCACAATCCCAACCAAGCACACACACACACACACACACACACACACACACACACACACACACACACACACACACACACACACACACACACACACACTTTCACTCAGTCTTCCTTTGGGAAGGTCAGAGGTCTGAATTGGCTTGTCTTTAACTGCAGTGTGTGTGTGTGTGTGTGTGTGTGTGTGTGTGTGTGTGTGTGTGTGTGTGTGTATGGGAGTGGGGGTGTACAAATACTCCAGGTGCTCTCCAGAAGGGACGATAAAAATCTCTTGCTCTCTAGTTGGGCCTCTGGATCTGCCAACAGGAGAGAGGCTGACCCCAACAACCTGTGTCCTGGTCCGTGTTTAACGGCTGAATCTTCCTTCACAGAGCAAGAGACATATGGAGACAGGAAGCCACATGGTGGTGGTGGTGGGGGGATTTATCTTATTTAAATTTACACATCGTAAAACCTCTGCAAACATGTGGCGAGCTGAAGCTCGATATGTTCATTTAGTTTCACGTCTAATCATAGGCAGCTAGATGTTAATGTACTAAATTGCCTCACATCAATTACTGGAAATAGAAAACACGTTTCCCCCTGCTTTAGACCCCCCGCCCGGACATGCTGCAGTCATTTGGAATTCTTATTGTAGTATATGACCTCCTATACGGCCTGGACACCCCGGGCAGATTTGATGCAAATAATCTTGTAATGCACACGGGACAAGCTGCTCACTGTAACTGCTTTCCTGTGGGCAGGCTTTTACCGAAATGTTAAAGAATGCTAAGATCACCATTTGGCTCAGCTGGTTAAAAAAAAAAAGAAAAAAGAAAAGATAAGATCATGTTGTTCACCCAGTTCAACACAGAGAAACAAACGTCCCTGTGGGCAACACATTTTATTGGTCACAGTGGAATACTGTTCCTATTTCTAAAGCTCAAATGGACAATTGGAACCACTCTTCGTTTGCATGTCCGCATGTGCATTGAGTGTGTGTGTGTGTGTGTGTGTGTGTGTGTGTGTGAAGAGTGTGTATCCAGGCAGCGCTGGCTTTGATTAGAGCCTGCATGATAAAATGGGAGGCAGCTGAAGGCAGAGCTGGGGCTGGTTAGCGGCTGCCGACAAATGGAGAGGGACCAGGAAGATTCTTATCAGACACACATATGAGCGTCGGCGGAGGGAGGGAGGGAGGGGGGGATGCCATTTATGTTCCCCAGGATGGCAACTTGCACACAGGCATAAAAAAAAAAGAAAAATGCAAACCAACAGAGGAGCACGTAAGCGTGTTCATTTCCAAGTAATCATACAAACAATGGGAACCTGTAGGGAGGGAAGTGGGATAAACACAGAATAGGATGTGCTGCTGAATCCCGGAGAGAGCTTGTGAAATATAAACAAGAGCAAGGAATAAAAAGAAAGAAAAAACAGTGCAGTAAAAAGCATCACAGACTCTTTTTTCTCCCCCCATTGCGGGTGTTTAGCCAGCAGTAATATGTCACGGTTTTCATTGTGACTCTAATCTGATAAGGCTTTATGGTTCCTCCTGCTATTAGTGTCATCTATTGTCATTAGAGGTGGCAGGATGGCGGCCCGTGGCACTGACCTCTCACAGAGCCCGCGTTCTCCCCGCCGACGATGGATTCAGTTAGGAGGCACGCCTGTTTCTCACATCAGGGTTTATCCGTAGACGGTGGGCGGTTTTGCGGAGGAAGCGGGATAATAGTTGAATTTTTCTTTCTGGATGTGATGGGGGGGGGGGGGGGGGTCACGCCACAGTTTTGTCTCCCCCAAGAGGCGGGAGGAGAATCTGCTCACACATCACCAGGACCTCCCTCTGCGCTCCTTCCTCTCCTCCGCTTCCCTCCGTTTCATTCCACATCTCGGAAACCAAAACAGACGCCACATGTGGTGCCGATGACCTTTCCTGTGTTTCAAGTGCCTTTCGTGTCTCAAAAACAAGGTTTTCAAGGGAACACGGCCTATTTGGCTTTACAGGCGTACGCTTTTAAGGTTAATTTAATTGCGCGATATGTGTTTATTTCACAGCACATCCCGCAGACGAGTCCACAACTCGGAACGCTCCCTCTTAAATTCGATCCATATGGTTGTGATTTGTGCCTTGTCTGCTTTTTCACGCTACAGTAACGCCATGAAATTTCTGAATAGACATATCTCCACAGTGAATGACTCCCCGTGACCTAAGCCTTTTAGTCAATGATAAATTGAAAATAAGAGAATGAAGGATAGCATCGCTTAAGCTACAGTAAGATGGCTTTTATTAAGCTGCAAAGAGATGAGTATCCTCTTCCTGCATTTTCACGGTTAAATGAACACAGGGCTGAACGCTCGGTGCCGCATGTTATTCCCTCGCAGAAATTAATAAGCGTTTAGATCATGTTTCTCTCCAGTATTTATGCATGGGAACCATGATCCCCAAACCCCCCCCCCCCCCCCCCCCCCCCATCGGCTTTCAACTGGTCTGAATTAACTGGAAACATGTTTCCACCACCGATAAGTATCAGGTCACGAGATTACTTTGGATCTTAGAACGGCTACTTTTTTTATTTTTCATTTTGGACAGAAGATAAGAGGCGGTTGAGCAAACACGCCGAACCCGCAGCCGCCCCGCTGCCGACGGGAGGTCACATACTTCTGGTATTCCAACGACGGGAGTCCCACAGAAAGAACAACTTTTCAAAATTGATTTGATACTTCTTGACTTGATCCAACATGTTACTAGTTTGACATTAGACATAATATGTTTGTACAAGCCCGAAGGTATAAACACCCAAATGGATCCTTCAAGGCCCGATTGATATCGAAGAAATGTAATTCTATACTCTGCTGATGGATGCCAAAGATGCATTATAACGATTACTGGTAAACTGGCATGTAGAACACTTTTAATAACGCTCTAAATGCTAAAAGCTTTGAACTTTTCTGCCCGCTGCACCGTAGTTAATGGTGCTTAATGAAATAATAGATGGCTGCGATTGACCACTGCAGAATACTTATCAGGGGCTAATTGAAAACATTGAGCCACACTGAAAACTTAGAGCATACTGTACACTTTGGGAGGTAATTAAATGTGCATTTGTGTGTGTGTGTGTGTGTGTGTGTGTGTGTGTGTGTGTGTGTGTGTGAACTGTATAATTTTAATTTTATAAAAAAGGCTGCAACAAATTCATTGATTAATCCGTCAATTTACTTTCCTGATAAATTGATGAATCATTGTCTGTAAAATGTCAGAAAATACAAAAACAATATATATATTTTATTTGCAATGATAGAAAACAGAAAAGCAGCAATTAAAGGGCATTTTCGCTTGATTAAAGATTTAAACAATTAATTTATTGTTCAAATTAATGCAGACTAATAGATTAATTGACTAATTGATTCAACTTTTATTTTTATTTTGTCTTAGTCCTGTGTCAAATGTGCTTGTTAGTTCTATTATTCACTTTTTCTTGTGTCAAATTTAAATTGATTGAGATTTTAATTCTAGATTCTAGTCTCTAGTCTAGATCTAGCCAAAATATCACCTTCTATCTTTCTCCCAAATATCAAGGTTTGATATTTTACAAATACATGTATGTAGAACTCTTAAACGTGTTATTACCTAACATGTTCCCACTAACGATAGCATCTATGGGTCACGGTCCGCCATGTTGGTCCAGCAGGTGAGGAGGTGGGCGGTCCTCAGCTGTTTTGCATCACAGATAATGAGTTGCTCTCTGACCCCCCGGCAGTCCATCCCAGTGGGAAAGTGATCGATGAGAGCCTTATCTGGTGTCGGTCTTTGCATTATGGCTCTACATCTGGAAGAGAGATCAGGGCTTTTGCGTGGACTTTTGGATGAGGACGTGACCAGACTCTATTGCTTGACGTGTTCCTGCCAAGCCACCAAAGTTTCTCACTTCCTCCACAAGTTTCCATCAGGGGAAAAACAGCCTCTGAAGTCTGACATGTCACGGTTTTGGTGATGTATGAGCTACAAGACAGAGACTTTTTAAAAAAAAAGAAGAATGTGCTATTCGTGTTTTTTCCTCTTCCCCTCGTATATGTCCCCAAACATTAAAATGAATATATATTTTTTTATTTTATTGCAGCCATTAGGTTGGAGAAGATAACAACAAATTTTATGTTGGCATTGGGCTAACATCAGACATAAATTTTACCTACTTATGTCTGTCGGGGCCCTTCCTGTGTCAGAGGCCTCTTACTGCATTCCCAAGATGACCCCCCAGTGATTTACATCTGCTCTTTTCAACCATTTTTTCAGAGCAAGGCTTTCGGTAAAAAAAAAAAAAGACTATTAGCAGCATGTTAGTGGCTGCCTTCTTGCTTTCCCCTCAGCGCTCTGAAATGGTCCTCTGTACCGTCGAAGAGTCCCACGGGCACAGTCGTGACAATCGATGATCTTAACAAGAGCAAATCGGCTCGGCCAGCTCCGTGGTAACGGACATAAACATTCATCCAAAAAGAGTTTATTTCACAGGACGTATTTCATATATAAAATATGCAGACGGAGGCAAAATTGGCAGAAAACATTTGCTTTCGATTCCGACTTCGGCTTCCGAAAAACACATCTCAGTGTGTTCTAAATAAATAAACACAGTAGAATAATGAGCATACATGCATTCATTACGCATATGCCTCAGGCCCAGCAGGGAGCCTCGGTCCTTCTGCCGCAGCTCCCGTCTTCATCAGTGACTCTGCTAAGCCAAGTGAGTTGAGGACCATGACTATCAGTAATTAGCTTTCTGGGTTTAACAGCATGCATGATCACCAGATCCGTCCTGCATCCAGGGCCTGCTGGCAAAACTAAAGGCTCCCCAGGCTGGATTTTCCAAAGTTGTCTGTGCTCTGTTTCTGTAATAAACCTAATTTGTTGTCGTGCCTTGTTAAAGTCCAAATAAAAAGCCTGATTATTTTGTTCTTGGAAAAATAAAAGGTGCTCGTTGCACAGCGTATGCTGGATCTGGGTATGACTCATAAAACAGAGTGCTGCATGTGATTAGGGATTTATATGCGAGCCGGTACGGTGTTATTGCTGATTGTGTGCATTGTGTGTTTTGTTGATAGCACACTGGAATGCATTATGCTCTCTTTGTGTGTGTGCGTGCTCTTGCATGCACTCATGAAATTTATAAAGTTGGGGGGGGGTTCAGATTTTTTCCCCCCCTTCGAATCAAAGAACCTCATTGAACCAACCTTCAACAACACACACACATTTACAAAAAAAAACTGTCTCACCACTGGCGCATCTAGATTCAATTACGGCTTCACATTAAGTCCCCAGCAGGAGGCCTGATTGGAGCTGTTGCACAAAGCATCGTGGGGGTCGAGTGAGAACGAATTCAGGCTTTTTTATGGTCTTATATCTACATCTAGTGTAAAATCTCATGACATTTAAGGATATATATTAATACGCCAACATCTGTTCAAAGCATACCTATAGTTTAAGATCACGGACATTAATGTGATGCTTATTGTGATTAATTGCATGTGTCAAGGTGGAATAAAAAGTGAACTTTTACAATCAAACTGTGGTGCACAGTTTTAGAAAACCGGCAGTGATGTCATGTATGCAATCGAGAAACACTAATGACGTCCATTAAACGCTTAAAGAGATGCGCCTCACAAACGTTTCAAAGAATTGGATTCATATGACGTATAGTATTCACGGAGGCACATCGCTTCATTAATCGTCCGTCATCAGGTTTGAAAAAAAAAAATTCATTACAGCTAATTACAGACAGTAAGAGAGAGAAAAGAAATCACCTCATAAAGCATATCCAACCAGATTACACGGCAGCACAAGCCGAATATTCGTTGTAATTATTGTGACAGTAAACATAGCGTTGTGGTGAGGAGAATTTACATTCTCACTGATCCAAGGAAATTAGATTTAAAGAAAAAAAGAACAAAGTTACCAAAAATGATTTATCTTCCGACAACATATTAGATGAGATAAAAACAACTGGTGTGTGTTCATTTTGGATCCAACCAATCAGGTGCTTGTTGAGGGGCTGAATGTGAAAAAAATAAATAAATAAAAGGGCCTCTATGGGCCCCCTACCACATAATGAAATATCCACATGTTCTACTAATTTGGTTTTATTGGGCTACCTAACTGGGCTTGCATTTCACTGTTGTGTGAAAAAAAATAAACACTGAACAGAAATAAGGTACCAGAGCAAAACCACTGCCATTACCCCCCACCACCTTCTGTCTCCCTTGTTTCTTCAGTCAAGGCTACATAGATGCTTTTCCAATTAGGCCCATAGAGTAGAGGAGTCTAATATATATTCATGGTCGGCATGACTGACAGAGGAGCGATGATAATGATCACGATATGAGCTGAGGAAAGCAATTACAGTCACCTCTACCATAAATAGTAATTGCAAAAAAACTCTATCATTACAAAAGAGAAAACACTCACGACACAGCTGGCATTCAGCGGAGAGGAGGGGAGGTGGAAAGGAGGCGACTTTTTTTTCTTCTTTCTTCTTCTTTTTTTAATGAAAGGAGTGTTTGCCAACTTTTCCCAACAAGCCGTTCAATAAGCACTTCAAATGAGTGGCCATGTAGATGTGTTATTGACTCTAATCACTGATCAGTCTTTTAGTGCTTTCTCTGAAATTGACTTTCTCTCCACAGTTTTAAACGGTGTGCAAACAGTAACGGGAAACCGAGTCAATTACACAAGTAACTGTATGTTGGTAATTACTTTATTCTGGAGGAAAATGTGGCGGCAGCCTTCGCTCTTCCTTTATATTTTGCACACTAAACCTAAAACCGGGCGTCTGGGTCTGTGCATATCTGAATGCATCGGCGTGTGTGTGTGTGTGTGTGAGAAAGTGCACACCTAATATGCGCATGCACTGTGTGTGTGAGGGTGGAGGGGGAACAGTGGGAGCGTGGAGTTTAGGGGGTATGATTTATAGTGCTCTGCAGGTTATAACTCATTTCAAACAGAATTTCCTGCCTGTGTGATTGCATCCTTCCGTAATGCCCTTGACTGGATGGAAAGCACAACCGATGTTCCATGTCTAAAGACAGACATTTTTGGGTGTGACTTTTTGGATCCTCGCTTATAAATTACCCGCCTTACGAGGCGAGTCGATTGTCCCATGAAGACTATAACGAATCCCATTCTCGCATCGCGGGATAAAATGTCGGCAAATGATTTGGGGCCATTACCGAAACATCGCGGCGGCAAAATTATTTATGGGTCAAAAAATGGGACGACTGGATGACGGTCCAATGAATCAGAGGGCGATGACGGTCTGTAGCTCTGACCTTATAACCAGTCTTACAACGGGTCACGTTTAACCGAGGACAAATCTCAACAACCCCCCTAAAAACGCAGAGGAAATAAAAATGGTAATTAGACTAGTGAAGTTAAACATGGAAAACCATTTACTCTGAACTGTCCCAGGAGGTCAACTTTTTTCTTTTTTTCTTGCGCTACCAGTAGCCAATGGGAGAGAAACCAATGTGAGCCAGGTGATTTTATTTGCGGTAATTAAAGGCTAATTTAGCATCCATAAATAAAGCCAACCTAGTGCTTAACCGCGTTGGCGGATCTCACCATCCTGAGGCCTGCAGCTGCGAGTTATAAACAGCAGAGAGAGAGAAACACTCACCAGGGAAGAACTTGACCAAGTGTGTGCATGTGTGGATCCACGTGCACGATGTGAACATGCATAAATAGTACTACAGTACTAAGAAAAAAAAGAGTCAGCGCATTAGGGAGAGGCAAGAAAATGAGAGGGTCTTACCAGAAACATCGTGTCCTCCCTTTCTGTGATCATTAAATTGTTTTAATGAATGCAGGTCAAAGTCTGCACTTAAATTGGATGTCTTTGATATAATAACTCTGCCTCACAAGCTGCGAATGTGGGTCTGCAGAGGGCTGAGGGTGCTCTGAATCAAGTTGAACCATTTATGTGGGGGTTGTTTTTTTTTTGTTTGTTTTATATGCTTTGACTCTGACATACGCTGAACCTTATGGAGCACACACACACGCACGTACACACACACACACACACACACACACACACACAAACACAGAGAGAGTATGGCACTCCATGAATCAGCAGTATGTCTAATTCCTCAGCACATTACAGAGAGGATGGCCTTGTACGACTCCGAACGAAAGGCCCTAATGTCCCACTATTGATTTTCCCTCCCTTAAATTGTACTTCATTTATGGCCATGTCTACCCCCTTTTTTTCAAACAAGAAAAAAAAAAAAAAAACACGGGGAAAAGACAGAGACAGAAAAGAATGTAAAAGCAGGTGGACGGACAATACGGTAGACCAAACAGCTGCGGGTGAGAGAAAAGCTATCCGTCGGCCCTGTTTTCATAATAAGATATGCTTCAACACGTCCAAAAGCAGAGGGAGCTGCCGTATATGACAGTTTATGAAAGTTTTTTTTTAAATATGATAAAGGCAATATCAGACATCTCGGAGTAATAAGTCGGCGATAATGGCCAGTTTTTCTCTGGCTTTATTAAAGAAAATATACCGGTCTGTCCCGCCGAGTTCCCTTTTCGCTGAAGGCTCAAACATTCATGCCGTGTCCTCCTTTACTTAAAACTGCCTTTTTCTGTCCAGGAAAGCCAGCCTCAGCTTTGCCACACAGTTACGCAGTGGCACACTTTCACCCTGGCACACCCCCGAGACATCTCATCTCTCCGCTCCTGCAGTTGGAAGGTTAAATGCGTTGCACGGGGGCTGACGCCGAGGAAACAACAGTGCATGTTTAACCCTTTTGGCTCCGACATTTTAACCTCTGAGAATACACTACTGCAACTGTGCAATAAGAAAATAAATAATAATTCAAGACTTAGGGGCAGGAGCATGACATAGTACGTCTGTGTGCTGCAGATTGTCCTCCACACTGTAACTGGACTTTGTTGAGCAGCAATTTGTCGGCCCAAGATGCTGTGCTATGATATCGAACACCCCTGACCTTTTCCTACAGCATGTGCTACGGAGTAGAGTCGCTCGAAATATGACGCTGGAAAAACTATTTCTCTGCAGCTAAAGAGTACAGTAGTGTTTATCGGGGATATATAAAACAAAATAAAGATTGGGAGAGCTTAAGGGAGAGCGAATACGATGTGTGAGCACACGTCTGTGCGTTTCCTCGTGTGTGTGTGTGTGTGTGTGTTTGCATGCATGTGTCTGGCTGCATGTGGGGGAATGGGTGCAATGTCGCCTACAACAACATTTAGCGCAAGTTTGAATGACCCCTAAAAGCTTGTGTGAGGTTATGTATTATTTGGACAGCCTAGTCCAATTTAGCCAGTCATATCTCCATCTGCCTCGCTCTGTATTTACCTCGGACGGGAATTGAAAACTGAGATAGGCCAGCTGTATGCATTTAGAAGTACGGCAGAGGAAGGCCGAGCCAGCTGCCCCCCCCTGTCCCCTAGCTTTGCCCCCGTTAGCGTGCCAATTTGTCTCCCCCATCCACCATATACCAAGTCAAACAGTGTGCCTCCTATGTCACTGGAAGTCTAGCACAGTCAGCAGGTTGATTCATTACCTGATGCTCATACTGTGATGGGTTCGGAAAATTCTAATGCAAATAAACATTTTGCAATACACCTGGAGACGTGTTGACGTTACCTGTTACATTTGATTAGTGACTGTGGGATATGAAACATGGCCACACCCATGACTTTGAAGGGGGGGAAGTGAGAGTGACTCAACCAGACTGTCACTCAGAAACGCAGATTGACTTCATTTCGTCTCTGAAGTTACTTGCCAGAATATAAAAGGTCAACGCAATTTTCATTTGTGGTGCTTATGAGAAATTACTGAAAATATTCATGAGCAACAGCTCATTTCACAGCTTATACTTTAAAGAAAGAAATGCCTGTTCAAACACACCTTTTCTGGAAATATGTGTTAAATGAAAAGAAAATACATTCAGATTACATCACATTAGGTTATATGACAAATTCTGTGCCTCCATCCAAAGAAAACCCAGAAACATACTGTACATTTCAAACCCAAAGCATGCCAACGGGTTAATGTGAGCAAATATGCGTTTGTAATTTGGGTGAAATGACCTTTAAAATATCGTCTTAAGCTTCGCAGCAAGTTTTTTCTCTTAATCTCCATCAAGTCCCTGCAGTATTTCTCCATTTTATAATTGCTTATTAATGATTAGTCAAACCAAACTACTACATGATGACTACTGCCAAGAGCCATCATGTCCAATCCGTGCGCCCTCTTTTGCACACAGAGCATGCATTTGTCTCCGATATTCTCTGTTTATTTTCCCCACTCCATTCAGGCACAAAAGGTCAAACCACTAAGTGATTACCGAACAACTCAGCACAGGTGTCTAAAAAAGAAAAAATCCTCTGGAAAAGTGTGTTTACGCAGCGGTGGGATGCATGACATATTTTGCCCTGCAGTGAGCACACAAGTGTCACACGCAATATCGCGAGTTCGCGTTCCTCGCCGCACAGAAACTACGAGCTAAAGCCAAATAATGTCAACACAATGCAAACAAATGGAGCCCGCCGACGCCGAGGCTGACACGCAAGGTCTTCCGTCATTGTTGCTGCTGCTGCTGCTCGACACGTCTCACCCCAAAGCGTGTGCAAATGTGTGTGTACTTTACTTGTGCGTTTGTGGGAGAGCGATACAGAAGCAAACACAATGAGAGAAAAACGTGGCGAGGGGTTTGCGTGTCGAAAAAGCGAGACAGGCTGCGGCGTGACATTTCTGCTGAGCGGTGGTCACCCCGCGGCGGTCGCCGGTGACGCACGTGTGACAGAAAATGCCACGCTGTTGGTCAATCTAACCCTAACCTAATCTAACTCTGCCGACGCTCGCAGTTTTCTGAAGGGCTGCCGCGTGAAAAACAAAACAAACACCCACATCTCCCAAAGCACTCGAGGCACAAGTCATTAACCTCCCGGCGTACGTCCACCGAAATCAACCTCTGCAGAATAATCCGGGGGTTTTCATTCTTGACGGAAACGCTCCCGCCGCGATCGTTCGCCTGTTCGGAGAGAGGATGAAATCTAAGAATCTGACCAATCCGTCCAACATCACTCTGCCCCCGCCACCTCGTGCTGAATATTAATCAGCGAATGTTCCCAGTATCAAGCTGGCATCCGATCCAAACAGATGATGGATGGCGCACCAACTGGGCTGTCTCTCCCCTTTTTTCTTTCCTCCCTCTCTCCCCGCTTCATCCAGATATGAGTAAATGATTTATTTTTGGACTATTTCCTCCTATTGACTGTCATTTAACGTTATTTACTTTTTCTCTCCCTCACTCTTCGCCTCTATACGCTCCAATCGTTTGCACTCGTTCTCAATTGGTCTCTATAGCTGTTATTCTCCTCTCCAATTGTATTGGCCGTCCTTTATCTATTGACATAATAACACTAAAGGGCCTTCTGTCATTTTTATCGCAAACTAGCACTTCATGCTCCAAAACGAACTCTACTTTGAAATGAACCTAAAGTGTAAATCCTGTCACGGATAATTACTCATTATGTTGCTAATGAAAGGGAATTCAAATGCTCAGAGACCTTTCTAAAAACGGATTACTGTAATCTAAAGGTTCTACAGAGGGATAAAGGATCCAAACAAGCGATGGAAGTGTTTCGGACAAATCAGTTGGATGCGTTGTAAATATTAAGAATACGGCCTACAAGCCAGAAATGACATCGCTGCGAGAGAAAGTGCAAAGTAAGTCAAAAGGTAATTCCCCCATAGAGGCATGTTATAAAGACTGAACTCAAGCTGCAAAGGAGTCTTTATTCCTTACTGCATGCAACTAAAGCTACATTACATTTGCACTGTTGGCATTCGATTAATATGTCGTATTTAAAGAGGGCTTATCTCCTCAAGCAGGTACAAAAAAAAACAAAAAAAACGTCCCCCCCAGAAATATAACCATGTTTTCTATGAAAGATGAGATATAAAGCAATAACAATAAAAGAAAGTTTTGGTGACACTTTGTTTTATCTGCTCGCTGTCATTCCCGTGCCCTCTGCAGGCGTTTCTTCCACGCCTCCCCGAATTCCTCCACAAACCTGATTATTTTCTCAGCTTTGATAGGTGACTAACTTAAAGAGGGTGAAAAAAAAAAAAAAGATTAAAAGGAGAGAGAAAAAATGAAACCCATCAGAGTCGTTTATGGCTGTGACCTTTCGCTGCTCAGGCTCACTTTTTATCCCTCAATCCCAGCTCCGGACTCATTAGGAGCAACGCTTTTACTCTGACATGTGGAATTCTTCACACACATCCGCATGGATACAAATGGGCATTCCAGGGGCTGTGGTGGTTATTAGTTTGGCATTGGGAGCGGGAATGACATCATGAGGCAGGCGGCGGTAAACACCCTTGATTGGTGGACAGCTGAGACTGCCAAGAGAGCGGGGCGTCAGTGCCGGTGGTCCACAGCTTCTCGCTAGAGTGCTGCCCAACGGCGACTGAAAACGAATAAGTAAAAGTTTCACTCTCCGCTGAGGTCGAGCGAGCATGTGTTAGACTGCTGGGACTGATTAGGAGCGCTTGGGCTTGTTGTGTTTGTTTGAACGGAGGAAACTCACATCCCCAAATCCTTTTTACACGACAACCTTGTCTCGTGCATCGCAAAAACACGGGCCGATGTTTGGTTTTCAAAATGAAACACACATTGGGGTGTGTGTGCTGTTCGGGTACTTTTTTTTTTTCAATTTTAGTTTGAAAAGAGTGCATGTGTGTGTGTGTCAGCACACTACATTAGCACATTTGAAGGGATTCTTTAAGCCAGGCTTGCAGCCTTTTGCAGTTGAGTAAAGTATAATTGTGTTGTCATTTTCACAACAAGCTTATCCTGCAGCAGCTTAGTGCGCTGGAAGAAAGCCAAGAGAGGTGTTACATACTGTACACAGCGTTATGGTGATCAGAGCGGCACTGCGAGACGGAGTGTGTACACATACAGTATAAACATGCACATTTACTGCATGTGTATAGTTTTTTATGTATATGTACAGTATGTCTTTTAATAAACAGAGACAATGCATACAAATAATATGTTATATAGAAACATATGCATTGAATTTAGTTTTAAATTCAGAGTTTTTGGTATTTGAATGATATAGGCCTACAATATAAGAAATTGTTAAAACAAGAGAGGAAAAAAATTTGAAATCATGAACTCATCGTTATGTCATTTGGTTAACAATGAAACACAAAAGCTGCAACTTATTATTTATTTCATTATCTGTTACTATGTCAATCATTTAGTTCAGTTAAATATAATAATATAAATATGACAGTTATTAAGAATTACCCTCATAATATCACAGAGAAGATGACAGCTTTTTTTCAAAGCTTGATGATAAAATGATGTAAAACAGAGAATTGTGGTTAGCTACTTATACCAGTACAAGAATATGATATATAGGCAAAAGCATGTGTAAAAAAACCCTCACTGTTAGGTAAGAGAGAATATAGAAGAAGAAAAGAAAAGAATATGATGATAAAGAGTGGATATGATGTTACTGCGGCATTTAATTTGACGCTGGCGGCCACTGTTTTTCAGGTTAAACACTGCTATGTTAAGCAGCTGTGGTTGGTTTACTTTAACCAGCCGGTTCACCTTTCTGTTGAAATGAAAGTGAGGGAGAATGCATAACAGATCCCACATGCCAAAACAACAAATGAAGGGGAATATTTTGCAGAAGATAAGATTCCTAATACGATGGATGATGCATGGAACTGAACAAAGCCACTGCTTATGTTCAAACAAGCGATTACTGGAAGAGACGGTGCCCTTTTATACAACCAGGCAGTGTGCCTTCGTTTTAAAGAGAACTAAATATAACCAGGGAAACATATTGTCTATTGAATTGCACGGAGCTAAAAGAGAGGCCAAGAGTTTGTTTTTCCAACCTCTGGCTTTGCAGAACTTAAGGAAATGTATGCTACGAATCATTTCCCCAAAATCTTGCCATATTTCTGCCTTGAAAGACACTTGGTACTCCTCTCGGCTTGGAAGTTGGAAATATAATCTTTCATCCGTTGCCTGCAAAAACAGTCCCAAGTCTGAAAGTATCTGGATAGACTTTCCCTCTGTTCTCAGCCTCGGTAAGGTTTGGGGAGTTCAGCAGCCGTCTGCTTGTGTTGGTGTGTTATCCTTACATTTACGTGGCCGTGTAATTGTTGAATTTAGCAGTGTGTTCATTCATTAGTGAGTGCTTACCTCCCTGGTCCCTCTCCTCATCTCTCTACATTAGCTCTGACAGTAATGACTCGCCAGGCCTAACCTCTTAACTGGCCTGATGCATGCTTGTGGCAAACCCACTCTAGCTGCCCAGCTAAAATGGAAACATGCCGTTTCAGTGCTTCACTTTTTTTTTTTCCTCCGTCACCCGCCTCCATTTCCTTTGCTCCTAACCATTTCTTCCTTTTATTTTAGAATGTAAAAGCTGGGAATCAATCAATCAATCTAAGGCATCATTTGTTCACCTTTTAGCGACATGTGGCAAAGCATACTAATTAATGTATTACTAAGCCAGCTTCCAATAACCTTTAATAACCTCACTTCTTGTATTTGAAAGTGCTTGTGGTAAACAGAATATTACAGAAAACACATTTATAATAAGCTGTTGATGTAAAAGTGCTGAATTCTCCTTTGATCAGATTGCATTATTCCTAAAAGCCTTAATTATTTTACTCAGCATGTTGTGTAGTTTATGCAAAGAGGACAAAATCCGTTACAAATGAGTTTATCAATATCTAAAAAGTCAAATGGTGTACAGGCAGGGTCAATAAATACAAACAGTGTTCTACTAAACTGGAATAATGAAACATAAGGTGTAAATGTCTGAATGAATTCGGATTTTCACATCTATGTGCTTTAATGCAATAAAGTCCAGCCAAAATCGCTGCCACGTTAATGACAGAGGTCAGGGAAAATAACAGGATGTCTTCTCATCCAAAGCATACAGTATGCACGCTCTTCATCTAATAATGAATCTGATAATAACTATAAATGGAGCACAAACATCTGTGAGTCCCGAGCTCACGGCCCAATTGAGCTCCTATTAGAGGAGGTGGAAAGTGAAATAGGCCGCCGTGTGAAATGACTCCATCAGCATGGATAAAGACATCATACCTCGACAAATGTTTTCATTTCTGGGGATGATCCTATCAGAATCCCACTCAGGCTGGAGCCAATAAAATGATCAATGACTCTGCAGTTTAGTTGAGATTTTCCACCACTTTCATGAATTTCAACCACCAGCACTGAACATAAATATATTTAAGTAAGCATCCCTGACATAAATGTGTTATTTGCTGCTTGCGTTTAGCTTCAGAGTGCAGCAGATTCATTTTTTTTCCGTAATCAGAAATGCAGTACACTTTGGATTCGCAGGAACATATTCATGAGAGACTTTTGGCTCTCAGGGCTCTTTTAGTCTCACTCTATCCAGAGGGCGAAGAAGATACACGAGTTGGGCTATGTGATTCCTGACTGGACTGCAGAGATAAGAGGGCCCAAATAAATCTGCACCCTCCCCAATGGGTTCCAGTGACAGTGGAAATAAAGAGGTTTTGGTCGGCCAGCCAGATGACTGACGTCTTGGTGCCGTTGCCACCTCAGTGACCAGCAGATAAACCCGGGATTAGAGGGAGAGAGCATTAGACTGCTGCACACATCCACTCACACAAAATAGAATAGCATAGTGTGTCCTCACACCAAAAAAAAGACCCACACATATTCATTCACAAACTCGCACACATTTTCACACATTCGTGCCTGTGGCACATTATACTCGATTCCAAATCAATCAGGCTTCAGAATTATGATTCACACTATTTCCCAGAGATCCTTGAGAGCATTGGTTCAGCAGCAGGAATACGATCCTTCGCTGGCTTCTCACCAGGTTTGCTGGAATGCACAGCCAAGCAGGAGCTACCTGGGAATGAACCCAGCTCTTTGTGGTAGCCGGTGACCATTTTATTTTTTTTTACCTCCCCTCGCCACCCGTGCACCCCAGATATCATTATTTATCTGAAATGTTAGGCTGCTACAGACTTGGATGAAGCCAAAGGAGAAGAAGAAGAGAAGGAAGACAGAAGGGAAAGATGAAGGGAACGCCAGAGCAGAAAGTGGAGAGATGCTATCGGTGGATCAGAGATTCAGTTCGAGCGGTGGACCTCTCTGCGTTGTGAACTCCTGGCGGTCTGGCCTGAAAGGATTCCAATCTGTCTGTGGCCTGAGGTAAGACATCCAAAAAGGAGATAAAGCCAGTGGACAACTTTATAATGCATACTCCTGTTTCCTATGTAGACTGAGAAACAGAATGCTGCAGGTTATTCCCAGTGCACTGCCATTTGAAACAGGACAGTCTGACCTTTTGAGCGGGTTATTTATCTGGACACAAACTCAAGATCAAGATTCAGTCTTTTAACTCCTCAATTTGGGTTAATTCTAGCATCCAGAATATTTGTTTTTAAACAGAATACAAAGTGGAACCAGTGTGTTTAAGTGCCATTTAAGCACATTTTGATCATTATGGGGATAATATGAATCAACTATTTTGGCCAGGAGCAGGGTCATTATCTCAAAGACTTTCAGACTTCTTTTTGTAAGCAGAGACGATGCCTCCTGTTGGCCAGAATGCACGTTTGCATGGTCCTGACAAAATCAGCACATTCCTTACAATATCAACCGAGCTAAACCTAACTAGCCATTGACTGAGGCATGCCATTACAGCAGCGTACATAAAACATGAAAACAACCCTATTTCCTCCAATGCATGGTCTCGTTTTGAAGACCTATGAGGTGGCCGTGCACACAAAGCTCTACGGATGTAATGCAAACACCACGCACCCATGAGAGACGCAATCATCATTAATGCGGTTGCTCTAATTAAATCAGCGGTGCATACTGCTGAGCCAGCTGCCGGTTGTATGATAGTTTTCCTGATGGCTTGTCTAGCAGGGTCTCTTAACCATCCGTCACGGCCCAAATGGATCGTGGGTCTGTTAAAGTTGGGTCCTCATAGAACAAGCACTGTATGCTAGGACATTTTTATGGCTCTAGTTTTCCCAGTCTGAAGGAGAGGCAGTTTGTTCGGATACAGACATCCCCTGGATGGGTCAGACGGTGCTGCACTCGTTCACACGTTAGATCAAATGTGATGTGTATGTATTGTTTCGATTTTGGGATATTGTAATGACATGTTAATCCCACGTGGGCACTGTGCCTTAAAAAGTAAAACACAGGCCTGGCTCTAGCACAACTTGGTGATTTAAAGCGTATACCAGTTTGGGGGAGAGCTCATCCTTTCACTCACCATTTGCATGGCGTTGCTGTTGGCTGGCTGATTATCCCTTGAGGATAATGTGGTGCAGTTGTGCGAGAGCTGCACCCTGGAGAATGGCCCTTATCTTCAATGGCTCTGCAAAACTCCAGCTGTTTTTTAATTGGTTGCCGGAGTGGGTGAACAACAAGTACCTCCCAGCAGTGCTCCGTTCGGTGATGGAGAAGCAGTAATGCGTGGCACGTGGCCAGGAACGCCTGGGTCAATAGAAGAAACACTTGCTGCTGTGGTTTTCAAACTTTTTCTCTGGTGAAAGGAGGAGGGGGGAGGGGGGGTTACATAACATTTCTTCTCATTAGCTCCAAACTGATTCCGGGGCTGATTGACTAAAATAATCCAGCATCATTTATTTACTCAGATTTTGGCAATAAACCAACGAGGCATTCAGCTTACTTTTCCTGGTTGGATTTGGAGTTCCTAAGCAACACAGCGTGCACTACGACAAAGAAATACACTATTTTAGACTGTAAATAAAAAGCTGTTAAGTGCAATAATTAAGAGTAGCAGTTACATAAATCAGTAACATAAAAAATAAAATGTTAACTTGTTCTTTTATTCAAGGAATACAAGGAAAAACATTAACAAATTGATCACTAATACGACAAAATAAGTCAATGTAAAAAATCAAGAATAATTATAGTCTAGCTTTTTCTTTAGTTTACATCCACACAATGAAGATGATAAATCATAGTCACTAGAAACATCATCCGTGTTACTACAAAGGAATTCGAGAACCTGCTTCAAAGTGTCTTGTGACATACCTCGGGATGCTCCATATGTCACAATTTGTGGTACACTTGTCTGACGGCAACAAGACAACGGGATCACTGGTCGAATACAAATTGAGTGATAGGCACTCAGTGTTGCCCCTAGCACTCATTCCTGAGTGGCGTTTTCACTCAGGGAGAGACACCGAGTGATTGAATGACATTTATTGTTCGAGACTGCCGGTCTGTGCAAAAACTGTGTGTCCCCGTTCCCATAAACCACTAATAGTATTAGTTCAGTGCAGGAATGGCCGTTGATTTATTACACTTTTTTGCACAGAGGACTTGTTGTGGATGAAATAACCAGCCTTTTTCTCTCTCGTCTGCCTTCCGATGCCCTGGCGGGAGGCACTGATCCACCCTCGCCCCCCGGCACTGTCAAACCACCGAACTGAACTGTCACTTTAACTTTCTGCAAAGCACTCTTCGCTGCGGCGGAAGCTTTGTCCCCGGGCTTCAGCTGAGAGTTTCATACAGTATGGTGTCAGGGAGGCCATTCGCCACCTTGCATTCGAATCTTATTCACCTATTTTCTTTAATGTGTTATTTCTGTGGTTAGGTGGGTGAGAGTCTGCATTCACTCAAGGGATGCCAAAGACGAATTACAATACCGCCCCTAGTCAGTCACATGCACCCATGCAAAAGCTCAGCCAAATGTGTGCCACACACACAAACACACACACGCACACACTCTCTCTGGGAGGGAAGGTAACCAATTTCAAGAGGCTTGACACCTGCAGCCACTTTCCCCTTCTGTCTCTCTCTCCTGTCAAGCCACGGAGAAGAATTCATTCACAGTGAGGAAAGGAACCATTTGCAGGTCTAAAGAGAAGTTCCTGTCCTGGTTACACTCTGCCCTTGAGAGAAATAGTCATCAATTGCCTTGCAAAAGCTGGAAATCAACTATGGGCCTTACTTTAGCCATGCGGCAACCTCCTGAACCATTGTGGAAGTGCCTTTAAACGCCATAATTATTCATAGCCAGCAGGGGGCGACTCCTCTGGTTGCAAAAAGAAATCAGAACGTATAGAAGTCTAGAAGAAAATTACCCTAATTCTCACCTGAGTTATTACCTCAGTAAACAAGAGTTTGTTATCTAAATCATTAGATTCAGGTCTTCTTCAAAAACAGCATTATGTTCATTTGGTCAATGATGGTCCCATTTAGAGTTAAATTGATAATAATGTAGAGTATGCTTTAGGGCAGGGCTACTTTGGGATAGACCATGGGTCTCTACCACGCCGTTGTCAGACTTTTCTTAATGGAATATCAACAAGGGTTTTTTGCCAGCTGTCGGATGAATGGTCACACATTTCAAGCCAACTACTGTCTTACTGTTTTTTTAAATAGCAAGTTTGTTCTCGCCCTATTGATTGACCTGCTCCCAATGAATCAGCCGCGTTGTCGCCAAAACGCATTTTGTGATTAGCTTAACTAGAGAAAATAGCCAACAGCCGAGGGGACAGGCAGCGAGTGTGATAACTGACAGTGGCAGCGAGTGGCCCCGTCACGTAGCTGCTGATCGGACAGTGAGTTGACGGAGCGCCGCTGTGACTCTGGTACCACTCAGCTCTACAGCTAAGTGACGGGTCGGGTGCCTGCTCACCTTCCGCAGGCTGCCAACTCACTGTGCCAAGTGGACCTTTGTTGAATCTTTGGGAATCTGGTCAGACCGTTTTGATGCTCATCTATTCTTGTTACGGTGTGGATGCTTGGATCGCCCATAGAAGAGAACAGTTTTACAAGACACAAAAAAGTAGTAGTAAGTAGTTATTATCAGATTATTCATGAATTATTTTTAACTAGAATATGTTAAGTGGTTTTTAGTGTTTTTTTTCTTCGTGCTAATAACAGTTTGTCCGTCACAGCTCTCAGGAGTTCCTGAAATAAAGCGAAGCTGGTACTATATGAACATATGCTCAATCCCTTTATGAATGTTTCATTTCACCACTCTATGCCCTTAAAAACACTTGCCCTCTCCGCCTCAATCTGTGCGGCATATTGCAACATATGGCGAGTTTACGATGACTGTCCGGTCGCAGTCACCCGCCAATATCAGCCAGTTTAGAAGTGAGGACATGCAATCTGTCAAAGAGCTGATTACACTGCTGCTCAAAGCAGAAGCTTTTGTGCCATAATTGATGAAACGTATACACATGCTGAATGCAAAAAAAAACATGAAATGCACAAGGCAGATGGCAATGGGACTGAATAAAACAGCAGCAACGTAGACGTTGTTTAACTTTGAGTGTTATCATTGAGAAAAATCAATCAATGTTTGAGATGAACATGTGTTGTTTGTGAGATAACCGACGCGTTTGTTTATTGATACAAAATCACCAATTCTGATACTGGAGAAAATGTATTGTTTTTCTTAAAGATTGTACAGATTGAGATTTGTAAAAAAGGAATATTACACTCATGGCTTCCTCGTTCTGTTTCAGTGTTCCGACATCGTGGAACAGCGATGTTATCTTTTTACTGAAATGAAAAGAAAACAGTATTGTGCAAGGATCTGACTACCTAAAATAAAGATTATTCACAATGAAATGTCTTCTATGTCACCCGTGGAGCTGTGAACATCAACCATGGAACAAGATGTGGCCAAAGCACTTTGGCCCTGGCTGCAAACATTTCAGTGGAAGAATTACATCCCATCTGTTCTGGTGCTTATAATTAGTGGAAAATGCTGAGGAGGGAAATCAATCTAATTTGACCAAACAGCAGTAACAAACAGAGTATTACTGACAGGGGTACAACTGAAAGCAATATCCACGGAGTCTATGATAACTAGGAAAATGCAGAGTGCAGATCTCTGCCAGGTGTGTCCGCAACGATCGCTTCAACGTCTGATTGAATAAATAAAAAGCACAATTGTCGAACCCCCAGTTATGCCATATATATCTCTGCACATACACTTGCAATGCGCGCACACACACACACACACACACACACACACACACACACACACACACACACACACACACACACACACACACACACACACACACACACACACACACACACACACACACACACGCGCGCGTTGATGGGAAAATGGATCAGAAATACTCCTGGACTGACATTTGTGGCTTACCTAGGCGTGCAAATCTGACTGAAGTAGCTGTTGATCACTTGCATCCCCTGCCGGCCGGTAAGAGGAGTCAGCAGTGAGTGCTGGTATCAATTAGTTTAGATAACACATGTTTTCAAACAGTGTGGGGGGGGGGGGAAAGCACACTGTCAATCAATTGTGCTCACTTTATTAATGTTTCAGTGCTCAAACATCCATTCTTGAATGTTGCTTGACAAACCTGTCAATGAGATCTGACGCCTTTGCAATGATCTAAACATATAGTTATCGAATCTCATGTATATATTTAAACGTGCCAACATATGCTTTCGCTCCCTCGTGCAGAGGCGGAGGAGGTCTGCGCCTCATGTTTAATGCGTTGAATCGAATGTGTAAATAAAACACCGTCTACCTCAGGTGGTGACTGCTGCAACTTCACAGCTTCATTTTTATCCCTGCGTTCACCTCTCTTCGCTCTTATAGCCTCTTATCAAAGCGGAGAGGGGATACTCCTCTCCCTCATCATCAATCATAGGAGCCCCTGCCCCATCACCCTGCTGGCAGAGGTGTGCTGTGCCGGGTGCCATTATTTTGTTCTGTTTTGTCTGTTGCATTAGACCGGTTCTATTTTTGGTACTGAAGGTCTTGTGGGGTTGGTACGCAGAGCAGCTCCACGGCAATCTAGGTGAATGTTTACTACCAGAGATTCAGGAAAACCTCCCCCTGAACTTTGGTTTTACTGTAACCCTTGAAAAATCTCAAAACAGGGACATTTATCTTCTGGATGTGAGGGCCTATGAATCATGTACAAATATCTGAAATTCAAAAAAAAAAAAGGTAGAGCTATAGTAGCTTCCCAAAAACCTGTGATTAGGTACATTTCAGTATCACAAGAGCAAAAGCAGACTAAGGCGCAGACCTTATGGGAGCTCAGTATCTAAAAACATTGACTTAGTATTTAAAAATAATTAGAAACCTATAGACTAGGTTATTAATTTGATAAAGTATCAAATTTTGAGATATTTTGAGAAAGTTTCTCTTTTTTTGTGACTGGCATGAATGGGCTTCCATACCCACTTTTGAGTTGTAGCTTGAAAACCTAAACATCATCAAACTATCACCATGTGGATATAGGTTTACCTTGGTGATAATAAGTGTGAGCAGGTCAAGAGTTCATGATGAAACGAAGAACTAAAACCAAAGGCTTCACATAAACCTACTGCTTTCATGTGGATTTGCTCATTCTTCTGCCAAATATAAGCATCAACATAAACCTCACCGGTCGAAAACAAAGTGCCCAGGTAATAACGGGAAACATCTCAAAGCAAGCAACGACCAGGAACAACAAGCTCACATTTCCTTACCAGTAAATCATCGGCATGAAAGCAGCTCGGCGGGCAGCAACAAACGCAGCATCGCCACTAGAAGCCATTCAAGGGGGCCCGTGGAGGCGGATACATTACAGCAGCCGGCAGACCACCAGGAGGACGAGCAGATTCCCCGGGGAGGCCTTTGACACACGGACAGCGGCGTCAGCAGCGAACGCAACACACGTAGCCATAAGTTAGCATGAACAGGTACTTAGCTTGTTGGAAGTGGAGCGGCGACCCTTTGAACGTGTCAGTCAAAGAGTGACAGCTGAACTGACGTGTGGTGAATCCTAGCAACAAGAGCGAGGACGGCTTTTTTTTTTTGGAAAGAAGGGGAAAAGCTTCAGTGTGACAGGAGGCTTGTTAGCAGCAGAGTAGGTACATGAGCGGGCCGTTGACAGCCCGGTTGAAGACACCGCGGTGTGGAAAGATGCGCGGGGTGTAGTGTAGCCTAGCCTAGCCTAGCCTAGTTTAGCTTAGCCTAGCCGAGTCTAGCCTGCTGCTGCTGGAGGTAAAGTCATGTGAGCTAACTGACATGTAGCCTGACAGACCATCATGCAACAAGTATTGCATTCAGGCAATCAGATGCACGTAGCCATAGTTTTGTTATTAAGAATTTCATTGATGTGCTGGTTTAGTTATTTATTCAATATTGTAATATTTTATTTCACAGACCTGCTAATGTTTAATGTTATAAGCACAATTACTTTTACTTTTCTGCACACAATATTGTACAAAAACAATTAAAAAATGTATAAATAACGAACGAAAACAACGTAAAAAAAATGTGTGTCTTTGTGTCAAATGTGTTATCCTTTGAAGCATTAGTTATCAGTTATATTGTAATTGAATAGCCATTAAAATGCCTGTATAAATGTTCATGTATATTTTTATATAGTATTATATTAAAAATAGTTTAATAGTATAATGGTTTTGAGCCCAGTTTCTCAATTACAACCCATTACAATTCTAGTTAAATACATCACAATATACAGTTGAATCCCAGATCAGCTTTATAAAAACAAATACCTCGCATTTCGCGTTTCATTTGTTCCTTTTCAGACGATGAGGTGACGCAGTGCAATTGACATGTCATCAGTCCCTTTCACGGCTTCTCAAATTCATGCTTATTGCACAATGCAAAGTCTCCAATTCACCTGACTTACATGTTTGTGGAACGTGGGAGGAAACCAGATCACCCAGAGGAATATACACGTGAACAAGTTCTGCCACATTGTGACCCACATAAACTTTGCATTGACTTGGATATGCTGTATTAACGTCTTCACAGACTATTATTTAATGGTCCTGTGACCTGACCTGGATCAGTTGTCCTATTCTCAGAGGCTTCACACGTAGAAAACCAGAGATGATCTTATAGCTCGCAGCCTTAGGGAAATCAGGTAGTGTTCTGTTCAAAAAGCCAGAACACAGGACGTGCCTGGAAGGAGTCAGAGAGGCATGAAATCCCAATGTTACCCTTCCTGTTACAGTGAGCAGACCAGGTCCAGCGGTCATCTCTGCCTTACTAAGATTAATGGCTCGTCTTGCAGGTTGGGTTCCCATTACGTAGTTTGTCCGTCGCTGCCTCGTTACGGACACATCTTTCACTGTCAGACAGCAGAAGAAGGCAGTCGAACGGTCATACCCCTGCAAAAGTAGCTCGCATAAACCTGATACGGTCTGTGCGGCACATGGCTAAGACCAGTAAATCTTCACCCCTCCCTGTGCACAGTATGCACACAAAAATCTAAGCAAGCGCTGAACCTTTTCATGCCTGTTTTGATTTTTACAATGAAATCAGGCTTGGTGTTAATACATTTACATGTACAACAAGGTCTGGCTCTTACACACTGTAAAAAAACACATCTTCACTGAGCTTTTTGATTTGACTCGTGTAGACTTGCCTCTACTTTTACCGTCTCCTTGCAGGTTAAGCTGTGATACCCAGCACAGTGATCTGAGCTGTTGGCTATCAAAATAGTGTCCCTACCTCTCTGCGTGCACGTATGAAAGTGTGAATTTGTCCTTTTGTGTACGTTAAAAGGCCAGCTGGTTGGCACAATTTTTTGTCGGTACAATATAAAGCAGAGCATTTCTCGAGACCCGCCATCTGATAGCTGGATGAGAGACTGTAACTAATGGCCTGGTGTCAAGCCATGGATAATGTATGGCTCCACAAACAGTTGGATAAATAGGATATGGCCGGCATGTGCTTGCATGTGTGTGTGTGTGCGCGTGTGTTTGTGCACCGGGATGAGCGATATGCTGTGCGCGGTGGTGACATACTGCCGTTTTTTGTGTGCTTATGTGCCTTGGCATGTGCTCGCATGCTTGCTTGGTCATGTGCGCCACCATCATATTTGTGGAAATATCAACGATTCTTTACTCAGGAAGTCGGGCCTCTGCACCTCTATGGCTCTGATGAGTAGCTCTGTTAATAATTCATAGGGAATTCTACATGGTAAGTTATTGTGTTTTCGTTCGCCCATTTATCTTCATAGTGACTAATTTGCCCTGTGGTGTAATGGCACTGAGGGCTTTGTGGGTGTAATGGGAGTCAATTACATTTTTTCTGGAGATTTGTAATTGCCCCGGCTTTTTATTTTCCTCACGTGTGCAAACGCGCACGCATGTAGTGCACTCCCAATCTGTGAGCATATGGAGTTCACGTGCGCCCTAATGTCTCCTAAGCTTGAGTGAATGCAGACGCTCCATCCCTCACATCCATACTCCTATTTATCTAAGTAAGCTACATGTAAGCTGTTATTTATGACGAGACTCTGGAGAATTATGAGATCTAAGTAGCTTCCCTCTTATTATCGCCCTAATGCGTATTAAAGCATTAAACCTAGCTGTGTGTTCTCTCCTGGTGGGTTCGTTCATCCATATTCATGAGGACGGGAGAATCTGAGGTTTACTGGATGTCAGTGCATTAATCTTGGATACCGCTCTCTCTCCTATGAGTGATTATAGAGATCATATGTTAGGTAATGTAGTAAACAGCTGTGATGGGCTGTCATGTCTGTATAATCTCAACGAAAACAACTGGTGATTGTGTGACATACAGACAGCAAAAGTAGTGAATACAACACAATGTTTCGTACTTCATCTCATTTTGTCATCAATAATCTATTTTATTTCATGTTTTTCATAAAGTAAAACATTAAACCCCATCACAGGTCTCAAAAGAACAGTTCTAAACGTTTCACGTTTGATGATCAAAACCCAGTGGATGCAAACTTTGAAATTGACAAACAGGAGAAAGTGAAGGGAGACGAAACCAATTTGGAAAAGTTGTTTGATGTATACATGTGTCAACAGGAACTCTAATAGTTTGCTGCAATCAATGGAACAAGCAAGTTGTGGAAAAACAAACAGAGCATAATTGGAGAATGGCTTTTTATTACAATTTATGACCCTGACTGCAGCCACAGTTAGTGTTCCTGTGAGATGCTGTATCATACAAGCATTGAGGAAAAAGCAGGGGTCTTTAATAGATTAAAGAAATTGTTTCCCGCCAGGAGAAAAAGTGCAAGATACAGATGAGGAGACAAAGAGAGTGAAGGAGAAAGCGAACGGAGGGATTGCTCACCTCTCACCTCCATCCACCCCTTGTTTCTCCCCCTCCATCTCTATAGGTCCCTCCGTCCTGCTGACAGAAATACATTAACTGAGACACGCTCGCCTTGAAGTTCCTCCCTCAGCAGCTGCTGTCTCAAACACTTTATTGAGTTATTGAACAGAGACTATATATGACAAATAGAGTCAACGGGCCGGGCTTTGGTTTACATCCCTATCCAAACGCTCCGTGTTTACTCTCGGAAATCAAAGTATAAATCTGTTCCCGGGGCCACATGTGGATCAATAGTCTGCCCCAGATACCGTCAGGTGTCCGTCAACGAACCATCGAGTCATATCGCCTCGGATACAGAAGCTGTCGCTCTCCTATCAGCGACTTCTTGCAAAGTCAAAGCTTTGTATATTTAACCGAGTGACCCGTTTGTCATTTGCACAGGCAGAGGTTGTGAGAATTAGGAGAATGCAGCAAAAGGCTTAATAATGCATGATGTGAGTCACTCGGGATGTCAGAGAAGGTGGAGTGTGTTTTTTTTTCTTTCGAATCAAATGCTAAATGGGTGTCAGGATATATTTATTGCACTGGCATTTTGTCTGTCTTTTGAGCATTAGGGAAGAAGGGTTAACGCCGAGGTCTGCAACCGTTCACCAGAGGAGGCGGAAAACCTGTGAGACCCGCATACATCTGCCAGACTCGTTCAGAGCCTCATCCTCCCTCAGGCTGTATGGACGTCTGTCGGCACACTCCCCCCGGTCTCCCATCTGTCCAGAGAGAGAAGAGAAAAGCTGAGAGTGGGGGAGATATGGAGGTTGGACCGGAGGGAGAAAGAAAACCGTTTATTTTCATGAACATCTGCTTTGACAGCTACATCATCGTGACTGTCTACAGGTCTAATTGTCCTGCGCGCCATGTATTCACAGTTCATTTGCTGTATGCATGCGATACAATGTGTGCGAATGCAGCTCAAAGGGCGCTAAGAACTCCCTCTCCCTGTCTCTATGTCACCGGATGAGTCAGCATGTTGTTTACTGAAGTTGTTTTTGGAGCAACAACAGAGCCTTGCCCTCTGAGTCCCAGTGTGCCTCATTAGCTGCTGCCATTTCGGCTCTTGTACCCTTGTTAATCACCTCAGTCGATCACCTCTGTGCAATCAGTTGAAATTTAGTGATTAAGGGGAAAGCTGAAAATGCAGCTCGGTGTAGATTTGGGCACATGGCTGCCACCAAAGAGTGCAGGTTATTGTCAAGAGAATAGATCTGGAGCAGAATTTTTAAGTGTGTCTGTCTAAAAAATTTGGGAACTACAGGATGCATACTTACTTTCCACCACCGTTATTCATTCAGTGTATGAGGAAAACACTTCGAAGCATCTCAAAGACAATAGAACTATTGCAGAAGCCAATTATCTACAGTGATGGCAGCACTGGTAATGAGTTACATCAGACCCTGGTTGCAATCAAGCCTCATTCTGTTGTGTATCCTTCCTCGCTCTGGAGGTCACGATCCAAAGTGCTAAACTCAAGAGTAAAAAACAACAGGCGAATTTCACTCCAGCATTTTAAACTCACAACTCCAACGCATCCCTTTCTAAGTTTTCCTTTGCCATTTGTGTGTTGTAATAAACACCTCATTCCAGAAATGCCCGTATTTTGAAGGACGTTCACCGTTACTTGAATAATGTTCAGAGCGTACGTGTGCACAAGCACATGGGTTCATAGATTGTGGCTTTAACGAGCATCAGTCTCAATGGAATATGACCTTGTTGTTTTCCACCTTGTTCCATTTGAAAATGGCGTTATTATTCAATAGTCAGCCAGTCTAATATATGTGAATACACAAATAATGTGTTCAATAAGTACACCAGTTCGGCATAATGATAAAGGAACACTGTAATGAGAGTGGAAAAAAAAAATCTCGAAGTCATTGAAATGCTGTCAGCCTAATGTATCCCCATTTGAGTCCATTACGTGTGACACGACCGTCAGGGATATTTCCAAGCACCTGAAATCTTCTTTTGATTAGAAGAATGTTTGTAACAATTTCCCTCGCGCCCCATCCCTTCATGCCTTCATTTCATCTTCAAAGTGACGTAATATCTAATCATTTGTGCCCACATAGCTTCTTTTATGTTCATTGTGTCATCTCGTTGGAAAGAAGTAAACATTGCTGACACCTGGTAAAAAGGTGAGCCGAATAAGTTCATAGCTTCCAATTCGTTCTGTCAACTTCCATATTATCATCGGGCCAAAGGGTCTCGGACAAGCTATGGCTCTTATGCAATCAGCACCCAAGGATATCATAAGCACTTATTTGTTCAGGCCTTTTCAACCTTTTTATATGCTTTTATTCAACCTTGTATATGCTTCTCAAAGATTTACACTCTTATATCTACAGGTAAACACCGCTCTTTGTAGCTCCACTTTTCAACATCTATCTCTTATGCATGGCCATGTGCCATCTCATTCAGGGGTCACCCGTGCTTCATCCTTGAGCGTGGATCACCCCCGTCGAGTGGAACTGACCTCTGTGCGAATGCAGATGAGCATGTGGCCGGTGCCAACTGGAGATCAAGACCTCTGCTCCCTTCGGTTCAAACACGAAGAGTGATTTCACCACCTACAGTTGTTTTTGTTGTGTGTGTTTTTTTTCTCTCCTCCCCCTCTCTTGAATGAAAATATATGGACACGTCCTCTGCCTCTCATCTGTCTTCCATCAGCACCCTGTCAGTCATCGGATGGACGCAGCAGTTCAGAAGTCACGCTGACCTTGAGGGAAAAGAGAGCTCTCCTCTAGCGACACTCTTGCATAGCAATGCTCCCGTGCATTTGCTTTGAGATGTGAATTAATATATTCAGGGTGTATTCAGATTTTTTTTGCTGGCTTTTTCTATAGAGTCAGTTGCTTTCTAGAGGCAGGGAAAAAGACTTGAATAATGCAGAGACGGATATTTATGCAATCATACCTCCAGGGCATATTGACTAATATAACCAACCCTGTCTCACTCCTAACTTGTCAAATACCCTCAGTGCCCCTCGGCGTCTGATGCAGACGCACCGTGCTTCCCGACTAACTTCCAATCCAATGCAAACTGTCGGTTTTTTACTGCCAGCGTGGTCAAAAATGTGCTCGAGTTAGCAAGCTTTAAAGTGGCAGTCCGTAAAACTTTCATCTATTTAATTGTCTTTTAAGTAACTATCTATCAAAGAGTGAGTTTAAACAATGGTGATTGATCATGTGACCCACTAATGAAAGTACTTGCTGCTTTGCCCAGAAATAGGATCTTCGTGTCTGTGGTGACATAAAAATTCCAAATGAGTGACGTTTTTTTACGTCAGTCAGTCAGCGGTTGGTCTGCCCAGGTGGAGCTACTCACGTGATGCTGCGTTTCATTGTAATCTGAAATCAGTAACTTCCAACTGCTGAGTCAGACTCCCTCTAGTCTAAAGTGTTGGACCGGTGCAGCCAGGTAAATTTCATTACTGCTGACTCACGATGGAGGATCAACAGGCAGAGAAAGAAGACCATTCAATTTCTAGTAGACAAAAAACGAATCGAAGTGATGAAGGGCAAGTAATGAAGAAGCAAAGTGACCCCGAAGGAGGGAAAACGATGGACCTCCTTTCAGTGTGGAGCATTTGAAGTCATTACGCAGATCAGAGACACTGTTTGGTGAGGGAGACGAGGTCCCAGAGGCTCGCCTGCAGTTCCAGCTACCGCCAAAGAGGCCGCTAGAAGCAACGTATCTCAAATCTTACGGACTGCCACTTTAAACATATTTAAATCCGTTAATAGCTTCAAAATGTCTTGTTGTTGCATGTAATCGATCTTGTGTCTGATATGGCAGGTTTCACTTTCTTGCACAAAAGTTGGATAAAGAAGCAACATTTGTGTCATTTTAGGAAATTGGATGTTAAAAGTGGTTAAACTCTACACTGATACAGCCACTGACAGGCCTTGTGAAAAGCAGAGGTTTCTTATGAGCCATTGTTCTCAGCGGTACATATGTCATCCTCTCATTTTGCTCAGAACACTAACCTTTCACACAACAACGTGATAATGGTGGGTTTAACGGCACGTTGTGGCCAGACAGAGCAATCGTGTGGGAATTACACAAGAGATTAAGTGGGATAATCTATCCCGTGTACAGTTATGAGTGACACGAGGCTGATTGGGAAGGTGGACACCTTCCCACGCATGGATGTGTCAGAGGTCCCGTTTTGATTGTAGCGCGAGGGAAAGCCATTCATTCAGGCAGTCCTTTCCCATCATTCTGCCGTTACTGCAAATAAAGATATACTGTCGTGTGTGTGAATTAAAAACATGAACTAGTACCAAAATCTCCAATTAAAAAAAATGTTCAAGCAGCTGAGCTCCTTTGCACATCCCTTCCTGTTATCTCGCCTCAGGAAAAATCAGTGTAATCACTCAGATACACGCTTCCCACCACTACCTAGTTAAATATGCTGCAGGTTTTATTTGAATTACTGCAGCAGAGAAAGAGCGCTTCAAAAAAAGACAGTTAAACGTCTTCACATCATCAAATTGCTTCCACAGGTGAGCAAAATCTCCACTCTCCTCTTCTGAGATTGAATTTAAGAATCATTTTTACTCTGGGAAGCGAGTGAGTCCGTAATATTGTGTGATTTAAATTTGTGATTCAGTAAATTTGTATTTTTGTCAGTTATAGTGACTAAGAGCTCAGATATATTTTCCCAACTTTACCAGTTTGTTAGTCAATCAGTAAGATTAGCGATACAATGGGAACAAAAATCTCAGTAACATGGCAGCAGTTTTCTTTTCTGATCTTACTCTTCATGTGCAAACAGGTGAATACAAGCTCTAAATTGCACCTGAGTGTAAGTGCATGTGTTTATGTGCGAGCCCAGCAGCAGGCTAATGAAGTAGAGAGAGTGGACGAACGGCTACGCAGCTAGATATGGTTACGTGCGAGGAGAGAAGTCAAAAGAGGAGGGAGTCGTTTATGTTTTCCCTGCAGCTTCATCCAATGCGGTTGTTGACTGACACCTCGGCGAGAGAGACGGGTACAAATTGCTCTTACGGCTGGGATATAGTGGGAGATAGAGGAGAGTGTGTGAATAACTTACGCCCGGACTGGTATAGAAAAGAAAGAGAAGTTGAATGAGGGAGAAGACGAGTGGAAAATGTGCCCGCTGAGGCGTAAAATTACCAATTACATTGGGTGTCATCTGTAATGACTATTTCAGTCCAGATATAGGGGGTTAATGTCCAACAGTGAGACTGTAATTCAGCCGTTACACCTGTGTTCAATCCGCCAGGTCAGAGGAGGCTGTGATGGAGCACACGCAACCCCCCGCTCAAAAACTTGCACTTATGCACCGATAAGCCAAGATGGCCGCCGTCTTCTGGGAGAGCTTTGAGAAGTCATTTATTTTAAGACCCGTATGCTGACCTTGGTTGTGGAAGAACAAATTTGTATGAAACCACACCGTTGGTTTTATCCCCCTGTGTGTGTGTGTGTGTGTGTGTGTGTGTGTGTGTGTGTGTGTGTGTGTGTGTGTGTGTGTTTACATGTTGCTGATTTCTTTTCCTTTTCCACTTCACAGGGACAAGTGCAACAGCTGAGTCGGGGAATTTAATTGGAGGTCAGAGATGCAGTCGGACACGACAGACGGAGAAACGGATTAACTTTAACTTGACCTCTAACTCTGGTGGGAACTTTATGGATTTGTGACAACCCATACATAATCAGAATGTTTAATCCATCAATCCCACTTCAGTTTGAGTTGCCACATCAACGTCGGCTTTCTGGAAACTGATCTCTTCACTTCCACCTTCGCGTCTGACAAATCCAAGTCCACCAAAAAACGGTCCAGCTCGTTTGCTTTGATTATTCCGCGGCTCTCGTAAAACATAACCATCTGTCCTTGGTTTCCAGAGGAAGCGCTTTTTAAAAAATCCCTACGCTTTCATTCATCAACATGATGTCACATCTTTCACCGCGGCGACGGGAATACAAATGAGGTGGATGCGCACTCAGTAGGCCCCCCTGTAAATAATTTACTGTTTTCGTTTTATTGGAAACAGAGACACAACATTATTTTCTGCGAGGTTTTCCCCTTGGCCAAGGTCTTCAGACACATTCATCCAGGATGCACCGTGTAGAGGAATCTCATGTTTACGTATCTTTATTATGCATTAAACATCTAGCTGTAAACATTAAGGAGGGCTCTCGCATGGACCGGACTCCTCTAAGCCATATGTTGAAAACCTGATGTATTGTTCTCAGAAGCCAGATTGTGACACATTCCTCGCTCTCTTTTGCTGTAATGATGAATTGCATGTTTTGTTTGCAGCACAGGAACACTGGCACCAAAACACACATCTATAGTTATGCACGGTCACATCTAGGCAAACACCCAGCTTCCGCCCTCTCCATCACCCTTCATCACCCTATCCCCTACACGATAAGTCACTCCGCTTTCCATTCGAGCTGAATTTAAAAACATTCCTTGGCACAGCACGCATTCCAGCAATTTAGCGTGCAACTCTGTGCGTTAATCCTAGCGCACCAGTTCACTGACAGTGCTGATTATAAAAGCTTTAATTGCTGGCTTTAATTACCCAAGCATCGCCGCTGGAGTGACAGTTTTAGAACTCTCCACTTTCCGCACCTTTAAACTTGCCAGCCAGTCGTAATCCTGTTGGAAGGGTGACATAGTGGAATTGGCTGTAGCCATGCTTCACAGTTACTTTCCAATAGTGCACAAACCATCTAATCAAACCTTATGAACTAAAGCACGCTGCGATCTGTGGGACTGGTATCGCACCCCCTGTGGGTACCTTATTTTTCTTATTTCCATAGTCTTTAAAGCACTTTAATGCACTCGTCAATATTTTATATTGAAAATGCGTCAAATGACAAGTGTAATGTGGAAGATGTAACTCCTAGGGATGAATACACACAGAATTATCGCCACTAACCCTGCAATTACCTTAAGTTTTATGGATTATTTTAGCATCTTTCACATTATCCTTTTTTGTCTTTGTTTTACAGCCCGCATCTATGCTCTTTTCATTCTCACAGCACTCGTCAACCACCTTTTTCCAGCTGATAAAAGCTCTGATGAAGCAACTACAGTCTATCAGACACCAAACTGCAGACAGAAAAAGCTAGCAACTAGCTGGTTAACATAGTGGAGTATTTAGCTGCTAAATGCTCAGGTGAGTCCAAAACGGATTTACATGGGTTGAGTGGCCAGAGGCACAAATCATGATGACACGATGATAATGTTGTTTCATGTATGTTGGATGTGTTCAAAGGCACTTTGCACGACGAACAATGTGACCTTACAGAAACACGCACAATGGCCACAACCTCTGAACCACTACCTGTCGTGAACAAGGCTACAGATGGGCTGGACACAAATGCAGGACACAGGACTGGAGACAAGCAGGGTTTATTCCAAAACTAGCAGAGGTCGGTACACATGAGATCAGTCAGCACAGGCAGAGGTATCCAAAAACGTGAGGCAAAAAGACGAGGTCGAAAAAAGACAGACAAGGTTCAAACAACGGCATGACAATGACTATGAGAACAATGATGGGACAAGGACTTGACGTACAACGAACTGGCGAGGAGACAGAGGGAGACATGAGTTTAAATACAAGAGGTAACGAGGGTGATGGGAAACAGGTGGGAATGAACAATCAGGGCGGGGCAGACAATCAGACCAGGGGAAGCACACGAGGAAGGGGGTGTGACCTGAAAGGAGACGATGTAAGTAACACAGTAAAATGACATACAACATTCATAAAATAAAGTAACAGGGGCAGCACACCAGACCGAGACATGACACTACCACAGAAACAATCTAATGTTAGGTTTAGGCTATCACCGTTGTGGAATGGATTACAATAATTGTGTTAACATGTCACAAAAGTCACTTCACAATAAGTCACACACATTGACAACAACACACACCGGTCTCCAACACTGGCCTTCTCTCTGAAAGTCCGATCCATCTTCTCTCCACCAGTGGGGGACTGTTTGGGCAGCTGCATGTGGTGGAACACCAATTTACTCTACTGGAATCTTGGAAACCATCGGCTATCCGTCTGAAGATGTATAAGCCCCAGGGGGCAAGGGCCATATTTCTGGGGTTCCAAATTAGTCAGTATATGTGCCAAGATGTGATTATTGTTTAGCAACTTGAGACGCAAGACTGGAGTTGGCGTTGAGAGACGAAGTGCGCGACTGAAATGTTTCACAAGGCATTTTACAAGCTAATTTCAAACCAATGAAAAGCTAAATCATCCCCACCCGGAGGTCACTAGTTCCACCATAATCACTGATTATACTACGTCACTATCTCAGAGTGGTGCACACATGTGGATGTGTTTGATTCATCTCCACCACAACAAAGGATCCTAATTGACTTTTGATTGGACATTTGATTAGATGGCAGTGTGGAGATGGAATTTTAGAAACATCTATGTCATACAATTTGTGAATCACAAATAACGCGAATGGCGAAACATAAAAGCTTAGTGCTAACTGGGAGAGTCCCCCACAGTACCGGTACCGGTACCAGCGATGTGCCAAACCCTCTTGTTTCCGGGGCCCATTCGGCCGAGTACTTCTGACATATCTCTCGTTCCCTCTCCTGCCCAAAGCAGCCACTATACCAGAACTATCCACCCGAGGAAAATCAATTTGTCTACCTCTGACGCGTGCTGCACATCCGTCACTTCAAGCCTCGGATTGTTCATTTACGGAGAAGGCTTCAGCTGGCCTCCAGCGTCTGAAGGAAGTAGACCGGTGTCAGCAAGCTAAAGAGCAATTTAAGAAAAGAGGACCAGAGCAAACCTCAGCTGGCAGGCGAAACAAGTGAAACAACAATCATACGTAAGTAGTACATTTAAATTGCGGGGAGTGATTCTGTATGTTCAGAAAGGATAAGTCATTTTTATGGTGGACTTTATTTTCTTTATTTGCATCCTTCCAGTCTTTAGAATAACACTTATTTTGCAAGGAGTCCTATTGTGCTGACTGAGCCAAAAGAGTCAGGGAAATCAGAAAAGTTAAAGTGCTTTTTGTGAAGTAATTCTCATAATAAACAATTAGCATGTCACCCGTTGATTGGTGTTGCAGTCGATGCTCGTACATCTTCTTGTTTACTCTGCTGGAGGTTCCGCAGCGGACGTGAAGTGGAACAAAGTTCCACATTCAAAGTGAACTTATTTCATTTAGTCATTTAATCTAATTGCTTAATACCTTGGGTTTGTAGCCATTAATTGAGGCACGTAATTAAAGTTAATTGCAAATGGGGAGATGTATTTGCCGCATAATGATTCAAAGTGAAGTGACAAGTTCTTCTGGGTCATCGTCTTCATCAGTTTGTAATTTGATGTGGACCATAATTTATTCATTTATGGTGTCATTAAAACATTCGACTTTGTTGTGTGCCAATCGCGCCGACGCATTGATTAAAGTTACCACAGTCGTAAACGCACTGTCACTTCATGTTAGCTTTTTTTATGAATGAATTGTGCAAAGTCCTAATTACAGTCTAATCAGTGTCGTTTTGAAAGGCCACAATAAAGCAATCATCATTCCCTAAGATCTGTGTGTATTACGGACCCGAATCTTCCCCGTTAAGAGTCTGGTTCCTGTCTTTCTCCTGGAATCCACGATGACGTTCCAGAGGGGCGATTCCAACCCTACATTTAAGAGAGCATAATGTAGCATCTAATAGTGCTCGTAACCCGGAGCCGCCGAAGCTCCATTTAAGGGGTGGATGATGATGATTATAATGTGGCTGTTTATAGGCGGCCATTGTTACTAAATGACATGCGGAGAATGAAAAGAGCTCTTTTCTTGATGTCGCCCTCCGAAAAAACCCCTTTGTGACATTCTACAGCTATTGTTAACGATGACGAGAAGTGTAATGGGAGAAAAAGTGAGTCATGCGAGGATGCGACACACACGCCTGACTTGCTTTGAATGTGCAAAGGGACATCTTCTTTGCCCTGACACCTGTTGAATATCAATGATGGTTGGCGGAAGTTTTTAAGGAGGCCTATAGATGTGAGCTGCATCGGTAGAACGGTAGAAGAAGGGATTATCAAGTCGACGTTGTGGTCTTGGATAATTTGGTGAAGGCATGTAGTATTATGGTTATGTTTTTTTTTTTTATTTAATCGCAGATAAAATCCTATTTGACAAATGGAGCGTGGCAGTCACAATGTGACATTGGCATCACCACAGTTAAGACACCGTCTCACAGCTTAAGCCACGCTCTAAATATGAAGTCTTAACTAAATCTCACAGCTTATCTGATAGCAGACACTTCAGGGAAAGTGCTGTGGCTATGAGTTTTCATCCCCACTGTCACCAGATTTGTTAAGGCCACCTTCTCTGCTGACACCGACGCTCTCTCAGAGTTGTCTATCTCCCGGGCCCCTCCCTCCTCCATCAGCTTCTCCTCCGCTCCTTCCCTCCACCCACATTACCATGGTCTGCTGCTCCCCATCTTCTGTGGGGATTAGCGGACTAAACACAGGGAGAGGCTCAGTGGCATATGGGAGACGATTCCTCCTCAGATCGTAAATTCGTCCATGATTGAGGGGAGTAACGCCGGGCTCCTACTGGGGCAAGCGGGAGTTCCAAGGCACCACGCCAGGCGAAATGACCTCAGACTGACATTAAAGCGACCTTGAGTGGGACTTAGCGTGTCAGCGCTCTTGCTGGAACATGATGATAAGGCTCCAGATTAACAGTCGAGACTGGGAGGGGGGATCACACCATTTTTCGGCGATACAGGAGATTAAGAAAGAGGATATCCGAGATGCAAAAGGGTTTATACATTCACACACATTCACATAGATGGTACGGGCGAAGACGTTTTAGTCAGCATCTATTTTCTATGTGATTTACTCGGGGTTGAGGTATTTACAATTTGTCACTGGCCATTTTGGCTTGGTGAAGAATGATTAAGAGAACCGTGGTTTAATCTACCTAATGCAAAAACACCATTAAAGCCTTCTCTCAACGCGTCACATGAGGCCAGGAGTTGAACTTCATATTTCTCTCATTAGCGGCCTTTGGAAGATCATCAAAGATGCAAGTCTTGCTCTGGTGTTTTAAAACGTGAGATATCTTGGAGGATTTTGATATTACAATCAAATAAATCTCCTTATTCTGTAACTCAAACCAGACTTTAATGCATGTGACCCCAGGTGTAAAGTGGTGACCCCCTGTCATTGAGTGCATGTTGTAAGTTCTCATGGGAAAGCATATTAATAGCATGACGAACGACAAATGGCATGCAAAAAGCAAGAAAAGTGTTTTTATTACAAATTGTTGGGTCATTCATGTCAATTGGTGAGAGCTCAGTTAATTGTTGTTCTCTTCACAGATTGACTGAAGTTTAATGAGTCCAAATGGGGTAAAATAACACAGTATTTCCTAAGGAAAAGGGCAAAAGATTAGAGAAAAAAACTCCCCTTTATATCCTCCCAGATTGTAAACCACTGATAAATGACCCAAAGATATCAACAGGCTTTGACAAAATATAACAGTTCATAACTCCATCCAGACCAACTTCCAGTGTGAAGTGATGCCAGACACCGTACTAACAAAGAAAAAACGCAGCTCTTTTCGCATCTCTCTTCTGCGAAATTGACCCCATTTTCTTGGCTCCTTTGCTCTCTTTGTCTTTTCTCAGACCAGTGGCTGTGAACCAGCTCCCTATCAGACCTGCTCCTCCGATGGAAATGGACCCGGGCTTATCAGACCTCTGCTCTGTCAACAGAAAAAATCCCCATAAATGTTTCATGTCCTGCACGAGGATAAAACCAGCAGACTGTTAAAGAAAGCTCCATGGCTTAATCAATAGTATAGTTACGCTCGTGGAAAATATTATGTCATGCGTGGTAATAATTGGACTCTGTTGTATTGTAATCAGTGAAAATGGGGCTCAGTGACTCCTCTGGCTAAGGCTGTAGTAAAGAGAAGGACATAGATGATCTCATTAAGGATACATGATGTTTATATTTAGGCTGTGGATTAAATAACAGGCACAGTTCCTAATCCTCTAAAACATTTTCTTAGTTTCTCCCCCCAAACCAAGTTTATTCCCCTGTGAGTGAGTGTGTGTAGATGGATAGATAGATATATTCCCCTTTGTATTATTAATCAGGATATTAAGCATCCATATCGCATATCTGTCTATTCTCCCTTTGTCTAACTCAGCAGTCTCTCTCGTGTTTCCCCAATCGATTCAACTATCTGAGTTGCAGTTGTTGTTTTTTTTTTTTGTTTTTTTTTAATGAAGCTACTGTCTAGACATGGACCTGCTGACCAGATGCCATTTAATGGAGATGAAACCGGCTCTTCATAGAAGCAATGCAATAGGTGCAGTATGGGGGCCAGCTGAGAGCCATCAGCAGCTCCTCTTCATGCGCTCGTAGCATGTTAGGCCATTTCTTTCTTTCATTTCTACAATTTTTCAGTATTCAGTAATGGGATATGATAATAAAAACCCCAAAAGTGATATTCAGCAAATACAGTACAGTGTTATTTTTGAAAGGTGGCACACAATTCCACATCCAGATCCAGGCACATTTCTCAGAGTGTGAGATCTTAAGCTACTGGGCAACAGTTACTGCTTCTCTTTAAAGATAGTTCCTTTTTTCCACATTATATTTGCCTCGTGTTGCCGTAGCCAAGCTGAAAAACCGTGCCCACCGGAGTTCTCATCATTCACATACTAACTGTGGCAGGACTGGCAAGCGACGGCTCCTTCAAGAGCACTCGGCAACAAAACATTTTTATACCATGTTTTCCTCCGCAAACACAAAGGAGTTCCTCTTCAGCCGTCAACATGATTATTCAGTCCAATGTTTCCTGCTGAATGCCGACCGGTGGCCTCACTTTTCCCACATGGAGCTGTGGGAAGTCTTGAGATGCGGGACAAAGGAGGCCCACAATCCTGCCTGGATTACCTCATGCATTTTGGTCCCTGAAGTGGCCGGTCCGTCTCCCTCTCTGCCCTCTTCAAAAACAAGCAAGGAGTAAGCAAGGAAGGAGAGGAGAGGACATCCAAAAGAGGAGGAAGAGCAGAGTGTCGAGTGGGTAAAAGCATTGAAGCTGCTGGTAAGGAACCGGATTGATTGTGTAAGACAGAGAGAGAGAAAAAGAGAGAGAGAGAAGGGGGTCTAATGTTTAGTATTCATCCATGTTTGTATGATTGGGCCAAGTGGGGCAATTAGTCCAGATGGAGAATAGAGATTAGGTTTAAGCACGGGACTACTGATTCACAGGAGGGCTTCCTTCAGGGACGCAGTTCACCCGGTGTGAACCTCCCGTCCGATGCCTCGGGACAGCTCACCTCATGCAGCACTCAGCATGGCAAGTCAGACGAGGTTCCCGCCTCCTGCCAATACATTTAGGTCGGAGAAGTTTTTGCAATCTGATTCTACATTCCTCTCATCATTACTGGCATCTCCTGCTCCTGGGTGGTGGCGGATATTTTCCATTCAATATTCAGCATAAATATAAGAGCTGTTTGCTATGTATGAGCTTCTCTGTGTGTTTTGTTGACACATGCTTTTAGTGCATGTTCGTGCATTGGGAGGACTTTTCCTGTAGTTTGCATTGTACGAGCTGTTGCCACCGTTAGCTGCAAGCCGCTGCTTCAGTCGTCGCCATGTTGAAAGCCTTGAAAGTCAATAGACATGTTCCCAACTTGTGTTTAGTGCCTTTAAACTGACCTGTAATAGTAAATACATCCAATTTCTGCTGATCCTTGTTAGTGTAGGTTATGTGTATGTTATTGTTTAGATTTGTTCGGCCAATTGAAAACAGAATTTCACACAAAAGGCTGAATATCACACACACATACTGTATATTGTGGGTTTTGTCGCAGCGTCTGTGTTTTTACTTACATGCTTATTGTGCTGTTCATGTGCTTTTGTTTATGTTATGTCTGTTTGTTTTCCTTTTAATATCAACCTGCCAGGGACTACAAATGGAAATTAGTCTGAAAGGCTAACTGATACATTTATATGAACCATTGTGCTCATTAATAATGTACCTTTTCAAATACATAAATAAATACAAATGTTTGACATACAAGGCCTTATGAAGCTGATGATGCTGGATGATGATTTAGCAAAAAGTTGCCTGCCTCTCTAGTTGAAGAAGTCTGTTTCACCTCTGCACACGCCCAGTATCATTTTTTTGGGTGTGCAGCTGCAGCTGTGATGTCACTCTAGCAAGTTGACAAGTGAAACCACTGGAGGTCAGCAAAAACAAGATATTTCAGGGTGTCATGAATTGCACTTTAAAGATGCTACAAGTCTCAGTAATGCTGAGAGGAACTGGAGACTTGGGTGATGATTCGCTCAGAGTAACCCCCTTCCATGCTATCACACATAATCCTTTAAACCGGTTATTAAAATACAGACGATGTTTTTCCATCGCGGCAGCACTGAATGAGATGTTCTTTTTTATTATCCCAAAGGCCCACTTCATCTGCAGCAAGGTTTAAAAGATAGAAGATGGAAACCTTGATCAGATGGATACCTGGAACTAAAATTAGGGACTGAATGTAATAAAAGCAATGAGGTGGAGCAAACATGTACCTTTCATTGGGATGAGTCTAAATAAACCCCAAACAGTAAGTTCACAGGCTGCACTTGCAGACACTGTGCTATTGCACTCTGCGGTATCCACCTTTTTCGTTCAGAATAAGTGATGAATTCTATATGGTGAAAATGCAAGATGTGGCAGCTATCGCCTCAACGTCTTCGAGTATCAAGCTGTCTCAAGGCATCAAGTGTTTCAAATCATAAACGAATTGGAAAAACAGCTAATATCTCACCAGACTGAGCCTCATTGATTTTAGCCTCAGAGCATGGAAAAAAAAGAGAAAATCACTTTGCAAGCAGCATGGAGCCTGAGTCTGTGGACTTAGTAACTTAACCTTGAGGCATTGAATAATTTTTCCGTCATTTGATGTGATTCTTGGTGCCTTAGCTGGGGAATGAAGACCACACAAAAGCCTATTGGGTAGTATCAAGCAGGTGATTCAGAGAAAATATAATGGACAAAAAATCCAGATCTTAAATAGGTGCTATAGAATATGGACTGAAATCCAAACGGCTTTCAGCATTTTAGAATGAATAGTGAAAGAAAATATGACATTTTTCCAGTGCAAATGGAACAGACGTTTATTATCTATTCATTTTTCTATTGACTCTTTGAGTTAATATCCATTTAATTGGTGACTTGGTATTGTTTCTACAGGACCGTATGCAAACAGGAAAGGGCAGAACGGATTATTCCAGCGTTAATCTGTCTTTCTAAAGACGACAGGCGACGTCTCAGTCAAGCCTGCATACAGTACTTCTCTATGCTAATGTAGTTCTAGTTCCTTTTCATATTAAACCTTAACATAGAATATGAGACTTTCTAACTTCATCAACAATGTAATATATGTGGTTTAAGTTTGTGGCATTATAATTTTTACATAACTGTACTGTTCCAGGACACTGACTACAATTGTTCTTATATATTATTATATAATAGAGCACCTTCATCCTCCTATAATGCAGTAAAAGTGCTACAGCCAAACTATCCTGGATTATTATTTCTGCAAGCTTGTACTTCAGAACATCGTCTGTTCTGCACATATATCTCTGTGCATTCATCACCACTTTACCCCGAGTCAACATATGAACACATTATGCACATATGATTATTGATTCTCTTCTTATAGATTATAAAAAAACAATTTACCCTTGGGAAGTTTTCCATTTTTCTTCTTCTTCTGTAGTTACAGTATGTGTTAGCAGTGCAGCTGAATGCATTTAATGAGACGAATATATTGATTTAATGTTATTTATTCATCTGCTTATTCACAAATGAATGCGGTCATACATTTATTTATTACACAGCCAAATGCTGACATATCTAATTCCTTGCATATACAACGTTTTGAAGAGCAGATTCTATTACAAGATTGTATTATATATATATGACATGAGATTTAAGTTTCATGTTTTCCACACAACCCTTGTGAGTCCAGTCAGTCTCACTTCCTCCCCTGCATTTTTGTCTGGTTATATACATATTTATTTTTCTGCTGACACAAGTCAGCCTCCACGGTACTCAGAAGCTCACTGAAGCCGGGTCCATCTCGGGTGACATCTGCCACCAGCGGTGCATGACTGTGGAGAAAATGTGTTTAAATCTACAGGGCGCTGTACTGAATGGTTCCCATTGATCTACATTTGCCTGACACTGTGACTGACGGAGCCAATCAGCCTATCGCGGCCCCGGAGACGGACAGACACTCATTTACAGGTGAGACGAGGTGGGATGGGTTTGATTGATTGACGGGCTGTCACCGAGCCACTGGGGCGTTACAAAAACCATCTGCGCACGGCAGGGGAGCAATATTATGTTGGCTTGTGACGGCATGTGTGCACGCGGATGCTGTTGCATGAGTGTGTATGTGTACGGCTGGTCAGCCTTAATACAGATTATATATTGCAACTTGACAGGTAAAAGAATCAGGTTGTCAGGATGGCCTGGCCCACATCCCCCAAAGACTTGGAGAATTAAATAAATTCTCAGGCAGAGTCTGCAGGCCAGAGTCATGTACAGAGACGTTACCTGTGAATGTACACAAATACACACCCCAAGGTCCTTCTCTCCTCTGCAATTTATATAGTCTCTCACTAAAACCAGGGCTCACTCTCTTTCGAGGTCTCTCTTTCCACCTGCTCTCTCTCTCTGTGTGTCTCCATATTTCCCCTCCCCCTCTCCATCCTGTGGTTCAGTGTGGGATTCAGCAATGCCATTACTCAAACACAGCCTGTCAGTGCGGATAACAGTTGTTTGTTGTTTAACACTGTACAGAGAACCGCACGTCGAGCCAAAATCTGGAAACATTTTTCTACTTTGATCCCCCGCTATTTCTTTTTTTTTTAATTCAAATATATTTCTTATGCCGGTAAGAACGCTGGTTCCTCAAATGTAAAGTCGTATCACACCTCGATAATCTCAATCATAATTAATAGAGAGGAAATGTCTCATGTAAAAGAAAAAAAAATGTCCGGTCAGCATATTTAGATAGAGAGAAAAAGGTTTCCTGAGTAACTGGAATTATTTTTTTTCTCAGCTATTAACTAGGTGTTTCACAGCTTCAGTCTATATTTGTTATACAGTATTTCTTTGGTTTGGCACCCTAGATCTTTGCTCTGGTGGGATGTTGATGTGACAGGGATTTAAATTACCTGGTTATCCCTAGACATCTACTGCCCTCGTGTGGCCAAATTACGTATGAACAGAAACAAGTATATGATATCCTGACCAGAGATGGACAGGACAGGGGCATATTCACCACAGGACCCAGAGAGAGGAAGCAAATCATGTAAAAGACATAAATGTTTTGGTTACTGGATAGCCGGGAGTAGAGAGGTGGTGCAACTGATGTAGCAAAGGCCCTTGCTGAATCTGAACCAGGCTAAATGACTATTGTATGATGTCATCAGTGGCTACATTTAAGTTTGTGTTTTGATTTTTCTTTTCTCTTACGTTTGCATGTAATGTAACTTGTGTCTTGTGGCTGGGCACCTTTGGAGTGTATGCCAATTAAAGCTGCTGTAATCAGTATTGTTTGTATAAATAATGGACCACACCATGTGAGAGGGGTCACGTATAATGTTTACCCCAGAGAGAATTTCCAACCAATTTTCTCTCAACTTTATGAAGCTTAAAGTTATATACGGTAAGACACTACCAGCCCAGCAACATACAGCAGACTGGCACAGTTAGTGAACACAGTGGAGCATTTAGCAGCTAAAGAATGCAATGTGTCTCTCAGGAGCTGGTGCAGATGAACTGTTTTAAAAACGATGTTAAACGGAGGAATCAAGCTCATCTTCATCTATTGTTGCTCTGTGTCTGCAGGAGGAGTTAATTCAAATAAAAATGTTTTCTAAGTTCACTATATCAACTTGTGTTCGCAGCATGTTTCTATAGTTATTGCACATCTAAGTGAAAAGCAATAACAATGTAGTCATTAATAGTATAAAGTTATATTTGAGAATAACAAATTATTGTTTATGCACCTTTTTTTTCTCCAGCAACATATACTGCAACATCTTGACACCAGCTTAGACTATTATGTCTGAAACGTCATCTTGTGTCACACAATGACTCCTGCAAAAACATCTCGCTGACAAACGTCCTGGTTTAGGTGCAGCATCGCCAGTATTAATAAACCAAGGCAAGGACACCCGGACTCGCACCAGGGGAGCAACCGGCCAGTTTACTGTTGATGGATGGTCTCAGGGACATGTGAATCAGGGGTTGTTGTTTTTTTTTTGTGTATGCAATGTCTCTCACTGGGTGGTCTGGTTCAGCGACAAGGATTTTTTCGTGGGAGAGGAAGCGTGCGGTATTACAGTTTCCTCTCTGTGGACCCGACAGCGAGGTTCGGCGTGTTATTGATGTGCTGTTGACATGTTTCTGTGAGGGCAGTCACGCTCCGGTTGGAAGCCTGTTCCCGCGAGCGCACCTGTTGCTGACACTGGCAACAAAAAAAAGAAGAAGAAGAAGAGATGATGTCCTCTCTTCCCAGAAAGCAGCAGGGATGCAGCGGAATAAAAGATGATGAGGTTTAACGAGTCTATTTATTTACATACCTTTAAAGCCCCCCTTCTTCCTTTCTGTCTTCCTCCTCTATCGTCTCTGCTGCAGAGAAACACTGAGCAGAAACCAGAAGGCCACCCGGGACATAATTTACTAGTTGTGAAAAGAGGAGAACAGGCCAACGATGCAGATAACACTACACCACATAGACCATTAGGCGACACGTCTACTGACACGTTCTGCCAGCACATAATATTCTCACTCCCGTGTTTTTCCTTATGGCCAGGCATCTGCAGAATACTTGTTTGTTTCGATTATTTTGGAGCCTGAGCTGTTTTATCAAGCACATTCAGTCCCTGAATGAGCCCCCCCCACCTTGGGTTTGGAGGACAACATTTCCCGTGAACTCCCCGTGATAATAACCTCAGCAGCACGCGATGATTTTTGACGTGATGAATGGTGAGTCAGACAGACAAGAACCAGAAGGGGAAGTATGTAAAGAACTACTTTGCCCTTCACGTTTTAAATTCTTGTCTGTCTTGAGTCTTGAAAAGAGAAACAGATGTGATTTTTTTTTTTTTTTTTTTGCTTAAACCAGAGGTTTTCAACGCTTTTCAGGCCAAGGACCCCTTGGCTGATGGTGACATGGTGGAGGGGCCCCAATTACATATTGTATAAAAATGTATTAAACCCGGCCAATTATAATATGTAGTGCAGCCTTGTATAAAAGTAATTTGTAATGATGTACTGTATGTAAACAATGCTAAGTCGTTAAAATGATTGTTGACAGATTCATATGTTTATTGAACATATTTTAAATCTATAGGCTTATTGGTATTTCACATCATAACGTTTAACAAATAGGAATATTTATATGTGATTATTATAGGTTGTTAATGTGTATTTTTGAAAAAAAATAAAAAATAAAAAATAAAAAAGTAATTTCGGGGACCCCCTGCAGTAACTGTGCGGACCCTCTAGGGGTCACGGTCCCCGTGTTGCAGATCTCTGGTTTAAAGTCGATGGACGCAATGTCAATTTAACACCAATAGATGGCAGTAATACACCACTTAGCCGTACATGTGGGACAAGCAGCCACTATACATGTAAATGTTAACACGTGCCACAGAGATTACGAAGCACATTCAATCCGAGGCTGTACTCTACATTGCTCTAACATTTCGAAGATGTGTGCACTGTGATTCCAGTGTTTGAATGGAGAAAATGACTTCAATCTCTACGTCTATTTTAAGAAGTTAATTAACACAGCCCAGCTCTTTGCATACGGCATTACTGTCAATTAGCACATAGGAATCCGAGTGCTGTACACATATTTTTACAGCCATCAGTGGATCATTTGTAATTCCACCTAATACCTTTTGTCAAATATAGTGTTTGCTCTATTCCCAGAACGTAGAGGGGGAGGATTAGAGGGGGGAGAGCAATGCCTCAAACAGATGGCTGTTTCCACTTTGTTGCATTTGGGATGTGCAGCGCTCTTACCTTTCAAGAAAACATATTGCATCACTTTGGAGAGAAAATGTGTGAGAGGCTGTCGGCTAAAGGCTAATGCCAACGCTCAAGGGATGGCGATGTTGGTCGGTCCGCCACTTTGCTCCAGACTGAAATATATCTCAACAACTGCTGGATGGATTACCGTGGCATGTCGTACAAACACTCGTGGTCCTCAGAGGATAGAGCCCGCTGACGTCGGCGGGCCCCCTGACTTTTCATCTAGTGCCGCCATGTGGTCCGCATTTGTGCTTTTAAGTGAGACGTCCCAATAACAACTGGATGGATAGTTCGTCATGTCCTAGTCATGCGCAGAATGTTAGCATGCTAACATGCTAAAGTAACATCAACATGACCCTCGACTCTTAACTGAGCCAAACCTAAAGGTATTTGGAACCGGAATAATTGATGTTTTGTTCCGGTTGAGCTTGCAGACTAAATTAAATGAATCACAAAACATTACAACCCAATGGTTCATCATCCAAGCATCTGTCCTTTTGTACTGTATATGTGATCCGCAGCTGAAATGAGTCATGCAAATGTATTTCAGGGAAGAGTATGACAAAGTTTCTAGAAAGCAAGTCATGCTCAAACACTTCCAAGAGGACACATCACCAGAAGTGGAGCTTATTGATTAATCGGACTAGGAATTCCTTTGTTTGAGTACATTACTTACATCATAAACAGACTTAGACCTGTGACTTTCTTCCTGGCTGAATAAGAGCTGGTCAGCAAAGCATCAGTTTCCTGATAAAATCCTTACTCTTTTCCAATAATGCAAGAGGGAGGAGGGAGGGCAGGAAATATCAGCCGATGCAGAGGAAGATGCTTTGCTGTTCTGTAATTGGCTGCTTCAAAGCGGGCAGTCTGCCATAGATCAACACTTAACGTTCAGGAGGCTGGGGGATTCTGGGAAACCGTGTGACAACGGCAGCCGGCAAAACAGCGTAATCACTCCTAGCTTTTGCTGTGTATATTACTAGAACTGCTGGCCGGACCCCATCACAACAAGATGCTAAATCATTCTTCCAGGAAGAGAGCTGATCAAAAGCCACTTCCGACTGTGGATGGATGTCATTAGATCAATTTCCACATACAATTCATTACTGCTTTATTACAGAATATGGTTCCTGAGACTGCCGTGTTTCTCGTAAGTTGTTTACAGCAATGTTGCATTGAAGACCGGTCAAGACCACGACTGCTGGGATGTCAATAACGTCCTGTGCATTGTGGGATTTGTTTGTATTTACTGTGGTTGCTCATTCTCTGCAATGTCTTTTAATAACAAATGAATGAAGAGGGATGGTTTTTTTCTGTGGGTTTTTTTTATGGATCTTCTTTGGGATCTTGGTCTTGGTCATGACAACACTGTCTAACAGACCTGAGTCCTTACTTTTGAAATGCAAAACTGAAAATATGTTGTTGTTGCTGCTTGGTGTCTTTATGAGCAGTGGAGAAGTACTCCCCTTTGACCAGCAGAGGTCAGCAGATACTCAGTAATCAGACGACTTACCTGAGCTAAATTCCTGGAACATGACTATGTTTGGGAAACCTGATTTCATTTATTTTCCTTGCAACATGTTATGCCTGTTACGATTCCATCCCGAGCACTGAACGCAGATGCCTTCGAGGAAGTCTGGAGTGCTTTGCAAGCCTGGTTTAATGGGCTGATTATGGGTCAGCCGCTAATAGATTTCCCCTCTCTGCTTCCCTCCCATCAAGTGTTACAAACACTTTCCATAACAACTGCATGTTTCACTGTAGATGTTTATCTGGAACTGGATGGAGATGAATCCTGCCAGGAGCAAAACATGATCTGTCACACCGTGTTCGGGGCGCTGCACTCGTGTTACATGGCTGATAGCATGTTGCGACACATCATGCATTTAATACACCGCATCCCTTCACAAGGAACACTGTGTGTTTTTTGACCGAGCTCTCTGCAGCACGCATAAGTCCAGGGGTGAAAGTCAGACCAGAGTGTTGTGTTGTCACATGTTGTCACCTGACCACGAAGCGGAAAGAACACTGGCTTTACAGTGCAGGATCTGGGGTTGTATATGTTGGAGCTGGTTCCTCTCTGCATAAAGGAGGGGGTTGGGGGGGGGGGTCATGTGGTGCTGGTATGCAGCGGAGCGTCCAGCTCTGGAGCTTTGGTATGCCTGTGACATCACTGGCCTGCTGACTGCTTGGTCGCTTATCAGGCTCGCCTATGTTTGGAACATTAGCTGCGTCTGAAACTCAGTAAGGATGCAAAAAGACCGAACGCCAATTAGGGCAAACTGTGGGTGTCGGACCGACATGACTTATAAGTGAGAGACAGGGGATCTTATTATGTCATAGCTCATGTAACCTGTTAGTCTTTCCAGTGACTGTCAGCACAGTTTCACCTCTTCTTGCCTGAAGGTCAACCCCCAAGATTTTACTTCTGCACCTTTCTTGACTGGATTTATGCCAGCTGACCAAAGTTAAATTCTCATGCAAACTCCCTCTATAGGGATGGTGGTTGTTAACTGAGGGCCGTATGAAGCCTGCAGGTAAAACTTGATTCATAATCCACGAGTTAACTGTAATTTCATTTGCACATTTGGGGACCAGGAAGCTAAAACCCAGTAAAACCTTAGAAAGGTCACTGTGAAACAGCACTAGTTGCTCTGGATTCAGTTGATATGGCCTTTATCTCTACTAACATTCAGTGTTTAGTAGAGCAGATATACAGTAGGTCAGGATGTCTGTGTCAAGGACTCATGCACGAGTGTGAAAAACGCCAGAGATACCTCTGTATATTTCCGAGCACCAGAGAGGGACAGAGGGGGAGAAGGGATGTGAGAGCCTGCATGGATTCTTCCCATTTCTTCTGCTGTATGTAAAGCAGTCAGATACAAACCACCTGTTTGTGTGCATGCAAACCAGGAATGTGTTAAAGGGGAGAGTGGGGGTGCTGAGAATTCAGCCTTACAGTAACAACAAACAGCTGTGTCAAATTTCAGTCTGCCAAGGTAGTCGGTGTATTGTCCGACTTGTGTGTCAGAAGTGGAGCTCGGAACGTTTCCCATCGCTGCTTCTCAAAGCTCTCGTCTGAAAAACCTGAGCGCAAGTGAAAGACTGCAGGTGCCCAACATCTGGGGTGCTTTTACTTGGAATTGAGATGAGAGTGATAATATTCTGATGTTGACTTTCAAATATTACTCAGTCCCCAGTGACCTTTTCTTCATAATCTTTGCAATCAGGTTTTTTTTTTTTGTGGCTTGCATTGACTTTTGCCTTTGTATCGATACAAAACGGCCCTTGAGGTCTCACAAGGAAAAGAGCAATTTAATGTAGCAAATACTTTTACCTCCCCCGCACAGAGAGTGGGATGCGTTTACTGACTCAGAGCTGCCATGGGCATTTCTGATTTGCCGTTTACGTGCATGCTTTTTAATCAGCGGTGAGAGATGCACGGATTGAAACATGCTAAGCCCCACAGTAGGGCATGGCTTCAGTGAGAGCCAAAAGGAGGGCATCGTACAGAGTGTAAGAGAGACCCAGGAGAGAAAGAGGCCACTAGAGGTGGAGGGAGGAGAGGAGGTAAATAAACTGGAACAATACAAAAGGTGCAGGACATTCTGACCCAGAGTGAGGAGAATGGAACACAAGACAAGAGTAACACTGCCTGTCTGCTTTGGCTCTGGTGACGCTGCCCCGTGCCAAGACTGTCAAAAGATCACAGGGACACACGTGATTCCAAACACACATACACACCCGTTAATTGTCCCATGCACACACCCACGCAAACCAACCACATACAAGCAAACACACTTGCACACACGCCCGTGTGGTTAATGATGTTCTCAGGAAAGGAGATCAATAGCTATTAGAGTGCACTGTGAGGTTGTGTTTCTCTCTCTTCCCCTCTAACGCTTAATGGCTCTGATTTGTTTCAGTAAAAGTGCACGGCCGTTTCTGTTCATCTGGTCATTCGCTATTACGGTAACAACTATATTACCAGCAGCACATTTCCTAGTCCTCTGTGCCCTAGGAAGCTAAATTTGTTTCATATTCCCGAGCGATGACAAGAAAGACTATATATAGCCGTTTTAACAGCAATAACTCCTGGGAAGTGTTATTGCCATAAACAAGACAACTATTTTGCCGTATTGTGTCGGTTTTAGGAGAGCGTAAACAAGAGAAGATACTAAGTGTCCCTATGAGTCTACATGCCTTTCTTTTATTACTGATTTACAGAGAGCAACTCTCAGAATAGCCAGCCAGTGGAACAGGTTGTCTTAGTGTAGACATGTGGCTGCAACACATGTTCAAGAAAAAAAAGGGAACTTTCAGGAGTGTTGCTTTGAGAATTTGATGGATTCGGGTTGGAAAACATCGTGATGTTGCTCACCCTGGAGAGTTTTCTATAAAACGCAGTCTGCAGCTGACTTTCTCCATTTGGCCGGTCTGTTATTTAGGATGTAGAACAGAGGCCTATTTAAAGGGCTGCCAGATGAAGCACAGCTGATCATAGTGTACTCGCAAGCTGTGCGTGACCTTTATATGGTTGCGCCCCAAGATCAGTGAGACGGTCTCTGGATTCAGCTTTGTAGATATGATATGCAGTTTGGCGTCACCGTGGATGTCTCCTTATTTGCTGTATTATATAAGCTGCTGAAACGTAAGACTTCAGATGAAGAACGGAGCTTCAGGTTCTGTTTGGAGAGAGTGTCCAAAAAGAAAAAAAGATTTCACAAATTGCATGCTGTCTTGGGCGTAAATACTCACTTCCATGTACGGTCATTATAGTAAATATGGAATGTAGTTCATGCAGTGTAATCAAGCAACAGGTTAAAAACGCTGCAGTCCCTGTTCTGTTTGTTCTGAGTCAGCGTTCCTGCCCACGATGCTCTCTCTCTCTCACACACACACACACACACACACACACACATACACACACACACACACACTCACACACACACACACAAACGTGTTTGCCATCTTTAAACCACAGCAGAAAACCAGATAGCTACGGAATAGAGGTGATACGGCTTTGACATCACAGTTTAATGTGGGGGTGGGCTTATCTGTCGTATATTGGTTTCCCCACGCATTTTGACGGAAATGCTAATACCTTCAATTCGAAGTGAAAAGTAGTTGCAGTGGTAGTTGTAATTTGAGATTTTGCTGTGAAAAGTGCTTCCCAGTGCATTTATTCGTCCCATGTTTTCTATATGGAGTAAAACTCCTGCTTCTTTCATTCGTAGCCTGCACTTCAGTTCACTATGTTCACTATGACTTGCATGATGTGTGAATTTCAACAGGATAGTGTCTTGAATCAAACACGGCTGTTGTGCACGTGCCAGGAAATCGCGATTGCAATATTTGGCTGCTTCTTCCTCTTTGCTGAATGGATCATCAGCCGAAATAAATGTCAGCTTGTTTGCTCACGTGACAAATGTTAAAAGCAAATTAAACTGGAATGTTCTGTGTTTGATTATACAGACAGTACAGTACAACGTCCGGGTACTCATTGTGCTCATGCTCTCACAATAGCGTGATTAAGTACGGGAGAACGTGACTCAAGCTTGGATGGCACTTTCTGGACGGCACGGGTAAAAAAAACAATAACAGAATGGCAGGAAAATGGAACATGCATTAAAATAGTGTATAACGGAGACAGAGGAGCTAATTATGGGTGGGGAAAAGTGGAAAAGTTTTCCCACTTATTTATTTATAACTATGATGTCTATACGAATAGGTTATTGCTGCCTGCCTGGAACAAAACTGTACAATCAGGTGTATGTTATGGAGCAGTGCAGACAAAAGGCCTCCGCCTCACTCTTTCCCCTTTAAAAAAAAAAAAGAAATGCCACACGCTGGACCGTCAGCGGGAGGTGAAAGGTCAATCAGTAGCAGGCTGAGGGGTCATCTGGTCAGAGTTAGGTCTCTGTATTGTAATTGTGCCGTCCCCTGGGCTCTGTAAGAGGGGCGAGACAGCTGCCCTGCCCCATAAAGATACATTAACCCTGCCCTGGCTAAGTGCAAGCCAGACCTCTTCCCTGGCTGGATCAGGATGATGAGCAGGTAAAACATAAAAAAAAACTCATCTGACAGCTGTAATAAAGGTGTAACATTTGGTTTTCAGAAACAGTTAGTTCTGCAACGTGCATGTACAACTTGGCCCTGTGGCTCCTTTACTCTGATGTGAGAGTGTTAAGGGTCCTTTAAGGGGGTGGCACTCTGGATCTGGTGCAGCTGTTGTATCTCCTTGAAGGCGAGACAGACAGAAAGGGGACAGAGAAGAGGGTCTCTGCCCTGTACTGTCTTCATTGTGTTGTTGCTGCTCCTTTCTCTCTCTGCCCACTGCTCAGGTTTCACAGCCCACACGCCTGAATCACACATTCACCCATGTGGCTGTCGGTTGTGTGTTTTTCAGACCCCCCGGCATGATTCACAGTCCCCCCCCCTCATTTCCCCGGGGTGCAGTGACTCAGGGTGAGAGGAGCAACAGAGTCGGGAGTCGAGTGGTGGTGTAACGATGAGCAGTTTGGCCTTCAGTGCTTTGAGGAGGCAACAGGCGCTCCGTGCAACAGAACTTCTGCCGAGCATGAGCTTCATGATGCACAATGCCGGTCTTAGTCACCACGGCAACTGCTCTACGGAGCTCCGTCGAGGCACATTTTGTGCAAGTGACAGTCATCATTGTTTCGCTGTTCCACTCCCTGTGTGTGCCTTTTATTGTTACGTGGCTGTTAATAAGGAGAACAGACATTTATGGCTATTGTGGCTTACAGGAATAAAAAAAAGATTAAATGCTGGTCTCCTTTTTTAGAACAAAGGCTGTTTAAATATACATCTCACAAAATGGCATTTTTCTCTGGAGGTTTTTAAATCAGCCTCTTAAAGATGAACTCCTCATACTGCTTTAATAAATGCAATGTTTTAGACTTTACCTTGAAAGTCTTAGACTCAACAGCATTCATAAAAGTAGCCTTGCATTAAAGGACTGCACCATTCAACAACCCATAAAAAGGCAATACTCCTGTAATCATGTTGTCATACTACAGTTGATTTTCTGTCAAACTCATGAAAGGTCAAGGTAAGGATGTTGTGGAGAGATTAAAATCTTGTCATAGTTTTGAAATGTCATAAAAGAGCAGTTAGGATCTTAAGATAAGAGAAAGTCATTTGCTCAAAACATAAAGGGAATTTATTTCATGTACACAACTATGTGTGGCCCTGCGTGGTTAGATTAAAAACAGTGACACAAATGCAGCATCAGAGTGACAATAACAAGATCTGCTACGTGAGACACTGGTGCAAACATCATAAAAGCAAAAAAAACAAACAAAAACCTTGTTAGAGAATAAAAGGCCGGTCTCTTCCGATTCTAGTTAGGAAATCATCCTTAACAGTTCTGTTTGCTCTTCTGTCCTCCCCACATGGCACGTTAATTACTACGAGTCCACTTATGAGAGACGCTACTACAGTTTCGAGTGGTCATAATTGGTGCAGCCATGAGCTGTCAGCGTGACCTTTTAGAGACAGAGAGGCCATGGTGAGTCACAGTGTGCCACATGCAGCATCTTAAAACATGGCAGACCACATGGTGTGGAGCTGAGAGAGTGAGAGAGGGAGAGAAGGGAGAGAACCTCACAGCAGTGAGGCAAATGACTCACTCTCTCTCTCTGTCTCTCTCCCTCTCTCTCTCTCTCCCTGTGGGTGTGTGTATGTGGGCTTGTCAGCCTGCGTGGTAGCATTGTGGTGAGCCCTTTTCTCTGAGAACCTGCGCCATCTAATGCTACACGTTGTCATGCATGTGGATGGACGGACGTTAACGCTTGGTGGTGGAAGGTTCCAGGTTCGTAGGACAGAAATGAAAACAACCTCGACCGTGGAGGCCCATGATGTCTTGTTTTGAGTGCCGACGCCGAGCAAAGTGGAGTTTCCTTCAGTGGAGGAATCCCCCCTCGCAGCGACCTGGTTTCCGTCTTTGTCACACACAAACACACACACACACGCCCACACATACAGTTCTTACAGTGCGGCCTCTAGTCCCCCATGCATGCAGTAATATTTCACTCATTTAGCTTGAATTGGATTGAAATTCTCGATGAATTGTATTAGATCACATCTTTGTATTTCTTTTCTATTTTTGTGTTGATTTGGGAAATTCCCATTAGACCAATTTTTTCATACATTATACTGCCAAACATAGTCGGAAGTATTAACTGTTGCCCAGATCTCGGTGACATATCGGTTTCTACGCAGTGGCAGAGGGCCAAAAACACATAGGTCATCATTGGCTTGACCCCTCTAATGGAGCACGATGATCTTTGACCTCTGACCAGTCTGCTTGCACCAGTCTTATTAAATCAGACTGGAGAATCAGCGCACGCTTAGTCACACCAGCCCCCAAGAACAAGTGAAAACTGTCCCTGGATCAGCTTCTGTGACCGCGTTAGCCTCTTACGCCCGCATTCAGCCTGGCTGGAAAAAGGTGGAGGAAGTGAGTGTGATTATTAGCTATCTGACAGACAGGAAACCCTTTTGTCTCCGGGGTTATCTGGCAGCCTGCACAGGAGATGACGTGAGCATATGAGGACGGAAAAAGAACCATTTCAACAGCACTGTGGACAACTGTTGCTAGTTTCCAGGAGATTGCAGCCAAATAAAGACTCATCCAAAGTGACATTCACCTCCAAGCTGGCACACACACTCTCCTCTTATCTGATTCGGTGTGATAATGTATGCTTGAATAAATATGTCAAGTCTGCATTGGCTTACAAAGACACAACACAACCAGATCCAGTAAAAGTCCCCGCCAGAAAACTGGAAAATATCATTAAAACACACATGAGTTAACCATAACTACAAGAGTAATGAAATAATTCCAACAACTGCTTCAATTGTTGATCATCTCTACTGTACACTTTATTATTAATGTTATTATTTTTCATCGAAATATGAAAAAAAGGCACTTATAATTCATTATAGCATGCACAATACAACTCAGGAGAGACACAGACTCATTTCCTATTTCTGCCAAATCACACAGCTTACACAATCTGCTTTTCTCCTGATATTTTTTCCTTTTCTGCCAACCTCAGTAGCCGGAGGCAGAATATCATTTCTTCATTGTGCAACTGAGAATCTTTGGCATCTGAATAAGCATGTGATTTAGCCTGATACAGTGCACAGAGCATATTCTAGGAGACTCCATTCAGCTTCCATTATAATCTTTTAAGATCAAACTTGTTAAATAATATATGTGGGAGGGGGCGAGGGGGGGGGGGGGGGGGGGGGGGGTTCCATGTACGGTAAACAGACATGTTTGTGTGATATGTCTGTGTGCAGGTGTTTCTGAGAAGGGGCTTATGTGGGCCTGTTTGTGATTTGCAAAGCCACAAGAACCTTTAGTGTGAACATGTGTGTTTGTGGGTGAGACAGAGTGGTCTGTCTGCGTTTGTGTGTCAGGCGGTTCACCTGCAGTAATGTCTCAGCCTCCGGGGGTCGGACTCTCCCAAGATCGCAGGTGGCCCTGATGTCAACCACAGACATTTCATGGCCCAAAAACAGAGTCGGCGCTAGACAACACAAGCTCTTTTGAGCAACAGGGTGGGCTCGCTTTCAGAGAGTCCCTCAACCCGGAGGAGCGGTTCAACCAGCATCTGTCCTGCTGGAGTGTAACGCAGACTCCTTGCCAACATAAGGGAGCTGCCCTGTCCCTGACCCCCCCTCCCCTCTGATGAGACGTGCACAGAGTTTTACCACAAAACATCAATAAAGTATCACATTATATTTAATCCCGTTGCGAATTTCACCCTCTCGTAATCTCTTTGTCACGCACGGGCGAGTAAAAAAAAACTCCCTTCCTTTCTCCGTTGATGTATCTGTCCGACACACGCCGGCCTCAGCTGCTCCTCTAAGCTGATGAAATGGAGGTTTTAGACCACGAGAGGGGATCTTGCTGACTTTGAAGAGATGCTCCTTTCTACCCATAATGCGGTGGGCAGGTGGAAAGGCTAACTAATCCCATTAACAGAAGTTCCTCATCTAATCACACCAGACAGAAGGCGGTGGCGAGAGAAAGAAGCGAGGGACAGAAGAAGCTTTGTAGGGGAGGTGAACGCTGAGCCTCCTTTCAATCAAAGTCATAATTTAAGAAATGAGACGATAGCGACGATCTTTATTTCATTCAGTCTGTCACTTTTAACACTCATCCTGCAGAAAGCTTTATACATGCACTGTTAAAACACAATGTAAATAAGAGTGCAGAGACGTCGGCTGTAAACACGACTGGGTTGTGTAAGGTCTTTCTCAGTCTATTCCAAAAAGGTTGCAGTAGGACATCACCCCGAGTGGCCATGTCCTTAAAATACATGCTGGTGCTGCACAGACAGCTGACGGCACTTAACCACTGCAGCTTGGATCTGCTTTCGTCAGTCAGTCTGCCTCCAGAGCTGCAAGCTGCCATTTCCCCACTGTTTTCATGCTGTCTGCGTGCGCGAATGAAGACATTCAACATGAAACGGTCCTCCGTGTGTTTTGTAGTTTGCATGTGTAATCTGCCGCGGAGCTCTGTGTGACTGCCGTGTGGTCACATGTCTGCATGCATATGCGTGTTTTTGGGGGGATTTTTTTTCAACACTCAATTTAGAACAAAGAAACCTAATTCTATGCTTTTCAGTAAAAAAAACAAACCCATGTTTGCTGGTGTTCTGGCAGTAAAGTGTTTGCATCTGTGCATGCACATGTTCTGTGTGTGTGTGTGTGTGTGTGTGTGTTTTAATTAATTTCTTTTGCTGGTCTGGTCTTGATTTCAGGGACTACGCACTGTACAGGTGTCTTGCACTTAGAGACCCACTGCTGTAACTGACAATTCATTCTTCACACACACCCGCAAACAGACTGTTCACACACACACAATCACACACACACACACACACACACCCTCAGACAGATGGTTCACACACACCCACTACTGAATTTCCACTCACATGCACATGCAGCCCTCGCTCTGCCCAGACGTTATGCTCGTGTTTTCACTACCATTTCATCGTGACACGGCAGGCGTGGCTGGTATCACAAATTGATGGGTTTTAAATACAAAATCATAACAGAGCATAATGCTTCAAAGAAACGACTGTTTGGTTGTTTTTTTTCATTCCCACCAACTTCAAACCTCTTTCTGTCTGAATCAAACTGATCCCCGCCCTTCAAGGACTCCTATACTGTGAGTCAAAGACAGACAAACACTCATAAAGAAGGATCCATAAATGACACGACCATCATGTCTGGATACTGTTGAAGCACTGAAGCAAAACCTTTGCAGACAGACAGTCATACAGTTAAATAGGCGCTAACTGTCACATCCAAAGCCTGTTATTTGCCCCTCCTCGTTAAAAATTACAGCTCTGCAGCACCCACAGTCATAACTTGCAGTTTCTATTAGCATCCAGATTACAAGAAGGGCTGTCCAACGTTAGCAGCTCAGAATGAAATGAAAAACGCATTATTTGACCGACATTAAACACACCGTCTCCTTCATGTCTTGCAGCAAGACTTCGCATGCATCACATGACATCCGTTCAGGAGCAGCACGGAGCCAATCTCACTCCGATAGGTTTAGGCGATGCTCAATTTAGAAACACGGAGCCAGAGATGGAAACCACGAGATAAGGGTTGGCTGGAAATAGGTGGATCAGACGCTTTAAAAAGGAACTGAGGCTCCTGAAATAAACTCGTCCAGGCCTGAATAAAGCTCCCAGGAAAAGTATACAGAGAGACATCTTAGGGGATATTTCCTGCGCCGTCATCCACTTAAAGGGGCACTTATTCCTCCCCTGCTGGCCTACATTCATGCTGTCCTGGCCGTTCCCTTCAGAACAGACAGATAATCCACAGTATTCAGGGATGAAGAGGCAGCTCACGCAGGATCTGGTTCCGTCCGGCTGGTTCTGAGCAAAAGCAGAATCTAATCTTAACATGTTGCTCGAAAAAGAACAGAGGGATGCAGTGGCTGCTAATAGTCCGTGTGCATGTAGTTGAGAGTGCGTGTCGGCGTGGGTGAGAGAGCGTGCTTAGAGACTTTAAATAGTCAATCGCAGTACTAGGCCTGGAGTTGTGAAGCATCAGTGGGGAGCATCTCTAAGACTTTAATAAATACATGTTTATACGATAAAATAGTGCAAATTATACACTTCCGCATGTGAAATGAGAAGATTCTGATAACCTTGCCTAACTGAGACTGTATTTTAAGGCCGCTTCCATGAAGTGACCTATGCTGCAGTCCACTGGATTGAGGAAATAATCTGGATGCGGCAGTTGGAGTGGGTTTAAAGCATTGTTATAGTTTTCTGCAGAACCACTGTTTAAAAATGACAAACCACTGCGACCCAATTCAAAATAGGCCTTATCTATAAATTGCAAGAATTTAAATGAACATCCTTGATAGTTTTTACTGCCATTTTCGCATCACCTTCTAACAGAAAGAGTAAACCAGGCATTTCAAAGAGATGTATGTTCAATAAATAACACATTCATTCTTATTAAAAACCCATAGACGTGCAAAACACTTTATAAATGGGACCGCATGAAAGCATTCTAACTGAGTTCAATATGATGCTCATTGTCAGTAATTGGATTATGTTATCAAGAATCTATAAAGCTCATTTAAATAGACTGGAATTTCTTATGTTTTGACAGTAATGCGTCTAACACTTGGCGGGGGTGCAGTTGATCGATAAACCTATTTATAATCCCATTGCACTTACATTCTCTCTGTGGTTAAAACCAAAAAGTAGCTCTTTTTTTAAATGTTATGGAATATGCAGTAGATGTTACAACGTTGTTTTAATACTTTATTCCTTCTTTTATGAGAACTACTAAAAGGGTTTAAAACTCAACAAATAACGAAGACCCATATTGTGCAACATTATGAATGAAACCGACGTTAAACACAGACAGTGATGATCTTTAGCTTCTCTTTCTTCTTTTCTGTCAGCCTCCATCATCTGCTGCCTCTCTCTCTCCCTCTCTATCTCTCTCTCTCATATGCATGTGTATTGTTCACCTCCAGCCAGGCGTGTGAGACGGCTGTTTAAAATGTCTCTGTTGCATCCTGCTGGTAATCCACTTCCCTTGGAAACACTTCCTTTTCACTTCCCTGATACACTAACTGACATGCCCAGAGCTCCTCTTAACGCACACAAAGATCGCTCACCTCGCAGACCTGAGCAACGTATTATTCAAACTCCCTGCAGATCCAAGTGTGAATGTGTTTGTGCATGCAGAGATGTTTGTATGTGTGGGCGCTTTCATCATTTCTGCCTCTGTGTGGTATTTTCTCTCCCTCTCCTCTTAACCCCCTACTTTTTTCATCAGCCACTGCGTGACTAATAGCTTCACCTGCTAGTTCAAGTATCCATTTAAAAATCTGCTCTCCCAGTGGTTTCGATCCACATGTTCTCACAAAAATCCCCACTACGGTGCTCGAGAATGACTCACCCGCCTGTTGCTCTCGCCTTGCACACTCCGGATGCATACAGATGCGAGCTCTTGCTCGATTTACTAATTAATCAAGCCTGTGTCGCTCCCGTCTATTTTGAGTGGCAGACATGCACACCTTTGTGTACACAGATGTAGGTCAAATCGAGCGCTCGCGTCGCTTCTACGCGAAAGCAGGTCAGTCGAACGGTTATGTGCACGGCCCAGATATCTTTAGCCCACATCTCCTTGTTTTTGTGTTTATGGTAGGGAAAAAGACAAAAGTTTTGAAAACCGGTCGAAGTCCGAATCCTTTTGTCCCCAAAGGTGTCAAAACAATGGAATAGTATGTCAGGGCAGATGGGCAACAGTGATTTTCCACTCTGGCTTTTACTTCTGCAGCATGGTTTCCAGATGAATCCATCGTCTTGCATATTCTTGAGTTTCTCCAAATTGAAGTAGGGTTCAGCTTAAAAAAAAAACAGGCCATGAGTGGTTCTCCATAAGTTATTGTCTTGCATGAGGTAAGAAATGTGATAAAACTTTCACTGGTTCAAAAAGGTGAAGCCTTTCAAGAGGTTTGTTATTATGAATGTTATTCTACACGCCCAACCTCGCCTTCTCCTGCAATTATACTCCCTCAGATGTTGCTGCATATAATAACATCTTGTTGGTCAATTAGCATGCTTAAAAGAGGGTTACAGACAGCAGGGTAGTAGCAGGGTGATCAAGACCAGAAAGAAACAGCTCCTGTTTCAAGGCAGCTCTGATTCTACCATTTTCAAAGCACTGGCAATAGAATAAGAACCCCATGCCTGCCCTATAATACTGCAGTGTAATTAGAGAGAAGACGGGCTTTTAGATGCTGAATTGTCTTTTGAGGTAGTTCAAAGGCACGCTTTGGCAGCTGCACTTAGCATTGCAGGCACTGGGATATTGAGATTTGCCACCTTTTATGTGATGGCCAAACAGCGTTGATACATTCAATTGAAGCAATCGATTGCTCAGGGTTTCCTGTATCAACGCAAAATCTGAGTTTAGATAGGGTGCAAGCTTCCGGTATCTACCAGTTCTGAAAAGTGAAGCCATTGCTGAAGTGCCTTAAACTTGCATTCTTTCTAATGGCCATCAGGGGGCCTCTCAGTGCAAAACCATGTCTGAGAGTATAGAAATCTGTGAGAAAATGATTCTCACTTTATTCCATAAAAAACATTGTAAAAGTTGAGTAAAAGTTAAACGCTACATTTTGGCCGCCTAGCAACGTTGTATTCAGCTTTTGGTTGTACTCGGCTCCATCTTCCCGTGTCACCTGGTTGCAAAAAAAATCCAAGATGGCGACAGTCAAAATAAAACGGCAGTCTACAAACCAATGGGTGTCATCTCAGTCAATGCTCAAACAGCAGCCTCGGCTTTTTTCGCTCTTGGTAAGGTTACCAGTTCGCCATATTATTATTTTTTTTTACACAATGGAACTTTCAACAGGTTTAGGAAGCTCTGTTTTTGAGTGTCATCTAGAACATACATGCCCCCGGAGGCAGGAATCCAAGCTGAAATAGCAGCATGTAGTTCTTCCTGGAATCCAACTGCATCCAAGTGCATCACTGTCACATTGAATAACAGCGCTGTGCACAGGAATCACAGTAAGGTGCGGACATGAGAAAGTATTGCTTCAATGTACCAACCAAACTGGTTGAACATCCACATAAAAAGCTGCAACATTTAATGTGCAGTTGTTGTTTCTAATCGATTGTATTTGACTTTATTTTGTAGTTGTGCATGACAAACCGTGTCATATTTGATGGGGGCAATATGTCTAAACAAAAAAAATTAAAAACTGATTGTTACCACATCGCTTGTTTTTTACTGTAAATGCCGAGGACTGAAGGTTATGAATACACTAAACACTATAAAAAAAATATGCAATTTAGAATCACATTTGTCATTCATCTACATGCTATTGCTGACATAGTACAGCCCAGGAAATCTGCAAAAGCAGCCCGACTCAAATCAGACAGTCATTGTTACACAAATAAAGTTTTGGACTTCCTGTTGAAACCAAATTATTGTTCAGCTGTTACTTGCAGCAAATGCAACTTCAACCTTTCACAAATCCCTGAACGAGCCTCTTGCACAAGTCTGTCCATGCATTCCTTTATGCGGGGCCCAAAGCCCTTCCCCATAGATGTAGAGTACAAACCCACAGCATAGCCTCAGGAAAATTACATATGTAGCTGCAAGTAAAATATGCAAAACAATTGTCAGATGCTGAAATGCATGATAGATGATGCCTATTATTAAGTAAGCACATTCCAGATAGTCATACATTTAGGGATGCTCTGAAGTCTTTGTGCATGAATACATTGCATGCAGTTTAATGCAAATGTTTGCAGTCACACGGTTCAAGCTGAAAAAAAAGACTCATGTTTTACCTCAAAGAGATGTTTCAAAACTCACCACATAAAAAGCTTTATTTTTAACTAAACTCCAGTGCTATCAAGGTCATGCTCAGATAGATGTGTAAGTCATTCCTGACCATTATGTTAATCACACACGTGCAGATGCAACATGTGTGCAACAGTTGCTTGCTGCATGCCCCAAATCTACTGTACGGCCTCTCGGTTTCTCCACACTAACCTCCTGAAAAGAGCCGGAGAGATGTGTCATTGTGAAAGTTCTGCTTCTCAGAGGGGGAAAATCATGTTGCTACATGAGCAGTTCTGAAAGTGCTTTGCGCTCAAAACAGTAGTGCCTTCAAATCCAGGCTGATCAGCTGTTTCTTTATATAGATCTGCCTGCTCTGAATCCGCACTTCAACATGCTGGATTACCACAGAGAGCTGAGAGTGAAATAGCAATTACAGGCAAACAGTGTGGTAACGTGACATTTGTGTGGAGCGGCAGGGCTCAGCCAGCGAGGGTTACGCGAGGTCCTTCTATTTCACAATATTAGTCGTGGTACAAAATGAGACATAGACTCATGACTCCTCATCTATTTCAAGTGAGCAATATTCTTGTCTAAAGCCCTCGAGTGCTATGAATTATGTTGTGTGCAATTGCATTTGTAGGTTTTGCTTTGGAGTAGCTGCGTTGAATTTCAGGTTGAGGACAGTGTAAATAAAGACTTTATATATGTAAATTCAAAAGAACAATGTGACCTTACACACATGTAATAGGCCTACTTTATAATGTAATCAGCTTAGGCTTTACACAACCTACCAACAGATTTACCACATTCTCACCTACAAACATGCACACACACATGATTAAGTATTAAGAATATTTAATAAACTTGTGCATAATCTTTATTATCATGTACGTATGTTGGTCTATGTATGGATGTATCAATTAACAGTAATACAAATAATTGAGTTGTTTTATAGTACTCAACTAATACATTTGGAATTTTTTAGATTTGAAAAGGTGTGTTGTGTATTTCTCTTACCGGTATATATCCCTTTTGTTTATTATGGCAGACATTTTTCAGGCAATGATCAATTTTGAGATTTTGGTCATTTTGCTTCTTTAACTTTCAGACTAAGAAAACTTCTAAAATATACATTTAGGTGTCTTCTGCATATTGAAACACAAAGCTTAAGAACACTTAAAATAATTGTCTCAATGGAAGTAATCAACTGGGAAAGTTTCACTGAAGTGTCTTGCAAAATGTATGGGATTTTACAACACTTATGTTTAAGTTTAAGACAGTTTGTTTCTCACGCTCTGAGCCAGAATCTCCACATCAGTATTACTTTCATATACAAACATTCCAGTTTCATTTCTATTTTTGTTATGAAGTGTTTTACTGAGGGATTCGTTCATATGTTAATAAATGTATTTCTAGAAACATGGTGAAACTGTATTCAGAGTTCAGATTTCTGGAAATATATGCATATTTGATAAGAGAATGTCTTATTAGCTTATTTAAACATAACATTTCAGAAAACTTGTAATGTAAAAAACGTTTCGTAATGTTTCATGGTGTATCTACTTAGTTTTATTAGTTAAACTGTTTTCATCTGTCGTGTCTGAAAAGCAACTTTTTTTTCTTCCCTGTTCCCTGTTTAGAAGGACCTTAAGTGGTGTTGGGTGAAAACATTAGTTCACTGGATTCCCTGATTCCAAAAATAACCTCCATCAGCAGATCTGTTTACCTACTCACTCACAGCCACTCTACCACATCCATGACATCACTAGCCTTTTGCTAAAAAACACAATACTAACTTTGTGATTTACTGGATTTATTTGTGTCTCTGCCGCTCTAAAAATAGAGAGCGTAAACCGTAAACAATAGGGGTAAGTCTCCTGTTATTACAGAGCTCAGTCTCCCTCAGCATTGCTAAGATTACAGGGAGACTGAGAGGCATTATTGTTGCTGACGTGGTCCTGGCTGTCATCGTGACTCTGCAGGAAAAAAAGGACTCAGAAACAATCTACACGTGACCTTTGGTGCAGCAGGAAATCCAGCTACAGATAAAGGTTTAACTTTTGGTTTTGGAAGGGACCCAACTAAGCGGGGAAATCTTTCTAAATATAGTCAAACAGGTCCAACAATACCACACTTGTGCATTTATAACCTGATCTGGGTAAAAATGCAATTCCCAAGAGTTTGGTATTTGTAGACTCGGGGGGGGGGGGTTTCATGGTGAGAGGTCTACCTGTTAAGGTGTTGAATTATTAAAGGCCCTGGGACTTCCTGTTTATTGTAGAATTCTTGCTCTATGACCTTTGCCTCACAACCAAACTCCCCTTCCTCTCTCTCTCTATATCCCTCTCAACAGGCACCCTCAGCTCGTAAACCCCTCCCCCTTTGTTTCCAGCTTTGGGCTATATACCGCTTCTGATCTTTCTGACCAAAAATGATCTCTTGAAAAGGCACTAAATTAATACTTTTTAACAACCGCTCGGGGAATAATCCTGTTCAATCCTGTGTGTTTTGGGTTTTTTTTTTTTTTTTTGGTGCTCCCCCCATTCCAATCCTTGATTAATGAGTTCAAAGGAGCCAGCATATGGGTACTCAGATCTCAGATCAGGGTGTACTGTACACACACACACACACACCGTGCACACACACACACAAGCTGACAAACACACAAGCCAGGATTAGGATACAGAAGGTGGGACTGCCATTGTGGTGGCATTATTACTCATTAAAGCATATTTCTGAAGGGATTCAGGGGTTGGTGCGTGTCCAGGGGGATTACAGGGAGGTGACGCCCACAGAGTGATTAGGGACCTCCAGATGTTCCCAACATTGTCTTTCTGATCACTAACAAAACAACTGCATGGCCTCTTTGTTCAATGAGTGTGTGTATGTCTGTGTGTGTATATGTGTGTGGGTGAACTAGACGGAGGACCTGGGAAACCTTAGGAGACACGTGTGTTATTATCATTATTATGTGTGTGTGTGTAATAATCATATATAATCAGCTCACCTGTGTCCTTAGAAATAAGTTCATGCGCTCTGAGCGGTGAATAGCATATTGCCTCTTTGACGTCTAAGGTGAACTGTACAGCCAAGGTGAAGATGTAGAAGAAAGGTTCTCTGTAATGTTGTTAGACAGCTCGGCGATGGAGGAGTCGAAGGAGAGCTCTGGAGGAAGAGAGGGTAAACGAGATGAGACCTGCTGCAGCAAAGCATCGATCATGGCCTCATTTTACCTGTTCTCTCCCTCTAAGTAATTTAATCCGTAAATGTGTAGGCCTGTAGTTTGCAGTACGGCATTTAGTCGGAGAGAGAAAAACATCACATGCACACAATGTACAGCAGCAGATATGAGCGATCGTCCTCATAACCCAGAGTTCACTGGGTGCAGTGGCATCAGCCGTTAACCGTCTGAACCACATCAAACACTCGTCCTCCGCTGCTCTCTTTTTCATCTCTCACCATCTCACGTTTTTCTTCCCTCTCCTTTTTTTTTTTCTTGAGTTCAAACCGTCCTATATATACCTGCACCTCGTGGGCTTCTTTTCATCCCATTCTTCTCTCCTTTACACTTTCCTTACTTGTGTCTCCCATATGCCGCAGTCATGTAGCCTAGGGGTGTGAACCTGCACTCTAAACACGGAGTGGCTGAAAGAAAAAAATAGAAAAGAACCGACCGAGGCCGAGTTGTTTTGAAGAACAAAGGTTGTCATTAGCTGCTTTGTAACATGCAGGGAAACTCAGCAGCTGTGTGGTAATGGCAATGGCAATTTATTGGAGTTAAACATTAATCCAGGCATAAACAGTAATACCAAAAAAAAAGAAAAATAAGAAACATAAAGGACCCAAAGTTCAGAATTGACCAACCAGTGTGAACAGATGGGCAAAAGACCACAGTTGATGTTGTATAAAAAAATATATATTTATTATAGTTCCCAACCATAAAATTGAGCTAAAACAACGCTGAAGCTGCAGGATAGTCAATTAATCAAAAGAGGCCGAGAGCCATCTGTGTCGAAGACAACAAAATGACGAGCGAGTGTGTGGCTGGTTAAATACTGCAGATTGGAGGTCACAGCCAAGCACACACCCACGAGCTTCACTGATCACTGCACACACAATATTCCACCCAAGTGTTCACATCACCCAAAACCCAGATCGATGCAGGTTTCTCCTGTTACACCTGCACTACACCTGAATGAGGCCCCCTTTTCTGCAGAAGCCTAACAAATCAACATCTTTGCATTAAGTCATGGTACAACACTTGCACGGTTGTGCACATATGAAGAATCTTGGATGCTATATCCTCTAATCATAACGTGTTGCAGGGGTCAAGGGATTACACATCCCTCGAAGTAATATATTGCCAGTGAAACAAGGTCAGTATGTCAAGCATGTATTGCCTCCTTTGTGCCAGAGACTGCACTCTATGAGCCCCCCCCCCCCTCCTTTTTTCCTTTTTTCCTTTTTTTATTTAGCCGGTCGACTGGTGACATCTCACGTCTCACTGACTTTCGCCCCAACAGGTGAGAGCACAGCTGCGACAATCTGCGAGCATCTGTCACAGCGGAGCGGCCCGGTGGAAGAGAGGGAGGGAGGGGAGTCGAAGGCAACACAGCTGTCCTCGCAAACACGCACGGCAGATATATATACAGAGGGCTGGATGTTTGACAAATAGTGTCATTACGGGGAAAAGCGCCGCACACGCATCCGTGTTTACGTCCACAATACACGATGTCGGTGTGATGGTGGTTTTTTTCCCCCTCGGAGTTCAACAAAGGAAATATATATATTTACACTTTGAATTCAACTCGCTGTCTGTGTACAGGCAGAGCCCCCCCCTCGCGTCCTCATCACACTCAACCGACACTGTTTCAGGGGTTCAGTGTTCAGGCTGATAAGGGGAGGCCTAATCGCACCGCTTCCTCCTTCACCTTGATTGATGGTTCTCTGTCGGGCCCCTGTGACCGACCACAGCTGAATGTGCAGGTCAGGGGTCAAACCGAGAGAGATAACCACCTGCCGGAGCCGTTTGGGGGTCTCCGCCGCAGCGCGAGCGCGCCGATGCCTGCGCGTCAGTCGTCAGGAAATTCTCTGAAGGTTGTCTTTGTTTCTAGCGGTGGAAAACAAGCTAGCAGATGTTTCGGTTTAGCGTGGTGACCAGTAACGGCTTGTAAACATCACGAGGAACAAAGGGTCGCTTTGAAAACGTGACGTGAGCTGGAGAGGTAAAAACAGTAGCCGAGTCGATCGAGAGCTTTCGGCCCACTGTGGATTACCAAGGCACAGGAATCAGCCGCTCCTTCATCAGGCTTGCAGGATAATTAGCAGCTACGGCCACTCAGTCAGGGTTACAGCACAAGTGACACCTTTCTAACAATGGTCATGGAACGCCCCCCCCCCCCCGCTCAGGTAAACACAGGAAGTGGGTGTAACCAAGAAGATAGGAGGTTAGGGAATGAAAGGCCATCTCTTAGGAACTCCTGGGGTGAGCTGACAAAGAGGAGGATGGCCTCTTCCTTGTTCATACTAATAGAATAACACAAGCCCGTTTGAACAAACAACCCAGTCGTTAATAGACTTCGCATAATTAAATTGTCACGTCTAGCATAGAGGGATATAACACACCCAGGGCTTTTCTTATCTGCGTCTGCCTCTTGTGATCCTCTGGAGGAATAAATGAATAGCGTTAAAATCATTCAGTGTATCGCCCTCCCCTCCTCTGGGCAGACATTATGCAAATCATCCAGTGTATATAATGGGAGGGCAGGTAATGTCACGGTGATTTAAAAGTTGTCATAAGAAGAAAATATCGCTTTCACTCTTTCGTAATGAGAGCTAAGCCGCAATAACATGAATATAAAAACGCGTGTCGTCTGTAGCTTCATTCCAAAGTTTGAATCAAACAAGTGGCCACACGACACACTGCCCATTAGTAGGAGGGTAAACAATGGTGAAGGCGAGGGGGAGTCGGCTGCCCACTCCCATTCCTGAATGACTACTCTGATGGAGATTCATCCACATGCTTTCTTATGCCACCTCTTAGAACGGCATGCTCTCAGCAAATCTTTTTCCCTTCATTGGACACAACAGCAAGAAAGATGATGTTAAATCAAAAATGAAAACATCGTATCCTGTACAAGTGATCCGAGTTAAGGAGGCTCAAGTTTCTCACTTAAACAGGTACGCCCACGTACCTCCCATTCGCTCCGCTAATCCTCCCGGGTGTGTGTTAACAGAGATAATGAGCTACTTATCAGATGGTTAGTTCTGGGATTAATTGCCTGGTCAGTGTTATTCAAACACGACACCCTGAAGACACCCCGAGGGCTGGCAGGCTGCACAACCAACCCATCTGTAATGCAGAGCAAGCTGTTGGGAAGCTCATTACTCTGAGTGGGAGCGTGGGGGGGGGGGGACGGAGCGCACGATCCGACAGACTGCACACTGAGTCCATAACACACGGAAATGTGTCTGTCCTCGTAGTTGAAGGGGATCCACTTCTGCTGCTCTGACAAACTTACCGGAACGAGCGTATAGCTGGAGTGGCTGTAAACGGTGACACTAACAGAGGTTAGTTAGTGCTGAAGCGGCATTCCCAGCCTCTTCCCTCCTGCATTATTAATAACCACACACACTCACACAGCCATTTCTGTCCCACCGCTTCATGCAGGCCATCACACAGCTGTCACCGCGGTGAGCAGCCAGGGAGCTTTTTAAGAAAGTCGCAATGTCAGTCTGAAAATCGGACCATATCAAACTTATATGTTTCCCCCCTGAGTGTTCATTATACTCTGTTCAGTGCACAAGTGTAGAACACTCTTCCAAGCTCTTGGATTGGAGGAGTCTCCACAGGAATGTTATGCTAAACTCTGCGCTGCATACGTAAGGCCTTTCGGTCGAGGACGCATACCACTGATTCCATTCACTTTACACCACACACATGCCCAGAGAGAGAGAGAGAGAGAGAGAGAGAGAGAGAGGCACCGAGGGAATCCCCATGGGGCCCTCTTCTCTTTTGGTGCGCTCTAAACGCTTACAGCAGCAGCTGCAGACACAAGTGTGTGATGTTGGGAAAACCTGCTGCGGAACATCAAACCACCCAAAAAGCCCATTAGGTCTGCGTTTCAGCGAGCTGCAGTGAATTCCCTCTTGTACTTCAATGGAACTTGAGTTGGCTGTTTGTCACTCGCCCGTTTGAAGAATCAGACTTTTTTTTCTTGAAGCCGTTCAGACCTGCATCAGATGCTGTAGTACATCGGACTGCAGCGATGACCACAGAGACAGTAGTGAAAAGTAATTAAGTACAATAACTTAAGTAAAGTACCTTCCATTTTATGTCACTTTATACTTCTACCTTCACTGCAGTTCAGAGGAACCAAGTATTTGACAGCTACTAGTTATTATTCAAATTGAAAATTGACATATTTATATCAAATATTTGTTATAAACTACTTTTAAACAGAAATGCAGTACTTGTAATGGTGTATTTCTTCCATGTGAAATCCAATACTTTCACCACAGATAATACCTTTCTTTATTTACAGGGAGGGGACTCACTCAGGCTCACCTGCAGGTTTGTGAGTCGGTAGACACCATTCAACCACTGCATGTGCTAATCTCCATACATTCATTATCTCTTCCTCTTTGGTCCAGCGAGAGATTACAACTATAAAAACAATGACTTAGTTGAGCCGGTATTAAATCCCAGCCTCGTTTACAACCCAGGGAAACTCAGGAAGACAAAAGAAAATCCGGGTGGATAAAATACAACATCTCTCTCTAATGCAAAGACATCGGTTCCACTACGGCGCCGATTCCTCACTCAGGCTATTCCCCTGAATGTTATAGCAAAAGTGTAAGGAAGAAAAACGAAACAAAAAAAAAATGAAATCCATGAAATGATCTGTTGCTTCCATATGGTTATCTATAAGTGGTGGCTCCCCCTCAAACAGCAGGCATCGTAATCCCTCAGTGTCAGATTAGCGAATGCTTTAATTCCTTCTGCTATATATTACTACCATATTCCTGGTTTAAGGATGCAGAGATTGGGATCAAATGGAGTGGACGAGGAAGAAAAATGAGAGCGATGAGTAAGAAAAGATGAGAAAGAGAGAGAAATTGAATAAATAATAAAAGATGACTGCAGAGAAAGGCAACCCCCCCCCACTTTCCCCTCCAGGATTGAAAGAAAGCCGAAAACTTGTAACTATGGCACAAAACATTTTCATCCTCTCCCTCATATTCATGCACGCCAACAGCAACCCCTCCAAACACACACTTCTCTGTCTTTCTCCCAACTCTCCCTTACGTATAAACACACATAAATCCTCAGCGGGGCTGCCCGGCCGCCGGCCCCCGCTGTGAAAAACATCCCAGGGGGATTTTAAGAGATCGTGATCCTCTGAGATTGCGTATGTGTCAATATGTAAACATGTGTATCAGGATGCATTGCTCTGTTGTGTTGTTTTCCGGGGACGTGCTGAATTCGAACATGTGGCCTTTGATGTGGCGGCTGTGTTGTTGACATGCACATGGTTACGCTGTGCCCTTTTGGGGTCTGAATTTATTGAAGGATCGTTTGACTATGCAGAGCAGTGCAGGGGGATTATGACTAAATCCAGTGTGTTTAAAAAGAAAAATACAACAATAACCATGTGTGATGTTTACACAATGGTTTCTCTGAAGCGGACAGTGTGCCAAGTGCATTTGGCACCAGGCTCTCAAAATACACTTAAGTTGTTGTTGTTGTTGTTGTTGTATTACGTGTGGCAGTTAATAAATGAAATAAATCAATTTGATGAAATGGTAAAATCATAATCTTGTTGGCACCATGTGACACCATATTAAAACGCTGTATTAAACACTGCATCTGGTTAACTGCGAACACGACTTATGACGACACTGGAATAATAAAAAAAAAACTGTGTTAGATAAGTTAGATGATATTATCACCATCACGGATGTCTGTCTGCCAGAAGTCGGTTATCTTAGCATCAAGAATGGAAGCAGAGGGAAACAGCTTGCGTCATACTGTCAAAAAAAAAAGAATCTGCCTGTGGAACCTCTAAAGCTCACTCATTAAAACAAATGATTTTCTTGTTCAGTATGAACGAACATAAAAAACAGAAGATCACAATTATACTGCATGACAAAAATGACATGGATTTGACAAAACGGTGACGAGCATGTCTGGAAAGGGGAGACTCATGGTTACCCTCCTTCACTAAACCACCATCCAAGGCTCCCCTCGCCAGAATGTTTGCTCTACAGATGCATTCATCCCCTTTTCCCGACCAGCATGATGACACGTGATCGATACCAATGGATTCATTAGCTTGTCTCGTTTCATATGATGCCAGTATCTTCACATATTCACGCTGAACCCACTGCATCTTCTTCAAAAACCTCATGTCATTTGCCTGGTAACTAGAGTTTGGCGGATAGACTCAGATTAGAACAACGCACTGCGGGCCACATCCAGGCAATCTAGGATTATGAGATTAGAGCTACAACATTTGGAGACAAACAAAAGTGTAATATTAAGAAGTATGAAGTTGTAATTTTGAGCAACACAAAAAGAAGAAAAAGAAAAGTAGGGGAAAAATACAGTATTTTTTCAGAATAAAATCGCACATTTCTAAAATGTGCATTCCCCAACCTTTTCACAACACTACTTGGATGTTACTGTTACCGTGAAATATATTTTGACGCCAACATCCACGTGCTCACGAGCAGATGTCATCTCAGGCAGCCTGTCTGCTTTACAAGCATGCAAGTATATCAGTGGTCGCGTCCTGAAGTCACCTACAGTAATCTCCTCGCGTGGCCCAGATTACATGGCCCCGCGTACCCCCGTGGTCAGAGACACTGCTGATCCTCCGGTCCAGACTCTTTGCTGGTTCTATGCAGCATTTGTGCGTCAGGCACACAAAGACAGCATTGTGCTGATGCAACAAAAGGCAATAGAGGACATCAAACACATCTGTAGAAGGATCACCCCCACTGGAGGCCAGAGGCAAATCCCCCTGTGTGTGTGTGTGCGTGTGTGTGTGTGTGTTTGCATGTATTTTTTTCTTATTTTTTTTGCATGTCTGCTAATGATGCATTTGCATTCTCCCTGCAATGCTGGACCCGGTGTCCCTGTGTGGGCCCCACAGAGGGGTTGGCTGTGTGTCCTCTGGATAATCAGCTGGTGAAGGTCTTGATTAGCGGTGGAACAGTGGAAACTCTGCCCCGGCTTCAGCTGCCTGGTTATGGCCCTTTCTACGTCAGAGAACAGATACTCTGGACCCAGAACTGGTCCCACTGCAAGGTTGTCTGGAGGGAGTCCAGGGCGAGGAGTGGACCTTGTGCGGAGTTTAAATGTGTGCAGGGGGAAAGGAGTGACGCCCCCCCAAGAATGAGAAATAATATCCCCCACACATACAGAGTTTGTTTGCTTTCAAGGTTGTCACCATCCTGCCAACTCTTCTCCTCCTCCGCTTCCTCCTCCCTCCGTACTCCCCCACCTCCTCGTTGCTTTTCTGAAGCTTCACAATACACTAAAGGGCCTGTCGACGAGGATTTCATAAGAATAGCCTATTTGCTTCGGCGTTGAGCCAGCGTTGCTGTCATGCGGGACCACAAGACTGAGAAGAACACAGAGAGAGTCATGTTGCTCAGGTGGTGGGAGATATTGATAGTCACAGTGCTGAGAGGCTGAGCCGTGCCGTGGCATCGACTGTGTGGTTCAGTGACGGTAAGATGAGGCAGCGTGGGGTAAAAGACTTGTGGGAGAGTTTATGACCGTCCCTACCAAGAGAAAGGCATACTCACTGATGCATCGGCTTTACATTAGAACGTATGCTAAATGGGGACATTTGATTAACCACTTCCTGTTTAGAAACCGTTACAACCACAGACATATTTACATTGGTAAGAAGAAAACATGTTCAAATGTTTGGCTCAATTAAAGTGAATTACTGTGGTTGGCATGAGTTAATAAGGCAATGCTAAAAACATACACGTTGTGGCTTTAATGACTATGGTTTATAGAAACCCTATGAAACCCCTCAGTGATGCTGAAGATATGTGGATTCGTATGACCTGAGCTGACTTCAAGCCAGTAATTCACGTGTCCTGAAAACCTCCACAAAGAGGCACGAATGCCTCCATGTCACAAGGGGGAAAAAAGCCAGCTATAATTTTATTATACACATTTCCCCCCCTGAGGCAGAATCACAAGAAATATCAAGAAGCAACACACGACCTTTATTCATAGCCAAAGCATCCAGAAATAGACGCAGTATTCCAGGCGCCGATGAGTAACTGGAATCTCACATGTACCTGTTACATGTTCCCTTCAGAGCTCTATTGTTAACAAACCCCATTCACAAATCAGTTGTTGGGTGTTTTTTTTTTTTAAAACAATATTGCTTTTGTCAGCCTCTTAATTGGATTCAGTCATATTGTTCCAGTCAACTCATTTCCTCCTGTGCCTGAAGAAACACAAGAGAGCAACGCAAAATTGTGTAACCAGATTGAATGTGTGTGGGAGGATCACATGACCCTAGGGCATCGACATGAGCAGGTTTTTGTGAAACAAGATTTTTGCTGCCAACAGACGCTCGTCTGCAAAAGAAGATATTTGCATGCAATTGGCATATTTTAATTATTTTTTGGTTTGAAAAGTGACATGATTTGAATGTACCCGACCACCAAATAATTAAATCCTGCAAACACTCATTAATGTTAAATGCTTTGAACAGGAGTTTGTGATTTTCTGTGATTTGTTCGTTTTGCTGAGCCCACTGCTGCAGTTATGTAAATAAAAAGAACTTTGATCCAAACACTAGTACAGCCTGAACATGGTCAGGTCATGTGGGCGCTGTGATCATTTTTCTGTGAATTCTCGCTGCTTACGACAGGACGGGGACAATTGTTGGCCTGGATTCGCAGGAACTATTTGCTCGAAGACAAATTGTTTTGCTCCACATTCTGTTTCCAGGCCTTTTCCGCAAAAAGATGTTACGCACAATTGAGCAAACACATAAACCCACACAGAGTATTTGTCTGTCTGCAAGTGAGGCACATCTAATAAGGGAAACCTGGATCTTTTTTAAAGGCTGTGCGGCACAAAGGTACGACTTTTATGAGAACTGCCACGAAAAAGCCAAGAGGACCATTCGTTGTGAATAAATGTGCGTGACGTGTAACACTCCGGGGCTCAAAAGATCAAAGCATCTCCTCTAAATATATGTATGTATAGTATGAAAGAGTTGAGGTTTGGCCATCCTTTAGATGAAAAACAGCTGATGCACTCGCACATCAGCAGGGGATTTTTGGAGCTGTTGCAGGCAGGAGAGTCAGCAGCAGCACAGGGACTTTTCTTCATTTTCACCATTTAACTTTATGACCCTGTTTCTAGAAAGCTCCAATACCAAATCTGTGAATTTCATGGCTGGTTATTTTTTCTCTCTTGCATGATCATAACGTCTAAATCATCAAAGAATTAGGCCTAAAGACAAACTTAAACATCAGTTATGCCTACACATTTGTGTGTTTCTGCATGTTTCTTCCCATCAGTTGGCGGAGGATGTGCAGAATGTGCACATTGGGGAAGCAGTTACGTGCGACAATGAAGCCCTGTTGCCCAGTGTCGACGCCATGTGACTTTGGAGGTTTCGCCTCGATGGGAGAGCATGCAACAGACGGGAGGCCGCAGCACCCTGCCAAACAGGCAGCATGATGTGTCCCCGTGCTCCCACAACGTTACACAACCCCCCGGATCACACAGTGAAACAAGACGCCATGAGCTGGCGACTAGAAAACATGTGCTCTACATCAGCGCCGTGGTCATCAGATGTGCAGGATCCGTGCCTTCTTATACCAGCGGTTAGTTAATTGCAATCACCTGCCGACCCAGGTGTGAATCAGCACATCGTCAGAGAGATGGAGGACGAGGTAACCGGACTCTGGCGCACACACAAAGCAGCGGTTTGCAGTGTTTCCATGTGACAAGCAGTGGGGAGCTGCTCGTAGGGTTATGTAAGGCTTAATGTGCTTTTACCTGTTATGGAAGCATAACAGGTAAAAGCAAAGCTCACATAAAAAGGCATCCCACACCTACTGGTGTCAGAGCTCATCTCACTCATTCATTGCATCAAATAGTCACATGTGCAACGTCTTTATTTTGACTTAAAAAAACAAATAGTGGGTCTGCAGTTTTCTTGAATTCCAACTTGAACCTCAAAGGCACAATGAGCTGGATTTTCCTATTTAAAAAAAAAGGAATGCATGGACTGACACATATCAATCATCACTAATCAACTCAACTCATCACATTACGGCCCACTAGAAGTGTGTGGTCTCTATCTGCAGAGAGCCAGCCCTCTACCTTTATTTTCCTATTTTGCTTTCAGCATTAATCTCTGTAAAAATGTAGCAACCAGTTCCCAGATCATAAGGAACAACTTTGAATGTTGCGTGGCAACTGCAACCCATGAATCCGATTCACTGGGTCTTTAAAGTGAGACCATGTCACTTTTGAAAGAAGAAATAAAACTAATGTCTTCATTAAAAAATTTAATTTTGCTGTAAAACTCAACTTAAAGGTTGAGTAGGTGATTATATTCAGAAACACTTTCTGTTGTATTACTTGAAATCCTCATCCTCATGAAATGCTCAGACATAATAAATAATACAAAACATGTTTGTGGCTGTGGTAGGAATGTAAAAACTCCATCCAATCAAAAAAGTCGGGCCGGAGAAAATAATTGGACGGCCTGCCTGTCTGTCTTACTCCCCGATTGCATGCACTCTGCCGATCTCGAGCTTGGCGTTCTTGGGGAGCGGCTTTAAATAGAGGTCTGAATGAAAGGGGGCAGGATTGCATTCAAAGTCAAAGCTTCTGTGGTTTTTCAAAATGACGTACTCTGCCTTTAATTCACTGGGTTTTGCTGCAGCCAGGGTTTGCACTGGCCATATGGCCATTACTGTGCCTGTATCTTCAATCCCCGAAATACTGTATGTCTACATCATCTGTTCATTCAGTAAATTGTTAAAGACTATTCTAGCACCAGGTAATACGTTACTTTCTTCACTCCCAATGAAGTCTCGCCTGATTGAAATGCTGCTGTGATTGGTCCAAAGTACTTCTGGCCTGCAGGCCATGACTTACCCCTTATGACAAAGGGGTGTGTCAACACGTCGGTATTTGGCGCCCTACATTACAAGGATAAAGTCAACCTTACATAGATGTTGAGAATCTTCTACGTGTGCAGATACATGGTTCAGCAGTATAAACACTGTGGTGTTTCATGCTTTATCTAAAAAAAACAATTCCAGATACAAGCGTTGCTTTTGAGAACACACGACCCTCATGATACCTCCCGGAGAATAATATCCAATTCATAAAGGGAAACATGACATCATCTTCTTTTGGCAGTATCTCTAATCTCCCCGAACGGTAGACAGGAGACACGGAGCGTATCTTCTTCTTCAGAGATAGGTAGTACAGTACAGCAGTCAGGGACAGCATCAGCGTTCTCCCTACATGAACGCTCACGGCTCGTCATCTCCTTCCCATGAATCAGCCATTATCTCATAACCGCTCGTATTAGACAAGGGCCTATTCTCCATGCGTCTTAGAATTTGCTTGTTGTTAAATAACAAAGCCAGGCACTCACAGTCCGTACAGACACTCAGTCTGTCTTGTGGCGGTGAGGAGATTAGGCTGTGTGTGTGTGTGTATTGTGTTCGTATCAGATAAGTGCCGGCACCGACGGGACCACTCACCTTCCCTGTAGCATATGTAAATGTTAATGTGAAAGACGGGAGGAAAAAGAATAATATAGGTAATATATTTTTCCATCTAAAAGAACGTGCAAACATTTGGCTACCGTATCATTCTCGTGTTGCAGTCCCAGTTTTTTCTCTCTCTCTAAAGAGCATGTTACTGGGTTCATGGAGGTTAGATAATGCTCCTCCTGTCCCTGACAGTCAAACTGTCCTTTTGCTCACTAGGAGGGCCTGCGGAGGGGGTTAACAATCCCTGCCTTTTTGCTGCACATCTATCACCAACTGTACAAAAAAACCCCACCAGAAACCAGATCCCTTTTCAGGCAGCTGTCGCGTGCAGCTGGTAACCCGAGACCTGGCTCACCAAGAGGCTTTTAATTCCGCACATGTGGCACTACCTGTCCAGTGTGGATTTGAAGATTTTATGCGCATGGGGGCAGCTGCCGTGGCTTATGAGACTTGATAAGAAGGGGAAGGAATACCAGAAGGGAGAAACTGTAAAAAAGTGGCCCCTCTCTTAGATCTGCAACTTCTATCTTCATTCATGCACCGCAGCTACTCAGCCATTCAGTTATCCCTCCATCCATTTCTGGTGATTAGCCACATGTGTCTGGACATGTCAGGGAATCCGAGAATGAGGGGAAATGGAAAACGTGTCACCAAGAGTGTGTCTGTGTTTATGAAACTTTACCACTGACTGCTGCCCCACAGTAGGCCCTCTAGAGACGCTTAACAGAGGGTTTGAGCAAGCTGGTGGATGTGGGGGAGGAGGGCCACCGGAGAGACTAATAAGCCGATACCGATAAGGGAATGTATTGTTCAGTCATTTATCTCTGCGAATAAACTGTCCGTGCAGCCTGTATGTGCATGACACGCATTTTTAATGGGTGAAACCCAGATTCATTGAGACCTCTCCGAGGTGCCAGACGCACCGCAGGGCTGTTCTTGCACTTGTGATTCAGAGGTGTTTTCTGAGGCTTCCTGGAAAGAGCTTCACTTCTTGGAGTCAAAACCGAAACTTTGGATATTGAGTTTATTGTTTTTTTCTACTAATTTATGAAAAGAATGTTCATGTGTGTTGTGCTTGTTTACACTGCAGCGTTGACCCGTTGGACATTTGTCAGCAAAATACAGCAGAAAATAATCAAATAAATGAAAATTGTGAGGTTTTTATTTGACATGAACATGTTGTGTCTTTTCTTTCATCTACCACCTTCAGAGGTAAACATGGAATACTACTAACTTAAACCTCTTCGGGGCAGTCATGCGCCCCTCCACTTCTAAAAGGATAATTTGCATATCAATGAATCACCCTGTGTTACCTGGAATTTGTGAAAAAAAACAGAATAATAAAAAAAAACGGAGAAAAGTCATGAATAACAATGACAATCCATTTACAAACAAGTGTGAGACTGTTGAGTGTTTTATGTGTTTATGTGTTTTATAGTGAGGAAGTTTGTTGGGTGAAATATTCCCTTAACGTTGCATTCACTTACCACCACTACTACCTCGATATAACTCCCCTGTGAGGCCGTCCACTGAAGGCTCCTTAGCCTGTTAAGGGGCATGTTAAGTTTATATGAGGGAGATCAGGTTAGATGCAGAGAGAATTTACGACTCCGCCAACCTCTCTCAGATCACTCACTGTGCAGCCGGTTGCAGGCTACGCCGTATGTACTCAGCTGAACTCCACTTCCCCGGTTCTCTCCTCTCCACTTCCTCATCTGGCTCTGGCAGCCACTTCAAACAAACGTGCCTGCCACGCGTGCCAAGTGAGCGGTAAATGCAGGTAACTGAGAAAAAGTGTGTGTGGCGACTTTAACGCAGTTCTCTTCGACAGGCTCTCTGCCCTTCCTGTGTTCGTAAAACTACACTGTGTAACCACTGTTACTCAAGGGGCCCTGCACTCACTGACCTCCTGTCACTTCAACAACCGACCAATATTGAAATGATTTCAGATTCTCCATTTACCCTTGACATCCCTTCATATTTTGTTCCCCATATGAAATCCGAATGTGAAATGCAGGTGAAGTGCACGCCTCACATATCTGCAAAGGTGCCTGTTCCCCTGACAAAAACCTTATCCAAATGTTTTTCTTTGGCAGCGTCTCTGAACAGAAACACTTTTCGTCTTGTTTGACAAGTTTAAGAAGTTAATTACTCAACACCAGTCAGTTAGAATAGAATAAGCCTCTTGGATGTCTTCAAAAACCTAAAAAAAAAATGCTTCCATTTGACCGCGATAAAGCTTTCAAAGATTACAATGACCTGGATGACTGAGAATCACAGACAAGTACCACTTACACGCTCTTTTTGAATAGAAGTTTGTACTGTGAGTTTTATCAGTTGTCATGGAGACAGCTCAGTTGTCAACATGTCATGTAAGTAACCGTTGGGTTGAATGCAAAAAAAACCCTGAAAACAGGCTGTTTTTCTTCCCTCAATAAAGGTTGAGTTTTCAAAGGTAGGCTACAAATTTTTTAGTTTAAGAGACCATTACAACCATGTTTCTGTGCTGTAAATCCATCGTTTTGTTCCCCCTCTCTTCACAGAACCGCTGGAGGAGAACAGGATGTAGGTAGTTTCTGCTCGGCTGAGAAAGGGGGGATGTCTGGCTCACATTAGACGGCGTTCGCCGACGATCACATCAAAGCGGCCTCGCATTAGCCGGAGCAATAAAAATCCCACTTCAGCAAGTTGTCTGGATTTAATGTGTTTATATTAGGACATCGAGTGTTTTAGCTCAAAGCTCGAAGCAACACGTCATGAAATAACATTATGCGGCGGGTTAAACCCCACGCCACTCAAAGGGAGCCCCTAGTGTGTGATGATGTTCCAGCGGCGGTGCCTCAACAAATTTTGCTTTGTGTTGCAAGATTTTTTTTTTTGGGAGGTTAAGCTTATCTGCCCTTTTAATGTGATTAATCCTCCAGTAAATGTATCATTTGATAAAGGCTTACTCTCTAGGTCTTTGTTGTCTTCTCACTCAGGGAAGATCTAATGAGGACCTCAAACACATCAACTAATCTAGACCCAAAAGTGATTCAATGACAGGGCCGAGTTCCGACAAAAAGCACTGTATTCTAGACGTCGGCGGTTCACTGAAGACATTTTAACTCACTCATCTCTTTAACAAAGACCAAAACTCCCTGCCACATGATCAAAGGGCCTGTTCTTCTTGAGATCCTTTTTTCTCCCTCTGTCTTTCAGACTTCAAAGCCCTCAAACATCTTACACTCTTCTACTTAACAAAAAAAAGAAAAGAAGAGCGCTCGCTGTGTGGATGCTCCCAGCAGCAGGCGGGAATAGTGAAAGCCGGCAGCGCGCACGAGCACGACTAATGATACCTCAGCTGGTCGCGTGTTTGCAGCTCGTCTGCTTTCTTCTTCTTTCTTTTTTTCTTCTCTATCGGTCGTTTCTTTCTCTTTCTCTTTCTCTCTCCCTCTCTCTTTACGAAGGTGACAGTGCGGTGAGTCAGCCTGGACTTTCCAGCCTCTCCTCTGATCTCTCTGGAACTCACCTCGCAATGCTTTTTCCTGGCATCTGTGTGCAAACACACACACACACACTCTACAACATTCAAACTTTCTCTATTTTCTGCGAAAGACCACATTTTGCACAGGTATTTAACACCTCAGCTTCTTTCTTCTCTTCAGTACTTGACTTCTTCCCTGAAGCAAGGACTGAAAAGCCCTCCCCCCCTCCCCCGATTTACGGATTATGGCGCCTGCCAGGACGGCCTCATGTCGCAGGGGAATGCGAGTCTGATCTTTCACCCGTTCCCTCCTCAGTCTTCGTTTTCCACCGAGGGGCTCGGCGGTCCAGCGCGGACCGGTTGAGTGTGCTGTTACTTAGGTGTGAGAGTGTGCCAATGAGGGGTCCGCTTTCACACCCCAACCCCAACCGTATCTGAGAAATACTGAGTGGTTCCTAGATATGGCAGAGTAAATAAAACATTCCGTCCCCGAAGCTGCAAGAAGCCAGCTCCTGAGGTCGAGAAGACGGCGTTGAATCCTCCGATGTAGAGCACACATGCTGTAAAAAACAAGTGCACGAGCAGATGAAAGAGGAAGCGTGAATAAAGTTCACATCATACATCGGATTAGCTTAATGACAACTGTGGTAACATTCCATGCAGGAAGTATTTTAATCTTTCTGAACAGACAGATTTTCTTTGATATGCATCCAAGAACCTGAAGGAATGTGTTTCATACTTGCATTCAAGTTATTGCTCACATTTATGAAATATGCATCGATGTGCATCGAAGCAGCGCGCATACAAAAACACACATATTGTATGTACACTCACTTGTTGATGCTGGCCAGAGAACCTGCACTCAGAATGTAGGTGAAGCGCTTCTTGTGGATCAGAGCTTTATGAACAGAGCCACTGCCCGCCCCCTCCTTATTTACACAGCGTGTATAAAATGTAGCTTTGTATTGATTTTGGTGCAGGGTTCAGTATATGCACAGCTGCGAATGCTGTCCAGTGTTTGCACCAAACATTCAAACACACACACACGTGCGCGCGTGTGCACACGCAAACACACACATGCACCTGTTTTTGTTGTGGCAATCCAAAAGCTTATGCGTTTTATTACAAGACAATTACAGCCTTGAGCCACTGCAAAGTTGCTAGCATGTCAGTTTTGGGCATCTTTGCGCTCTCTTGACTCTTAGACTTTTATGAGGCCTGCAAGCTCAACAAAACAGCTGGACTGAGATTCTATATATTTTTTTTACAACCTCAACTTCATGCTGCCTAAAGGAAACGGAGAGGGAACGTTTTGTTGCAGCATAAGTGGGGATTATGACAAAAGGTGCACACAAACACACACAGCGTGAAGACACCCAACGAACAGGGAGATATGACTTCATCTTTTCAAATGTTTATGAGTGCGCTTTAGTAAGTCGGATCACAATGCCAATACCCAAGTGCCATAACAATGCCGTCTGTAAGTGCTCTGATATTTCCACGTGTATGATGGAGGGTGGAAAATTGCTTCCAAGTGTCCTCACGAAGCTTCTTTGTCGACATTCGTAACCTCATAGCATTTTGGAAAGTGCTCTCCCCTCCCATGAGGTCATGGATTGCGTCCTCGGATGTTGAGACAGTTAGATCATGCTGATTAGATCAGCACAGTCGGCTAACAATACACAATGGCCGATTGACGGATTGAGTGTTGCGCAGGAAAGACAGGTTCTCCCTCCAACTGCGATTACAGTGTGTTGCTGTAAATATATGAGGACGGGGGTCTTAATAAGCACGTCTGTGAATCAGTGGGACGACGCTGCAGGGAAGCGAGGCGTCCGACAGGTAGATGCAGGTACGTAGTTAGAAACCCAGATCGTTATCAGCCACGCAGCGACGTGCGTTGTTGTGAGTGCAAACAGTGGAGGGGAGCGAAATGACAATTTTCCTCCCGACAGTACATTCTGTTTGTGTTTACGCACGCGCAAGACTCTGCATCCATATGTGTATGTTTGCATACACAACAGAAGAAGCATGCCTTTATTTGTTGTGGACAGGTGTGTGTGTGTGTGTGTGGGGGGGGGGGGGGGGGGGGGGGGCTGTATTTTCCCCACCCAATCTGTCATCTGAGTCAGATACCAATCTGGCAAGTTGTAGTAGAAACAGACAGTGGAGTGTGTCAGGAAACCAGACCAGGTGCCCAAGTTTCCTCTATGTCAAAGGCCATAATAAGCAATCTGTGGCACATAGGGGCGTTTTTCATCAGTATGCTGATGGAAATGTACTAACACTGGAAGATAGCATTGGTTTGTCAAGGGTTTTATCAACATTTTTTTTTCTCTCAGAACTCGTTGAAATAAAGGAGCACATACTAGTTTCAGGCTGTATTGTTACATTGTCAGATGATGAGCGAGGGTGAAAAGGTGCATGGTAAAAGGCCCAATAATATATTTACGTGCCATGGATGAATCAACCAAAGTACTGTTTGACATACTAAACTTTTTACATTGTTGCTTGCTTCACATAAAATGCACATTTCTAAAACCCGAATGTACCTTTATTGACCAGCAATGAATCCAATCGAAAAAATATTCTGATTTTATTTTACTTGGTATACCTTAGATTTTTTGTTTTAGTGAGATTGCGAAAAAAGTATGGATCAAAGTTTCCATATTTATATAATGAATCATGCAGCCCCAGCAAACAGGTACGCATACTGTACATACCGGTAACTGAAGCTGCCATATCTAAACATATTTTTCTCTAGTTGTTTCCAATATTGCACCTCCTCACTTTTAAAGTGTATAAAAGTACAAATAAACACATTAATACATGCTTCCTCCTGTTTACTTTGTAATTACCTGCGGAATCATTTCCGATTACATCTGCCAAATGCGCAGAAGTCTCCCTGACAGCTGAGGGAGGAATTATCCTCCACTTACTAATGTGTTTTCTGAGATTATGGATGCAGCTGCTCCAATCTTGCCCTCTCTCGTCAAGATTCTCTCCAGGAGACTTTTTTTTTTTTTTAAACTTAAGTGCATGGCAAACTGCTATGTGCAGACTCAGCACCAACGGGCTTGTGACCTGGACTCGGGGCATTTGAGAGAATGTGCATTGTGTTGTGCATCGTATACTGTGCAATATGTTACTTCATAAGAATAATACAACACACACACGAGGTCTGATGCAAGTCATTTCGTTTCCCCACTGCTGGAAGTCTCCTTCCAGCTGATTGGCTCACTGCTTGCATGCAGACCCCAGTTCTGCCCAGACACCCCGGACAGTTGCTGCTGTTGGTATAACTTTGAACACATTCTTTGGCATCCCCTGAATGCGCCATTCACGGGCGGTCATTATCCCGATCCTACTACCCATGTGGGGTCAAATACCCCTCATGAAACATATTTTCAAAAACATTCAAAAAGGAAGCATTGTTCTCTGTTTGCTTTTCCTGGCAGAGTTGTGTTTTGAGACAAACGACTCTTTCGGTCTAATAACAGCGTGTGTGTTAAACAAAGAGCGGACAAAGGCGCAGTAATTGAATCAACCGTCGTTCTAATTTCTGGGGCATCCCTCACCCTAATTAAGCATCGCTCGTCCCTCAATAGAGCTGTCACTCCGGATCAGACTGACGTGTTGCCTTGGCAACGAGGGTCAGTGGGTTTGCAGTGCGTGTGGAGGATGAAAGACGGGATGAGGAGGACGAGGAGGAGGAGGAGGAGGAGGACAGAAGTGTGGAAGGTGTAAAGAGAATCTGCATCCAATAATCAGCTGGGAGTCAGTCTTGCATTAGCGTGTGGAGAAAGAAGTTAAGCAAAGCATGGAGGCGACCAACCGCACAAGTCTCTGTGAAGGTCAGGGCGTCTCCAAAGGCTATTTACAATGTGCCGCATGTTATCTCCCAGGTTTAAATCCACCTCATTTATCCCCTTCCCACCATTTATCTCCATTACCTCCTTTTTGCAAACATATGACTCAAGGCTTTTAACCTTCAGCGCTGTGTACTTTTCGTGACGTTTCAAGGTCCTGGATCACACCAGAATGATTCTCTTGATGAACCGATTTTGCGTGAGTCCCAGAAGCCCCTCGTCGACTGTGTAAATATGGCGTTGTTGTCGATCCCTGAATGACTCCGCTGTGTCAACGAACCGCGGCTCTGTCCCGGGGACGCCATTGTGTCTTAACAAATCAACAAGGGCATAAAAACGGCTATAAACAGCTCTTTCGGTGGTGAAAGTCTGTCTGCCTCCCTCCCTCCTATCAGCGCCGCCAGAATGCTCTTTTATATTTGCGGGGACATTTAGGTGAAGTGTGCCACTCTTTAGATCTTGGCAAGAATCCACAACCATCCATTTCAAAAGCTCTTTTCTCCCCTTCTGCACACACACACACACACACACACACACACACACACACACACACACACACACACACACACACACACACACACACACACACACACTTAGAAAAGTGGAACCCCTATTCTTCATCGCAGCCTTGTATTTTTTGAAAGGGCCTGGCTCAGATATCTTATAGGCAGGAGGAACAGCTGTCGCTAAGCCGCCATAGCTGGCCCCCACTCAGCACCCTGTGTGGACCCAAAACTCTCCGAGTCTGTCGCCGTCTCCATCCTGCTGTCTAGCCTTTCGGACTCACTGGCTACTTTCACTGTCCCCTCTTCCTTCCCTTGTATTACATTACATCCTAAGTTCCCATTTAGGAAAAATGTTTCTTCCTTTTGTTTTGAAGGGTTACAAGAAACAGAAGATGAAAGGTAAAGGGCTACGGAGAAGAAAATGACACGGGTGGGACAAAGAAGGGGAGAGGTCCTCTCCTCTATTCATTGAGCGGGAGGCTGGGGGCGATACATCCCCTTATCCATACACACACACACACACACACACACACACACACACACACACACTCCATCCCAGCCGTCCTCTAATCTGCACTGTTCCACCCTGAGGGCCTGAGGCTGGGGCAGCTGCTACTGATGGAGCCAGAGAGCCAGCTGTCCTCACACACATACACACTCACACACACAAACACACACTCCTCCACGCATTCATTTAGGACAATGGAGCCACGATAGGGGTGTGTATGTGTGTGTGTGTGTGGCTCATGATTTTGGAGTGTGCCATGGTCATGGGGAGGGGTCGGGGGGGGGGCCCTCCCAGTCAGTAAAGTGGTTTTTATGTTCGCTTTGTGTCTCAGCAACAGTTGGCAGCACGTGTGTCAATGACACGCCTCTCCGCTTTATTGTCCGTGAAGTCGGAGAGGTTCGGGTGACCCGGGACAAACACACTGACACACTTACGGAAGCATAAAGAGATGCACACACACAAACAAAGGGGCATGTGGAGAGATGGAGTAAAGGAAGCACAGACCGTCATCAGCAGGAAAAATAAATAAATATTGTCTGTCGATTTCTGTGATTTCATCATCTTGCGACATCTGCAAAGGACCTGTGTGTTTTCAGCTTTTCAGGAGCCTTGAAAAAAAACATGCAAGGATTTGCTTCTTAACACGCTGACCTTGTGCACGTTTTGACGTCCCCGTGTATTAATAGCGATAAAGTTGGGATTACAAAGGAAGGGCTTTAGGATATTGCATGTTTGACTTTAAAGGTAAAGTTCCAACCAGAGCTTCAAAAACAACACATCAATGGATTCAGTCTCCAAGTGTCCTATTGGTGCATCTCTATCTCTAACTGCTTCACTTTCTGGCTCCTGCTGCCATTGGTTATCCCTCTCTCTCCCTCCCCGATTGGCTCAGCCGGTGTTTGCATTCAGCCTCGGCCTGCTCCCGATTGGTTGAGGATCCACCCAGGACTTGCTGTGATTTGCCCCTCGGTTGTGCGCTCACCAGTTGGAGTGCTTTTCTAAATGCTGCAGCTGCTTTGGAGACAGGGTGAAAAGGGAGTGGGTGTCTGTGTGGAGGCTGATGTGCTTGAGTGGGTGCGTGAGGTGGGTTAGGTGTGTAGTTAGCAGCTAAAAGGCCATATGGCTGATGACACATATATACACACACACGCTTGTTCTCGTACATGCACACCTGACGGCTGTTTCCCACCTGCTGAGTAAGATCCCGATCAAAGGAAGCAAGGCCCTCGGGGACTGTGTGTGTGTGTGTGTGTGTGTGTGTGTGTGCGTGTGTGCATGCATTTAAGCCTGTGTTTGAAGAGACATTCACTGTTTCTGAATCAACGCCAACAAAGAGGATTTTTATTTGAATGGGAGACAACTCATGTCTGGCTTTGCAAGGATAGAGAGCTGAGAGAAGTGCAAGGACGTAGTATGTCACGAACGCATAATGGTGCAGCCTGCATGTTTATAGACGGATATAGTACACTCACCTTGGAGGAGGAGGAGGAGGAGGAGGAGGAGGATGGCAGCGTGTGGAGAGGGGGAGTGTGTGGAGCTATTGTGTGTATAGATAGTGTGAAAAGGAGCCATGTGCTGCACTAAAGACAAAGAGAGATAGAATCAGGGTTAATCGCCGTCTAAAATCAGGAAGTGGATTTTAGCATTATGACCTCATTGCTGAGGCCGGAGAGAGACTCCCCTCATACGCACATACGCAACCAAAGCGGGTCGCTCAAAGGCAGGCTTCTTTCGGTTCGCCCACAGAGGTAACAAAGTGTGTCTTTGTCACTTTCCAAGTCAGACGTCAGTGAGAGTTTGACTTGCTCCAGGGCTGTGAATAAAGCTTGCCCACACGGTGCCCCCATGTAGGCTATATCTGCATATCACACACATAAACACACACACACACACACACACACACACGCATAAACACACACAAGCTGCACACAGTAGAAGTTACTGTAAAAGAAATGATTATTTGATAAAGACAAACACATGCAAAACTTCCCAATTCCTCCTCCTTGCATACATTCGGTGAAGTGAATGCAGGCATGCGTGCAGAGGGCAGGCGCACGCTCCAATGCACAAGTCTACACAAACAGCCACATTCACGCAATACGGACAAAACTGTTTGAGATGTTTTGTCTGTGGCACATGCACGCCCGTGTTTGGTTGCAGCAGGAACAGATTGGCTTGGAGTCAGTGTACAGTAGTTGCTGGGTAGAGTTTAGGAGTCTGCGGTGGATGTTGCGGTTGGCTAGCCCCCTTTTTCTTTGTTTCCTAAACGGCCTTCCTGACACTCTGCTGTTAGACCGAGACAAAGGAGCCTGCTCAGTGTTAGAATGTTCTGCTTCATGTTCTCAGACAAATGCAGTGCAACAAACTGGGAGTGGGTCGTTGTCTCTGTCAGCCACCACTCATGTTTCTGACGCGGCCTGGGGGGCGTTCTCATTTATATTTCCAGTGGACGTGGAAAGAAACTTTTCCTACTGGAGATCAGCCCAGTATTACATTTTACTGTCAATACTGCAGCTACGGATGAGCTGTCACTCAACTACTCCATCCCCATTTTCCAGTGATTAAGCAAACGCGGTTGCGCTGAAACGCTCTGTGTGGACAAAAAAAACCAACAACATTACTAATTAGATTACCTCTCTCCTGCCCTAAGGGCACATTCATCTGAAGAGCTGCATGTGGATTTCAGAGAGAAGGAACAAAGGATTGATGGAGATAACAAAGGCTCCCCTGTTTTACGGAAATAAACACATGCTCGCACACTATTATGAAGCAACTGTGTGTTGCTGCAGCTGCATCCTGTGTGGCAGGTTAACACGTGGCTCCTGCTGTGTGTATCGGTTCTCTCACACACACGCACGCAAGAAAAAAACACAGCAAAAACACACTCCTTTTCTACTCCGATCTTTACACCTCTATCAATATATAAAAATGTTTGCTCGATCACTCGTACTGGCAAACTTTGTTTGTGTTGTCGCGTGTGTGTGAGCTCACCACAGTTTATAATTGGGTAGATAGCAGAGCTTCTGCTTTCTGTGTGTTCACAGTGATAAAGGGAGTGTTGACTGGAAGACGGCGAGTTCCTGACGGTAAGGGAACCTAAAACAGACAAAACCTCTGTCACAACAGTTCAGTACAAGGAATACATGCTCATGACCCCTCTCGTGCAGCAACACACAGACTCATGATGCATGAGACGGCCTCCATGCCAGCCTGAGGTCAAGGAATGAAAAATGTTTCCGTCACAACAACAAACGTGAGAGCGATCTTGAGGAGTGTGTTCAGCGTTTATCATCAAACAAACACACAAACACACAGGTAGAATCTTAACTCCTCGTAACCATTCACTGGGCGATTAGACTGTTGATTTTTAATTGGCTTAGCGGCGTGTGTTTGTTTGATCCTGGTATTATTGCCCAGTGTGTTTTCTTCCTAGAGTGAGCTGATTAAAAAAAAAAAAAAATCCCCCCCCCCCCCCTCCCCCTGTCAACACACTGCCAGATAGATACCACTGTTTGATTAATTCACAAACACACACACACACATGTCATAATCCCTGCCCTCCCATTGGCTACCGCGGGAGCCCTGTTTCCAAAGCAACATTGGAATGCCGGGTGCGTGTGGCGCCGCCCCTTTCAGGAAGGAGCCGCATGTAAACAAACGGCATGTGCAGCACTGTGTGTGCTCCATCCGACTGTCTGGTAAACACAGTGACAGACTGAAGCCGGTCTCTAGGATCACATGTTATTCTGCTGCCTTTAAGGACTTTGCTCGCAGTGTTGTTTGCGACTGACTTTATAACATGGAACCATCAAATCTGAGCTTGAATAGAGAAAAACACACAAACAGACTGTGAACAGCGCGTGCATATTTCTATGTATGTTAGGGAACCAATAGCTGTGCTGCCGGTCAACAACTGTCTTACATCAGTGTGGGAAAGACGGGTGTCAGTGACCTGTCTTCCAGTGTTGCATCTTCCCTCCATCCACGTCGCTTTACGGGATTTATGTGTTTACAAATGTAGCCCAGATAACGCAATATGGCCTTTTCTCTGCAGCAGCTAAAGGTAACCAAAGTTCAGATGGGTTGAGCACTCACACACTGGTACATAACAGCTCAGACATTTTACTATGGTATGGCTCATTGGCTGGACCTTCCACCCCATCTCCCTCCCTCCCTCCCTCCCTTCTGTTTCCACTCCTCTGTAAGTGAAAACAGAAGGGGGAGAACAACACGGTTACTAAAGCACATAAACACATTCATAACAGTGATCAAAATACCCACACACTAAGACACCTATTCCATTGAGCAAGAACTCCCCACAGCCAATCGGATTCCTGTTACCAACAGCAACAACTCCTGTTTATGCCTCCCCGCAGCTAATCCTGCCCTCTGATTGGCTGGTAGCCCGGGCCCCAGAGCACAGCCCCCTTCCCCCCACCCGCTCTCCCTGATGCCTGCCCCCCCCCCCCCCCCCCCCCCCCCCCCCCTACAGATTAAGTAACATCGGCAAAACAAAAAGGGCTTATTTTTGTTTTTCACCAATGACGGTGCACCCACACAAACACGGGGCTTGTTTAGATGCATAGGTGTCTGCTTTACAGAGGCACGGGGGAAATGTAGAGGTGCAGAGATAGGAGAGTGGGAGAGGAGGCGGGATACACTGTTGCCATGCACCCTCAGTGTGTTACTAGGTTAAGTATCCTATGTTGCTATGAGGAGTAAAAAAAACACCCAAGTGCAAGGAAGAGGGGCAATTGCATCACTCCCTTGAAAAGTCCTTGAAAAACATGCCCCTCTCTCTCTCTCTCTCTCTCTCTCTCTCTCTCTCTCTCTCTCTCTCTCTCTCGCTCTCCTTTTGTGCCTTTTGCAAAATTATAATTGCACTTTCAAATCATCCTCTGGGAGGAATTTCATTGGAATGCTGTGCACGGAGCCACGCATAAAAAGAAAAAAAAAGACAGACTCAAACACTTATCGGCATTTTGGTCGTGACCCCCATTGTTTTTAACGTATGATCTGTGTTTATCAGCTTGTGCCGAGTTGTTTTGATTTGTCGCTTACAGCAGGAGCAGCATGAGATAAGATATTGCCACGAACATGGTCAGTCCAGGTCTGACACATTATGCAATGCCTTAGTGGGTCAAGGAGCATGTTTTTAGCTTCTTAGAAAACCTGTAAGCCCCACAGGCCCATGTAACTGAAAACATGTTGTGATCAAGTCAGCATTTCAACTCTATCACTGAGGTTATCATGTGCCTTTGTTTGCGCATATATGTGTATGTGTGTGTGTGTGTGTGTGTGTGTGTGTGTGCGCAGTTTGAAAGGATTCTTAATCTACCATTCCACGTTTACATGCACACGGACACACTAACGAAAGTCAACTTGGTTGAGCCCGAGCGGGAAGCCGTCATCCTGCATCATCGCCCCCCCTGATATCCCTGAACCCTGGACCGGAGTGACGACAGCGCAGGCAAACAAGGCCCTTCGTCCGGGATCCTCCTCTCCCCTTTCCTTTACTGCTCTCTCTGCTCTTCTGTTTCCCAAATGTGTTCTGGAAACAACTGGATCTCGGTGCACAGTCCAGTGTTCATACCCGCACTCGAGGCCGCCCGCTTGCATTGTGCAAACGCCGGATCCCAACGCCGCCCTTTTCGCCTCCCTCACATCTTTCCTGCTCCTCGAGCTTCCGCTCTTTCTCTGTTTTTTTTCTGCCCGTGTCAAGGCGGGCCGTGTCCCCGGCTGCTCAGCGAGTTTTCTAATTAGCATGTGCACCGAAAGCAGAGAGCCAGTCTGGCAGCCACACTGTTTACTCTTCTCTCTCTCTCTCTCACTGTCACCCTCTGTAAGAGGAAAAATGTCATGCTGCCTTGACACCTTCCCACCGGCTGTACCCAAGCACCATGCACTTCCTTAAAGTGAGAACATCCAGCTTGTTATTTGAATTTCCAGTTTCTTTTCTCTCTCTTTTTTTTCTCCCTCTCCTTTGTTTCATGCTTGCATGGTTATCCAGATTTGACTGAACAATTCAGTGGACGATGTCTTCCGGTTTCTCTTCTTCTTTTTGAGCGTATATGGTCTGTTGCTCTTGGATTAAACAGTCCCTTCCAGTAAATATGCATGGCGCTATTTCAAACGCTACTTTGTTTAGCCTGACATAGTCTCGCACATCAGCGTGATGGCATTTGGAATTTACACCGTGCATCTTTTTCTTTTTTTCCCCCTCCCTACACTTCTTTTCTCTCTATCCTTGAATCAACCCAGTCATCCAGTCTGCCCTGTGTCTGCATGCCAGGACAGAGCAGAGACTGTATTATCAGATGAGCAAATAGCTTGCAACTGCCCCATATTTATTTGGATGTCTGTCTGTCGGCGGTATTCATTTTCCCCTTCTGCGGGCCGCACTCCTCTGGCCATGCCATTCCAGGCCTGCTGCTCCGTGCTGGAGGATTGCGGGGGCTGTGAGAGAGGGGATTCCTGGCGTGGCTTCGAGTACATGTGCTTCTGGAAGGATAAGCTCAGCTATGTTAGTAATGTGTCAACCCCGCGGAGGTTACAGGCTGCTCCCCATATTTGGCAAATCACTTAGCATTGCCCCACCTCAGCCAGACTGGCAGCCACGGTAAACCGGAAAATATGAATAGAATGCAGAGGCAGGCGGGGGATAAAGGAATCAGCAAGAGTGAGAAATACATGCTTACATTCATTAAATAGCAATGTCTTTAGTGATTAATAGCAAATGCAGAGGTTGTCTTAAGTCACGCAACACTATATTTGGCTAGCCTCGTCTGTTCTCTACTGTACACAGAACAAACCAGGTGAGACTGTAAGACTCTCTAAGCCGTGTCCTGAAATAGCCTTCCCCTTTTACTTGTAACTCGACACAGCTTATAAAGAAGCGAGCCTCATTTGATCAATGCATTTGGCATCAGATTACTCCTTGGGAACACGGGTCTGCATTCTTGATTCGTTCACCGGGGGTTACTTGGTAACTCATCTTTCTTTCTTTTTCAGTGTTCTGCGTGATTGCTGCGAAGATGTTCACTTGATGTGAAATACCACAAGGCGTGATCAAATCAGATCTCTGACACTTGGACCATGTGATCTCAGATTAGCTGTCGTGGGTTCAAGTAAGGTCGATGCTATCGAGGCTCATGTCATTTGATATTTCAACTCTGTGACCGGAGATTTGTGTCAAAAAAAAAAAAAAAAAAAGGCAAGGATAACACACACATAATCTGGATTTGGAGGAATATTATAGACATTGCACTCGGAAAATCGCACATTTCATCCAGTCAATCCATTCGGTTGCTACTGAACAAACACACTGATGCAATCCCAGGGCAATTTTTGCAGATTTTGAAAAAACAACCATCCAAACGATTGGGTCCTTGCACAAATACAGGGATTATTTAAAAAAAAAAAAAAAATCTACCCATTTGGTACATTTATGAGGATCAAGAGTTGTATTTCACATTAACCCCAGCTAAGTGTGTGTCATGACCTAATCTGAATGAGTGTCTGTGTCACCCTACCCCCAAGGGCACGCAGTGGATCAGAGTAGGTCAGGTGTGTGTGTGTGTGTATGTAACCTGGTCACCCTCCCCTTTGGCTTGAACACACAGCTGTTTGCCTCTGATTATAGGTGTTTGAAAAGAAACTTCGAGGTTTGGATCATGTGATGTCATCCCAGGGCCGCGGACGTCCCAGGTGCCCAGGTGTTTGTGCAAGTGTGCTCTTCAGAAATTCACAGCCACCTCGACCTACAACCACAAAAACTCAAAAGCCGCAGGTGATTTTTTTTCTTTAAAGAATGTCAGCCATCAGCGTGTGCACATGTTGTTGAGCTGAAATCCCCTTGAACACCGCAGCAAATGAGCAATTCCCCGCACTGTGACTCTCCTGAAAGTTATTGTGCTGGCTCACCATGAGGCGTGAGCTCACTGTACGGTTGAGCAACAGCGGGAGCAGCGAGGGTGCACCTCATTTCTCCAGTGAGCGACGCATACTTAGATTAGAGAAACTCGACACCAGCCCGTCCATCTATCTCTCTTCCCTTTGCCCACCAGAGCCAGCTGGGCTCATGAGCTCATGGTACCGATCTGGCCACGGCAGAGAGAGAGAGCCAAAGAGCGAGAGAGAGAGAGGGAGAATCAGAACTGGGTGGGGTGAGAGGATATGCTGCCTGCCAGCTCATCGTGTAATCTCATCGCGCTGTGGTTACTGTAAGTGAGAGGGAGAAGGGAATGGGAAGAAGGGACCACAGTTTCCCATGAAAGTAATGACTCTGGGAAGAGCGGAATATCGCTCTACCAGAGTTCCTCTGAAGCTTTTAGCAGTTTACAGTTGAACCAGAAGTGTGGGAATCGTGTCCCGATATGGAAGCCCATACTATAACATGTCGATAGGGTTAGACTTGACTTACAAACATTATGTGATAGTATAATACCATATCTAAAATATTAACGTTGGACAGTTTCTTTCATCTCGCAATACCTTTGTGAACTTTTGAATAAAAAAAACAGTGTACCATAGTGATGTGGAGATCAGTTTTGGGCCTTTTAATTTCATGCTGAAACGAAATACAGCTTGCAAATTGTTAAAAAGAATCGTTAAACTCTTCGCCCTGTAAAACGTCTTTGTTTCTTAGTTTAATAACATAATTGGTGAGCTTTAGATTTGCTGGAAGGTGGATTTTATCTTTGGATAGAGCCAGGCTAGCTGTTTCCCTCTTTTGCTAAGCTAAGCTAAGCTAACCGGCTGCAGGTATGAGTCTGCTATCGATTCTTTCCTTAACTCTCGACAAGAGAGTGAAAGAGCGTATCTATCATGATTCCCCTTTTATATTGTGCCAGTAGTTGTAGATCCATCATGGATAAACTGAATACGTTGCTTGCATGTGAAAGAGAGGAAAAACTGATCATCAGCATTTCATATCAGAAGAAAAGGGAAACATTCTGGATAGCACAAAGGACTCAACTGCTGCTCGATGTTTACCGTTCTTCTGTGCCAGCAGCAAAAAACATTCATGTTCTAAGTCAGTGCACACATGTGTCTGGTCTCGCTCCCTCCCTTTCAGTCTATTGTGGCCCTAGACGAGCTCTGGCTCAGACAGTGAGACTGTTTTCACAGTCTGGACTGTTGCTCCGGGGGAGAAGATGTTTGTTAACTCAGTATAAATAGCAGCAGCAGCAGCAGCAGAGGGAAGGAACGCTTTACAGTAGCCTGAGTTTGTTTTTGTTTTTTTGTTCTCTGCCGGCCCACATACACCTGTTGCCAAAAGGAACATGCCATTTAAAACAGGCATGTTGTTGTTTTTCAGGCTTGCATAGGACTTGCATGAGCTGCTGCTGCAGAAATCAAGGGGGTGGTCGACGTTAGATCGTGTGGAAACAAGGTTTTTAGACGGCACAAAGAAGAATCTAATCCATCACAAAGAACAGTGATGTAACTTCTGACCAAAGTAGGTCAAGAATTTAGTCAAAAACGTAGTCCTTAATTGTAACTATCATAGACTTGGCTAATGCTTTGTTTGCACACAACAGGACCCTTCAACATTTATATTCTTGAGAAAATAGGTCTTACATCTAGGGCATTCAAATGGAGCTTTTTATTTTCTCCCCCAAAACAGGTCAACATCAGACATGATTGCCACTGTTATTGTTGCTGGTAGACTTTATTTTCATGGCAGAAAACAGAGAAAACTTCCTGAAGAACATCCTGCATGGACCAAAAAAAACAAAAAAACAATTTTTACATGTCTCCCAATCTCTGTGAGTTGGCCTTCCAGTTAAAATGACACTATGAATTTCAACTGTCACTCAGATAGAGGCTTCATGTTTGATCACACCAGAGACAAATACTCATCATTGGTCTTCATATCAGTGTCTCACAACGGTTATCCCCAATCCAGATGCAGTTTTGACAGCACGTGTAGTAAGATGACTAGTTTTGTTTCATGGCAATTTACTCGAGTCTCCCATATGCTCACCAGTGCAGATATTAATGCACGTGGAAAGTCCCCTTCATTGTTTCTCTATAACTAGCTTTTTCTGTAATTCTGTCTGGGCAAAGCTTCCTCTGTTCTTAGAACGCTGAGCAGATATCTGAGATCAACCTTAGCACAGAAGGACTGCCTCCTGTGCTTTCTGTGATCTGCGGCTGCGTGTGTGTGCATGTGTGTGTGTGTGTGTGTGTGTGTGTGCACACATGCAGGGTATGACCAGCGGTTGGCCGGAGGCCGAGGGGGGCTGCCAAGAAGAAGAAAAAAAAGGTTGAGACGAGTTCCTCTGAAGTCTGCTCATCTCTTTGATGTGGGCCGTCCTTTTACTGTCAGCCTCGGCTCAGAGACGACCGCAACACTTCCCCTCACCTGCCGATGATGTGCAGGACCCCATTTCTGCTGAAGCCCAGCTCGGAAGCCAGCGTACTTTCTGTTTTGTGAATGCACGTGGCTGTGTGGTGCACGTGTCTAAAGCATTGCAAAAGAAAGCACTATTTTGCTACTAAACGTCCATGCATTTAGGCGGAAGTGAGGACAATGATGCAACTCTGATAAGTAAAGTTTAGGTGGGTTATTAACACCACACAGCTAAGCACACGGCCCTCTGACACACAGATCTCTGCCACGGCTGCCTGTGCACAGAAGACAAAATAAAGCTCCCCAGCCTCGGCCTCCATTCTGGCTGCAGCGATTGTGCAGCCTGTTGTATAAGACAGCTGATCTAAGAGCAGTTTAAGGCCGGGGCACACATCACAAGCATCATTATATTGCAACTCTATCTCTCGCAACCAACTTCCCGCCAGACACCTACGTTTTTACTCTTTTACTTCTTGGTAACTGACGTCGTGAAGCACTTCCTGATGCTATATCTGTGAAATCTGCCGAATCCTCCCACGATCTGCTGCCTTTTTTTTGCAGACCTAAGGTTTGCAGGGTGCCAATGGTCTGTGACGCTTAATGCAAAAAGGAGAAATAACATTTCTGACAAGAGAGGATGAGTTTGATTTCAAATGTTTATTCACAAAACATTAAAAAATGAGTACAATTCAATCAATATTGCATGTTTGAAAGTAAATAAAAATAATAGTCCGCTGAATGTGTCACAGGTTCAGTCACAGCTGAAATCAGGATTTGCAAGCAAAGTCTTTTTGCTTATTCCAAGAAATTCCTGACTGCTGAACTGGCAAAGAAAGGTTAAAGTCCATTTAGACATTTTCAGGCACCCTCTTCTGGACCAGCATCCTCCTTGCTCCCCTCAAATGGGATTCAGGCCAGCCTCTGAACTTTCATACGTCCGTTTCTTGCAAAGTCTCTGTGACCTTCTCCACTCAGTTCCCCCGATGCCTTCCTTATCTAGGGCACCAACTGGGTCGCCACTTATCATCTATTCATGCACTACTGCAGTACATTCCAAATCTTTCTCAGTGTTCATCGGGCTTTCTGTCCAATCCACATCCACCCGTCCAGTCCACACTTGACCTCCGAACTCCAACCCTCCCTGGGTGGGTTAACCCAGAACCAAGAACCAGAATGCACTGGAAGGTTGTGCTCTTTGCAGGGTGGGGGGGTTCCAGCCACCGCCTCTTAATCCAGACATGTGAGGCAGAAAAGGCTCGATGCCTCCCAACTGAGGCTCAGCTCCTTGGACTTTTTTTTTCTTCCATCATCTTCATCATCACGTGAAGCATTGTTAGTGGAGGTTCAACTTCAGCGCTCTGGGAGCGTGATGGTGGGCACCCAGTCGTACACGCTGCGGCTCTCCTCGCAGAACAGACTGAGCTTGTCCAGGGAGGGATCTTTCCACGGGTTTGCACTGGGGCTCTGCAATAATACAACAACAAAAAAGGAGACATTTAGAGTCGGAACACAAATATAGGCTGCACTAAGTTGGCAGCACGTGCAAGAATGTGCAGACAGGGAGCGGTGATGCGTGCGTGATTCACCGGCTGCCCGAGTGGGCGCTCCCGGCGGAAAAAACGTACCGTGACAAGAATGCAATGCGCGTCCTTGGGCTCGCCGGTCTCGCCGGCGGTCACGAGGTCGGCCAGGCGCTCGATGTCGTTGACGCGCACCACGTTGATGTCGTTGTCGAAGCAGAAAGCCTGGATGAGGGTGAAGTGGATCTGGAGCGCGATGTCGCACTCGTACTCCTCGTCGGTGGCGAGGACGCAGAACGCCACGCTGTCTGGGTCACTGTAGGGGGAAGAATGATCGCTGGTCAGATCGGTGCATTCGTATGCTTAACATTTTAAAACAAAAAGGTAGATGAAATGACAATGTTGGTTAATCGTGACATAATACTTACACATTCATGACTTTAGCAGATTCGTAAACTCCGACTGTCAGGTAGTCTTGTTTCTTAGCAGCCGCCAGCAGCTCTTCCAGGGCTGCGCCTGCACTTTGCACCCTTGACAAAGAAAAACACACATCATCAGAACACTGTGTGCACATTTTTATTTTATTTTAAATAAACGGCTATAAAGCGTCCATGCGTATAAAAAAGAAAAAATATTTACCTATCGACGATTTCCATTGTGTTCTCTTGTCCGCGGATCTCTTCCAGAGTCATAGTTATAATCCAAGCGCGATCGGGATCCTGCAGTGAACAGAAACGTTGCTTGTCTGTGTAGTCTAGTCTCCTTTGCGTTATTCTGAGCTCAGACCGGGCTGTGGGTGGATTTATAGTAGAGCAGCGTAGTTTCTCGGCAAGGGGCGGTCTTTTCCGCTCACGCCTCATACCATTGGCTCAGCGCAGCCGGGGAGGAAAGCAAAAGTCCCCGGACACTTTACGGTGCGCGTGTTGACAACCCCACGTGGGTCAAGATGGGAACTTTCAAGAAATTCGCCCCCCCCCTCCCCCCTCCTCACTCCGGCCCACGACCGATTCCTGCTTACCGTGTCAACATCCAGCATCACCACAATGAACAAAAACTTAAAGTCCTGTTTACGGCGGACTTTCACAGTCCCTGCAGATAGCAGTGCTGACACAATACGGCGTGCAGGGCTGAGTGATATTCTGGCATGTTTGTTGACCTACATTTCCAAAGTATGTAGGCTAAATCACACCTTGAGAGAAGAATATGTCTCAGCGTCCACATTAATTGTTTAATGATGCGTTTGTTTGGTGATCACGTGTGCAGATCATGGTTTATTTGTCACGTTGTTTACCACTGACAGCAAAGCTGTCTTGTGCTTGCTGTTGGTTATATAATTGTTCAGCACCAACTGATGTTTTCCCATGGCAGTTACAAAACCGGCGGACACAGCAGACCTGCGTCTGATACGGCGATGCAGATCAGCGGAAGGAAAAGGAAAGTTGTGCGGGAGGGGGAAGATGCGATCTGGAATTGGATGTGAGATGAATATCTCCTATGATGAACTCTGGAACAATCTCACAAGGATTGGACTTCCCCGACGAGGGGGAATCGCTGCTGCGTTCGCCTATAAATAGCCCTAAACTTCCCCCTGGTGTCTCTAGTCTTGCCCTCAATAAACTGCTTGTTGTTATATTAGCGCACCTGCATGGCGCGTGCGTCCCGGACACCGGTTACACAACTGCACCCCAACCGGAAGTTGCAGGACCGTCGTGACCCAAACACCGGCGACATGTCTTGATAGCGATACGAGCGATTGGCCAACAGCTTGTAGCCGGCACGCGCCGCTTTTTGTTCGCCTCGTGAAAAGGAGGCCTTAATTGTCGGCCTCCGACTTGACGCGTGTCGAGAAGAGGGGGGGGGGGGGGGGGCTACTTTTGTGTCACAACAATGCTCACGTCCTCCACCTGTCCCCGGGTCCTTTCATGAGGCTGCCGTGGGGGGTTTGTTAACTCGGGCCTATGTGTGAGTCTCGCGTGCGCCCCGCTTTCTTTTATTGCCCCCCTCGCTCCATTCAGTGCCCCGCGGCAGACGCCAGACAGATGCGCGCGAGCCCCCCCCCCCCCCCCCTGAAAAGCGCCACGTGCCGCGGACAGTAGTCTTTTCAGAGCAGTTTATCTAGTGTTTACATTCTACATCATTCTCTCCAAAGACAGGCGCCGAAGGCTGTGCTCGAGTCATGCACGCCGGCTGGCTGGTCTTAACGTGAAGAGGTTAATTCAGTGCATCTGAGACGTTCACGGCCTTGCACACATACAAGCAGGCCTAATTGCGGCAATGTTTCACTCTGCTGAAGGTTGTTTCCTTCTTAAATGGTGAGTGAAAGAAAAAACCTATCTGACATCTCAGGCTAAAGATGCCTACATGAGAACTGGAGCTACAGCTGCTCATTGTCAGACATCTGGACCGCCACCGCCACCTGCTGGTCATTCAGAGCGTGACCTTTCCCTTACTGGACAACTAGACTCGACATGTTGAATAAAACCCCATGACTCATGATTCCTGATTCCGACCCCACACTCGTGAATCACCACGCAGTAGCCTGTGTCATTTCCCTGCCATCTGTTGTTTGTGCTAAGGTCAGACAAACGTTGCATGTGATTAATGGGGTAATACAAAAATGTGTGAATGATAAAAGCAACCAATCTTTGAACAAACAGTTTGAATGTACAGAAATTAAAGTAGCATAGGCTATATGTTCCATGCATTGAAAACGCCTTCCCTCCTGTTTTGATGTTGGGTCTTTGCAGTTGTTATTGCAGTAAGCAGTTTTGGGGGAGAGGATGGGGGGGAATCCCAGGCTGTGAAAGTCCCAATAGAGGATACATTGGAAACAGCCAACCAACATGAACTTGAGTAAGGCAAATGACTTCCAAGAACTGTGATGGTCAAAAGCTGTGGTAAACAGTTCTAGACTATGGTTTACTTGTCTGTGAAAATGTCAATAAAATGTCTCTGGACTGCTTAAAGAAGACTTTTTGGATAAAGATTGTTGAAGCAGAGAAGAGCATTTTTAACTATCATACATGAGAAAAGTTCCCAGGAAAATCATGAGAAACAGTTCGTCTCCTTCACATTTCACATTTCAATGCAAGTCTTATAGTCAACAGCCTCCTCAAGTTGGACAAGTTGTACAATTTAGGACCGTTATTCTTCTTATAACTTCTTCAATAACACCAGTCAAAGCCAGTTGTTCAGATATATAAAAAGTTTATTATATATTTCCAGACATGTTCCTATACATAAAGTGTTCAAATGTACAGAAGAGCTACAATCATTTAAGCATATTCACATTTCATTCTTGGACTGTGTCAAATGTCAGTGCATTTGTTCAACATGATCAACATTTAAAAATTACAGACTGTCGATTATAACACAGAGCACTTCCAATACCATTAAGATTCCATGTATATTACTGACAAGTTACAAAAGAAATACATCAAAAGATGACAAAAATGCCTCACTGACAGAACAGGTCATTACATTTTTGAGTATATTTTACTGCAACACAGTTTACTGAGCAAATATATCGAACCCGTTACTGGGTGCACAGAGAGTGCGAAAATGTTTCAGACATGTTTAAAAGGTAATATCTGTCCCATAAAGTTGAAAAAACAGGAGATTGTAGGTGTAGACTTGGGGTGGCTGGTCATGACAAATTCGATGGTTGAGCATTATTTCTTACTTTACTGTACAACATAAAAACAAAGCATTCCAAAATTAAAAGGAGCATGGATACCCTTGTTACAAGGGAAATACTAAAAAACTTTACAAGTCTACCTAATGGCCAAATGTCCTGCAATGGCTTAAGCGTTACGGTGGTCAAACAACCACATTAATCAAGCAGCCTATGTTCTACTATGCAATGGGTGTTTCTGGCGAGTTTGGCGTGCAAACTGTTGGACTACTTATTTTCACAATAATTGAATATGGGAGTCATTCATGAGCAGCATACGTTAACGTTTAGATCTGCTGGAGGTGATCAGACAGACTAGAGTCAAACAAAGCTCCCCCGAGAATTTGTCGATAAGTAATAACGCCATCAAGTAATACTTTTCTAGAAGTAATATACTGACAGTTTGATGCAGCGGTGGCAACAAATGTTGGTCATCGGCACCGCTTTGTGCAATAAACATGAAAACCATCTCTGCTACTTGAGCAGAATGTGGCCTCCAGCACCATAAGCTTGTAATTTACCGTGGCAATGTCCTATTCTTCAGGTAGTTTACACTGTGGAAAAATGCTAATCTCTCTCCAGTACTTTTTGTCTACTGGAGCTCAGAACAAAGTGCAAAATATAGTAACAGTAGCAAATCAGAAGGCTGTTAAGAGGGGAAAAAAACTAGGGACAGACAGACAGACTGATCCTACATCTTGATTATTAAGGTTCCCTTCATCCCTTGTGTAAGTAAGCTTCCCTCTGGTACTGAAAACATTAGGAATATGGCTCCCTCTGCTGGTTATTTTGATCCACATACTACATCTCATCTGAGCGGTGCTTCTGGAGTATGACAGACGGTGGGTTCCGGTCTATCCAGTTATCATTGGATCCTGTGACCTCATACGCCACAGCAGATGCGACAGCAGCATCGATGGACCCTTCCTGTAAGGCCCCTCCCCCACCAGCCGGCCCCTGCTTGCTCATCTCTGTAGCCTGAGCAGGGCTGGGGAAGTCTGCAGAGGAGTTGCTGTTGACTCCGGTTTCTGAGTCGGGCTGCTCCACCCTCTGGTAGTCGGGGGTGTGATTATTCTGACCGCCGGCGAAGATGGCTTTAACATTCTCCACCTCTGCTTGGGGCACTAAGAGAAGCTCCTCGTCTTCGGGCTCAAGGTAGGATATGGCATCGGTGCTTTCTGGTGGCAGTGAGCGCAAAGTCCGGGAGATGACTGCAATAATCGACAGGAAAAAAGGGGTTAGCAAAGCTAAGCCAATGAAGGATTTTATGAAATCTCACACACATAATAGCTGAAATAAATAAAACATCTTGATGAAGAATCCAACAGATTCTGGAAATAGACATGGCATGGCAAGCTAAGTTGAAATATATTATATTATTATTATGTTATATTTTATTATTGTGAGATAACTTACTGGAGGAGGGTGTGTAGAGTTCCTTCTGTTCTCTGTTTCCGCCAAATGGATTGACTGATGGGAAGATGATGAGACAAAAGGAGAGCAAGAACACCTGGAGAGCATTCCCAAGGAGAGAGTCAGTAAATAACTTGACACTTCATACGGTAATACTAATCAGGAGAGAAAGAAAGGTCAACACACTTACCATAACACAAGTGCTGGTTGTGCTGACCTTCATAGTCGACGTCTTCACCATGGTCTGTAGCTTCCTCAGTTGCTCTATCAATGATCTGTAAGAAGCAAGACAACACATTTACTTTGAATACTTTGACACGTCATTACATTTTCATGCAGAAGCAATATCTCAAAGAGTTCTTACATGTTCTGTTTCTGAAGCAGCTGCACTTTCTTCTGTAGTTCCAGGTTGTGTGCAGTGCAAATGGCAACCCTGTCGCAGACATTGATTCGGAAATTACAATAATTATCCAAAAGTGCATCGACTTTTTGAACAACCATGAAAATTAAATAAAATATATGAAATATTGCGTTATTAGAAAAACATCTAATGACTGCAGGGCTGCAAAAACTAGTTCAGTCATTAATATGTTAACTAGTAATTTGTTTGTTTTAGTCGTTTTTTGAGCAGAAATACAGTTTAGTTTAGTTCAGAGAGTTCCAAAATTTCTGTATCTATGTTTAATAGAATAAATACATTTTTTCTCTCACCTGTTTTCCAGACCATCAACATACACCTTCTTCTTCTTGCGGCTCTCCTGAGCAGACTGCTTGTTGCGGATCTTCCTCCTGACCCTCTTCAAGGTCCTCTCCTCTGCCTGTTACACAGAGAGAAGGCTTTCACCACAATGTTGACATGACAGATGACAACGCATATCGAAACCGCCTGGAGCAGCTGTGACCAAACAGAAAATCCACTCAATTCATATACCTCTATTATGAATAAAAAAAAAAATGGAATACTAAATAGCTATCATACCAAGATATAAGACAAAAACATTCACATGTGGTCAAAAGGCTATACAGATCAGGATAATTGTACAGTAATTGCAACAGAAATGCTCCTGGAAATACAACAATTTCAGCATAAATTACCTTTGTGAGAGGCATGTGTGTGGGAATAGTTGCTCCCTCTTTCCCCAAAAGCCTCTTCTCCTCCTCAGTGAGCACAATCTCTTTAAACTGGAACTAAAAGGGAGACACAAAGATTTTAATTAATTGTACAAAATGGTACCAGTTGCAAAGAATCAACTCAACAACCATGTGACAAACATAAATTAGGTATATTAAACTGAAATGTTCAGGCTCGTTCGGTCTGACCCAAAAGACCCGCTGAAATGAGGAAAAGTGGGGGAAACTGACCATGTCTGTTGTGTTGGCTTGAGTTGAACCCTGTGTGAAGTCCTCTATGTCCAAAGTGCAGGGCAGCTCGTCTGTGATGTCCTCCTCTATTTCCTCACTCTCCAAGTCATCTGACACAAGACAAATACGTGGTTATGTTTTGTAACTTACCCCATTTGTTGATTACGTATATTATGCATTCAGAATCACTCTCACAGGCTGTGCAATAAATCCATGTAAGTATACAATCAAGGGATTGAGTGGCTAAGTTACAAAATACAAATAAGCCTTTATAACTTATAATTGACATCAGAATCAAAGAGTTCTTGGACTACACATACCCAGATCAATGAAGACATCAGTATCTGGCTTCTCTGCCCTCACACTCTGCAGGACATCCATGTCCATGCTTCCACTCTGCAGCAGAGAGTAGCTGTGATCCGCCTGGACTGTCAAAATCTCCCGGCTCTCTGTCTGCACCTCTCCAGGGGTCAGAGCAGGCTCCGAGTGCACAGGGCTGGGCTGGGAGTAGCTGGGACTAGGCACAACGTCACTATCACTGCCCTGAGGACTTGGGCTTCCCAGAAGGTTGTTGTTTCCAACCCCAGTGCTGCTGTCATCAGAAATTCCACTGTCGCTGCCCAAGGGAGAATGAGAGGGGCCAAGAGGCTCCACGTTGTACTCTCCTTCTAACAAGCTGGACAGAAAGTCTTCAGTATCCATTCCTGTCAGCATCTAAGAGAAAAAATAAGGGTGTTAGCTAACATGTCAAGACTACATAGAGCTTGATACACAACAGCAGCATTTTGCATCATCCAAAAAAAAAGAGGAACAATGTGGGTAAGTATTGTCTTGAACATCTAACCAACTTCATCCAAAGGTTTTATTTTTTTTCTCTGAATAGAGTCTTACATCTTGCTCTGACAGCCAGGACTCAATGAGGCCATTCCCATCAGGAAAGAGAGGCCCAGTGGATCCATCCACTCCATCGTGGAACAGCAGCCCTAGGAGGTCTGTTCCGTCCATGTCTGGAAGTCCCTCAGTGACTGACATCTGCAGCAACACAGCAGCATGTAGCACACAGCATTTGGATTAGCAACTGTATCTATGTTCGTATTATATTGTTATAGTACTACAAGTGTGATGTCAGACTAAATGTCGTCTGGGAATGGGTTTTGCAATTTTGTGGTACAGCTTCAATGGCATGTATTATTCTCTTAGGCTACAAACAGTTGGGTAGTACTGAAAATAAAAACGATTCTTTTAGACGGGTATGTGACAGAAAAATGGTTGTTGATGGTTATAACCACTTTTCTGTTTTCCCGATTTGACCATTGATCAGACAAAACAAACAATTTTCTGAATAAATTCAACAAACTAACAGAATGTTAACTGCCTCTATATTCTTGACTACCAAATAAAAAAAAATCATAACATTTTACAACTCAAATTAAAGTATTGAGACAAATCCCATTAAAATAACCCTGCTATAGAATGTGTGGCAGTATTACAATGACCCTGTTACAAGTCAATGCGTGTCAGAAATGTACAGTAAATAGAGGGATGGTCCCCACGCTTCCGCTCTGAGTGCCTGATCTCCACGTGGACACTGTTTTGACTGTGAGCGGTTCAGCAAACATAATATTTAAGGGTTGGCCCTCAAGTATGACAGCTGTATTTCCACCTCAATGAGTGAACAACACGTCACGGCTAAAGCGCTATGTCAACGGCTCCATATTGCGTCATTGCCACGCTCGCACCATGACCTCATCCTTTATCGTGCCCCGCCCCTACACGCCTTTGTCACGAGATGTGAATACAACAGCAAGTAGTCAAAACAAATAAGACCTAGAGCACATAGTTAACTCCAGGACACGACTATTTCCATACTGCATTGCTTGACGATGCAAAAAAAGAAAATAAAACCGGTCCGGATATAGTGTGTCTTTGTTGTCTCGGGGAAGAAAAAAAACAGCATTGCCTTGCAGCATAGCCATGTAACACAAATCACAAGCGAAACGACCTACTTAACGTATACGCAGTAAACACATACGAGCAATTTGATTCGCGAGCAGAAAACAAGGCATTATACAACTCCAATGGCAGAGATAAGGAAACGTCTTAGGCCACCATCGACGAACCGGCTAGCGCTAGCTTTAGCTCAAAAACCTTGCCATTACGAAGAGGGCGTGGTCCCTCGTGACATTAACAAACTGACAGAAATAAAACACAGTTAACGTCGACATTCTTGTCCTTACCGTTCAATGCCAGGATATAAAACACCATTCGAGTGAGTCTGTCCGTGTGTCTTCCTGTTTTCTCCAATCAGCGTTTCTTCGGTGCTGCTCGTCTAGCGTTTTTTCAGCGCTTCCTCCTGAAACTACCTTCCAACAAGGCAAAAAATGCGTCATCACGTCAAGGCGGATGTTAGTACGTGGCCTTCTCGTGTGATTCTGGGAAGTGTAGTATCCAGTTACTTACCACGTTAAGAGCATGCATTCTGTATAATAAGTGCTAAACACATGGTAAATAAATAACAGTCAATGCACCTAAAGTGTTAGTGTTGAAACGATAAAACACCAAAACATCACAAGCTTCAACAAATATATAATAAAAAGGTCTGATACATTTACATTTTTAATTTATTTTAATCAACACATGAGCATGGACATGGTATCAGACAATAAACCACATTTCTGAAATAAATGAGTTGATACTGCTGAAAATTGATTTTGCCACATGAAAAACGAATAACTTCGGTGGTTGGTATTTGTAGTTTAATGACATCCATGTTGACGTGTAATGATTTTTATCATATCATTATTATTTTTCTTTCTAAAAAATAGAGTGAGGTCGTTCGGGTTGCTCAGTCTAACAGCAGGAACATCTCATAGAGATTTACCACGTAATGCAATATGTGAACCCTCTATTCATGTAATCAAAAACATTAAGGAGTATAATGAAACCAGTCTCACTGATTTCACAACGTGATAGAAAGCTAAGGCATCGAAGAAAATCAAATATTAAAGACACCATATTTCATGTTCGGACTGCATGTTTCACCACTTTGTCACCGCAGCCTGATGTCATGGATTTCTAACTCCTTTCCTTATGTATGCTACATTGATTTCTCATAGGGTTTATTGGTGTTAGAGGAGTGGCTTAACATATCTGGATCCAAATAAAAAGTTGTGTATGCCATCTCATTATATTTACTTAGATCAATTATATTTCATAACATTTCTAATTACAGGTCCCTGTCAAAAAGGGAGACGATAATGATTCCCCGGCAGCAACTTTCTCACAGAGACTAACATGACTGAGAAGCACTTTTTTTCTTTCTAATAAAATACATGCAATGTCATCCCAGGCTATAACCCATTCATTTGTTGAGCATTCAGTCACAGAATCACACAGAGTTTAGACGTGTGCCTTAAACTACGGTACACTTTAAGGCGTTCCTTTTTACTTGTCGGGGTTGGCCCGGCTACCTTCTTGACTGCAGGCACACTGTCAACGGCCCGTTTCTTGTGAACGCGGTGGAGCAGGATCCTATACACTCCTGTGATGGAGCTTCTGCAGTCTTTCCCCTGGTTGTTGAGGATGTGTTCGGCGGTGATTCCTAGTGTCTCTAGTGCTGCTTTTACCTCCATCTCTTCCTCCCCGAGTTCAGACTGATCGCTCTCTGCTAGGCAGGATGGGTCTAGGTTAAAGGGCTCCATGGCACGTGGGAAGTTCACAGGGAGCAGCCACTCGCAGCCCATCATCTGCTCCACTGTACAGCGGTCACATGGTATGGGTTGGAGGATTCCCCTGATCAGCCTCTGGCAAGCCTCTGGCACCCACGAGGGCAAGGTGTAGGCCCCCTCCAGGATACAGCGCTTCAGTTTTGCCACGGTGTCTGCCCTGAATGGCATGGTGCATGTCACCATGAAGAACAGCATCACCCCCAGGGCCCAGATGTCTACAAAAATGCCAACATAGTGCTCATCCCGAAAGAGCTCAGGCGCTGCATAAGGCGGAGAGCCGCAGAACGTGTTGAGAGTCTCGCTGCGGCGGCTCAGTGTGCTAAAGCCAAAGTCCCCCACCTTGACACAAGAGTTGCTGGTGTAGAAGACATTTTCAGCCTTCAGGTCACGGTGGATGATGTTGTTTTCATGCTGTGGGAGAACAAGCAGAGACTGCATCACGTAAGTGACACCTACTTCCACGTAAAGTGTGATGTGGAAATTTCCAAAGATTTACACATAGGATTTTTTAATGGGGTAGAGGGAGTAGATGTAACTTTAAGGGACAGTTCGCCCCAAAATCAAAAATAGTTATCAGAACTAATGTTTAAATAAAATTCCTCCTGCATGACACTGTGGATTATCTTGAGTAACCGGGTCATGATTTCTGGAATGAGACATTGTCAAGTAAAATGACAGAAATTAGGTTTTACAATGGTGTGACCAAATTTCTCTCCCCCATGGTTAAGCCAGGCCATTGCAGCAGCAGATGCTAGATGATACTCAAGCTGAAAACGCGTTCCATTATCAACATATAGCAGACAACGCAGGTTGACGTCTTAATGGTCGCAGTTACTTGACTTTTAAGATTGAAATTACATTTAATAAAAGGTTACATTCAGATTGAGATTTAGTTTCTATTATTTTTACTTGAACATGCCGCCTGAGTATAGACCTATATGTACTAACCATGTGTTTAACAGCTGAGAGGATCTGAGCAAAGACGATCCTGCTGTCTGTGTCAGAAAGTTTCCCCTCTGTAGTGATCTTGGTGTAGAGCTCCCCTCCCCCTGCGTACTCCATCACCAGGTGTAACCGTGACAACGTCTCCACCACCTAAAAAAAGGAAAAAGGATGACCTGAGTGACAGAGGGCATCACTAAGAAGTATATCAGATGTTGGGCTGGATGTAGTGATCATTGAGGAATCCACTTGGGAACGGATGAAGCTCACATGCAAATGGATACGAGAATGTATACGAGTCAAACCTCATAGAGGCGTATGATGTTGGGATGGTGTAGTTTCTCCATGCTTGAGATCTCTCTGGACAACAGCCTCTGGGTCTTCTGATCCAGTTTGGTTTTGTCTAGGATCTTTATGGCCACTTTGTCTGGTGATACCATGGGACAAGATTATGGTCAATGATCACTACAATGCTTTACAACGGCATTTAATTTGCCATGTGATAGGGAAAAATGAAATATTCCCACTTTTCTGATAAAAACGTATATAAATGGCCTGGTTCCAGCCAGCAAGCAAGATCAAAATACTTTCCATGTATCAAAACCAAACAACTGATATCCGTATTGTATTCTGTTAAATGGTTCGCAAAGAGACGTTGACCTCATGTAACTGAATACAGAAAAGTTCTTCGGTGGCAAAATGGTGTTGAGATATCTGATTGTGCATCAGTATGCATTATTCAGGCTGGTATTAAGCTCCCATTCAGGTGTGACATAACCTTCAATAGGAGCATTCAAAATGCATCGCAGCTCATATTGTTTGACCAAGGACCAAATGATACCACACACACACACACACACACACACACAGACACGCACACACACACACGTGGAGAAAGTACATTAACCTGAGAAATAAAAAGCGCACACAAACACAACCACACACTCATCCTCTTCCCTCTCTTTTAGCCTTTGATGAGGCATGCAGCAATTTTAGCCGTCGCTAAGGAAACTGGAGATCTCTAATCAATCCATCTGTTCAAGGGCAGCAGACAGTCTGTCTCTTCGTGGCTGAATCAGCCTTCCTGGCCAGGCACACATCACCTTGTTGGTGAATTGCTACATAAGGACACACTTGTTAGTGTTGCAGGCCCATCGACAGAAACAGCTCATCAGCAAAAATGACTACTCAAATTGAATGCAATCCAGGGCAGAGAGCGAATGGGAGCTTACCCAAGACTCTCATCATTAAAAATGGATGTGTTGAGACTTTTATTGATGGATATTCAGTAGCCAGCCCCCCAAAATAAAGATTTGCGTTATAGTCTAAGAATTGCCATTCTTCAATAGATGTATCCCTGTACTTGAGTGCACTGTGTTTTCACAGCTGCATTCCACTTATGGAACTTTCTTACCTTTGGTGAGGGCATGAATTCCTAGCTTGACATGGGAGAAATTTCCACAGCCAATCTCCCCTCGAATTTTATAGAAGCCAATTCTTCTGCCGACCGTTAGCTCACGGACCACCCTGTGACCACATTACATAACAGACAATGTGACACTAAATATCGTTTATGAACTGTATAATACAGAAGCACCACCATAGTGAAATGTCACAACCTGCTATTTAAAAAAAAAAAGCAAATGGAAAACATTAATTTGTATTTCTAAAATATGGCAACAAATAAAAATAAAAGGACCGATAAAATGACTGCTTCAACTCTTGACTCCAACCTTTCATCCTGACACATGTCCAGGTTGAGCCTCTCCAGCGGAGTGAGGCGGCGGATAGTTGCTCCCTCATCGTCTGTGTTGATGTCGGAGCTGTCCTGGCGGCTCCAGCGTGCGTACCTCTGGCCACCGGTGACCACGGCTGCGCTTCCAACAGAACCTCCGACGGAGCCTCCATTCGACTCCCCGGTCTCTGCCCCAGAGACTGAGATGCTCCCGCCGTTGCCGGCTGCCCCCGGCCCCCTAGAGCCCGCTGTCCCGGCCCCAGCTTCAGCACCTTCTGGGCTACTCTCAAAGGGGCAGACAGCAGTCATCCTGCAAGGGATTCCCAGGGGGGTTTAGCATGGGCTTAGCTCATGGCTGAGAGTGGACGGGGACTGGATGCCCAATAAGAAAGAAAGACATTATTTTTGTAGCTCATTGCACTTTGATCTATGTTATGCCTTTTAAAATCTACCCTTTAAGAATTTAAATTACATTTAAAAATAATGCATGATCACAAGAAGTATCATCATCATATCAGATTTACAATGCATGGATTTGCAAAATAGCTAGCAGACGCATACAATTAATAAGTACTCTACTCTCATAGATCCATCGTAGAAGTTGATATAGAGCAAATTCAACTGGGACAAAGACCATGACTTACCTTCAGATGTGTGAGCCATTTGGAAGGTAAAGACTTTCAGTGTCCTTTGAGAAAATCTCATAGCTATTTAGACAACCGAGTGAATAAACAAATGCTATGATTGCGTGTTCTCCTGTATCTCAAAGAAATAGGAGAGAAACTCCAGTTTGTCGACCCAAACGCATGCTGCATCCACACTTTCCTAAATCTGATGCAGCTGCCAACTGTCCTCTCCACGACGGAATATTAGTTTGATGCAGTTATAGTCTTGTTGGATTTCAAGAATTTGCAGTAGTTGGAGCATTAGTTTTCCTTTTGCGCAGCCGTCAGAGGGAAGGCGCTGAGGTGCTGCAGATCAGATTCATGCTCACTGTTGTCTCTTGCTGAAGAGGTCTGCGGAGCTTTAATGGGCTCCTTTGAGTCTCCAGGGTATAAATAGGCCTCTGGTTGAGGAGGAGGGAAGAGGAGCCGGACTGGGGGGAGGTTGGAGGAAAAGAGGTTGAACAGATGATAGTGTCAGGGTGCAGCCATGGTGTGTTTAGTTAGAGAATCTGGAATGAAGCACAAGACATACAAAAAATAATGTAGATTAACTTTCCTTTTTAAATGGTCTAATAATTCATTTTAAACCATTGTATTGTTTTTTCCTATGAGAATCTTTCTCACAGCATTAACCCTTATTGGCAATTTTATTTTATTGGCTTCTGTGTAAAAACCCTACATGTTAATGAGTTTATGTACACATGTAAACTCACGTGCACGTGCAGTATCTGCTTGAGTAATGTGATGTGTAATTCTTACTTAATTCTGTGCTCGAGTCCCCTTCAAACATGTGTGCATGCGCATACAGCATACGTGCATTCATTTGTAATCAGGTGATAACTGCATGCTGCTCAGAAAACAAAGCTCTAACAATGTCCCAGGGGAGGAAAAAGAAATGTACAATCTACATCCTTCGTAGTATTTAATGTTGCCACAGTCAGAATTTGAACACACTGTCTAAATATGCATTTCAAAAAAATAACAGGCAATATTCCATATTTTTGTCGTCAACAAAACCTAGGAAAAGCCCAACTGTATTAAACTATCTCCGCAAGGAACGATTGGGTTTGGAGCCAGGTGTCATTGACAGGATAGGAAAGTATGAGGCAGGTGCAGAAATGGTTAACTTAGTGTAACACGGTGCTTTGGATGGTGTTCTCTCATCCATCTCTATGTCAAGATGAATGAATCTATATTAAAGCCTCGCTATTAAATCAAAGCAGTTCTCTTTTGTGAAGCCTACGGTCTCCAAGCCTTCAAACACCTTCCTGCCGTCAGTCATGAATATCTAAGCATTGATCTCAGGCAGCTTAAAAGGACTTGCTAAGAGAGGAGAGGTTTCCACTTAGCAGCACAAAGCAACAAGACCCAAATACAGCACCAGTCTTTTATATATGAAAATAAAAAGGACAACAACAATGGGGACAGAGTTTGGGTACAAAACCATCATCACAAATTAGAATTTTTTAATTTCAAGATGTAAATAGTTGATTTTTTAATGCCTGCTTAATATGTCTTGGAATATAATCCGCTACAATGTCAGACATCTTATCAGACCCCCATTTGCTGTTTCACATCAGTCCCTTTCCGTCTTAAGTGCTTACATTTTCTCAAAGACAAAAAATCATCTAAAGCAACATACTAACACCAAACTGAAAAAAAAGGTGGCTGGAGATGAGAAATCACTCACTACTCACTAGTCTTCTATAGTGAGCTTGAATGTTTAGTGAGAATTAATGGTCTCTAATCGAGCATGATGTACAATCATGCATTAGGCGGAAGGAAAAATGACAAACGGACGAGTAGAGAGACATTAGTTCTAATTAATTAAATAATACATTTAATGTGAGTGGAGCTCTCAGAACACAGACGGCCCCAAAGTACTGATTAATTGAGAAAAATATACCAATTGCCACACTGACAACACCAGCATATTTCATTCTTACATTTCACAATAAAAGCCCAAGTCATATACGTGGCATCACTGCTTACTCATAACAAATGAGCTTACAATATGTATTTATGACGGACAAATGTCAATTTTTTCTATGGATGGTCCCCCAGCCACCATTGATCTTGCACATTTTAATTGTCCAACACTACTGATGTAATTAACAGCACAGAGTTTGAAAGTGCTTTTCATTTAACAGCAGAGCTCCCTTTATAGTCCTTAGAGAGTATGGCATAGTGAATGAGTGATCTCGGACACGGCCAGCGAAGGAGACAGCAGGGCAGCCAGGGCTTTATGACTGGGAACTCCAGGCTCAGGTGTTCCCACTTGGCCTTAACGATCCCCTGCCGCTAAGGCTTCCGGAAAACACGGCACACAAACTGACAGGGAAAATATCGCCATCCAATATATCATTCTATCAATCCTCTTACTGAAATCTCTTTAAGAGGAGGCGACACACACTCTTTAGAATAGTCATTTTAAAATCTGGGTCTACTTAATTCCATTAAGTGGACAAGTTTTAGTTAGTGACCCAGATTGGTTTGTGCTTTGTTTCCACTGGATAGCAGAGCAACCATGGTTGCTTGGTGATGGACGCTGGCCGAGTGTGTTTGTGTTTGTCTTTTTTTCATGCTGAGGATTAGGCATTAACCGGCACCGAGAGTCAAGGAAGGGAGCACACGGTGCCATGTTTACGGTTATACAGAGCTGCATTGAGCCTCGGAGTACCCGTGTTAATTATGTGCATGAGCAGACTGATGGATTTATGCTCACGCCAACACACGTATACGGACGGAGCACGAGACGACGCCAGTAGAAGAAAAAGAAACCTTGTGTATCATATCATACTTTTTTTTATCATAGTGTCCATGATTAACTGGCTTCATAAAATAGCTGCTTATTTGTCCCTGTTTATAATACTTAAAACATATTTTAAAAACAAGGAATTTCAAAGGGGTGTTTGTAGAAGAATTCTGCAATTTATGAAAAAGCATCTACGCTCATGAAGTTTGGTTAGTGCCTGACATGCGATTGACTGAATTTCCTGCATAGGATGGCTGGGCTCACCTTGAGGCTTCCTTTGGAGTTTTTTTTTCCAGGCGCGTCCAACTGGTAGGAGACCCCAGGGTATACCCAGAACAGGCTCCAGAGATGATACACCTCATCTGGCCTGGGAACACCCCGGGATCCCCAAAAAGGAGCTGGGAAATTGTTGCCGGGGGTCGAGGGTCCTTGCTTAGCCTGCTGCCACCTGACCCTGGTTAAGTGACGTAAAAGTATAGACGATTCAGTTCGCCAAACACGGACGTTTCAAGTTCGAATTACCATTCAAAACCTCACTCGATTAATACAGTACACTGTCTACAACAAACAGGTTCATGAGTCAGCGAACAGAAAAGCCCTTAGTCAGCAAACGTTATCTATGTTGCCAAGTAAGGTCCCTACTCACCAGACAGTCACAAGCCCCTTACCTTGCTCTGGTTCACTTCACGTCCGCTCTCTCATTCCACCGTGTGCTTGTATCCCATTTCACTGCCGTTATGCATTCAGACACAAAAGACGACGCACGCACACGCACTCACACACACACACACACACACACACACACACACACACACACACACACACACACACACACACACACACACACACACACACACACACACACACACCCTTACTACAAGCACACTCGTGTAAATGCGTATGCACGGAGCTCCCTAGTGTGTTAATTGAGACGCTCGGCTGATGAGAATAAAGAGCTCAAACAGTGAAAGGGCTGTGACAATGAGGACGACGGGCCCTAGGAACAGAGAGGCAGGCCCCTCTGGAATCTATGGGCAAATATGTCACATTTGAAAAAGACAAAGAAAAGCAGACAGACCTCTAAATCCCTTATCCATGACAGACAACCGTGACACTTTAAATCCTGCATCTGACGGTTCAAATCTTTTTGGTCGATTATTTCCCCTTGCTTTAAAGAGCCACCTGAGTTTGCATTTAAGTCTCTGTTTCAAAGAGGTTTGCATCAAAGAAAGGACACATGAAGCACCATGTTTCATGTATTCTGACAGACTGGCCATCAAAAGAATACAAATCAAGAACACGTTTCTTTCAGGCAGAAGTAAACAGACCCCCCAAAAAGTGATATTTTTACTTAAAAATATGGAAACACTGTTTATTTTTTTTAATCCAGGTCTTTGCTGAGGAGAGAGGATCACCTTCGTTTTGAAATAAAGTAAAAGAGACAATATTGAGCATTCTTAAAGCTCAATTTAAAAAGAAGAAGAAGGGGAATGCAATTGTGACATCCGAATCCTGCTGCTGAGTCATTAAAATCTCTGATCAGCCAACACTGACAGTACATGCAAATAAATCAGTCAGTGTGCATAACCCCTATAAAAGGCAGTCAATCTACCCCTAATGGGCTGCTGAGTTATGATGCATACGTCATCATTTAGACGGATAAATCCCCATCAGGGTGCAACAGGTGTCCCAGCTGAGCTCTTCCACTGTTTGTCTGATCCCCGTACAGTGAACCAGATCAGTCACGGTGGTTCCTCACAGCTGTGGGCTCAATTGCCAGGTGATGCGCTGTTTATCCTTTTCAGAAGTGACGCGCCCAATTCAACGACTACGATCTTGACTCGTTGACAATTTAATTTGGGACTACAATCGATAGGACTACAATTTACGACATTATGAAACAAATAAATGATTGTCCATATGATAGAGCTCGACCACCTTCACAGAAATGTCATGCTATACCGCCGAGTCGCCTTATGTTTTGTGTGTGTGACTTTTCTTTGCGAATAACACAAACACAAGCCGGCTTTCGCGTAAATAAACCATGAATTAAGCGATTTGTCTATCGGTGTTCAATGACAGTCAACAGTTAACACCTCTTCTCTGCAGCAGTAAGGCCGTTGTTCCCTACGAGCCGGCGCGTTTCTCTCCATAATCCCGTCAACACAACAACACCAGGCGTGTTACATCTGCGAAAGTCTCTTACTTGGGTGGATCTCTTCGGGTTTCCAGCCGGCTTCTCTCTTTTTGTGCTTTTTTTTTTACCGGCCCTCGCTGTCAAAACGTCGTTCTCCGGGTGTTCCGCAGCAACTGCTTGCCTCGGTTCGGTCTGTTGTGAAGGAAATCCGCTTGTCTGGCAGGCGAGACGACCAATGGGCGGCGGGCGTGGATCTCTCGTCCAATCAGCAGCCAAGAAATTACAGCTTCGGAGCCGCAGGATCGCTTTAGTTCAGTACCACGGGAGCTGTCCACAGCGGGAGGCGGCGAAACCCAACCGGTGCGTGTCACCTGGCGGGCTATTAGCACAGCAGAGGGTCGAGGTGGGGTCAGGGGGCCGCGGCAAGGTCGGGAGGTGTCCATGTCTCACTTTTCCGGATCTTTCCTCAGCACCGCCAGAACGTAAATATCAGAAATGACAACTTTAAACTGGAGGTTATACGAGTATAATAAGCACATGTGCTGTACATATTGCAGTTACACTGTCTAGCCAGGTGGTAGTCCTATAATGTTACTTGGACTGCTTTCTAATCTCTGGGATTTCTCATCAATCCGTAGAGCAGGCGAAACCTCTTGGATGAGTGACCAAAACATCTTTAACTTTACAAGTTCTGAGGTTTTTCTTTTTAAGAACATCTTTTCCCCAATTCCTTTTTATAACTTTATTTTCCGACCAGCATCTCAATTATATTCCTATGAAAAAGCAAACCCCCCAAAAATCTTTCCAAAATGTATGGTTTATGAACCTTAGTCTGGATTACACCATCTTGCTCAATAGAAATGTAATTTATTTTTTATCCACTTGGGGGCAGTGGAAACAAGCTGTAAACATTCATACTGCCATTCACAATGTGAAGTGAAAAGGGTGAAAGCAAGGGCTACACAAAACAGTTGCCCATTTATACATCCAGTGATATGGAGCACTTTAACATAATCAAGATCTCGGTAGATTGATGCAAGACGTGCAGCTCATTCTGGAAACCAATTTTATTCCATAACAGAGTTTTTCCTACAAAAAACACCAAAAGTCAATATGAAAATAAGCTTAAACAAAACTGTAGCATTAGCACTGAGGAAAATCAGCACCATATCTATGCGGCAACAACATTTCATTCATTGTCAAATTGTCTTGGCAAGTGACCCAAACTTAAAGACCATAATATAAAGCTGAGGTAAAATAAAGACACAAATAAAAAAAACACATGAACCTTGATTGATGGTGCAAAGAAGAGTCATTGAGAATTCGGGATATGATGGCAAACGGCTTTAAAATAAATATAGGATCATAAGCAGGAAGTCATCCAACTCTGTAACTCTGTCCGTAACTCAGAGTGAGAGCTGTTGGAAGCGGAGTCATTCAATGTGATGACAGAGAGCAGGACTCATTGAGGTGACATGCCGTATTCCACGTACAGTGTTCTTTTTGGAAAATAAGTCAGCAGTCCCCGGGCTCCTTTATGACACAGTCCTTTTCACATTCTCATACAACTGCAGCTTGTTCTGCCCCATCGACACTCACCATATCACCCTCCAGCTCTACTTCTACCTGAGAGTTCACCACCTGCTGCCCGTCAACTTCAGTTGTGGTCACGTGTACCACCTGGATCTGCACCCCGGCCCGCTTTAATCGTTCCACGTCCTCCTCGCACATCTCCGCCACCCCTCCGTCCTCCACCAGAACTGTGGCGGTCTCCTCCATCTCCATCACGTCCACAGGCTCCACCGTGACGTGTTCCACCTGGATTCCATCGTCCAGCAGAACCGTTTCGGCTCCGTCTATGCTCTGCGTTGCGATGGCGAGGGCGGCGGTGTCAGCGGAGTCGGTGATGACCATTTCTTCAGCCGACTTGTCTTCAAAGGAATGGATGTGTTTGAGGTGGGCCTTGAGGTCTTTTGGGTGAGTGAACCACATGTCACACATGGTGCAGTGGTTGGGCTTGTCACCTGTGTGGCTCACAAGATGGTCTTTGAACTGGTCCCAGCTGTTGAATACACTGCTGCAGACCTGATGGAGGAGGTGGAGGAGAAAATAGTGGGTCACATAGGAAAGGTGGGGTCTATAAAACCTCAGAAAACAGTGACAAATGCCCATCACGCTATCCTGGAGCCCAAGGGGAGGTCATCAATTTTCTGTTGTGTCAGACCAGGAGTCCAAAACGTTCGTTAATTTATTCTATTTATTAATGTATGATCAAAGAAAAACAACATATTCTTTGAGATTGTGGAATTAACCAATTAATTATTTGACATTTTTGCAGGAAAAAGTAATCAATTATTTAAGCAGTTGCCCATTAATTTTCCATCGTTTAAATAACAGAACCCTCGCAGCTCTACTTCATTCCTTTGACTTTAGTTGAAACATTAACAGAAAGCAAATGTAATGAAAACTATATTTTTTATATACAATATAGTATTGGTTAATAATTCAACATCTAAGTCTGCACATTGCATCCGAAGGTCTTGGCATCTGAGATGGACCTGCCAGAATGAGGTAATCCACACATACAATCAACATAATGTCCACTGCTACATTTGGACAAATTCAATCCCTACCACCCCTGTGACTACCTCCATTGCCGTCTCACATTCTGTCACCCCTTTCCGTCTCAGTACCCTTTACAATAACAACGGTGCAGGAAAAAAGGAGCATTACACCCACAACGAAAAGGCACATTGCTCCAAAATATGATACAAATTGAATTCTTGGAGATTTCAGCATCCATGTCTTTCTGCATTAAGTGAATAAATACTTTTACATAATGAGAAAAAATATAATAAAATCTGCAGGGGAGCACTTGATGGCCTTCATTCTGGAGAAGCTGTACCTGGCATTCATAGAGTTTCTTGCGTCCTTTCTTGGCTCCGGCCCCATTCTGACAGGCTGCCATATGGCATTTCAGCGTGCTGTTCCTTGCAAATCGCTCATGGCAATCTGGACACTCGTAGGGTTTTTCACCTACAGATAGACATATAAAGACAAGCATGTGTTTTAATGAAAGATATGTCACAACAAGTCAATGATACATAATTATGACGGTACTAAAATTGGATAATTGGCAAATAAAACGGATCACAAACAGCTTTATTTTTCTTCTCACCAGTGTGCTTCCGCAAGTGCTCCTTAAAGTGGCCGAAGTGGTCAAAGTGCTTTCTACAATATTCACAAACATGCACTTTCTTCTGGGGTTTCTGGTTTCGAGACAGTTCTTCTGCATCAAAATGAAACGTGTTGACGTGCTGCTTCAAGGCGCCCTCCCGCGTGTAGGCTTTCCCGCAGTGGTTGCACACGTGGGGTTTTTCCAGCGAGCCCAGGTGCGTTTTCAAGTGCTGTTTTAGGTGGTAGTACAACTTGAAGCTACGATCACACTTGTTGCAGCGGAACAGGTTGTCCACTTGGGAAATCTGGACCTCTACGACCTCAACATTCTCCAGCACCTTGGAGGCAGTCACTGTTTCCTCCTGATACACCATGTCCTGCCAAGCACAAATATAGGCAAGGCAGGGTTAATCCTTTCACACGTGGAACTCTTCATGCATATGTATATAGATTACTAATTAATAAACCAAAAGAACATCTACAAATACAAGTCAACATACCTCTTCTATTCCTCCCTTTTTAATGACCTGTAGTGTAGGTTCCCCTTGCTGATACTTGCTGGTTATATCAGCAAGAAGAGCCAAAGCAGAGTCATCGGACTCCGCCTGAGTATTCTTTGCCGCATCCACCACTTCCTCCAGTCCAGTGTCCTCCACCTCGATGGCCCCTTCCCCTATCACCTCAATCTCCACCTGGAGAATATGGAAAACATTCAGTCTTGACAATTGAATGTGTGGACAGCGTCAGGGTCATTTGTGTGCACTTCATATAGCAGATAGCTGTAACACCAAGGTTGAATCTTAGGGGTAGAAAATTCTCAAAAAATTCAGACAATCTCAATCAATATTGTCCACCATTTTGCAAGGAACTATAGCTCTATGAGTGTGACCACCATGAATGTGCTCACCTGTTCCGCTTCCACTGAAGGTAGGGTTTCTGTAATCACATTGGACGTCTCAGCAATTTTCCTCTTTTTCCCTTTGCTCTTTGCAGTCAGCGAGGGATTCTCATGTGTCCTACAAGAGAACATAAGATGTTGTTGAGATGGAGCAATATTTATAACAAGGGGTGCTGACTGCTGAGACAAATTATATTTGTAGCTCATAAAACACGTCCCCACTGTAAATGACAAATCAAATTCTGTCAGAGACCATTTTAGCTTCATCAGCAGTGGGAGGTGACAGGTCGACTGCATCAAGACTCACTTAATGTCAAGGGCTTTGATGGCTTCCTGCATTTGGAGGTATTCAGCAGCCTTCCAGACATCACAGGCCTCCTCTTCTCCAGCCACAATTAGTGTTGCTGTGTAGGTGAACTCCATCAGCTGTCGAAAGGCTGTGTTACTCACTCCTGTCGGCATATGACAGAGCACGAGCAGTGAGTAAAAGCTGTTTGGCGTAACATAGTAACAAACACAGGAAAGAATATCTGTATATTCTCAGCTCATGTTTGGAACACGACAATATTTACTAATGAAATCAAATTAAATCATATTAATCCAGGAGTTACCTCTCTAATGGACAGACAGCTTTGGAAATAACCATTCACACTATTTTCACATGCAAATAAGAGGGTTAAAGTCTGTATTTCCTTTGACTGAAGGGCTGTCAAACTACTTTATTTATCCAAATTTAGTAAAACACAGAATACCTTCTATCTCCACCAGCGGCTCCTGGGTAAAATCTTGGAAGAACTTGTGGAAAAACTGACTGCATGCTGCTAACACTGCTTTATGAGCTCTGAACTGGTGTCCTGCAATAGAGAATAGACATGGACATAAGAAGTATTGTTTAGGAATTTGTCTAAGACATTATGAAGATGGCCTATGATATATGCCCACTTACCATCCACAATCAAGGTAATGTCTGTGAATTGGTCCAGCTGACGTTGTTCATTAAGTTTCTCCATCATGACTTTGTAATGTGCCGGGTACTCAGCGCCTCGCTCCAGCTCCAGCTCCAGCTCCACCTCCACCTCAGCCGCCATTATTGACCTTATCCTTCTCTGCACAGATCGGGTAAACATCGACATATACTTCTTAATCATATCAAATCAAACTTTATTTATATGGCACTTTTCATACTTTAAAGTAGCACAAAGTGCCTCACAGAAAATAAAAGCGAACAAAACAAAAACGAAGAACACCATGAAACCCAAGCCTCCCACCCCCACAAATATACACACAGAGATACACAGAGACATACACACTCACGCACACACATAGCCATACACTAGCTGTTGCTGAGCAGACATAATATTCTTTGACTAAAGTAGCATGGCTATCAGCTAAAACAACCACACACACAAATGTGCATGCTTCACAATGTCACTTTGATTGACCTGGATTCCCGGTTACAATTTTCTCAGGTGCCTTGTTGTACAGAATACTAAACACAACTTTATCAAACAGACAAAAAGATACCTAACCTTCTTTTTCTGAGTACACAACTGCAGCCATGTAATGGTGATAAACACAACAGACAATACAATTAACTAAATATATTGGGCATTCTGTTTATATATTGATATTAATTTGCTAAGCTATAGATTTCCATACCTAGAGTGATATTCTCCCTAGTTAAAATAGTTTGGTGCAGCCGTGTCATGGCAGCACGGGCCAAGTCCAGGTCCCCAGTGACTGCAACCTGACATGAACCACCGCACTACGCTTCAACTGAACCTCACATTTTGCAAGACATAGTAAGACAACTGCTGTCCCTTTAAAAGTTTGTAAATACTGTTAACTGCCGAACTATGCAGTCAGTGTCTGCACTTGTGTTAAATGTTCTGCAAACCATCGTTGCTTTCAGCATGATAATTATGTTAAAGAGAATTGTGTGAAGAGAGCCAGACATCACTGCATGTTATGTGAAGGCATTTAATATTTAGGTCACTGCACACACTGAATTTGCAGTTTCAGAGCACAGCTTGAATGCCTGCATATTAGCAACGACGGGAAACTATTTTATAACTAAATTGTCTGAGGTTCGAAGAGTTTTACAGGACAATAACATTGCACAGAACGAGGAAGTCAAGGTGAGGGCTCATGAGAACCATAACACTAGCGTTACTCAACCTCGCTCAACGATACGCTTGTACAAAACTCCAAAATAAAAAAGGTGTAAAAATGGAAATATTACACCCTGCATAATGTTCACAGCGGATACTTGTTTGGCAGACGAGAAGACCGGCATATAATTCGGCCAATGACTTCTCATTTGGCTAACGTTGAAAGCTCGATGTTAGCTTAACTAGCACAACATACTTTCCTGCCCCCAACATAAAAACAAAATAGGTCATTTAAAATAGTCGACATACATGTAAGCAAAGACGAACTTACCAGGTCTAGATATACTAATGTAATCGTATCGATACGGGACCGTGACGGAAATAAACATGTCAAAAACCCAGAGTGAAGAAGGTAACGGGCCTCCTAGCACGTTCGCCATTTCGCGTTGACAATCAACGTTACGTCATCAAACCGCGCATTAAAATACACTTTTCCCAGGCAGGTTTCCTAATTGTAACCGTCTAGGGTCAACATACACGTTACAGACCATTAGTATACATACCTCAAGTTTGATTACGCTCTTCCACAAAGTTGCTTTCCGATAATATTTCTCTCGACGCATGTAGCGCTGTTCTACTCTCGTTGCTCCAAAAGGGCGGTCGTTCAACCATCGGGCCTCAGATTCCCAGAAACCACTGCGAAGTCGAGGACGCCAAGGAGCGTTGCTTAGTTACAGCGGTGAGCGACGCATGTTTACATCTTCTTCTTCTTATCAGCTAACATACAATGAATAGGAAAACTTATAATTGCCAAAACGGGCAAATATCTATTGAGATTTAATTTACATCAAATTACTATCTGTTTATTTAAGACAACGCATCCCCCTATCAAAAACAACTATATGTAATAAGCAACAAGCATTTCCATAATGTCAAAGGATCTTTTTATGAGATTGAAGTCTGTAGATATAAGATAAAACAGAACTGTATTAATCCAAACAAATTATAATCTGCATAGCAAAATCAATGTATAAAGAGACTGTATAAAGGACACAGATGATCAAATTAAATATACAGCCATAAAACACAGGGAGGGGCAAAGTAGACTACAAATGATGCAATTGTGGCACAGACCGGAAATGTGTTACTTAATTTGTGAACTCAGTAAATGCTAAGGTGTCAAACTACAAACTAATTATTTTTATTTACCAGGCCGCTTTGTAAAGTTGAGTAGGATTTCATATTAAGCTAGATGTTGCCAGCAGAGGACGCTGTAAGTCTGCAGTGGTGGATTCAGGCATGGGCGACATAGGCAGACAAGCAGCCCCCGCCACCCCCGCTAATTTCACAGATATGTTGCTGCAATTTTTTCTGGTTTGTGTGAAATTGTGAAAAAAATGAGTATAATTGTGTGATATGGGATTTTTTGCAATTTAGCTTAATGTGTGTTCTTGCAACATTTTATAATTTAATTAGAATATGTAATAATAGCCCTGTGATAGACTGGCGTCCTGTCCAGGGTGTACCCTGCCTTCGCCCAATGACAGCTGGGATCGGCTCCAGCCCCCCCGTGACCCTAAATACAGGATAAGCGGTAGAGAATGGATGGATGGATGGATATGTAATAATTTGATTCCATATTTTATTTGTATATAGCCTATGCTAATTTTTTTTCTGTTCTTTGCCCTTTACTTTTGGTATTTAAGATTGGCAATTCAGGAAGTGTTCGTCCAGGGTGCCATACGTGATGATTGATTCAAGTGTACACACTTGAACATGATTGGTTCAAGTGTACACACCACTCTGTGTATCCTTGTAGATCTTCAATGTAAACTTCTATTATGGGGATTATTTAATGGTCATCCTCTGTAGGCCTACAAAATCTCACCTCCTGCATGTTTGTCACCACCCTCTCATAATCCTCGTTCATCACCGTCTTCATCAGTTGTTTTTTTTCCCACACGCTAGCCCATGCATACCACTTGCATGCACATGAACGATGTGGTAAAAATTAAGGAGAGTGACACATGCACCATGCCCCCCAATATAACAAATCAAATTCCATTGCATCTAGTTCCCCCACTTCATTTAGCACACAGTTAACACAGAAAAAAATGGAGTTAAATATAATTGATTTTATTCAAGATAGAAGGAAGAAGAAGAGTTCAGGAAGATTCTTTTCACCCTACTGACCCACCACCGCTGAAATTGATTCCTCCTCGGCTAGAAACACTACACATTACAGCAGACCTCAAAGTCAATCCTGCTCCTCTGGGTTAAGCAGTACTCATTACTTCATGTTATTTTGTATTGAATTTACATTGTGTTGACAGATTTATTTGACAATAACATCACGGCATGTTAACCGCGTGTTGCAAGCATGCAAAGTCTTCAATTAGCTAGCATTAACCGTACACTCATTTTCTGTTAGCTAGTTTATACCGTAATCTTGTTTTCAGTTAGCAAGCATACCGTACACTTGTTTTTAGCTAGCATATACCGTAATCTTGTTTTTAGTTAGCTAGCATTGCACACTTGTTTACAGTTATTTAGCATACTGTACACTCATTTTAATTTAGCTAGCATACTGTACATTCGTTTTTAGTTAGCTAACATATACAGTACGCTTGTTTTCAGTTAGCGAACACACCGTACTCTAGTTTCAGTTAGTCATTAATTGTATGGATAGTTTTATGAAGGTAAATGTGCCGCAGAATGATTGAGCTGGTTGACTTGACGTGAGAGCACGTACAACAAAAATCAGACCTCATTAGTTTACATTTTCACTTGTATGAAATATTTATACGTACGTGTGACATACTAAATTTGAAGTCGCAGACAAAAAAAACAAGTTGACATTTTCATTCAATTCCACATTCAATGTCCACTTTCCTGTGTTCAATTTAAAGTTACAGAACACATTCTAATTACATAAGAAATACATTAGAAATTAATATGTAGATTTAATTATTTCTTTTAACTCCACTCTATTTTCTAGTACAAGCACAACTTGGTGATTGCACTTTTGTAACAATTCTTGTTTCTGTTCTTCTGCTCTACATTTTGTTGTTGTCTTTTTGACTTCAAATTTAGCTCATTTGATTTTTGTTTATTTTCTACAAGTTATCATATATTCTTAGATAACCTTAGATTTCTACACCTGTAATGATAGGCTGATACAATTTCTTGAGCTCTGAAGTTACAACAATAGGCTTCATTCTCTCAAATTTATGAGACAGAGACATTATTATGAGAAAACATCTAATTTATATTTGAATGCAGTGGTGTTTCACATTAAGTGCTTAATCATCTTTACTCACCACACCGAATATATCTTATATGCTTTCTCTGTTTTTATATTTTTAGGTGTTTCATTGGTCTCAACCCTGAGAGAGGGACAAATTATCTGCTTAAAAGACTGTATAATTTAGTATTAGTCAGTAGTCAAGCAGTCTGGTCAGGTTCAGGTAAAGGGGGGGCACTGATGCCGCGCTGGGAGATGAGTTTTCGACAGTGCAGGAAGACGGAGAGGGGATGGCAGAAGGCGAACAGGCTGAGCACCGTCAGAGCAATGTTCATCTGCAGATAGATGAAGGGAGAGAGAGAAGAGAAAACCGTAAGTGGAGAGTTCATGAATAAAGCTTCTGATAACAGCAGAAAGACCTGAGAAAGAAGGTGGGATGCTGTGCACTCACGTATAAGGGCTCTCCATCGAGAGGTCCGTTCACGATGGCAAAGCAGGCATACTGCAGCAGAGAAAAGACTGCAGACAGAGCCTGGGCCAGACCATACAGCTTCCCAAAGTGGCTCGACGGGAAACTACAAGCACACACACACACACACACACACACACCCAGAAGGTGATGACTTGACAAAGAGAACAAAGTTTATGGATATATTACAGAGATATGTCAACATTTCTCTAGTAAGCATGGCGTCAGAGGAGATCTTGAACTCCACCAATGAGGCAAAAGGTTAACCCCATTACGCACTTTTAATGACACTCTCTCATTTGCATAATGCTATAATGCGATGGTGATGACGATGAAGAAGAAGAGGAAGAAGATGTTGAAAACAACTTGTTCTCTGGAGAGTGTTCTTACAGTTAATTGCCTGGTTAATTATGTGAAAAGCGTCAAAGGAACAAACTGCATACTTGACCGACCTGCCAACTCCAGTTCACCTCGGTGTCCTAGATATGTCAGAATTAAATCCCTGCTCTCTGCAGTATTAATTTTTGGACATTAAACGTGCATTTGATGAACTATGATTAAGTGTGTTGAAGATTAAGGCCAAATCTTTAAAACACAGAGGTAAAAAATGTCAGGACTCACGCTATACTGATGAAGGCGGCGTTGCCACCAGAGATAAAGGCACGGTTGAGCACCTGCAGGATGGAGGTGAAGTACTGAAGCTTTAGGTATGGGAGGGAGGCACAAATTGAGAACAACAGACACTGCAACGGCGTCAGGAAGAGAGAAAGCACAGAAGCCCGCAGGTCTGATTCATGTTCACTCTCTCCTGCAAAAATACACACACACACACAAACGAAAACTCAGAAAAGAGAAATATTGATGACAAAACTGATGATGAAAGAACAAATCCAGGAAATAAATAGCCATGGCTAGATGAGGACTTAATGAGTCCCTGGGTAATGTGAAAATATTGTGTAATATCTAATCACATTAAACACACATTTCTTTTTTTGTCATTCAAGGCTAAAATCGCCTTTCTCTTGTTGGGTTCCATAATGCTTATGTAGAAAACAAAATATTGACTTCACATTTATACTTTCCTTTAATTACATTAAACAATGCAGAATTACATTTGTGCTATGAAAATTACCTTTGAGTGTGGTTAATTTTACTCCACCTATAAACTTGATGGCTTATTATGGGTCAATTAATAAACAATGTATTGACCATAAAGTAAGTCCAAAGATCCCAGAGAAAACCGAACAAACGGCACTTGCGATCCACCAAACTGCCAAACTGACGGTGCGCAAGGCTGCGCGGGTCGAAACTTGCATTGCGCCGGCTGCGCCACCCTGCGCCGCGCCACCCTGCGCCGCGCCACCCTGCGCCGCGCCACGAAACTAGGGCCCATAGTGTCTTATATCTCAAGCTGAGTAAAATCACTCACTTTCACCTTGTTACACTAAGTTGTGGGTTTATAATTCCTAATTGGGTTGTTAATTATCATCATTATTTTTGTTTTAATGAGCTACAAGCTATAACGCTACACAAGAGCCACTGAAATGCTCGGCCCTGAGCAGACCCGGGACGGACTGAGCTTAGGTCTGCCATGACTGACCTGTTGGGTTCATTAGTTCTTATCAACATTAGTATGTTACCTTCAGCGCGAGGTTTGGACTTGTTTCTGTCCATGATGAGGCCATTCATGGGAGCAAAGAACACGCCACAAAGCTGTGTTATAGCAAAGGCATTGGTGTACTCGCTCACTGCAGGGACACACAAGCAAGGACAAGATGGTTAGAGACAAAAGACTCGACAACATGTAGCAGGTTAGCGGTGGATATTGATATTACATAGCAGCTAAGGCTAAACATTTGTTTTTGGCACTCGCTGTGCGTAATTGCAAAAGCGCTATAGGCTCCTCCTCCACCTATGTCATCAGACTGCATGAACGATATGAACGATATGAACGGTATGAACGGTATGTATCTACATCATCGCTAATTCCTTTCCCTCTAAGTTAACATTGTGGTGCAACTTTCTGTTCATTGTGCATCTTGGACTGTGTAGCGTTGGTCTCTGTGTGGTGCGTCTGCAATGATCACGGCTGTATTGCAATTGAATGAACACATGTTAACCACCCATCAAGATACCAATGGCCTGTAAAACATACGTCCTTCAAATTCAGAAAAACAAGCATTATTATATGAATGCAATCGGCGCAAACTCTTTGTGTAGGACTCTTCATGTTTCTTGCCAAGAACAAAGTTAAACTCACCCAGCTGTCCATACAGGTAAATGCATTCAATTTGACTGCAGCAGAATGTGAGATAAGCCGTGGACAGACACAGTTACACACTCACTCATTCCGTCACTCACACATGCACACACGCACGCGCAATAGACATGATCCTCCTGGCAGAGATGATATATGATAACGGAAGGTTTGTATAAACATACATCTTTGCTGAGACAGTCAGAGATTATGTAGTTTGTGTGTGTTTACCAAGGTCATAATCTCCTCCCGTCAGCCGATGCAGCCTGGGGTTGACAGTGCCGATGAAGAGGTAGTTTCTGAGCTGCTGCACTGACAACCAAACTACGTGCAACAAAAAGAACCTGGACTTCAAACACTCCCGGAAAGTCATCTCTGAGGGAACTGAGGGGAGTTCTCACAAATGGATGAAGGAAGAGGAAGAACAAAGATGGAGAGAAATAGGAAATATGATTATTTGATTATTTTATATCTTACTATGTATATCATGCCACAGTGAACAAACCTTGTTTCTCTGGGACGACCTCGACTTCCTCTGTCGCCGTCTCAACACTATCATCTGCTGTTATCTGCTCTACACTCAGAGTCCGTGATTTGCCACAGGTTATCCTGATAATGATCAAAGGTCACGGTGGGTCAGAAACAGCCTGAGGGCATTGTCGGATTTCTGTGATAATGAATTACTTAATTTAACATGCTATGATCAAATAACAAGATACAAAGGCTATTTCCAAGAAATTCGGGATAATGTTGACATAAAAAGAACTGCTGAGTGAGATTGTAAAATGTGTTGTTTTTGCATTACACTTTCATGCATCAATTGTTTGTTTAGTTTAGTTTAGTTTAGTTATTTAGCACACATCATCAAATGGTGTAAGGGAACAAAGCCCAATGGGCTTGTACAAGAGTTCCTCCCCTTTCAATATTCACAATTAAATGTATAAGGCTGACAAATAAACTTTGACAAAAAAGGAGATAAATTACAGAAATAATCAATGTTAAAGCTGTCAAGTCTACGAATTGAAAGTTTTGAGAAAAAAGCATCCCCCCACACACACACACACCCCTCCCCTCTGTGCTCCTCCGAGCTCGTATCGTTCTCCCCTCGCAGCCTCACACCTCCCTCTTATTTTACGAAAATAGTTCACCGAAATGTGTGTCTGAAAACATTTTAGGCGAGAAATAAGCTATGCAGTTACTGAATCTGTCTTTATTTTAGATCGACAATGGTCAGTTTGAAAGATTTTCGAGAGCTTGCGGGCGGCGGCGGCGTCTCTCGAAACACGCTGCTCCGCGATGGCATTACTTACAATGAATGGGAACATTCCCACCGCTTTTGAACTCAGGCAGGACGCCGTTTAGTTTCCCGGTGTGTCCGGGACTTCCACAACATGTACAAAGCAGTAATAATGTTTATTATGGCCACGAATGATGAAACATTATCGCTGGAAATGCAGCGGGTGCCGGTCGGATTTCTTTCGCACCCTGACTGCACCCCTCCAACTGCCCTTTTTGGGGGCCTTAGCAAAATAATTAGCTTACCAAATTTACTGTGCTAATAGAAAACGGCGAAAATTCAATGATTTTAAAGGTTTCGTAGTTGGCCACAAAAAATTGGCTCGCTAGCGCCACCTAACGCAAAGAAGGATGGCCAGCTCACACGTAACTCCAATTGACTTGAAATTTTGCACAGACATGCAGATCCGTGTGCTCTACAAAAAATTACATTATGGCACCAAAGTCCGCCTACCGAAATGTTCCGCCATTTTGAATTTTGTGAAAAACACGTTTTTGCTCATTTTTCCTAAACCGTAAATCCGATTCTCACCAAAATTGCTGTGGATCATCATGAGACCAAGCTGATTAAGTGCTGATATTGTTGCGTTCAGAAGTTATAAGCCAATGAACATTAGAGGGGTGGGGCTCTAGAAATCAATACACCTAACTCCATAATCTTTAACCAAATCATCATGAAACTTGGAGAATATGTTAACATATGTCCCTGGAACATATCCTGAAAGTTTGATTAAAATTGACCACTCGGGGGCGCCACAGTAAATCAGCCATTTTAGGCCATTTTTGGCCATTTTAGCCAATTGTAGGCATGGTATTTTAACGAACTCCTCCTACACCGTTGATCCGATTCATTCCAAACTCGCTGAGACTGTTCTCGAGGCCTCAACGATGCAAAATCATCGAAAGGTCTTACATAAGTCAAAGGGCGTGGCCAGGACGGCGTCCTGAACATGGACGAATTTCATGCTTTGACCACAAAAATCTAAACTGTTATAACTTCAATGTACATTGTCTGATATGATCAAAACTTCACATATTTGTCAAGAGTACCACCCTGAACACATCTGCACTGCAATATTGACTCATATTTAGACCGCTACCTACTGGCAATAGAAGGTGTTATGTTTTATACTTCAGCACACTCTTCCTAGCAGCATTATCAGATTCACCTCAAACTTGGTCACCATGTACTCAAGTCTTCAATGAGGAAAATGTATCAAAAGGTCTGACATAAGTCAAAGGGCGTGGCCAGGGTGTTGCGTTTTGCCAGTGTAAATGAAGTCATTGTAACTTCAGCTTACAATGTCTAATGTACTCGAAACTTGCAGGATGTGTTGACATCTCTCCCGGGAACATATCCTGAAAGTTTTATCAAGATTGACGACTCGGGGGCGCTACAGTTAATCAGCCATTTTAGGCCATTTTTCCCATTTTACCTATTGTAGGGATTGTATTTTAACGGACTCCTCTTACAGCGTTCATCCGATCGCTGCCAAACTCACTGAGACTGTTCTACAGGCCTCAACGATGCAAAATCCTCGAACGGTCTTACATAAGTCAAAGGGCATGGCCAGGGCAGCGCCATGAACACGGACGAATTTCATGCTTCGCCACAATACTCTAAACTGTTATAACTTCAGTGTCCATCATCCAATCTGGTTCAAACTTCTCATGTTTGATGAGAGTCACACCCTGAACACGTGTGCACTGCAATATTGACATGAGTTCAGAGCGCCACCTGATGGTACCTGGAAATATCATGTTTTTACACTTTTACCGCTCCTCTGAAGAGAAAGATCACCTTTAGCTTTGACGTACCTGCATGAAACTTTGTAGGTACGTAGAACATGTAGAGATGTACAAAAAAGCCTCTTGGACCCATACCCTAAAATGTACAGGAAGTCAGCCATTTTGAATTTAATGTGAACTTTTAACTGATTTTTCGCCTTTTGTATGCAGTATTTTAATGAACTCCTCCTAGACCGTTGATCTGATTCCTACCAAACTTTGTGAGACTGTTCTAGATGCCGCAATGATTAAAAATCATCAAAAGGTCTTACATAAGTCAAAGGGCGTGGCCAGGATGGCGCCACGAGTGCGGACGAATGTCATGCTTCACAAAACTCTAAACTGTTATAACTTCAGTGTCCATTGTCTGATCTGGTTCAAACTTCTCATGTTTGATGAGAGTCCCACCCTGAACACGTGTGCACTGCAATATTGACCTGAGGTCAGAGCGCCACCTGATGGTACCTGGAAATATCATGTTTTTACACTTTTACCGCTCCTTCTAAGAGATTGAACACCTTTAACTTTGACGTACCTGCATGAAACTTTCTAGGTACATAGAACATGTAAGGATGTACAAAAAATCCCCGGGACCCATGCCCCAAAAATGTACAGAAAGACAGCCATTTTGCATTTTATGTCAAATTTAACCGAATTTTTCGCCTTTTTCATGCAGTGTATTTCAACGACCTGCTCCTACAGCATTGATCCGATTCCTACCAAACTTTGCAAGCCTGTTCTAGAGTCCTCGACGATGAAAAATCATCAAAAGGTCTTACATAGGTCAAATGGCTAGCCAGGACAGCGCCACGAACGCAGACGAATTTCATGCTTTGCCACAATACTCTAAACTGTTATAACTTCAATGTCCATTGTCTGATCCAGTTCAAACGTCTCATGTTTGATGAGACTCCCACCCTGAACATGTCTGCGCTTCAATATTGACTCACAATCACAGCGCCACCTATTGGCGACATGAAATGTCACGTTTTTACACTCCTATACGATCACAGTGTTGTGGAACTTTGCACCCCAGTCGAGCACGACAACTTCAATCATCTGACACAGTGATGGACGGGACGATTCAGGCAAGGGACGACCGGCGCCGTGGCGGTGGCCAGGGATGACCCGAGCCGTGGCGGTGGCAGGGGACGACCCGAGCCGTGGCGGTGGATGGGGACGACAGGCGGCAGCCGTGGCGGTGGGCGGGGACGACCCGAGCCGTGGCGGTGGCCGGGGACGACAGGCCCCAGCCGTTGCGGTGGCCGGGGACGACCCGCCCCTTGGCGGTGGCCAGGCCAGGCGGTCCGACACGTCAGGCGGTCGTAGCACTAACCGAGTTACGTGCCATGCGAGGGCCCGTTCATCACTGCTCGCAGTTTTAATTTGTTTTGTAATATTTTAACAAACATTTTTATTTATTATTTTATAATCTTTTTGGATGTGTTTGTGCTTTTATGGGGATTTTTACCCGTATGTAAAGTTAGCAGGCGGTGGGTAGGGAATGCGGGTTTTGGGCAGCAGGAAGAGAGTTCTGACGATGTGAAGAACACTGCAGGCGGCTATGAAGAGGAAGGGGTAGAGGAGAGGGATGCCATTCTCATGTAACACCTGCAGAACATCAAGAGCATCATTAAAACATGGGATGGTATAAATAGCCTAATTCATGGGAGCGGTGTGTGCATGTTTCTCACCTTGATCACAAGGAAGACCACCGACGAGGCCCCGACGGCCCCGTTAAGCAGAGTGATTACTGTGGCACGACGTGGCCCAAACAGGTTCGCTACCTTCAGGGGAGAAATTTTAATTTATTAAAATAAATAGTGCATTTAATTGTCTATGTGTCTGTGGGGCTTTATTTCCATTTTGTATTGCTTGCTATTCACAGCCACTCTTCTGTTTCTTAAATCAAGGGCATTGTTTTGCATGTGGACGGACATGTTTTTATGATGTTAAATTCACTTTTTGGGGGGTTTCGGACTCCTTGTATGCAAACGACAGCTTTTCATCATTCAGTTTTCAGATATAAGTAATTTAGTGAAAACATGAGAAAATAAAAAGCAGATTATTGAAACTCACAACAATCTTATGAATCCCTTTTTATCTGAATGACTGCTTCAGTACCTGGAAGTTGGTTATTCGAAACAAGTTGCCACCCACTGCTAGGAGGGGGAGAGCTGGGAACAGGAAGTTGGACAGTGCTAAATGGAAAAGAAAAATGAGCATAGCTTGTTAGAGTCTCTGTTACTCCTTGTGAGTATTTATTTAGACTATGAGGTTCCTGAGAGAGCATAAAAAAAGATTTTCCACCTGCTGTCGAGAAGGCCATCAACAAGGAGCCTGCAGTGAAAAGACCTCTGGTGGGGGAAAAGAAATTCCAGTATTATCACGCTAATTAATTGATATGACAACATGATGAATGGCATGTTTGCCAACAAAAAACAACAACAATTAAAAGGCAAAAGTGATATTTGTTACAATAACATTGAATACACATTCAACTGCATTTTCATCTGCTGCTGTTTTGAGACTTTAACTTCCTTTTTCCGTTCTCCTCTTGCAGTTGTATGTGCTTTGTCAAGGTTGTCCACTCCTCCTTTATTGGCAATTGGCATTGTAGTGAAGGATGAGGGCTGGTTTTCTGTCCTCTCAAGCACTGACCTCTGCATTGTTATGTAATGTGCTCATCAGGATGAAATCCGTGTTCTTCTTTTGTACATGTGAGACAACTGTGGTGTCATGGGTGTCAGTAAGTCTTGGCGCCTTGGTGTTAAGTTAATCACTGAAAAGGCAGGTCAGGTACCCCCCCCATTCAGGGTATTACAAATGTCAAAACGATTGAAATTGGCAATTAAGGTGTTGTTGGACTCACATTCCCACGAATCGAGCCACTGTAGTACCAAACCGGTCAAAGAAGAAACCATTGAGCAGTGTCAGGAAATTTACCATAAAGGAGGAAATGGTGAAAACAAGAGAGAACTGTTCATCTTGTTTACTGCAATCTGTAGACACATAAAACAGAGAAAGAGAGAGTCAGCATTATAAACGTTTCAACAGGTGACAATTAAGATCAGAGAGTCCTGCATAGAAAGTAAGAGTTAAGGTGAGGACATCAAACTGACCTAAGATCTGTGTTTCATTGACTCCTGTGGTGTTGACTCCTGTGGCATTGACGCACAGATAGCCAAAATAGGCATCCTCCTTCAGGACAAAAGCGAGTGAAGCCCATCCGAATACGACTCCAGCGAAACACAGGCACTCCAATAGACTCGAAAAAAAGGTAATCCAGTGTTTTGCTGTCAAGCTTTTCAGAAAACTTGTCATGGTCCCTTACACACGACACACACAAACATGCACACAGGTGTCACTCAACCTACAAAACAAAGAAAACACAAATGAAAAATTTTATTCAGACACATTTAAAGCGAATGCATTTTTGTATGAAAATAACATGACACATAAAACAACAGTCGATCCTCCTGGACCCAACAGCTGCGTTTGACACAGTTGACCACAACATCCTCCTCCACCGCCTACTATACACCATTGGACCCTCAGAAAATGCATACAACTGGTTCACCTCATATCTCACCAAAAGAACCGAGCATGTTGCCCCTGGGCAAAGCAACATCACACACCCACAACATCACCTGCGGTGTCCCTCAGGGCTCGGTGCTGGGCCCTGGGCAATGTCATTAGCAAGCATGGGATACCATTCCATTATTGATGATTGATGACACACAGCTCTGCCTCAGGACAACCCCCACTTTTTCTGCCACACTAACCATCCACACTGACCACTTGCCTGGAGGAGATAGAGGCGTGGATGAAGCTCAACTTCCTACAGCTGAATAGCTCCAAAACAGAAGCCGTCCCAGTCGGCACACCGCCATCAGCGCCGCACTTCCACCATCACCAGTATCACCTTTTCTGGCCAAAACATCTCCTTTTCCACATCCGTCACCAACCTGGGTGTTAGAATGGACCCTCAACTTACCCACGTCAAACACCTCTGTAAAACATCATTCTACCATCTCAGGAACATCAACTCTGTCCAAACTCACCCTTGGACTGCACTGACTGGGATATTTTCAGGGCTGCCAACAACAGTCTTGATGAGTACACAGATGCTGTGACATCTTATATCAGCTTCTGTGAAGACAGCTGTGTACCATCTTGCAGCAGGGTGATCTATAATAACAACAAACCCTGGTTTACAGCAGAACTCGGACAGTTAAGGTTAGCAAAGAAGAAAGTGTTTCGGAATGGAGACAAAGACCGGTTTAAGGGGACCAATACAGGTTTAGCAAGGACCTCAAGTGGGAGCAGAACATCAGCTGCATCACCAAAAAAGCACAGCTCATCTCCTCCATCACCACCTGGTACACGGCTGCTACCGTCTGAGACATGAGCAGACTGCAGCGTATCATCCGCTGTGCTGGAAAGGTGATTGGCTGCAACCTGCCATCCCTCCAGGACCTGTACACCTCCAGAACCCTGAGGTATGCAGGGAAAATCATGTTTGACCCCTCCCACCCCGGACATAAACTCTTAGAAACGCTCCCTTCCGGCAAGAGGTTGAAGTCTGCCAAGACCAAAACCTCATGCCACAAAAACAGTTTCTTCCCGTCTGCAACTGGCCTCATCAACAACGGCCCCGAACCTCCACTGACGCTGACACGCACACTACCCCCCCTTCACCCACCAACACCCACGCCCTCACACACAGTCATCTGCCTATGATGACAACAACTTTTGCACTACTTGCATCATTCTGCACAATTGTACATATCATCTTATTATGGTGCATATGTACTGTATATGTATATAGTGTATATATATGTTTTTTATTTTTGTAAATATCGTGCGCACTGAAGACCAAGACAAATTCCTCATATGTGAAAATGTATTTGGCAATAAACCTTTTCTTATTCTGATTCTGATGCAGAGAGGCTTGTCCACGCCCTTGTCTCCTTCAGGCTGGACTATTGTAATGCACTCCTCATCGGGATCTCTGGCAAGAGCATCCACATACATGGATACAGAACAGCACTGTCAGGATCCTGATGAGGGTGCACAAACATGACCACATCACCCCCATCCTGAAATCCCTTCACTGACTCCCTCTCCCACTCAGAATTGAGTACAAGGTCTCCCTCTTCACCCACCAGTGCATTCACCGACATGTCCCCCTTTACCTCCAGAACCTCCTCACCCCCCAGATCTCCTCACGCACCCTCCGTTCTGCAACCACAAACACACCCTCCAAGCCTCCAAAACCAAGCTCTGGTGATTGGGCCTTTTCCTCTGTTGCTCCGAGGCTGTGGAACGCCCTCCCTAACAACCTGAGGGCCCCACAGTCTACAGATGTTTTTTAAACAAAACCTAAAACCTTACACTATATTGCCAAAAGTATTCGCTCACCTACCTTGACTCGCATATGAACTTAAGTGACATCCCATTCTTAATCCATAGGGTTTCATTTGACGTTGGTCCACCCCTTGCAGCTATAACAGCTTCAACTCTTCTGGGAAGGCTTTCCACAAGGTTTAGGAGTGTGTTTATGGGAATTTTTGACCATTCTTCCAAAAGTGCATTTGTGAGGTTACACACTGATGTTGGACGGGACGGCCTGGCTCTCAGTCTCCACTCTAATTCATCCCAAAGGTGTTCTGTCGGGTTGAGGTCAGGCCAGTCAAGTTCATCCACACCAAACTCTCTCATCCATGTCTTTATGGACCTTGCTTGTCATGTTGGAACAGGAAGGGGCCATCCCCAAACTGTTCCCACAAAGTTGGGAGCATGGAATTGTCCAACATCTCTTGGTATGCTGAAGCATTCAAAGTTCCTTTCACTGGAACTAAGGGGCCACGCCCAGCTCCTTAAAAACAACCCCACACCATAATCCCCCCTCCACCAAACTTTACATGTGGCACAATGCAGTCAAACAAGTACCTTTCCCCTTGCAACCGCCAAACCCAGACCTGTCCATCAGATTGCCAGATGGAGAAGCGTGATTTGTCACTCCAGAGAACATGTCTCCACTGCTCTAGAGTCCAGTGGCGGCGTGCTTTACACCACTGCATCCGAAGCTTTGCATTGCACTTGCTGATGTATGGCTTGGATGCAGCTGCTCGGCCAAGGAAAGCGACCCATTCTTTCGCAAATGTTTGTAGAAACAGTCTGCATGCCTAGGTGCATGCTTTTATACACCTGTGGCCATGGAAGTCATTGGAACACCTGATTTCAATTATTTGGATGGGTGACTGAATACTTTTGGCAATATAATGTATCTTTTTTAAAAATAATTCTGCTTATTCTGCTAATGTCTTTTATAGGTTTTGACCTTGATACTTTTAATACATTTTTTAATTGCATTCATTTTTTACTGCTCCGTAGCACTTTGAAATGGCTGAAATGTAGAGTGCAATCCAAATAAAATATATAATATAACATAATAATAATTATTCTTATTCTTAGTATAAAAACACTTAAATGGACAATCTAAAAGATGCACAAGCAAGACATGAGATGAAAACATTTGGCCTCAAAATGTCCTGCTTGAGTCCAGGCCGTTAGGTCAGTCTTCTTCATATTCTTTGACTTATTCATAAATTCAGACAATGGATAACAGAGAAAAAGTATTTACTGAGAAAATGACATTTTAAACATCAAGCGCAGTATTATACGTGACTGCTCATGTTGGTGTAACCATTCTTAATTTCACAATTCTAACACTAGTTTTGTTTTGGAGGAATTGAAGTAAATCACTAAATGTACAAACGAAACAAAACAACAGCCGGTAATCAAATCAAATTTAGAATTAAAATTTTATGAATGAATCTTACAAGTATTCATTACAGGCCTAGAATTGTCTTATATTGATGACTCTCATATTATTTTTATAGATGAGGAGTTTTGGAGGAAACAGGAGTTACTGCTCGGTAGCAAAACAATGAACTGTATGGGGATGCTAGGACAATATATTTTAGCCGCCTAAAAGTAAGGAGCCTACCAAAGTCATTATCTGCTCATGTGTGTATTACATTCCCCATCAGAAAGGTCTATCTTATGGAAAGATAAAGCGGTAAAAATGTTGTAAATATGGCATGCACTTAAATCCAAACTCAATGCAAATTAGTGAGAGGTGAGTAGATGCACCAATAAAAATAGAGCTATTTTCAGATCAGTCCAAAACATTTTTTTTAAATTACAAATGAAAGAATATTCAACTTTCACATCTATCTGGGTCATTTGCGCTTTTAGCAGTGTAAAAGGCCTTTTTTCTTTTCCTATCTGACATCTCCAGCAAGGAAAGTTTGATGGGTGTGGTCGTATGGAAGGCCAAAGCAGTTTTGATGCTCTTTACAAACTGCTCTCTCTCTTGGCTTGAATTCACATGCATCATATCTCTTTCCTTTTAACTAAGGAACAAAAACCTGCATACACAGGCAAAGTCTTAGTTTATTCCTAATCACATCTGGTAATTTACATTAATAAAGTGAACTCTACTGCTTATTCTCAAAACCATATATCAAGAACATACAGCTGTTACATTCTATGATTGAATTCAGAACGTGTCAATTCTTACATTTCAATGCTCAAATCACTTCCTTTACATTTCCCATTTGCAGCCATATGCCAATGACTTTAGCTAACACATCTTGTTCCGCTAGCAACAAGGAAAATAACTCACCAGATAATCTTCACAACAACTAAAGACAATCCTGCAGGTCTTCTCGTGGAATGAGACTTATTTACTTATTATTATGTGAAACAAATTGCATTCAAATGGCTTGTTTTCAATATATTCTACTTTCTTCGTTGCTCCCGCAGTTCCTACTCCCTCGTCCTACTCCCGTCTCTCGTCTGGTACCATTCCTCTGTGTAACTATTTGAAGCACTTCTAAAAATGCGCATACTGCACCTTTCTGTGGAATTTACATACAATAGTAATTTATCCCTTTCAATGCTTTGTTAATTCTATCAGGGCTACACTGGTTGCACATCTTAAGTGATTGATACCACAAACTTGTCACAGTGGCACAGAGTGGTAGGACTGAATACAAGCAAGCAGATACCAGGCCTGATTGGAGCTATCTAGTTGCGTTATTGGGCTCAAAGTAAGTACAAGATTCCCAATTAATAATATTTTTGTTCTTGTTTTTTTAAACCAATGGGAGAGTCATCTGCCATTCCCTTTAACCCTTATACTCTCCTAAAAAAAGTTGCACAAAGACCCCTTGTGGACAAAAGTGTCCACATGAAATATAACCATAAAATCCTTGTATATTGATATACATCTTTTCACTTATTTTTCGCTAAATCGTTTAACCAACTTCAGTCCTGATTATAACTACCAAATATGCATACATTTATAGAATGTTTACCCTTTAAATGCCATTTTTTTGTGAGTACTACTGTGTATGACTGAGAGGGGCTTTTCTTCAGACACATGAATGAGGTGAATCAGAGGCCATTGGAATCACTAGTCTTTTATTTTCTCTCTCTCACACACACACATGCACACAGTAATTTATCAATACACAGATACACCCCACACTCTACATCCACGACAACAAGCCAACACCATTTTAGTTGAATACATGTAGGCTATTCCATTTGCCTGCAGTGCTCCATAACACAGCGGAAAGAGAAAAAAATGAATGGAATTGCTCCATATGAAAAAAAGAAGAAAGACACAGCCCAATCAGCTGGGAAATAATAAAATCATATTTTTTGAAGGCTCATCTTCAGTTTGAAAGCTTTAAAAAAAGAAGCCATGGGATGAAAAAACGTGATAATGGAAGTCAATGACAAAAACATCCAGAGGAGCCTGCATGTAACACTTTTGATTATACAGTAGATTATTGGCCTTAATATAGAATCAGTGGTTGAATTTCCAAAGTTTTTCCAAAAATACAGACCTTGACCAAATATCATGGCTAAAGCATAATCACAGATCAAATGATCAAAACAAATAAAACCCAAATTGACCCAAGGAGAGTAAAAGGGCGCTGCATTGCTATTTAAATGAGAAAATGTTGTTTTTGAAAGGCTAAACACCAACAAATATGAATTGAAGCAGAATAGTTTATGAGCTAAAAACATGTTTTGGATTTTGTGAATGATTCTATCTACTTTTGTTCGATAAATTGTGACTTTTGGACTTCACAACATTCTGGAGTTACTGAAAATGCTTGGCTCACATGAGTCAGAAACCATTGGAATTCTATAAATAACATAATGCTAATGATACCAGCCTGATCTTTACCTGCAACTGTGTAGATATATTGAGTTCACAACACAATGGGTAGATGTACAAAAAAAATGCTGTCCCGCATTTAAATCTAGATTTAGAATTTGAATGTCAATGTTAACAATGAAGCTTCCAAGTATTTAAAGTAACTTACCTCAACCGTGGAGATGCGACTGTGCTGAAAGGATGCAATGCCTATAATGTGTGCTACAGTAGATGGCATAATTAGGGCCCGAGCGCCGACAACGTCGGGCAGCGAAGCCCTATTGAAACTGCATTGATTATTAGGGCCCGAGCGCCGACAACGTCGGGCTGCGAAGCCCTATTGAAATGCTGTCGTTTATTATTATTTTTCCCACATAACTGCCTTTTTGGGGGCCTTAACATATTCAGAAGTTGAAAAAAAATTGCATACTAATAGAAAACGGCGAAAATTCAATGATTTTAAAGGTTTAATAGTTGGCCACAAAAAAGTGGCTCGCTAGCGCCCCCTAACGCAAAGAAGGATGGCCAGCTCACACCGTAACTCCAATTAACTTGAAATTTTACAGAGACATGCAAAACCGTGTGCTCTACAAAAAATTACATTATGACACCAAAGTCCGCCTACCGAAATTTTCCGCCATTTTGAATTTTGTGAAAAACACGTTTTTGCGCATTTTTCCTAAACCGTAGATCCGATTCTCACCAAAATTGCTCTGGATCATCAATAGACCAAGTTGACCAAGTGCTATCAAAAGCTTTGAAAAATATTGTTGCGTTCAGAAGTTATAAGCCAATGAACATTAGAGGGGCGGGGCTCTAGAAATCAATACACATAACTCCATAATCTTTAACCCAATCATCATGAAACGTGGAGAATATGTTGACATATGTCCCTGGAACATATCCTGAAAGTTTGATTAAAATTGACCCCTTGGGGGCGCTACAGTAAATCAGCCATTTTTGGCCATTTTAGCCAATTGTAGGCTTTGTATTTTAACGAACTCCTCATACACCGTTGATCTGATTCATGCCAAACTCGCTGAGACTGTTCTAGAGGCCTCAAGGATGCAAAATCATCGAAAGGTCTTACAAAAGTCCTACAGGAGCGTAATTACGGCGCCCTGAACATGGACGAATTTCATGCTTCGCCACAATACTCTAAACTGTTATAACTTCAGTGTCCATTGTCCGATCCGGTTCAAAATTCTCATGTTTGATGAGAGTCCCACCCTGAACACGTCTGCACTGCAATATTGATCCACAATTACAGCGCCACCTATTGGCAACATGAAATATCATGTTTTTACACACATATAAGGACATAATTCCACAATATTTAACCCAATCATCACGAAACTTGCAGGATATGTTGACATATGTCCCTGGAACATATCCTGAAAGTTTTATTAAAATTGACCACTCAGGGGCGCTACAGTAAATCAGCCATTTTTTAATTGTAAGCTTTGTATTTTAACAAACTCCTCCTACACCGTTGATCTGATTCCTACCAAACTTTCTGAGCCTGTTCTAGAGGCCGCGATGATTAAAAATCATCAAAAGGTCTTACATAAGTCAAAGGGCGTGGCCGGGAGGGCGTCCTGAACATGGACGAAATTCATGCTTCGCCACAATACTCTAAACTGTTATAACTTCGGTGTCCATCGTCCGATCTGGTTCAAACTTCTCAAGTTTGATGAGAGTCCCATCCTGAACACGTCTGCACTGCAATATTGACTCACAATCAGAGCGCCACCTATTGGCAACATAAAATGTCATGTTTTTACACCCGTATAAGGTCCTAGTGTCGTGGAACTTTGCACCCCAGTTGAGCATGAAAACTTCACTCATCTGACACAGTGATGGACGGGACGATTCAGGCAAGGGACGACCAGTGGCGTGGCGATGGCCCGGGACAACCCGCGCCGTGGCGGAGGCCGGGGACGACCCGCGCCGTGGCGGTGGCCGGGGACGACAGACGCCAGCCGTGGCGGTGGCCGGGGACGACCCGCACCGTGGCGGTGGCCGGGGACGACGGGGGACGACTGGCCACGTGGCGGTGGCCGGGGACGACCCGCGCCGTGGCGGTGGCCAGGCCAGGCGGTCCGACACGTCAGGCGGCCGTAGCACTAACCGAGTTACGTGCCATGCGAGGGCCCATTATCACTGCTCGCAGTTTTAATTAGGGCCCGAGCGCCGACAACGTCGGGCTGCGAAGCCCTATTGAAACTGTATTGTTTTTTATTATTTCACGACTTCTGCTGCCATTTTGGAGGCCTTAGCATCAAAATTAGCTTAAAAGAATTGGTGTGCACATGGGGACTGGTGAAAAATTTGATATTTTAAAGGTTTCATAGTCGGCCACAAAAATGTGGCTCTCTAGCGCCACCTAACGCGTCTTAGGTCGGCCCCCGCACACCGTAACTCCAATTGACACAAAATTTGGGACACATGTGCAGGCAAGTTTGCTCTACAAAAAAGCCTCTTGGAGTACTAAAGTCCGCCTACCGACATTTTCCGCCATTTTGAATTTTGTGAAAAACACGTTTTTGCTAATTCCTCCTAAACCGTGAATCCGATTCTCACCAAATTTGCTGTGCGTCATCATTAGAACACGTTGGGCAAGTTTCACCAAAAGCTTTGTAAAATGTCGTTGCGTTCTGAAGTTATTAGCCAATGATCATCAGAGGGGCGGGGCTCTAGAAATCAATACACATAACTCCACAATATTTAACCCAATTGTCACGAAACTTGCAGGATATGTTGAGATATGTCCCTGGAACATATCCTGAAAGTTTTATTAAAATTGACCACTCGGGGGCGCTACAGTAAATCAGCTATTTTAGGCCATTTTAGGCCATTTTAGCTAATTGTAGGCTTTATATTTTAACGAACTCCTCCTACACCGTTGATCCGATTCATGCCAAACTCGCTGAGACTGTTCTAGAGGCCTCAACAATGCAAAATCATCGAAAGGTCTTACAAAAGTCTAAGGGCGTGGCCAGGACGGCGTCCTGAACTTGGACAAATTTCATGCTTCGACAACAAAAATCTAAACTATTATAACTTCAATGTGCATTGTCTGATATGATCAAAACTTCACATGTTTGTCAAGAGTACCACCCTGAACACATGAGCACTGCAATATTGACTCATATTCAGAGCGCCACCTACTGGCGATAGAAAGTGTTAAATATTATACTTCAGCGAACTCTTCCTAGCAGCTTTATCAGATTAACGTCAAACTTGGTCATCATGTACTCAAGACTTCAATGATGAAAAATCATCGAAAGGTCTTATATAAGTCAAAGGGCGTGGCCAGGGCTTGCGTTTTGGCCAGTGTACAGGAAGTTGTTGTAACTTCAGGATACAATGTCCAATCTGCTCAAAACTTGACATATTTGATTAGAGTCTCACCCTGAACACGTATGCACTGTGATATTGACCTTAGGTCAGAGCGCCACCTGATGGTACCTGGAAATATCATGTTTTTACACTTTTACGGCTCCTTTTTGGATATTGAACACCTTTAACTTTCACGTACCTGCATGAAACTTTGTAGGTACATAGAACATGTAGAGATGTACAAAAAAGCCTCTTGGACCCATGTCCTAAACCCAACAGGAAGTCAGCCATGTTGCATTTAATGTGAAATTTTAAGCGATTTTTCGCCTCTTTCATGCAGTATATTTTAACGAACTCCTCCTAGACCGCTGATCTGATTCCTACCAAACTTTATGAGCCTGTTCTAGAGGCCTCAACGATGCAAAATCATCGAACGGTCTTACAAAAGTCGAAGGGCGTGGCCAGGGCAGCGCCATGAACATGGACGAATTTCATGCTTCGCCACAATACTCTAAACTGTTATAACTTCAGTGTCCATAATCCAATCTGGTTCAAACTTCTCACGGTTGATGAGAGTCCCACCCTGAACACGTGTGCACTGCAATATTGACATGAGTTCAGAGCGCCACCTGATGGTACCTGGAACTATCATGTTTTTACACTTTTACCGCTCCTCTGAAGAGAAAGATCACCTTTAGCTTTGACGTACCCGCATGAAACTTTGTAGGTACATAGAACATGTAGAGATGTACAAAAAGGCCTCTTGGACCCATAGCCTAAAATGTACAGGAAGCCAGCCATTTTGAATTTAATGTGAAATTTTAACCGATCTTTCGCCTTTTGTATGCAGTATTTCAACGAACTCCTCCTAGACCGTTGATCTGATTCCTACCAAACTTTGTGAGACTGTTCTTGATGCCGCAATGATTAAAAATCATCAAAAGGTCTTACATAAGTCAAAGGGCGTGGCCAGGACGGCGCCACGAGTGCGGACGAATGTCATGCTTCACAAAACTCTAAACTGTTATAACTTCAGTGTCCATTGTCTGATCTGGTTCAAACTTCTCAAGTTTGATAAGAGTCCCACCCTGAACGTATCAGTTATAGGCCAATGAACATTAGAGGGGCGGGGCTCTAGAAATCAATAGACATAACTCCACAATATTTAACCCAATCATCACGAAACTTGCAGTGTATGTTGACATATGTCCCTGGAACATATCCTGAAAGTTTTATTAAAATTGACCACTCGGGGGCGCTACAGTAAATCAGCCATTTTAGGCCATTTTAGCCAATTGAAGGCTTTGTATTTTAACGAACTCCTCCTACACCGTTGATCCGATTCCTGCCAAACTCGCTGAGACTGTTCTAGAGGCCTCAACGATGCAAAATCATCGAAAGGTTTACCAAAAGTCCTACGGTAGCGCAATTACGGCGCCCTGAACATGGACGAATTTCATGCTTCGCCACAATACTCTAAACTGTTATAACTTCGGTGTCCATCGTCCGATCTGGTTCAAACTTCTCAAGTTTGATGAGAGTCCCATCCTGAACATGTCTGCACTGCAATATTGACTCACAATCAGAGCGCCACCTATTGGCGACATAAAATGTCATGTTTTTACACCCGTATAAGGTCCCAGTGTCGTGGAACTTTGCACCCCAGTCGAGTATGAAAACTTCACTCATCTGACACAGTGATGGACGGGACGATTCAGGCAAGGGACGACCAGTGGCGTGCCGATGGCCGGGGACAACCCGCGCCGTGGCGGTGGCCGGGGACGACCCGTGCCGTGGCGGTGGCCGGGGACGCCAGACGCCAGCCGTGGCGGTGGCCGGTGACGACCCGCGCCGTGGCGGTGGCCGGGAACGACCGGGGACGACTGGCAACGTGGCGGTGGCCGGGGACGACCCGCCCTGTGGCGGTGGCCAGGCCAGGCGGTCCGACACGTCAGGCGGCCGTAGCACTAACCGAATTACGTGCCATGCGAGGGCCCGTTATCACTGCTCGCAGTTTTAATTTTTCTTCTTCCGCAACTTCCGTTGCCATTTTGGAGGCCTTATCATATTCAGAAGTTGAAAAAAATTTCTGAGCCTATGGGGACTGGCGAAAATTGCAACATTTTAGAGGTCTTGTAAAAAAAATTGCTCTCTAGCGCCACCTAGCGACATTTCGTCCACACAACGCACACCGTAACTCCAATTGACACAAAATTTGGTACACATGTGCAGACAAGTGTCCTCTACAAAACTGCCATAGGGACTACAAAAGTCCGCCTACCGAAATTTTCCGCCATTTTGAATTTTGTGAAAAACACGTTTTTGCTCACTTCTCCTAAACCGTAGATCCGATTCTCACCCAATTTGCTGTGCGTCATCATTAGACCAAGTTGGGCAAGTACCATCAAAAGCTTTGTAAAATGTCTTTGCGTTCAGAAGTTATAAGCCAATGAACATTAGAGGGGAGGGGCTCTAGAAATCAATACACATAACTCCACAATATTTAACCCAATCGTCACGAAACTTGCAGGATATGTTGAGATATGGCCCTGGAACATATCCTGAAAGTTTTATTAAAATTGACCACTCGGGGGCGCTACAGTAAATCAGCTATTTTAGGCCATTTTAGGCCATTTTAGCTAATTGTAGGCTTTATATTTTAACGAACTCCTCCTACACCGTTGATCCGATTCATGCCAAACTCGCTGAGACTGTTCTAGAGGCCTCAACGATGCAAAATCATCGAAAGGTCTTACAAAAGTCTAAGTACGTGGCCAGGACGGCGTCCTGAACTTGGACAAATTTCATGCTTCGACCACAAAAATCTAAACTGTTATAACTTCAATGTACATTGTCTGATATGATCAAAACTTCACATGTTTGTCAAGAGTACCACCCTGAACACATGAGCACTGCAATATTGACTCATATTTAGAGCGCCACCTACTGGCGATAGAAAGTGTTAAATATTATACTTCAGCGAACTCTTCCTAGCAGCTTTATCAGATTAACGTCAAACTTGGTCATCATGTACTCAAGACTTCAATGATGAAAAATCATCGAAAGGTCTTATATAAGTCAAAGGGCATGGCCAGGGCTTGCGTTTTGGCCAGTGTACAGGAAGTTGTTGTAACTTCAGGATACAATGTCCAATCTGCTCAAAACTTGACATGTTTGATTAGAGTCTCACCCTGAACACGTATGCACTGTGATATTGACCTTAGGTCAGAGCGCCACCTGATGGTACCTGGAAATATCATGTTTTTACACTTTTACGGCTCCTTTTTAGATATTGAATACCTTTAACTTTCACATACCTGCATGAAACTTTGTAGGTACATAGAACATGTAGAGGTGTACAAAAAAGCCTCTTGGACCCATGTCCTAAACCCAACAGGAAGTCAGCCGTGTTGCATTTAATGTGAAATTTTAAGCGATTTTTCGCCTCTTTCATGCAGTATATTTTAACGAACTCCTCCTAAACGGTTGTTCCGATTCCTGCCAAACTCGCTGAGACTGTTCTAGAGGCTTCAACGATGCAAAATCATCGAAAGGTCTTACATAAGTCCAAGGGCGTGGCCAGGACAACGCCACAAACATGGACGAATTTCATGCTTCACAACACTCTAAACTGTTATAAGTTCAGTGTCCATTGTCCGATCCGGTTCAAAATTCTCACGTTTGATGAGAGTCCCACCCTGAACACGTCTGCACTGCAATATTGACTGACAATCAGAGCGCCACCTATTGGCGACATAAAATGTCATGTTTTTACACCCGTATAAGGTCCCAGTGTCGTGGAACTTTGCACCCCAGTCTAGCAGGACAACTTCACTCATCTGACACAGTGATGGACGGGACGATTCAGGCAAGGGACGACCAGTGGCGTGGCGATGGCCGGGGACAACCCGCGCCGTGGCGGTGGCCGGGGACGACCCGCGCTGTGGCGGTGGCCGGGGACGACAAACGCCAGCCGTGGCGGTGGCCGGGGACGACCCGCGCCATGGCGGTGGCCGGGAACGACCGGGGACGACTGGCAACGTGGCGGTGGCCGGGGACGACCCGCCCCGTGGCGGTGGCAAGGCCAGGCGGTCCGACACGTCAGGCGGTCGTAGCACTAACCGAGTTACGTGCCACGCGAGGGCCCGTTATCACTGCTCGCAGTTTTAATTATGATATGTTCCTCTGCCAATTCTTGGATAAGAATGAGATCAGGTGTAACAGCCCAAACCTGTACCCATCTGGGTTAGGGTGGACGCAGTGATTAGTGAAGATTGAGGTGTGGGGTTTACACATTTTTTAAAACAAAGCACTTTGTTCAAATGCTCAACACACCGCTGCCAAAATTGTAAACCACACATTCAACACACATGATTTCAGCCTGGTGACTTTCAAACACTGATGATTGCAATTCTAGCTGGAAGCCTAAGCAGGTGTCTTGTTTTAGAGGGGGGTTTAGGGTTGGTAGAGGGAGAAGAGTGGCAGGGAGACAGGTTGGTAGAGGGAGAAGAGTGGCAGGGAGACAGGTTGGTGGAGGAAGACCTAAAAGAAGACGCAGAGCTGTAACTGCCGATGAATAAGGGCCACACTTCTAGGCCATGTTGTGGATCCTGGTCTCTTATTGAGACAGGGGGGGTTGAGGGTGCATCCCAAACTCAATATATTTTTTAATAAAAAAAAACAGAATGCATGGAGTGCTACTTGGGTGTGGAAAAAGGTGTCTCCCTTTTTTTTTTTTTTTCTTCAAAGTTCAATATATTTTTTGTTTAACCTAAACAATTGGTACGCTATAAAATCAAATGTTCAAGTGAAAGAATTTCTCTGTTATTATGTATTGATTGTGTTATATGTTGGGACCCCCCTCAAAAACGCAGCGATACATCTTTGTTGATTTACTCTTTTATTTTGTAGTTTCCGTCTCTTCTGTCGTGTTTTGGCTTCATGATGGGTATCACCTGTGTAAAGTGTTCTTTGTTTGACCAACCAGTGAAAGTGGACAAGGCAACACAAGACAAAAGGTCCGGTTTAAAGGAGTCCTTTTTATTTATAGAAATATATAAAAAAACTAATCAAGTCTATGGGGGAAGTAATTAAAAGAGTCTGGAGGAGGTGGCTGAGAGTGTGGCTCCGTGTGGCCTGGTGAGTGGCCGGGCTTCACTCACACAGGCTGGCAGGCTGGCTGGATCTGCTGGTCAGTTGGTGTACTGGTTCGGTGTCAAGGCTGTATCATCATTGCTGGCGCTATGTGCTGTGCTGCTTATGACTGCTGCAGGCTGCTACACTCCACTTCGTGGCTGTAAAGCGCTTCTGTTCAGCCCTTGAGGTTCCAACCTGACCCAGCGTCCAAAGTGACTCCAGCCTACGCCACACGCCACCTGTCACAGGGAAGATCAGAGGGAGACTCAACACCAGATACATTCACTTACAATTTCTTAAGACCTCAGACCACATCCACACAGGTACCTGTCACAGGGAAGATCAGAGGGAGACTGAAGGAGAGAGTGTGTGTGGGTAATTAAGCTGGTTGCAGACCTATCCAGCACACCTGTTTCCAGTTAGCCCGTCACCATGCAATCACTGCAGACACACTCACTCTGTTAAAACCACACCCACAGCAAAATCCACCACAGTGTCACACTGTACTCTGTACAGACAGTTCATTAAATCTAGGACGGCTCAGTCAGAAGTGAGATACAAACGGTATAGAAACAAGTTAAACACTATCCTAAATGAACGCAAGAAAGAATATTACAGCAATTTACTTGCAGAAAACATGCAGTACACAAAAAAATTATGGGATATTTTAAACAATGTGACTAATAATAAAAGTAAAAAACCAAACTACCCTCCCTACTTCAAGATAAACAGCACACAGGAGGATAACCCGGAGGTCATTGCAAATAGTTTCAACCATTTCTTTGTAAACATCGGGCCGGAACTAGCGAATAACATCCCTGATTCATCCTTGCCTTGGAGTCATTTTGATAAGGATGGAGACAGAAATCCTAGCTCAATGTTGCTCACATCAGTGAAGGACACAGAGATAAGACACCTGGTCAAATTATTCGTTGCCAAAACCTCTACTGACGCTGACGACTTAGACATGAGATTAATCAAGGAGGTATTAGACGGAATCATTTCACCCCTGACCTACATTTTCAATCTGTCATTTCAAACTGGGACTTTTCCTAATAAAATGAAAGTTGCCAAGGTTGTGCCACTGTTTAAGAACGGTGACACACACGAGTTTACAAATTACAGACCAATATCTATACTGCCACAATTGTCAAAAATCCTAGAGAAGCTATTCAACAATAGGCTCGATAACTTCATCAACAAACATAAACTGTTATATGACAGCCAGTATGGCTTCAGAAGGAACCATTCGACTGCTCAAGCTTTAGCAGAGTCTGTGGAAATCATCACTGACGCTATTGACCAAAAACAATATTCCATAGGAATTTTCATAGACCTGAAAAAAGCATTTGACACTGTTGACCATGATATTTTAATGGCTAAACTGGAGAGATATGGCCTTAGGGGTGTAACATTACAGTGGGTCAAGAGTTATCTACACAAGAGATCCCAATATGTTAAAATTGGAGATAACACATCAATGAACTTGGACATAGTCTGTGGGGTCCCTCAGGGTTCAGTTCTGGGTCCAAAGCTGTTTATCTTATACATAAATGATATATGTAAAGTGTCAGATACTTTGAAATTAATATTCGCGGACGACACAAATATTTTCTGCTCGGGAAGTGACTTGAACCAACTGGTGGGAACAGTAAATCAGGAAATGGCCAAACTTCAAGTGTGGTTTAATACAAATAAATTATCTCTAAATCTCGGTAAAACTAAATACATGCTATACGGTAAGAGAGGCAGCAATAACAATCCCAACATTCATGTAAACGGAGTTAATATTGAGAGGGTCCGTGAAAATAAAGTTCTGGGAGTGATTATCGATGACATGTTAAGTTGGAAGCCACACATAGCACAATTAAAAAGGAAGCTGGCTAGGAGTGTGTCTATACTTTGGAAAGTACAAAAAATCCTAAATCAAAAAGCACTTCATCTGTTATACTGCACACTAGTCTCTCCGCACCTGCAATACTGTGCAGAGGTGTGGGGACACACATATAAAGGCTCCACACAGCCCTTGTTAATTCTCCAAAAAAGAGCCTTGAGAATCTTACACTATGCCAACTACAGGGCACACACCAACCACTTATTTATCGAATCTAAAATACTCAAACTATATGATTTAATAAACTATCGCACAGCACAAATGATGTACAAAGCTTATAACAGAACTCTCCCTCAGAACCTACAAAATCTCTTCATACACAGAGAGAGACACAATCTTAGAGGGAACATGATTTTCAGGCAAAGGAAGGTACGAACTACGTTAAAATCATTTTCCTTATCGGTCACATGGGTTAGACAATGGAATGTGTTAGAAGAAGAAGTCAAAAAAACATCAACACTAAGTGGCTTTAAGAAGAAGTATGTATATTTAACCGTTGACCGGTATAGATTACTGCATGAGAGTTGATAAGTGTCTGAGACACGAATCATGTTGAGACTGTTGCTCTATTGTGATGAACAATATGGACATGTGTGCAGACACACACGTAATCTCTATGCACTGGACTTCAGCTCTCTGTACCACCTACTGCTGTAACATGTTATGTCAAATGTCACTAGGAAAAGGAAAAGTTATGTCAAATGAAAAATGCAATGAAAAGAAAAGATTCTGATTCTGATTCTATCCTGTGTGTAATGGGGGCGGGACTAGATAAGCCTTGGCTTCTCCCGCTTTCCCTTTCGGCCATGTGTATTTTTTGTTACTATGTGAAAATGATGTGTGATGATGATTTAACTGACATGCCCGAAATAAACAAATAAATAAATAAACACCAAATACAAAGATTAGGCTACTAGCCGATACAGCTTTACCCTGTTACACCTGTGATATTAGTTTGACAGCCTTGCCATGTTCCCTGGTGTCTTCCTTCAATCAGACTTCAGCATGCCCTCCCTTGTGTATTCAGTCCGTGTTGTTTCCCTGTGTCTTTATCAGTACGTCCTGTTGAATCATCAAACCTGTTTCACTGTGCCGTTCTGGCTTTTCTCATGCATACTGTTTTCTGGTGATGTCATCGTCCAGTTTGTTCTCTCTGTAATCCTGTGCTGTGGTGGATTTTCTTTAGTTGCCTGCCTATTTTTGTGGACTGCCTTCTGGAAATTTTTTCCTTAAATCTTTGTTCCTGCTACCTCTTCGCCCGTGTCTGCATTTTTGGTCCCAACCTGTATTCTGAACTGTGTGATACTAATACATAATTATTGATTATTATAGAATAATCTTAGCCAGCTATTTATGATCAAAATATGCTTCACCTTTACCAGCTTTATATAGTTTTACAATATAATTTTTTAAAGGACTAATATGGTTTTTACTTGTTTTAGTCTATTTGGTCTATTCTGCATAATGAGTGCTTTTGGTACTTGTGATGTTAATACTTCTGAACTTTGAGTAATATTTGAGTGCAGGACATTTACGTACAACGGAGTATTTTTACTTTGTAGTGTTGTTACTTTTACTCAAATTGAAACTGATCTAAAACAGTAGCATGCATGTTGACCTATTCTGAACCCATGAAAAATAATTTACAATATTAACACCAGCAGTGAAATGTTTTCACTGCAACAAAAACATTAACATGCTTAACAGGGGTTTGGCAAACATAATTAACTATAGGTATGAGGAAATATAGAGGATTGGCCTGCAAATCCATGTGCACACACACACAAACACACACACATACACACACACACTGTGTTATCCAGAGAGTTTATCTTACCCTTAAAAACGCATGTCTTATTGTCTTTCAATGACATGACTGCATTAAATATCTCATGTGGAGAGACAATAACATCCTCATTATCCTGTAATTCGCCCACTACAAAGGCGTTACTCTTAACACAGTTAAACAGCTCACTGTAGTGCTCCTGCCGTAGCTTGGCGATTTCATTGACACCACTGACACCATTAATATTAGTTGGTAATGATGTTTTGCATGTATTTAATGTCTTGATTTCTTTCCAAAATTCCTTGTGATTATTATCATGCAGCTCCCCTGAGTCTTGCAATGGGGTCCTGGGTGACCACAGACCGCGATGTCACCACGCGGACTGATACAGTGCTGCTGCCAACTGTCAGACTTGGGCATGGAGGGAGGACTAAGATGCAGGGCAATACACAGAGGGATAACGAGCAACAGGTGACAACAATCAGGGACCAGGGATGACATAAGACCAGGGAACACATGAGGAAGGGCAAGTGACCTGAAACGAGAAGGGAGTTATTTTCAAAATAAGACAGGAAATGACAAGACAAAAACCCAAGACGAGACATTACCTCACCGGCGTGACAGTACCCCCCCCCTTAAGGGACGGATCCCAGATGTCCCTATGGTCCATGATACGTAGGGCGGGTGGAGGGGGCCAGGAGGAGGGGCTCAGGAGGCCGGGCATGAGGGCGACCCAGCAGACGGGGTCGCTCAGGAGGCCAGGCATGAGGGCGACCTAGCGGGCGGGACCGCTCAGGAGGCCGGGCATGAGGGCGACCTAGCGGGAGGGACCGCTCAGGAGGCCGGGCATGAGGGCAACCTAGCGGGCGGGACCGCTCAGGAGGCCGGGCATGAGGGCAACCTAGCGGGCGGGACCGCTCAGGAGGCCGGGCATGAGGGCGACCTGGCGGGCGGGACCGCTCAGGAGGCCGGGCATGAGGGCGACCTAGCGGGCGGGACCGCTCAGGAGGGCGACCTAGCGGGCGGGACCGCTCAGGAGGCCGGGCATGAGGGCGACCTAGCGGGCGGGACCGCTCAGGAGGCCGGGCCTGAGGACGACCTAGCTGACGTGGCCGCCCAGGAAGGCGACGTGGAGCAGGCATAGGACGACCACCGGTCGGAACAGGAACGGGTGACGAGCGGACCTCCCGAAGGCTGCGTGGAGCAGGCACGGGACGGCCCCCCGTCGGAACAGGAACTGGTGACGAGCGGACCTCCCGAAGGCTGCGTGGAGCAGGCGCGGGACGGTCCCGCGAAAGAGAAAAAAATGAATGGAATTGCTCCATATGAAAAAAAGAAGAAAGACACAGCCCAATCAGCTGGGAAATAATAAAATCATATTTTTTGAAGGCTCAACTTCAGTTTGAAAGCTTTAAAAAAAGAAGCCATGGGATGAAAAAACGTGATAATGGAAGTCAATGACAAAAACATCCAGAGGAGCCTGCATGTAACACTTTTGATTATACAGTAGATTATTGGCCTTAATATAGAATCAGTGGTTGAATTTCCAAAGTTTTTCCAAAAATACAGACCTTGACCAAATATCATGGCTAAAGCATAATCACAGATCAAATGATCAAAACAAATAAAACCCAAATTGACCCGAGGAGAGTAAAAGGGCGCTGCATTGCTATTTAAATGAGAAAATGTTGTTTTTGAAAGGCTAAACACCAACAAATATGAATTGAAGCAGAATAGTTTGTGAGCTAAAAACATGTTTTGGATTTTGTGAATGATTCTATCTACTTTTGTTCGATAAATTGTGACTTTTGGACTTCACAACATTCTGGAGTTACTGAAAATGCTTGGCTCACATGAGTCAGAAACCATTGGAATTCTATAAATAACATAATGCTAATGATACCAGCCTGATCTTTACCTGCAACTGTGTAGATATATTGAGTTCACAACACAATGGGTAGATGTACAAAAAAAATGCTGTCCCGCATTTAAATCTAGATTTAGAATTTGAATGTCAATGTTAACAATGAAGCTTCCAAGTATTTAAAGTAACTTACCTCAACCGTGGAGATGCGACTGTGCTGAAAGGATGCAATGCCTATAATGTGTGCTACAGTAGATGGCATAATTATGATATGTTCCTCTGCCAATTCTTGGAGAAGAATGAGATCAGGTGTAACAGCCCAAACCTGTACCCATCTGGGTTAGGGTGGACGCAGTGATTAGTGAAGATTGAGGTGTGGGGTTTACACATTTTTTAAAACAAAGCACTTTGTTCAAATGCTCAACACACCGCTGCCAAAATTGTAAACCACACATTCAACACACATGATTTCAGCCTGGTGACTTTCAAACACTGATGATTGCAATTCTAGCTGGAAGCCTAAGCAGGTGTCTTGTTTTAGAGGGGGGTTTAGGGTTGGTAGAGGGAGAAGAGTGGCAGGGAGACAGGTTGGTAGAGGGAGAAGAGTGGCAGGGAGACAGGTTGGTGGAGGAAGACCTAAAAGAAGACGCAGAGCTGTAACTGCCGATGAATAAGGGCCACACTTCTAGGCCATGTTGTGGATCCTGGTCTCTTATTGAGACAGGGGGGGTTGAGGGTGCATCCCAAACTCAATATATTTTTTAATAAAAAAAACAGAATGCATGGAGTGCTACTTGGGTGTGGAAAAAGGTGTCTCCCTTTTCTTTTCTTTTTTCTTCAAAGTTCAATATATTTTTTGTTTAACCTAAACAATTGGTACGCTATAAAATCAAATGTTCATGTGAAAGAATTTCTCTGTTATTATGTATTGATTGTGTTATATGTTGGGACCCCCCTCAAAAACGCAGCGATACATCTTTGTTGATTTACTCTTTTATTTTGTAGTTTCCGTCTCTTCTGTCGTGTTTTGGCTTCATGATGGGTATCACCTGTGATATTAGTTTGACAGCCTTGCCATGTTCCCTGGTGTCTTCCTTCAATCAGACTTCAGCATGCCCTCCCTTGTGTATTTAGTCCGTGTTGTTTCCCTGTGTCTTTATCAGTACGTCCTGTTGAATCATCAAACCTGTTTCACTGTGCCGTTCTGGCTTTTCTCATGCATACTGTTTTCTGGTGATGTCATCGTCCAGTTTGTTCTCTCTGTAATCCTGTGCTGTGGTGGATTTTCTTTAGTTGCCTGCCTATTTTTGTGGACTGCCTTCTGGAAATAATTGTTTCCTTAAATCTTTGTTCCTGCTACCTCTTCGCCCGTGTCTGCATTTTTGGTCCCAACCTGTATTCTGAACTGTAAGATACTAATACATAATTATTGATTATTATAGAATAATCTTAGCGAGCTATTTATGATCAAAATATGCTTCACCTTTACCAGTTTTATATCGTTTTACAATATTATTTTTTAAATGACTAATATGGTTTTTACTTGTTTTAGTCTATTTGGTCTATTCTGCATAATGAATGCTTTTGGTACTTCTGATGTTAATACTTCTGAACTTTGAGTAATATTTGAGTGCAGGACATTTACGTACAACGGAGTATTTTTACTTAACAGTGTTGTTACTTTTACTCAAATTGAAACTGATCTAAAACAGTAGCATGCATGTTGACCTATTCTGAACCCATGAAAAATGATTTACAATATAAACACCAGCAGTGAAATGTTGTCACTGCAACACAAACATTAACATGCTAAACAGGGGTTTGGCAAACATAATTAACATGCTGCAACTATAGGTATGAGGACACATAGAGGATGGGCCTGCAAATCCATTTGCACACACACACAAACACACACACATACACACACACACACACACACACATACAGCTCACTGTAGTGCTCCTGCCATAGCTTGGTGATTTCATTGACACCACTGACACCATTAATATTAGTTGGTAATGATGTTTTGTATGTATTTAATGTCTTGATTTCTTTCCAAAATTCCTTGTGATTATTATCATGCAGCTCCCCTGAGTCTTGCAATGGGGTCCTGGGTGACCACAGACCGCAATGTCACCACGCGGACTGATACAGTGCTGCTGCCAACAATGTTAGGGAGAGCTGACAGTGACGCTCGCCCCCTGTTGACTGAGCTGAGCATGAGAGCAGCTGTGAACTGCTTCTGATACTGCATTGCATCTCGTCCTTTCCTTAGGTTGTCTTAGGGCGTCATGTTCATAAATGGCCTACTTTTTTAGATCTCTTGAAAGTTACTGATATGCCTTCTCCTCTGCGGGTCAAGCCCGATAAAGAGCATAATGTCATAGTGCCAGACACGAGATAACACTAGTCCTGGCAGGTTGAATGTAATGCTCTACTGTATCAGCTGACACTACACCAGAGTCTTTGCATCTCACTGCTCTGGTCAGGTGGTGTTTGTAGACACTGATACTTAAATGTTGCCTACTATGTTCACTGACGCATGGTTTCTGCTGCACCACGGCCGCCATGTGTTTTGTTCTACTCCGTTTCTGTGTTCTAGAAGAACCTCAATTTTAACTTCTATTTTGGGGGATTAACCCTAACCCACCCTCCATACAGTATATGTAATGCTGCTTGTGTTTTTTTTTCAGCAGCAAGGTGCATTGCCAAATACTTTGCAAGAGTGTTCCTGTCAGAACTCCTTAAGTTAGCACAAGCAGGAAATTAACTTGTCTTGTCTTGTCGCTACTATCTCAAATTGTTCAGGCAGGAATTGTTACGACAGCATATGTTGGCTGCTGTGGTCCCTTTGTCCCCCTCTTCTACCACGGGTATATATAGAAATCACTGCAGGGCTCGTCTGGTGTTGTGCATGTGTTACTTTTATTGTATTGCTCACCATAGTTTCAGATAAGAGCTTATAATTGCACTGTGTTTAGATGTTTTATATTCTTGGTTAAACCAAATTGTCACTTACTTTCACTGGCCTAGTAAATCTCTCTTACTGCCCCAAACTGGATCTGCTATCTAGACAGACAGATGATACCACTTGTCTGCTTGGACTTTGAGGCAGTCTTGTGCAATAAATTCTCCATTGCCTAAATCTGAGTATTAAGTTATTTCTGTTTTTTTAAGTTAATGTTAATTAGCTTCAGCAGATGAATTTTAAAGGTATTTTTCTTTTAATGAAGCTACTTTTTGTGGTTCTTCTTCCCCTCTAAATCTCCAAATATAATGTTCAGAATTCCTATTATGCTTGGTGAGCTAAATGTCTCTTGCATGTTGTTTGTGTGGATTCTGCAGAAACACTCTGGAAACTGACCAAAATCCCACCCTCTGTCTTCTTTCACTTCCCCTCTCTGCACTGAAAGCACAAAACAAGAATTGCACAATGTTCTTCCATGTTCTTAAACTCATAATATACACGACCTAAAAAGCATTCAGTTTGATTTACAAGGCAAAGGCATGCGCTATCTCTGGGTATCACTATCACCGTCATATAGCAGCAACTATTCCTATTCCTCACACTGCTGTCTTGAAGGAATTTGTCAAACTGCCAGTTGCTTCGAAACTTTTCCCATTAAAGGGAAAATGTTCACATCCTGTCAACAAGGGGATATCAGGCATGCATCATGAGACTTTTTTAAAAGTGTAGGCATCAGCATACAGCTGGGGCTGAACTTTGCCCTACCCCCAGATAGAAAACAACAGGCAGAGTATAAAAGGGGGGAGCAGTGGAGGAAGAGACTTGTTTTTGTTCAAGGAGTTGCAGCAACGCAGAGCTGAGCAGAGAGACAGACTTTTTTTTAACCAAAGGGTAAGTGACAGAATTCATTACATTTGATCACATTCCATTAAATACAATAAATACAAAGGAAGCAAAATGCATCCATTCGTGTTCCCTTTTACAGTTAAGATAAAACATATTTTATAAATGCTAAGAGACAGGACAAGTGTAAGGAATGTGTATGTGGTGTGTTGTTAATGTTTACATTATGTAAGATTTCTGCATGCAGAAGTGTTGACCTTTATGCACTCAACCATGCTTCCACTACAACTGCATAGTTCATTTGTATTTACAGTGTATCTATGCTTAAATCTGTATAGAAACACAAGCACTGATTTGGGAACCTTGCATGAAACTGCATTGCTCATTCCTCGATTTGCCATTTTCTTTGGCTATCTCAGTTTTTTTTTTTTTGGTAACCTTCCTCTGAACTTTTGTGCAATCACTTTTGTTTGTCTGCTCCCTTTTTTTCTCCTCTTTCACCCCTTCCCGAACTTCTCCCTCCCCCCACAACTATCCCTTCTCTGTCTGTGCTCATCAGATTTGGGCAGTGAGGAGGCACCACGGGGATGTGGGCGTGCCTCAGCCTGCTCATCACTCTCTGCCTGCTCCATGGGGGCGGTGCAGAGAGTGATGGGGGCGGGCCTCGCTGTCAGCTGCCTCCATCCTGGAAGATAGGGGAGGCGGAGCCAATGACGGGGGCGATGGGCCGGGTGACGGTGGTGGCTCTTTTACAGGCCAGCTGATTATTCTGCTTGGTGCAGGCTTCCAGGTATGTGCCCATCGAGTCTTAGCTAATGTGCACCTTGACCTCCTGAGTATTTACACTGTATCACCACAGGAGCCCTAAGTGTGTGGCAAAGCATGAAATCCACACTGACTTGTTTAGTCAGAAAGTGTAACACTAACGGTATTAGATTAGATTAAATTAAATTTTAACAGTGCTGGTTAATTATTATGGTGCTGTTGATGAAGTGCATCCTGTTAAAATAAGATAAGATAATCCCATATTAGTTCCACAGTAAAGATATATTAATAAGTAGATGCTAAACAACCAAATATCAAATACAATAGTGCTTGTTTCGCAAACTACGCGGGGAAGCTTTATCAACAACTCTGCTACTCTGCAACTCATCTTTAAACTCTGATTTCCCCCCGTCCGAGCAGAATGGACGGCCTGCACCAGAAGCTGGAAGGTCAGGGTCTGAAAGATGTGGTCTACATGGTTGTCAACCAGCAGGGAGAGCAAGCACAGCGGCTGCACCCCATGCTGGCACAGAGGCTGTCAGAGAACATCACACTGTACAAACAGGAAGAGCAACAGCCCGATGTCTGGCAGGCACTGGGAGGAGACAAAGATGACTTTCTCATTTATGACAGGTCTGTCACCTGGAGTGGCTAGTTCATTCACATTTTATAAAGTCTCTTTTTCCTCTTCCTCACCGTGTGTTGCCATCCCTTATTCCAGGTGTGGCCGTCTCACCCACCACCTTTCTCTTCCGTACACCATCATCGGACAAGGCCATGTGGAGGGTGCCATCAAAGATACCTACTGCAAAAACATATGTGTGGAATGCACAAGCACGGTATAGGCCTTCAAGATGATACATGCATTTAAACAAGAATAAGTCCTTAGATGTTATCTTGGTAACACATGTCAAATATAAGTTCATACACTGAATTATTTGAATTCATCTTCTCTTAATTTCTCCACAGGGCACCGAGACACCAGAGGTGTGCACAGGGATAGCAGATACAACCGCTAACCCTGCTGTAGAGGACGGCCCTGGGCACGGTCACCATCATGGTCATGGCCATGGTCATGGCCATGGTCATGGCCACCACGGGGAGGGCCACGGCATTCACCCCCGTGGCCATGATCACAACCATGGGCATCACCATGGAAACCACGATGGCCAACAGCATCAATTCGATTTAGGCCAAATTGAGCAGGCAATGCACGCGCAGCACATGGTAAAGGAGGCCCCCGCGAGCCCCTGAGTGCAAGAGACGGCGCGGTGAAAGTCAAAGTACAGCTGACAGTGGACAGCAGGCTCTGACAACGACGCCTCTCCTAAGGCCAGCTGATGCTGACACTGACGCAGGCTGTTCGGCGACGCAGGGAGTGAGCAGCCGGTCGGTCTGTGACACTGTGACGAGGCGCTGCCCGCCTCCTGACAGTGACACAGCCTGACGGGCAATGACGTCAGGGAGACCTGACAGTGACGCTCGCCCCCTGCTGACTGACAGCAGCCTCAGCCAGCCCCGTGAGCCTGACCCCCAGGTGGAAGCTGAGGATGAGAGCAGCTGTAAGCTGCCTCTGATATCAGCCTCACATTAATACCATCCAGAAACACCGGGGGGCCGTGTGCTCTTTTTTACCAACAAGTATTACCCTGGGAAAGGGGCAGGGCGATCCCTGACAGGATGCATGTGGGGAAAGATGAACATGAGTCCAACATTAAACTGATAAAGATCAAATCAAGCAAAGCATGCATTTGCAGCATGCAACACATTCGGCACATTATGCAAATAATTTGATCCGCCTTAAGAAGCGTATGCCATGTTCAACTTGTCTCCACATGTCTGTCAGAGGGGTTGCTCTCATCCTTTCTTAGGAGTGAAAGTGGTTGTCATGCTCATAAACGCCTCCTCCATTTTGCTCCCTCCATCCTTTATGAACCCAGGCGCAGAAACTACGCTCTAGTGGCGTCTGTATGAAGTCAGGCAGGAGAGAGAGGAGAGGGTAGTCTAGGAGCATGATAAACACAAAGGTTCAGTATCAAAGGATATCTGAAAGAACAGAAGAAAAAACGACATAGAATCTGCAAAAAACATCAGATTGTGCGGGTTAGGTAATTACCAGAAATCCAAGTTTGTAGTCAATGAAGAAACCTGAAAGCACTGACCCGTTACTGAGAAAACAATCCTTAAAACATTTAAAAGCAAACCTAAAATGTATACCAGTCTGCAGTGCATGCTATTGTCCTTGAGCACATGAAAATGGCAGTAACCATAAATCACGCTTGAACATATATCAGGTGTATCTTTTACCACACATTTTAAATAATGCATGCTGAGCATTCCTTTGCTTTATCTAGATTTGCTTTCTTGAAAAAAAAAAAAAAAGACTCTTTTGTTGAGAAAAGACCAGAGGGGAAAATGAGAGTGAAGCAGTGAACGGTTGGAATACACTCTGTACTTAATGATGGCTTCTGCGGGAAGACAACAGTCACCCTGAAAACCTGATGCTTGCACAGAGAACTGTATTGTGTCAAGGCTGTCAAACATGGAAAGTGAGAGTTGAATAAAGATGGTTGAGTTACTTTTTGAGATTGTGTGTGTTCTTGTGAAGGGGAGACAATATAGGCGGGGAAAAAATATGGTTTTACATGCACTCGTCAATTTGGATATTTTGGGCTTTTTTGCTTTAATAATGTGTTTTTTCACATCCAGGTGTGAATTGTTCTGATAATGCCTCATTTCCATATTTAAACATAACATTTCAAAAACTTGTGATATAGAAAATAATCCTCCTGATAAAAAAAAAAAAAACTACTGGGAAAGATTCATCGTGATATCTATTACCTAAAATGTTTATTCTATTCACCCGTAGTGTCTTCTCTTGAAGTAAAGACATAAAGGTTGACCGTGAATGTCTATATTTAGGCATACCGTTATTGAAATCTGCTGTGTGAGAAGATTTTTTGGGGGGGGGGGGGCAGTGACTCTTGGCAGTGACTCTTGGCGGTATTTGGCAGCTATCTTGCACGTGCCTGAGAAGTTGGACCCATGTGACTTCAACACAGCAGAGGGATCGTATTATCCTAATACTTGTACATTTCTAGTCTTTACAAGGGTCGCCAGCATGCCATTTATATCCAGTAGAAAGATGTCTCTATGTTCCTTATGCTATTCAGTAGATAAAAAAGTTTTCACTAAAAACTGTTTTTATTTATATAAAGGGTGCTATTCAAATGCCCAGCAGATGGCAATGAAGGTCCACGCAATAAACCACACAGCTAACTGGTGAGTTTGCTGGAGCTTGTCCTCCTTACTGGCCTCATATTGGCTTACCACACTCATTTTCAGACATTTTCATTCTGATGAATTAGTTTTAACGTTTTCCAGGATCGTGCATATCAGCCGTCTTTCCCCAGTTTCCTCTATACAAATATACAAACACTTACAAGTGAAATTCCAGTGATTCACACTATGCTGACTTTTATATGAAATATTTGTAGTCGAGGTGATGAAAGCGAGCTCTCATCATTTCAAAAAAAGGTTTACGTTTAACTAATTTAAAATGTAAAAAGTGGAGTGTACTAAATAGGTTTTATTCTATTGTCATGAGAACATTTACATTTAGGGCATTTAGCAGATGCTTCGATCCAAAGTGACTTACAATAAGTACATTTGTCAGTTTGTTTGTGTTGCTTGTTAAAGTCAAGCTGAAACGGCAATTCAAGGGTATCTGGCTTCTAAAATGTGACATATTTGATTAGGCAGGTGTGACATAACGTCGGGAGGAATTTGATTTGATAATTCAGAAGATTAGCTCTCGACCCTCTCTAGCTCTGTGCTGCTGCGGATTGATTGATGTCATGATAATATCAGTTGAATTCTGTACTAGCTGATGTAAGCATGCGTCATATTTTGTTTTGCAGAAAGAAAAGAGATTGGATTTAATATAAAAAGATGAGCATATAGTGTTAAATAGGTGATGATCTAAAATGCTTAAAAAAACAATTTAATTTCAGCCAGACTTTAACATGTAGTGTTTACAAATCTGCCAAGAAGCATCTTAAGTTGCCTTTATATAACAATACAGCGTACTAAACCTGTGAAATTGTCTGCAAGACTTGGGGTGCGACACCCTCTGCTCAGCGCAATGAATCTGAATTGCCTGTCTGACTGTGTGTCTGAAAAGGTCAACAAGCAACCGGAGGTAATAAATGAGGCCTAGGTGGACTGCCTGTGTGGGCGTAATTGGGCCTAAGATCCAATACAGGGGAACAGTGACTTATGGGTAATTACCTGCAATGTCCTGAGACGAAGAGCTGTGAGTGGCTGTCTCCCTGATTCAATCAGCCCCACACAGAGCAGTGCAATACACAGCCTCTGACTTAATTGTCTGATATGTCCCCCCCCCCTCCTCCCCCGCCTCCCATTTGCACAACAGTTTCTGCAGCCGTTTCCTCTCCACTTACTCCAGCAGCGAGAGAAAGAATAGCACACTTGTGAACTCATTCATACGCACGGAGTGACCCTACGCATTCTCCACCCTTACAACCAACACAAACAGACGCACACAATTTTCTATTTCCCTCTAACTCAGGCACACAAATCTGTTTGCATTTGTACTCTCAGAGCACAGCGGGCTGCTCGTTTTCTTCACCTCTTTGTCCCTGTGTACTGATCTGAGCACTGTGCAGCAGGCCGCTCAGGTGCATTTCATGTACCCGTTGGCAGAGAGTGAAGCAGGTCTTTGTGTCAGGCGAGTTGCATTTTAAATTGAGCCTTTTCTACATTACAATCAGTAAGCTGATCTGGATAACCCAGTGAGCTATCATTTGTTTGAGTTACTTTTTGCTTTTCCAACACTAACATTAGAAGGTTTAATTAAATACTGGGTTTCACCCTCATTCTAATGACATATTTAACAGGCGGGGACTTCAAGAATAAACTACTGTACCAAACAACCATCACAGCCAAATATCAGCTTGTTTCTTTGAAAAAAATGAAAGAGCCGTTATGTCATCTGGAAAAAAAATCCTGTAAAGTAATCTGGAAGTAGCTTATTTTAAGCATGGAAGATTAAAAAAAAATGGATTTATGCATTTGCTTATGTGAAAGTGCTTTTATGTACTTGTGTGAATCTTTAATGCTGCAATCAGGACCCATTTAGGTTTAAATCTCTACAGGACCATTCTGGCTTAATACAAGTAAATCAATAATAAAATGATTTGCACACATTGCATAAAACAAAAATAGACGAAAGCACATTGTGTCTGCTGAATATACCTTCCAAAGGACGGACTCTTAACCCCTGATAGTGCGTAGTATTTTAATTTAGGTCCTAACGTAGAATGGTAGAATTAAGCACCTGTGAGATATGAGAACAGGGACACCTCTGACTTTTAAACATCCCAGTTTAAATGATTTTTTGCGGACACCTGTTGACAACAATAAAAACAAAACATGCACAAGATGATTTAGATGCTGTATATACATTTATTGTAACTTGTTGAAAGCTTATTGATCACACATACAACACCAGAAAGGCTCAATAGGTAAGAGAACAATATAGAATATAAATCATCAAAGATCAACACATTTCTTGGCCTTGAGTAAAACTGCAGCCAACCAGGACAGTGGCTCCAAGGTCAACGGGGTCTGCAAGTATATCGAGCAATGTAAGATCAATTAATGAAGCCGTTGCAAATCAGCAAATGATAGTGTTTTTTCCCACTCGCGGCTGGTTCCAATTCTGAAAAAAGTAGGATATTTCCAGTCTGGATGACACACGTCGGGAGAACAACAGTGCACACACACACCAGTTTGCGGCGGTCAGATAATGTGGTGGGGTGATCCGAGGGCTCGACGCGGACAAATAAATAACACACGGACAGAAATATGGAGTGGAGCCACTGAAAACTGTCATAAAAAGCCAGCTGCTGTACTCAAGTCAAGAATTGCACTTTTTTTCCCTCACGCACTGAAAAATGTCAGGCTCAACATTACAACCAGCACAAATTCCAGCGCAAAAGATATGTAGAAGAGACTTGCTTAAGAGAGCGACAAAAGTCAAACCTTGAACCGATGCAAAAAAAAAAAAAAAACAAGAAACTGGAGCCCAGAACACATCATTATAAAAAAAAAATGCTGAAATCACGTAGCAGGACGTAGATTTACAGCTTGACTAGTCTGCCTATATTTTGATATGACTTCATAAAATACTATATCTATCTGCTCTATATATCCACAAATCTTATAGCACACATTAAATACTCCATTACAGTACATTATTCAATCAATCTGGTAGTGTAAAATATATCCCATAAACTCTGTTGGATAAAAAATATTATCAATACTGAAGGTTCCTCATTGTCTGATTATTGTGCTGAACAAAAAACAACAACTCCGTCGTGCTGTTTCATAATAATGGGTCGTTCATAGACTTGATTTAGTCCAGAATATATATCTATATCTATATATAAATGTGTGTGTGTTCAAAGTGCTTGCTCTAAAGTGTCTGTCAACATTTATAAGCTTTGAATAACAGTTGCAAACTTTACACTAAGAATGAGCTCATTGTGCACTGGCAAAAAAAACATTTGCAGACACAATGTAGTAAACACCTGTACAATAAGCTTGAAGAAGAAAAAAAAGAAGAAGAAATCAACTCCCGGTTTATCTTCCTCGCTGTAACCTTTTACAAAAAGACTTTCAGTGATTAAACTTGTTTTGTTGTTGTTGTTGTTGTTACTTTTACTCGTGATTCCCTTGCATATTCCAGTTTGCACACATTCACAATCACCACGGTGCAACTGAAACAGAACCTCAGCAGTGCTTTCTGCCGCTAACCGGATCTTCCTTCATGTACACGGAGAGCCTTGTTGGGATGTTTGGATGGGTGAAGGTTGCGTGATCATCGCTAGGTGACTGTGTTACATCTGGATAACTGAGTTAAATCTTCCCATTTCTCCCAGGCAACAGATATCATCCAATTTGCAGGTTTCATCACCAAAACATTCACAGGACACCCGGACTGTTGCACTCTTGAATGCCCCCCTCCCTCCCCGACCACACTAAGGCTGAATGCAGGGGAAAAAAATACATGTACCGAGCAGCAGTATATAGTGATTAGTAACATTAATGACATAAAAAATATATACTTGTAATTTTACAGCACTAGTAAATATATTAAGACATTTCTGCAACAGCATTGAATTGCTGGTATCATCAGCACCAGGCAGCGACAACAGAACACAGACAGATGGACAGAAAGAGAGAAATGGTACACGTCTATCACATTCACAGTTTCTTTTAAAAATTGTCATTTTATGGCTCTGCTTTTTTCTCTCCATTGTGGGATTGTCTGATCCAAAAATACTGATATCTTCTTAGCCAGCTTTTCCAGATCTTGAATCCGGAGTCACACAATTGAAAGGCAGGACATGTTTTCGTTGCGTGGTTGTTTGGTTGTTATGCCATGTGCTCATTCGGAGGCTGCATCGACGTCGTTCACCAACAATGCTTCCAACTCATTCATGGACGTAATGAACCGTAATTGTCTTGCTCCATCACAAAAACCATCGCACAACCTCTATTAGCCTTAGCCTTTGATGGCTTTTTGTATACATTGTATTATACGATGCTGCCGTGTCTTTATGCTGAGAATTCATAGGATGAAAATGAATGAGGGGACTGAAACCTTGACAAAAGGTGCTCGTTGCCACCTATTATAAAAAAAATCTTGCATTGTCGATGAACCACTGGCAACTTACACTACAAGCTAAAGAGACTAATAATGATTGAGCAACATTTATCTCCTAAATTTGATTACTCTACATTTGGTTATTCTAAGAAAAGTAAAGGAGCAAAGTGACTTGGAATCCATTTATAAAGATATACTACGTCTGATACAGGATGTCTGGCCAAAGCCACGCGATAAAACCTGAACTTGGAACTCGAAGTCTCGCAGCACTCGCCCCGATCAACATTTTTGGTTTTGAACATTGCGTGGTCAGTTTTACGAGCATGATCGGAAATGTGCAAATTATGGGTTTCGAGGCCTCTGAAAATGTCCTTTTGACAGATTTCCATCAGGAAGGCAAAATTAAACATTGATTAAGGCAAACGTTTTGTATATGCGTGCATCACTGCATTAGTCCGTGTGCAGGTTTTTAGGTCACCTGCATAGCAGTCCTTGTCTGTTCACGGCAAAGCATGCATGCACAAATCCTAAGCACACCTTAGCACAGTAAAGGCAAGCCAATAACACATCATAGGCACAGTTTGTCAAGCTAGCAGACAACTCCCAAAGTAGACTCAGTGAAGTCATTATGAGTGAGCGCTGGCTGGTTGTAAAGATGGCTGCCGTCACAGGGTGAAATGCAATAACAGGTGGGCACGTGTCTACGTCCCTTCCCTTCTGCTAAATAACCACATTGGTGTGCCCTTGAGCAAGGCACTTGGTAGTGCTCAGTGTACCACAGCCCCGATAGTACTGAGCAGGTCCTGGTTATGAATGAATCTGAATGAATCCTTCCTCTTAAAGAATGGCTGTTCAGCACTGTAAGTGACATGTTTTTCCGTCTGCTTATCATATTAAAATGAAATGAATGATTACATGCTATATATATATATATATATATATATATATATATATATATATATATACACACTCAACGCATTCCAGAAATCAGTTTATGATGAAATGTCATCTCGTCACCTCTGCTTCTACTTCAGTTAGCGACTTCCTTCATTTCCCAGAATTCCTTTAAATATCCCCCACGGAAGGAAATAGATGAAATTGTTTTGTCCTAATGACTCATGGTTGTGTGTGTGTGTGTGTGTGTGTGTGTGTGTGTGTGTGTGTGTGTGTGTGTGTGTGTGTGTGTGTGTGTGTGTGTTTGTGTGTGTAAATGGTAAATGGACCTGCATTTCTACAGGGCTTTTCTGGTCTTCTCCACCACTCAATTTGTAAAGGTTTCATTTTCAGTTGTTGAAAATTATTTCTTCTATTAAACTCTGTGGCGACTACAAAAATAGAGAAAAATATCTTGACATCATATAATCTACATTTGGCCATGTATTCAATAAAAATATGAAGTGCATACCATTAAAAAACAAAATGAAGGTAGGAACGCAAGTTTAAAACAGCATAGTGGTGTTTTCCATTGTATTTGAGGACGTGTTTCTCCTTTAACTACTAATTAGATGACATGATGAGATAAGAATGCAAAACAACTCTGCCAGCAAGAGGCATCAACGACAGCTTCTTCTCAGCTTGGTGTAAAATACATGGCCAGAATGTGCTTGTCCTCTCCTATCTCTGTACGATTAAGATTTCAACAATGCTATTGACCTCAACACAATTAGCGAGAGCTACAGTATAATGCGACCCTAAGGAAGGTTAGCTAATGTCTTTTTACTCGTTTGGATCGGAGTCTCTGCGTGTGTCTCGTGCGGACGTTGACATGTAGAGCGTGCTCTTTATTCGATTTGCTATTTGGCTGCTTTTGTATCAAATGGGTTGATGTAGCAGATGGAAAAGAGTCAAGAATACAGCTTCGTAGTACATTTCACGTCTTCCTATCAGCACCCTCATCCACGCTGTGTGCTGTCGAGTTATTTGGTTTCCAGCAGGAATCAGGTAGAAACAGGCTTTTTTTTTTTTTTTGTGAATGCAGGGGACTTCCTGGTCAATTAACATGACGCTTTAAAAAGGCCTTTGTGGCGTAGTCACTTCACGGAGAGAGGTTCCCCAGCAGGTCCGGGGTGATGTACCCAACGGGCATGGCGGATTGGGCTTTGAGTGGGTGCTGTGGCAGGCAGGGAGGGGTGGACTGGCGGGGAGGCGGGTTGAGGAGCAGACTGTGTTGACTGTCCACTTCCTGTACCACTGTGTAGTCTGCGACGGGGGCAAAGAACTGGGATTGGGGAGAGTCAGGAAGGATGTAAGGGGATTGATTATGCTCTGCTGTGGCTGCAGGTTTGGTCTCCACTGGCTGAGGGTGTATGGTTTGATACACCTGGCCAGGCATGGCGGAGATAGGGGGACTGCCGAGCTGTCGGGCATTGCTCTCTGTGGTGTAGCCGCTCCCTTCGGGATCTACTACCAGCAGCTGAAACTGCTTATTTTTCTCACTGTCCTTGCTGCCTTTGCGCTCTTCAGCCTTCCTTTGCGTTCCCTCCTCTGTGGCCGAGGTGCTCTCCTGGGTTCTGAGTTGCTGGCCAGGAGACAGTACCACACCCCCAGAGGGCATCACATTGCTGACTTGGGCGTAGAAGTCCGTGTTGACCCAAGTCTGGGGCCCTCCGGTGTGGGTTTGGACCAGGGGCCTCCCGCCTCTCTCCGGAGCAGGGGCTCTTTCTACAACATCGAAGGAGGCTTCTCCATCCTCAGGTTGTCCTGGCAACAGGGTGGCCATCAGCATTAGGGTGTCTTGGTCTGGCACATCCGGGTCGTAACAGCTGGCCCGGCCTGAGTCGTCGTCGGGGAAGCTGGGGGAGAGGGGAAACAGAGGAAAAGGAAGGAGATGGGATTCACAGTTGTAGAGCCATCTGGCAGCATTTAAATGGTTAACTGTGCATCAGAATCTGTGCAATACCTGAGAATATTTGAGCAACCTATGTTCATGTGGTGGTTGACGGGCTGGCACAGACCCAGGAGCCTCTGGGTGTCTGAGCTTTGGTTATCCTCCTTCTCTCCAGAATTTGCATCCTCAGCATCCACCTCTATGAACTCCACCCATGGCTCATCTTGGTAGAAATCCGATGCGAAAGCCGGTAGGCCGCAGACACCTCCGCCACTCAGGATGAAATTCAGCTCGTCCAGCTTCCCTTTCTGTATGTGCACAAATTTGCATGTAAGTGTGTGTGTCTTTTATATGTATTTCATATATACACACTTACAGTATGTCCCACTAAAATACAGCGAAGAAGGAGAATTTTTATGAATTTAATAATTGTTTGTGTGTCTGTCAGATATCAAAGGAGGGCCCAAAACCTAAGATAATTCTCTATAGTCCCCCAAAGTCCATGCCTATTTTATTGAACCATCTTGGTTTCCAAATATCAAAAATGCAGCCAGAAAACTGGGAGTGATATTTGACAGCGACCATTCCTTTGAAAAACAAATGACAAAAGCTGTTCAGTCATGTTTCGTCAATTAAGGAGCATCGTGGAGTCATCCATGCTTTTATCTCTTCTCGTTAAGATTGTGTGACAATGTACACTATTGCCTACAAACCACAATTACATTCAAATGTCATGACTTATGTGGTGTTATGGCATACAATGTATACTTCTTTGTAGGATTATGATGTCCTAAAATACACTGTGAATAACAAGGTGGTATGAAGTATGAAGTATCTCTGGAGTTCTCTTCAGTATAATAAGCTGTGAACTAAAGTGGGTTGAACAGTCTCACTCCGGCGCCGATGATTAGTGTTTCACCGCTGTCTGAGCATAAAATAGCAGCATTATTATTGTTTTTATTCCTATCAGTACTTTTTTTTCTGAAGTCCGGGGGCAAGGTTGTTTTGTAAAGAGCACATAAGCTGCTTGTTACAGGCATCCCACATTATCGTCAATTATACACCCACAACACAATGCTGAACCAAGACCCCCTTCACATGGTATTATCCCTCAGCGGCGCTCCTGCCCTTGTTTGCTAATACAAAGCAAGAGTGCCCGCTCGCTTTCAAATTCTTTATGGACATTTTTGCTTTTATTTGATAGTTGACAAAGATGATAGTCGGTGTTGTGATGATTACGTGGCATAATGCACCTCAGCCCAGTGTTGTATTTAATCCAAATTACAATGGAAATGTTATTTTTCGAAAAAAACAAATGTGGTTACACAACACTTGATATAATAATAACATAAATTCAATAAAAGTGGGTCATTTTACAGTTGAAATATAAACGTGTCAGTGCTCTCTGGGGGATACACTATGTAACGGCGACACTGCTTTGGAATGACCATAAACATAAAGCATCATGGCATCTTTAAGACTGCAATTTCTTGTGACATATAAGTGGACAGAGATGCTGGTGTATAGGTCGGCGTGTGAATGAGAACAATGACAGAAAAGTCAGACTAACAGCACAGACATAAAATGTACCTTCAACAGCTCTGGATCGATGCCTTTAATTTTGGGTGCAGGAACCGGAGGCAACAGAATCATCATCAATCTGCAACGGCAGGTCGGGGAGGCAGACATGGTGAACATTATCTATACACTTGTCAGTGTGTGTGTGTGTGTGTGTGTGTGTGTGTGTGTGTGTGTGTGTGTGTGTGTGTGTGTGCGCTGAGAACTGTGCTGCACAATCTGCTGCACCCCCTTGGTAAGTGCCATTGTTAATGTAGTGGAGGTTGCGAATGTTTCGGACACTATTGGTGCACATGCATGAAAGAGTCTGTTCCTACCTGTGCTGCTGAGAAACGACTATCAGCATGATGAGTATGAGGATGCCCACAATCCCGAATACAAGGACCAGCGCGAGTGGGAAAGTAGACTCTACAAGAAACCACAAAAACAGATCCCATCCGTCTGTCTGACCGCATTGACTCATTGCATTTGACTTAATGAGATTGCTGTTCTTACCTTTGTTTGGAACCTCGGCCACTTGAATGAAGATGGAGTCGCTGAACTCTCCAAACTTGGTGAAGGCCTGCATCCTGCAGCGGATGTGCACTTCGTACTCTTTTCCTATGTGCAGGCCATAAATTGTCTGCTGGGTATGCGGCTGCATGTCCAACTGAAGTACAGAAGCACGGAGAAAGGGAAAGAGAGAATAAAAAACAGAGAAGGAAAGGAGAAAGATTTATTTTTTGAATTGAGAGTGATTTTGCTGTGTATATTAATTCATCAGGAAAGGGTTCAGCTCCTGCATATCCTGACAGAAACGGCAACATCTGGACCTGACTGAAGCTAAACAGGGTCTAGGTTTATTTTTGGGAAATATAACAGGGGCAACTTTTGAGGCATTTCAGGTACATTAGACGGAGGACATACTGTCATAACAGAGGGCTTATAACAGTTTCCAAAGCTGCATTTGTCAGACTTGCTGGTCCGGCATTAATGAATATGAGCCTGTGCGAGGTCCCTTGGCCTCTGGCCTACAGATCCCTCCCTTCACTTCCTTCAGAGGGGCTGTGTTTCCCAAGAGAGCCTTGCTCTGGCTTCCACCGCCTTCCCAACAAAGCTACACTGCATTTTAGCCACAAGAGTTCACGGGGGAGGGGGAAGGAAATACGACACTCCGCCTGTATGACCTACCTACAATTTACTTAAAAGAGGGTGCAGGAGTGTTTGCATTTGTGTCAGCTCGTGCGTGTGCACAGGGGAGTTTTGTAACGTTGTACGGTGTGTGTTTACATGTATCAGGACATGGAACTGTTTGTGTGCATCAAAGCGAAGGAGAAAAAGGGCTAACTTAGGGAAGCGAGTAAAGAGAAGACTTACTGCTTCCCAGTTTGTGGAATTTCTCTCTCTGTACTGGATCTGGTACTCGAGGTGCATCCAGCCTGCCGCGACGTCTGCGGAGGGTGGGGGCTCCCAGTTGACCATGACATCATAACTTAACCCGGAGGGACTTATATTCAGCAGGGTCCAGTTCAGAGACACCGGAGGGTCGGGACGTACTGCCAGGAAAAGAGCAGAAATTCAATTTCAAGAAGAAATATTAAGAATCTACATATAGTGGCGGTCACCTATAGTGAATGTATGTTAATGTGTTAAGAATATGTTATATGCTACTACAAGGTACACTTGTCTCTTCTGATAAAACATTTTTTTTTTAAATGGTTCTCAGTGGACAATTTATGAAACATGACCGAAAATTCAAATGAGATTGAAAATAGAGTTTGCAACAGTAATTATACTCCACAGTTCTACAGTGTTCTTGTCTAACGCGTGAGACGCTCTGAGCATGTGGTGCTATTGTGCTACGATTGAGGCGCCATGGCGGTCTTGCTTTTCACGCATGTGGATTTCCTGATCCACACTCCATTCCAGTTGGTTGCGCGCCGCAGTAATCACCGTAACATAAAGCACTATAACACTGTTTAACATACCAGTGTTCAAAGCCATTTGGCTGTTTGTGAATCCTTTTAAAGATAAATTGCATAAATGTGGGTAATGGCGGATCTCCTCGCACAACTTCTCTTCAAAACAAGGTTCTTCTTCCCACCAACTGGAACGGAGTGTGGAATGGATGATGACATTTACGCCGCAAGGACCAAAGTGGACCCTCGTTGACAGGCAGATGTGGAAAGTATGAACTGACCTTTAGTTCAGTTGTGGGACTACACAAGATTATCTTGAGGGTGGAAGTAGATGTAAAGCAACGCGGTTACTAAAATGAAGAGGGTGTATCCCCAACAGGTCATGGCAATTAGCCTGTTAGACTACAATATTGTGTGTAAAGGTTTCACATTCTGGTCTGAGAAAGGAAGGAAGAAGGAGGAAAACTGTGTTCAGGAACATGAATATTTTCACTAGATTTAATGGAAAGTTGTCCATTAAAAATGAGTCAAGGCAACATCCAAATGTTATCTATAATAACATGTCAATGTTCACACATGAGGAGAGCTAATATTCAAGGACTCCATAGAGGATATATCAGCAAACATATGTGATATTACAGTATCTATCATCCTGTGAGCTCCCTTTTAGATAAAGACCATCAGTCAAATCATTTCCTGCGTAAACACTGTATATCTGATATTGACAACAAGCATGTGACATTTGCTGGCCTAGTTGATATGCAGCAGCAAATTCCGAATAAATAATTCACCCAGCAATCTGTCAAATTATCAGCGTAGCTACTCTCCACGTGGAGGAAAGAAATTGTGTTTGAACATGTTTCTCAATAATGAGTCAATTTATGCTAATATGTGTGTTACTCACCGATATTCTCCACAGTGAAACAGTCATTGTCATTGAAATAGGTGGTGTTGTTTTGGCTGCGGAGCTGCATGCAGTAAGGGATCCAAACGGACGTGTGGTTGACGTCGAAGAAGCACTCCCTGTTTGAGTGCACATACTCTGGGCACTCTTTCCATTCGCTGGTTGGCGAGCTGGAGGAAGCACATGATGAAAAAGAAAGGATGAAATTACTATGAAACTTGTTTTTGTATCAGACTTGCATGTACACACATACAGATAGTTTAAGTACAGTACAGCTACTTGAACATCTCCTGGTAAAGAAGGCACTGTGGCTATCACACTCACTCTTTCTTAAGGTAGAAGAGTTGGAGTGCTCCAGGGGAGGACAGGTTGCGGTAGCTGCCTGGACTCCACCAACATCGGAATGTCTCCTGGTCCCTCGATATGCACTCTGTGATATGAGGTTCATGGGGAGCTGGAGAAAGACAGGGAAATGTAAACGATTAGCGATAGAACAACAACCTTTTTTTGATGTCTGTGGGGCTTTAGCTCTATCGATGCAACAATCGTGCTAAATCCCAACGCCGTTTATCTCCTCTCCTCCTTAAACCATGACAGCAGTCACTTTGTCACAGTAGATCCGGGTAAGCCGACTGCAATTCAATCTAAACCCCCAAGTGAGAGCGAGGGAACGCAATTCAAAATAATATCACTGCAATTTAACATCAGCACCTCCAGTGTTAACGCCCCAAAAAATATACAACCCTGATGAAAACCATGTAATGTTGCAGCGGAATAACACTTTCTGCTGGCGGGAGACGAGGCTAACTTGCAGTCCACCTCTTATGTTATTCTCAAATTAATTTCTGAAATCTGTAGGAGTAGGAAATGTGCCTTTACAACCTTTTACATTTCCCCTCACACACATTTCATGCCATTTCTCCATTGCCCCGCCCCAGAGGTCCTGACTCAGCCCTTTACACCTCTCCCTCTGCACCCTGTCACTCCCCATCACATACCCCCCCCCCCCCCCCCCCCACCACCCCCCTCCTCCGGTCAGAGGCCAGTTTCTCATCCAGCTGAGAGTCCCAGGGTTTGCTGCAACCATAAATAAGCAGCTGAAGGTACCATTGATTTCTACTCTACCCACTCTCCCACAGCACCGGTTGCAGTATAAATCAAACACCAGACCAAGTAAACATGCTTCACAACACGAGGCAAGGAATTGCAGACAATGCTGTGCAGATGCAGCAGAGGAACTGTCGTGGAATCGTTTTTTGCTTATAAACAATTATTATCTTCACAATCACATAATACTCTGAATACTGAAAGACCAGACTGCAAATACTCATCATTTATTCACGCATTACTTTGATCAGTTTGCTTACTTCCAGTGCAACCTCATAATTCATTGCATTCCTACGCCCTGAGCTCTCAACCCTCCCTCCCCCCCTTTCCCACCTTCCCTCCCTTCATCTTCTGCCGTGGTTCCCAGAGCTTTGCTATTTCAACTCGGGCCTCCCTCCCCCCATCCAACAAATTCCAGCTGCCACCATCAAAGAACTTTCTGCTGACACTGGATGCAAAGGAGGGCTTAGAACTACAGAAGGACACATTGCATTAAAAAAAAAGTCAAATTACAACATTGGAAATGCATGTTTTGGGATTAATATGTCTCAAGGTGAGCCAAAAAATCACCATTTGCTACTTTAAACTGTTGCTCATATGTAATTACTACACCTCACAGCTGCTGCTCCACTCTAAGGGGGGGAGAAGACTCGAAGGCACACAGCCAGTGTTGTGAAAGTAAACCCGTCCTTAAAGAACTGGGCTCTGCTGGGCAAACGTCAGGAGCTATACGGACACTTTTTTAAGTAGGCCGTGGATGGAAGTCAAATCTGAAAAGTGTTAAGAGGTGAAAGGTTGCACAGCAACACATGGAAAGAATCCACGTCTCACCTTACACTGTCTCTCTTTCTGACCCGTTAAACTTCCTCTCTTTCTCTTCTTCGTTGATATAATAAGGCTTAAACCTTTATATTGCTGTAAAACAACAACGAAAACAACCTGTAACTGTTCAAGCTGTGACTGGCTCACAAAGCCACAGGGTAAAGTCTTGACAGCTATACAGTGATTACCTGCCACGCATAGGCTGGTAATTTTGTTGCAGGGCCATTTTCTACACATACTAATATATAACCCGTTTGATGGAAAGCTAAATCCTGCCTGTACCTGCCGGCTGCCATTATATGTTCAGCAGTTGGAAGCCTTGGGCTGGAAGAAGAAACCTAATTGTGTGTGTGTGCGTGTGTGTGTGTGTGTGCGTGTGTGTGTGCGTGCGTGTGTGTGCGTGTGTGCGTGCGTGTGTGTGCGTGTGTGTGTGTGTGTGTTTGCGTGTGTGTGTGCTCATCCTGGCTGTCCATATATATATCCGTCAGTCCTTCTGGGCTCTGTGTGTCTGAGACTGATAAACAGCTCTTAGCTCCTCGTCCTGTCTTCATCGGCCCCTAGAGGAGCAAGGAAATCACTTATCTACCTCCATGTCAGCTTTAGCCATTAAGGTTTACAATCAACTAAAGAGCCTAAATTAAGCACTCTTCTCCCGGCCCTTGCGCCAGCTGGTGAACCACATTAAAAATGCAGCGAGGAAAGGTGCGACCGGGCTTTATCAGTTACCACATTGTGAAACGCTCGACCGTCATGAGGAGCGGGCGGAAAAAATGAAGCCGTGACGCTATGAATTACGGCCGCTTCCAGCTCATTTGCAGAGTTAAACTCGCGTCGAGGTTAATTGCGCTTGAAAATGCTGCTGAAAGGAGAGAGGAGATGTTAGGTAAGGAGGGGGAGGTGGGAGAGAGAGATAAAGGTAGATAGTCCGAGAGGGAGAATATGTTGTAACATCAGCAAAACTGTAAGACAACTTGAGGCAAAACAGAAACTTTGCAGAGAATAAAATTGAGATCATTAAAAAAATAGACGCATGCTGGGTGATATATATCCTTTGATGAAAACATGATGTTTTGATATAAAAATCAGAGCATAAACATTTCAAACTGCATTAGACATGAGAGATACAGATCTATTTTTTTATTGTAGGGTATTGATACGTAGCAGTTTGTCAAAAACTGGTTCTGCTCGAGAAACTTCATAGTTACTGGAGGTGAGGAATGATCTGTTCTAGCTGTCACTCTAAATGGCGTCCCTCAGGACTCAATTTTAGGTCCATTACTATTGCGTTACTGATGAAACAGCTGGGAAAATGAAATATTTGCTTCACTGATATTTTGCAACCAAACTGAGCTGAGCACACTGACGCACATCAAATGTTACACAACAAAGAATTTTCTGAATCTTCTTAAAAATAAAACCTCCATCTTCCACAGCCACTCTTCATCAGACCACACACTTTAAAAAAAAAAAAATTGCACCTACAATTAGGAGAAAAGTTCTCGACTTGAACACTGCAAATTTTCCCAGACTGGTATTTCCCGTCTTTAACTATAGTGCAGACTTCTGCAGCACAAGTGCCGTCTTTTACAAGTCTCCAAAAGTGTAAAGCGCTTTGGCAAAAAGTAAATAAAACTACTTGATTACCCATCAATTTAGGACTTTGTGTGCAGTTTATGAGTGGGTTTTTATCTGTTTCCTGCAATACTGTCAAAAATAGCATAAACCCCTAGATACGTGGACATTGAGTGTCTCTTCATCGTGGTATTAGCACAAAATTGATTTGAATTGCCCTGTGCTTAAAGAGAACACACACACATGGCTGCCGAACAGTAGAACCGTGTCCCCGGTCACTTCACTCACAACTTGTACTCTGCTCTCAACTAACAGCGTAAACACAATTACAAGGCACTCAAAGCTGAATTGCCGCTGCAAGTCTCAATTTAACCCTAACAGGAACAATAAAATGTAAACCTTGTTTTTCCTTAAGGGTAAAGCTATAACATAAAATGCTAATTTTATAAAATTTCTACAAAAATACTGCAAATTTAAAGATGACATTTTTGTCTCTTTATGTCTAGGGATAGAAGGGCACTGCTCTTGAACAGTAGCCATCACAGCACCCATGCCAGATGCACATTGGCTCCTGTAGCACCACCAGTCTGACCAGTCTGTCTGTCTGTCTGTCTGTCTGTCTGTCTGTCTGTCTGCCTGCCTGCATGTGGCAGTGTCTGCCAGTATGCCAGTAGATGTGTTCATTTGGCTGCAGCAGACAGCGTTGTGGGTCCTCCACGTGTCTTGGATGATGGCAAAAAAAGAAAATTGAAGAATATGAGTGGAAGATTGGAGGAGTGATAAAAAAGATTTGTAATTTCCTTTATTTTACACACGTACAATGCTGACTATAAGGTGGAAAAGAAATGAGAGAAAAAAAAGATTCTGGGAAAAAAATATTTTTGTGAGATCTCGCAAAACTTTGCTAGGTGATGCTGGGTTGAGGTCAGCTGTAAGAAGAGATGGAGTTAAAACATGGGGCAGCTTTGATGGCCCAGGTGAGGTTGATCAAGATGATGACCCACCACTTGTCACCCAACTGCCTGCTGAGGTTAGCCTGGACAAGACAGTGGAAGGGGCGTTACATCTGACAATCAGTAAATCCATCAAATCCAGTGTCCCGACTTCCTATTTTCCAAACTACTAGCTGTCCCTTAAATGAAAAAAATGTTGCGGCCCTTAGGGGCTCCTTAGAATCATTTATTCATATGCATTTCATTTCTGGAGGCAAATAAAATGAAAAACTTTCAAATTATGCTTCAGATCGAAGGTTAAAGGTTGAGTCAGGAGGCCATGTGGCATTTGAGAGCACCAGAAAGTGCGAGAAGTGGGCCAGAAGAGAGACGGGGAGAAAGGTGAGAGGCTGCAACGGGATACAAACGGGGGAATGCAAACAGGTGATATAAATAACTGCCGACGCGCGCGCAGTTTCACACGCAAGTGCACAAACACATGCAAACACATGTTGAACTTACACCTTCAAAACACAAACCGCCACGGAGTCTCAGGGTTCCATTGTCTGATTCCACGGAACACGTTCTGCTTTTTCCTCCCGGTTACACAACAGGACCGATGGCCTTTTCTTCCCTCTTTAAAGTTCAGGACCATATTGACAAGTTCCCACCCCAGCTGATCCTCATGATTCCCATCAGTGCTCATGGCTTTGAAGTCTAACAGAAACAATCCGGTGTGTTTGACCATGCACTGACCCAGTCAGCTTTTCGCTTGTCAAACTGATTTAATAGCCCGAACTAATGATGTTAATCTCCTCTAAAGCTATTACAGTCCACTGTATTGGCTTAGTTATGTTATATTACATCCAAGTGAGAGTAAATATAGATGAGCAGAGGGGGGGGGGGGTCTGGCCTGCAGCATGGACATGCATATACTGAGTGTATGCGTTTTCTCTCCCCACCTTTCTGTCCTTTTGCATTCTGTTCGCTCCAACACTTCAGCAGGGTGTTCTCACATGGGACAAAGCAACATGTTAAATTCAGCCAGCGACTGTGCGGCTTCACACTGAGGCGGGAGGTCCCCGTTCCAAATGAGTCAAAATGGCTCCGTAGCATGTGTTCTAAGTCAGAGCTGAAAACCCCACATCATTTCTTAGCTATATCCATTTCTCTTCTATCACTGATTGCATTTTCACTTTTGTGAAAATTTCATTTTCTTCAGTAAATTATGTTAAGTTAAGTAAGTTCAGTTGTGTCATCCTAACCGTTTCTCCTTCCTAATCCCTTGTTATTACTTCAGTTTGTATGAAAACATAATTTGATATTTTATGAAAAATAATATTGGGCTTTTGTTAGAGGTCCCATACCAAATAAAAAAATGAGCTTGTTTTTTTAATTATAAAGCAGAATATAAATACGCACACAACTCCACATTATATAGACCACTCAGCAGTTTTAAACAGAAACATTCATAACGTGTCCCGGTTTATGTGAATGACATCAGCCTTCAGGAAGTCAAGAACGGCCCAAGCGGTTGCCTAGCAACACCATTCTGTTGAAATGCGCAAAAAGGGAGCATTTCATAGGTTGTATATGTACACTTATATTCAGACAGTTTGGGGGGGGGGGGGGGGGGGGGGTCTAGTAAAAAACCCAAAATACAAACGTGCCATTGGATCTGCTTCTTTGCAGCTTCCATTACGGACATTATCTTTGTGTTTAACTTCAGACATCCCAGACGAGGCCCTGACTTCACCGCTCAGAGCAAACACACCCACTGCCCCGTCTTTGAAGCAGATGTAACCGTCGGCCGTGTGTGTACAAGCCGATCCTCTGCATTTTTACCTTCTAGTTACCACCTCCGTGGCCGGGGAACAAAGCCTCGTTCAACAGGATCAATCTATCAGCCTGAGCCTCGGTGCTCCCCAGATGCAGTCAGACACTCAGGAAAAGGTTGCGGGGGGAAGAAAAATGTGTGTGATGATCGAGACAAATGACTACCACTGGCTAAAATCACTTTGGTAAGCCTTTAAACACATAGGGAGCATCTCCAAACGTCTACTCTTGGCTTGTTGTGTGGCTGGCTCTACAACAGACGAAGACAATGCTGCAGAAAATGTAGAACCCTCAGAATTGAATGAAGTCTCTATTAAGTCCAAGTGGAAACAACAACACGGTTTTAAACAACTCCAGAATCACGTTCAACGTTGGGGGTGAACTCGCCTATAATCAACAACATGGGATGATTTCTGCAACCTGATGATGTTTCGGGTCAGAACGCAGAGTGTGGTTTAAGTGTAGAAAGCAGGTGTCAGGATCGGAGTGTGTGTGTGTGTGTGTTTGCTCATGCTATCAGCGGCTGTTTTGTGTTTACAGATGTTTTTAACGGTTGTTGAGGAAGACGCGCTGGAGACCGCTTTAACGATTGACGGAGGCTGGACCAGTCAAAACCTCGACTGGCTATCAGCGGTTTGTCTGAGAGAGCTTATCGGAAAGGTAACTCAAATCCACAGAGATAAGCATATTTGCTACAGTCTGTGAACAAATACAGAGTTAAAAGTCTCAAGGGCAAAGAAGTGGAGCTCAAAACTCTGTGTGACATAACTAATGAAGTTAAAGAACAGCGCAGACGGATCCAACCGTCCGTTCCGCGTTGACGCCTTTTAAGGTTTAACCTTAAACAGTCACCAGAGGGGGCGCCGTGTGGAAATCAGACTCACTTTGTGTGAATATTATCAAAATATTTCTTGCCTCTTGTTTTATACATCTTGTAACTAGTTTTCACGTCATGACACGTCTGTTGGAATATCCTATCAGGACGCTTCTTTAGTCTCTCCCATTCCCAACATGGCCTTTAACCACGATCGTGCTGATATTACTTTAGGCCGTGGTTTAAAGGGCTCATTTACAGCAAAGAGGAGGAGATATTCTTCAAAACAAAACAAAAAAACAGAGCAAAAAAGGACAATATGTTCACAGAAGCACAATAATTGAACCAATTTTCTCAAACTTGGGTGCCACATCAGTGCTCTGAGTCATTTATTTTCCCCAACTGGTAAATATTTGGCTTCATTATTCCCATTCTCATGGACCACAAAAAAAGTTGGAGTGAGACGCTGCAACATTTATCCTTCAACACATAGCATTCATAATGGCAGCATTTCTCCCCCAAGAACTATTAATAACTTAAAACAATGTGCGTTTTTATGGCATCATCAGTACAGAAAGGCAGTACCGATGCAAATGGAGGTACCTGGCAAATGGAGAAACCATTAACTTGTGCTGAGTACATGTGCAGGTTCCCCAGTACTTAATCTTAATTTTAATTGGCATACAATTTGATGTACTTAACCCATAAGCATTAGGAGCAATGGGATGCTGTAAAGCAACTTGAGGCCACGAGGAGCCGGGGATCGAGCCAACAAGCTTAAAGACCCCAAGTAACACTCGTGATTTCCATTCCATGCCATTAATGGCAGTGAGCAGATGCACATGCACCTGGATACGTGGATATGATGGAAAGACAAGCAACTTGCCGATAGCGTTGCCAAATGTTTGCAGTATGATGAATTGCGTGTCAATTGAATGTTCCTTTAACTGGAACTGAATAAAGCTTAGCCAAGTTCCAAGACAATCGAAGAAGTACAAAAATGGAATAACATCCAACTTATTTACAAATTAATTAATTAAAGAGCAAAATGAATAAGCAGCTAGTTGTTTCAATTTTTAATCCTTACTAAAATGCACAATGCCTCAAATTGAAGACATAAAAAATCCATACCCTGATTTTCCACCATTAGAATTGTCTGAAGGATCCGTCCACAACATATAGCATTATGTAAACTGAACCAGGCTTGTGAACAATAAAAAGGTTGCCTTCAAAAGTGAGATCCCTCCTGAAATAAAACCCAGGAATGCAGACACAGCAGAACCAAGCAACATGTTCTTTTCAAAACGTTGAGAGACAAGTTTTAACAAAGGCAACAGCAGAAACTATCCATTCTTGGGAGTTGAGGACTTCTCAAAAATCAGACTTTAAAGAAACTAAGATTCTTTTTGGCAGAGCTGCACACTTGCATCTAATTCCAGCTGCAGTGGATCCTACCATTAAAAGAATTACTCGGAGTCAATCAATTGTGGGAATTTCGCAGTAAAATGACAGCTATCTTGGCCACCTATTGCTTGAGGGATTTCAAGTGGTAAACCAAACATTTAAAGCTTGGCCTGTTTTCTCAGCCACTTCATTCTTTCACCTTATTATTTCAAATGGCTCAAATGCAGCTGGATTAGCTGGCTGAACATCCTGCGTCGTCCTGTCCCTGGACTTTGACAGAGAAGCCTGACCGTATATTTACCCTGGCTCTATTGATCACTAGCCTGTTTGACAAGCCAAACCAGGAAAGCGCGGCGTTTGCTCAACGCGAACCTTTCCACATGTATCCGAGCAAACACCATTCTGCAACCGACTGTCTGACATCTGACGTGATAGCAAGCGTCAACAGCATGTTCACAAATTAATCCCATTTGTTAATGTTCGATGAGCTGCACGCCGGGAGTTTAAAAAAAGACAAACTGAAGAATTTTTGTTGTATTTCTTCTGCTTATTTGTCTCGACACAAAGAGGTAAAAGCCCCGGATAACCTACCTGATGACATCACGGGGTCCCGTCCCATAAAAAACGTAGATCCTGGAGCGGGCAGCCAATCCAGGGAGGACATCAGGAGAAGGAGCAGGAGATTGGAGGAGGAGGACAAGACAGCCATGATGCTGGAGAGAGAGACAGAGGGGAGAATGAGAGGGGGGAAAGAGACACAGTGATTATAATTATCGGTTGAACTCCATGATGACATGCCCATGTGAAAAAAACGCCTCCTTCCCTCACTACTCCCTGCCACTCACGTTTTCTCCCTTTCTCTCTCTCCCCTGTGAGCATAAATTGTGGGTGGGTGCCACTGCCATTTATTTTCAGCTGGTGTATGTGAAACCTAACACTGGACAGGGCATAATTAATTATCATGCCAGGTTGGTGCTGCCGCATTTGCAAGTTGAGTGTACCAAGAATGTTTCTGCGTGTGTGTGTGTGTGTGTGTGTGTGTGTGTGTGTGTATGTGTGTGTGTGTGTGTGTTTGTTGCCTGATGAAACAGTATACCCATTTAATAATTATTTTTGTCATTAGCCATGATTTCACGCAGACATACATCTACTGCAGGGTTTGGAAATGACAGCAGGAAGAGTAATTAGAAGCATAAGCAGAAAGGTATGTAACCCCTCCTGAGGACAATGAAATACCAGGGTGATTAAATCTATTATCATTGTGCCTGCTGCTCTTCGAGGCCTGGCCTAATCTTTTGCTTTGTTACACGACCCATGGTCTATCTAATAACACTGCGCAATACTAACTACATGTGTGGCAATATTAAACCTGCATTTGAATTGCATGGCCATGAGGCGGCAGCAAAAACAAGCCTTCAACACAACAATAACACATTATCACCTTTTTAAGCTGAAAAGTCGAGCCAATATGGAAGTGTCTTAAACTTGCATTCCTTCTAACGGCCATCGGGGGGTGATTCTCAGACAACTCAGAGTTCTTACCCTGTGTGTTCATTAAAGCTAACTGTGACATTTTGGTTGCATAAGAATGTCTTATGCAGTGTTCGGTCATACTCGTGTCACTTCTGGTTGCAAAAAGAAACCAAGATGGCGACGGCCAAAATGTCAATCTCAAGGATTCACGTCCACAAACCAATGGGTGACGTCGCGGTGATTAGGTCCACTCTATGATATAATTCTCAGGAAACAGTTGCTTATCTGCACACCTGAAACACCTGATAAGTAGTCACTCCCTGACCCTTTAGCTGCTAAATGCTCCACCATGCTCACCAGCCAGTCACTTACTTTCTTTGTCCGCCTATTGTTGCTCCGTCCAGAAACAATGATGACAACAACACATTTGTGGGCCACATAATATGACTCAGCAATTCCCCTCAGCACTATGGAGTATTTTAGTGTCTTTCACTGTTTTGGTGATAAATCTTTGTGTTGTCACTGCGAGCGACAGATTTACACATAGTCATTTGATCCGCTTGTTAAAACCAAATACACTGATTATAGCAGCTCTAAGCTTTTCAAATCCCAAACAAAATCAATTGCAGTAGGTGACATTTGGTGACCACACAGTGCTTCAACATTGACTCCCCCTCGATAAACTAAACACGATGTCTTAACAAATCCTTTAATACAGACATGTGGTGGCTGCCTCTCTCATCCAGGCCACCTACAACCTTTTCTTTTATATAGTTCTGATGTAATTATTATTATTATTATTATTGTTATTATTATGTGATATCTGTTGGTCTGTCATGTTGTGTGTTCTTTTTTGTAAGCTGCTACTGGATGCTTGAATTTCCCTCGGGATCAATAAAGTATCTTTATATATATATCTATCTCATACATTTTTTTAAGTAGTACTTGTTCTGTGATATAGGGAAGAAAATGTGTCAACTGGTCTATAAGTTGGTGTTGGTCGACGAGTTCTCAAGTCAAGTTCAACCTCTAAATATAGGCCAAACTTTCTGTCCGCACCCTTGGCTATTTACAGCTGTGTCTCCACAACTTTGCTGGGCAGCCAGCAAACCCCAACGTAAAGGCTCTGATTCTCAGAGCAACACTGGCAGCATTTCTTCCAGTTTCTGCTGTTCTCTTCTAATGACAGAGAATCAGAGAGAGATATGCAACACATCAAATTCTTCTTCATATAACGTATAGAATGACAACTTCTGAGCAACAAAATTTTAAGAATGACAAGCTTTAATAGAGCGTTGCAAAACCTAAAGGGAAAAATGCATGTGCAAAGCTTATATGAGTGCAGTAATATAAAGTGAGTGTGTGCGTGTGTGTGCGTGTGTGTGTGGATGAATTCCAAACTGTAGATGCCATACGAGGCCAAGTTATACAATGCAACAATTCATGGCAGCTGGCTCTGGCCTGAATAAAATGCTCCATTTACAATAAATTATTGCTAAATTTCTACATTTGACATTTGTCTTAAGATCCTGTCAGATACTCCTCCATCACTTTTGACTGCTGACATTTGAAGAATCACTATTAAAAACATCTCAAAAGCTAAAGTCATTATCACGGTGACTTTAACCCATACGGAGCATTTTCGAACCAGCTTTCTTTACGACACGTTCGATTCTTAGGTCCTCTTTTTTTTCCCCACATTGTCTTGTCTTTCAAATTCTAACATTCTTTCATCGGTCGAGCAACCACAGCACTACAACATAGGCCTAAACAGTCCCTCCACTACGACATGTGGCCTCATGTTAATCCTAACATTAGTCTCACCCCCTCTTTTAACGTGGAAGTGTCTGTGAAAGCCCTGCACAGGCTGGCGCTTTATCTCGGTCTTGTGCATGTTTCTCTCCCCCCTTTCCTCTCCTTCTCTCAGCCAATTACGGGCTCTTAGACTCGCGGGAAGGCCGCCTAAGCCAATCAGAAAAGAGGGAGGCTCAGGCCTGGCCTCCCGGGGTCCCTTGGTAAACATTTAAGGCCTCTGTGGTCAACCTTCCTCCCACTACCTCTGCCCTAAAACACGCGCGCGCATGCATGCAATATGAGCACACGCACACACAGACACACATCTTGGCTTGGCACCCCACTGCCAGCACCATGCCTTTCCCATGTTTCCTCAAATCTCTATCGATCATCTTTGTTTGTTCAAAAAGGAGCTGTCAAGAGAGGGAGGAGGAGGATAGGAGCGGAAGGGGTGATGGTGCGAGGTATTGAAGCCAAAGAAAATGAAAGGTTAGGGGGTGAGAGGTCACATCATTGCTGGGTTAGTCCCTTCTTTAGCTGCAGAAGAAAAGCGCTTGCACACACATGCACACACATGCACACCCGGAGCGATGTTGCAAGCTCAAGTTTATCTTGAGGTTCCTCCAAAGAAATATGTACTCTCTCTGTGCTATTCTGTCTTCATGACGCATTCACACTCTCTCTGCAGAGCTAGTGAACACTACTCGTTTTAGAGTGAAAATTAGTACTTTTTTTTTTACCTTTTTTGGATATGCCTGTGGCCAGAGAGGTCAAAGTTCAATCTTGCGAGGAGAGGGGTGTGGTGATTCAGAAAGACTAACTTTAATCTCATCTGCTAGGGCAGCTGTTTCTGGTTTGTCTTCTTTCCGTCTAAAGACAATTAAGAGCTTAACTTGCTTTTTTTGCAAAAACAAATGAAAAATTCCATGAATGCGAAAGACAGAAAACATTGAGTACAGTTGTTTTGCGTTAGAAATGAGTAAATACGACAGCTTTTGACATTGTTTTCATGGTGCCCGAAAAGAAAAAAAAAAGGGTTTCTAAGTGATTCCATTACTACTGTCAGTCTACATTTTCTTCATCCTTTAAGATAAATGAGGAGGAACAGCAATGGACCATTGGCAATCGAAAAAAAAAGACACATTTTAAACGCTCTGGAAATGTTTGTGAGAAAAAGAAAAAAAATTCTACCTGTTTGTTAGACCTCAAGGATATATGAATTGTGTTGGGACACAGTTAACAAAAATACCACCATGCCTATTGACTCAATAGCCTGAAAAACTTGAAAAGCAATAAGGGAATGATCCTCTGAAGTGGGCGTATGCTTACCTTCAGGTGGGAGGCAGGCATGAAAATGAAGACATACACTCATTGACACGACTACACGAATACGTACATCCGTGCACAGACATAAATACAGAAATATGAGGGGGGATTATTGCCCCACGCTGTAATTGGACCATCCCCACGCTAATATCCCTCCATGGGTTGTCGACCTCAATCTGTGAGAGACACTCGTGTGGAACAGGTAGACACACACACACTCTCGCTCGGTCAGAGGCATGTTTGCTTATGACATGGGGTTAGGATGGGTGACATCAGCCTTCTCACTCTTTGTGTCTTTCTTTGTCTGTCAACATTCCAGTTACCTCAGAGATTCAGGTGGCTGACTGTGTAGAGTCAAGTACTTCAGAGTGAGAGCGAACTGTCAATCACAGAGCAGCCATGCACTAAAGCAAACCCTGCTATTCATTACGAAATTAACATCATGCTATATTGAAGAAAACTTAAGTGAGAAGTAGGGTCAGTAATTATGAATTATCATTTTTCTCACTAGTCTTCTTTTTGCAACCAGAGGAGTCGCCCCCTGATGGCCATTAGAAAGAAGTTTAAAGCACTTCCCCATACATTAAAACATGTACGTCATTTAAAAAAAAGCACAATCACAAACAGCAGTCACATAATGCTATTTCTGATATGGATTTTGAAATTTGATCATGTGGGAGGGGAGTCCAGGAAGCATGGGATGAAGAGAAGCGTGGCTTTGAGAAATATCACATGCATGAAGATATATGCAAGAAGACTTCATATTTCCGGGACTCCTCAAGTCTCTGATTGAATTAATGTGAATGTAATGCATCCCATTAATTAATTCCTGATATTTCGTCCACTCGCTATCAACTCTTCATTATGTTATACTCCTCACTTCAGCCGCGATCTTGCAGTCTATCTTTGATTACAAATGTCTTGACACTCCAAGCTCCAAGTGTCCCGCTGCTCAGCTAATTGGGCCTAAAGATTGATTAAAGGAAGGTGTTAATCAATTTAGTATAACCTTGTTTAATACGTTGGAACCGCTCACAGAATGACTTGCCAAGCCTTCCTTGGGGTAAAGCCCGTATGAATAAAGCATGAGCACGATGCCACAAGGCATCTTTAATGGCTGGAAGCCTGCCGTGAGGAACAAGCACGTTGGGTAAAATGTGGCAATGTGAGTTAGCCGGTGGTGTAGCCAGTTCATGCACGCCAACAGGGAACGCTCCAATATATACACAGAATCTTACTAAACGGACTTGATATCCAGCTATTGTGCTGTTCTGGCACGATTGGTCAGTTTGCGAAAGTCTGATCGTTTCGATTATCCAGATTACAGGGTCATTCATATCGCTGTAGACCAAAATGTAAACAGGTGTGTAATGATTAACTTTTTCACAGCAGCAACACATCAACCTTTCACTGACTGTACATCAATAGAAGTCCAAGCACCTGGCAGCTTCATTCATCACACGGAGCAGCTTTAATAACTTTGCCTCAACAAAGGTCGTAAGGTTATACTTAAGGGCTGTATGATAACCACCATACACGAAACAGTACTTTTACATCACCACCATCATTTTGAAGTAATCGTGTCTTTTGAGTACACGTACACAAACTTGTCCAAGGTCCACTTTTGGTTGCCTCAATTATTACACAAGAATCATGCAAATAGATTTTCTGTCCTCGACTTTCCCCTTCGCCGCTAAGCTCTTCCTTTAGAATAAACAACCGAGAGTAAACACAGCGCAGACTTCGACATGAGCCTGCATGTCGGACCAGACACTGGTGAGGAAGAGTCCACACAAACGAGGGGCGGGGCCCCCCGAAAAAATGTAGCTCATCAAGCGGCGTCTGATAGACCTTCAACATGCTCGGCGTATTTACATAAATGCATTGCCCTGCGGTGACAACTGTGGTGAGAACTGTGGTGAGCACTCAGACACAGGATGCATTTTTAACCTGTGCACACGTGTGTCTCTGAGCGCTCTCAGGCATTCAGATCTGGCTACTGGATGGCTCTAAAGTCTCCTACTCTCATTTCATAAGAGAGAGAGTGGAAAACTCAGAGTCAGCACGCTGGCATAAAGAGAGCCTGTGCTGGAAGCAGATCAAGACACACATCTGCAATCCCCACTGCACTGAGTGTGTGTGTGTGTGTGTGTGCATGTGTGTGTGTGTGTGTGTGTGTGTGTGTGCGCGTGTGTGGGAGGCGAGCGGGTGTCTGTGTGCATGCATGTGCAAGCATAAAACCAAGTGTGTGAATTGGAGCGACAATAGCAGTGAATTGTGTGCTTCGCAAATATGAAAATTGATCTTTTGTGGAAAATTTCAGCTTTACAACATGCCACGCTGTGTGTGTGTGTGTGTGTGTGTGCATGTGTTTACATGCGTGTGTGTGTGTGTGTGTGTGATTGTGTGTGCGCACATGCACGGGCATGCAACAGTTTGTTGAAGATACAACATCTAATGGTTGTCAAGCAAAAGTTCACCCAAATCTAACTTTTTGTTGCTGTTTGATAACAAAACAGCAGCAAAAACAAAATTTGGATCACAAATGTGCACGTGTACTTCTCTAATTTGCACTAAATTTTGCCGTTTCTCCCTCTACGTCAGACACACACACACACACACACGCACATATCCTGACAATCACCAGCACTGAAAACAAAGTGCATGTGAATGAGAGACAAATGTAATGGTTTCCAAAGTGCTGTTGAGCTGTCAGAGCCGTCCTTAATGTTGTATGTGGGAGTGAAGCGAACGCTGAGACAGAACCTGACGGGACTAATGTCCTCTTGAAAGTCCTCGCCTCATCTATTAAAACATCTCGTACCTCGGCTACCTGCTGGATACTTTAATGGCTGCTATTATCCATGTCCTTCGTCCTGCTTCTTTTCTGCATTAGTACTTACTGAGGAACAGTTACAACAATAAATCCCATTAAATGAAGTTCAGCTATATTTAGGTGAGTATTATTAACGTGTGCGGTCTTAAGGGGTAAAAGGGTTTGTGATGTGCACGAAGCCAAAGTGTCAGAGGTTCTCGATGACTGCCAATTGGCCGCTAAACCCTAAACGCCATCCAGTGGACGTCATAAACATGCAGCGTTTAATGCAGCTATGGTTCTGATAAAAATGATGATCTGAAGCCACAACAGAGGAAGAAGTTAATGAAACAAAAAGTTAAGAGATTCAGTGGTGCAAAAATACCTTTTTCTTCAGGAATGAACTACCTCATTACAAGGGGAAACAAAGGCACATTTCACACACAGGGTGTCCAGGCCTTATAAAGTGGGCTGTGTTTGCTCTCATCATTGCGGTGTGCTCTCTAATTCAAACAGTGTGATAATAAACGTGTAGAAACTGTATTATATTAACACACTGGTCAAACTCCTGTTACAGCCGATGCTGGGTTTTTTTTTTTTCACTGTATGTGTGGAAAACAATTAGTGTGGCACTAAAGTAATCTAATTTTACTATATTTGTAACCAAAATCAAAGGGGGAAAAAAGATAACCGGCTTCTCCATTTCATATGAATATGAATTTAATAATTTGGGGTTTGGACAGTTAATGAGCACTACATAAGCATTTTTTAATGTTTCCATAAAAAGCATATTAGAATTCTCAATAACGCTTGTCAGCATTTGTGGATTATCTGATAAACATCAAATAAAACTGATCATCTCTGTGGTTGCATAGAGTAGTACAGAAAAGAGGTTATGGTCACTTTATGGGCCAAGCTACATAAACCAGGCTGTCAACAATGAAGAAACACTGGAATAAATTCAGCTGTAAACTTGATGGTTGGGTCCCGTTCTCTCTCTCTCTCTCTCTCTCTCTCTCTCTCTCTCTCTCTCTCTCTCTCTCTCTCTCTCTCTCTCTCCATCTGATGTTTCTAAACAGCATGATATGTATGCTGTTTAGGCTTACATCCGACAACACACCCATGGCTGTCACTTCACGAGCAGCGCAGCGTAATCTTTAGTCCGACCTCAAGTTTTCTATCACGTGTAAAGCTTGAATTAAACGGACTCAGGGTGCTCGTTGTAAAAAAGGGGGGTTTTGCAACGAGCAGCCTGAAATGTAAACCAAAAAAAAAAAAAAAAAAAAAAAAAAAGTGGTGCAAAGTTTCCAGAGCCGTGCGTATAGCTTCCTAACACATGGAGTTTAGGAGATGTGGATGAAGTCAAAACGAACACATAAATGCACTTACGTATTTCGAAGTTTCGAGTTGAAAGAGGGGGATAAAAACCCCACAAAAGGCAAAGCCCAGGTCGACTTTTCTCAGTTGGTCATCGGATGGCCAGCGCGAGTTAAATAGACCCGACAGTCGCGAAAAAGTCCTGCTTCTTCACTTTCAGCCCGCTCGGCCCAAGTCGGATCGCTCCGATCCGGATCCCCCCACATCAGCCGATCATTTGGATTGTCGGCTCTGTGTCGCTTTCGCGGTGCAGATTTTTGTCTTATCTGATACTCAGTCCATCATCTGGTCCACTTTCAGGGCTACACGCGCTACGTAGCGAAGACGGAGCCACACCGTGTGCGCGCGCGCGTGTGCGTACGCGTGCGTACGCGTGCGTGCGAGTGTGTGTGCGTGTGTTTTAAATGGCGGTGAAGCGCCCTCATCCGCCAACAATCCAATCTACTCCATTACGACCATGGACAGCCGGAGAGAGAGACTGCCGGTCCGAACCTCCAAAATAAAATCCTCTCCGCCGCGCTTTCTGGTAAGAGACGAAGTTTTACACGGAGACGCTAATAGTACACGTTTTATGAGACTCTTTGTTATTGGGGAGAGCCGTAGCCCAACCCAAGACAATAGTGTTAGGTTGTTTAAACCAATGAGTTTCAGACTCACGTAGGCATCCAGTGACGTTTTTTATTGTATTAATGAGGACACAACGCATAGAAACGTCATTAGGCTTCTTCTGCCTAGACTTGCCTGCGACTAATCCTTATAATAAGCGCCTTTTAACTTGATCTTTAGGCTACGAATAAGTGGCTTTTTAAGTAAACTATTAAGATTACATGCAATTAGTACCAGATACGTTTTCTATTATTATTTTAATTATTATTACAATTATTATCTTCTGGATACGCATGCGCACGACTGCTATGCACGTGCATACTAATGTCTATATATTAATAACGTGCTGGAATAGCCTCCATGCAGAGTAAAACTATACGATCGATACAACCGAGGGCGTTTTAACCTGCAACAAGCCCAGCTGCGTTTCTGTAGTGCCATGCCATATCCACATGTCATTCATAATGCGTCGTGTTTCAGATGCTGCAGGCCAAGATGTCCATCCTGTCTGACCTCAGAACGAACACCTGGCAACACTTTCTCGACCCATATGTCCACCGTGGCGGTTTGCTGCTCTGTGCGCACAAGGGGACTCTGAGAGGTCCCGAATATTCAGATACACACATAAATACGTTTTTATAGTTGTTGTTTTTTTTTAAATAGGACTGTTTTGTTTCTGGGAACACCACTATGAGCAATCAGGCTCCTCATATTGTAATTAAAACTGCGGACGTGAGAGAGAGAGAGAGAGAGAGAGAGAGAGAGAGAGAGAGAGAGAGAGAGAGAGAGAGAGAGAGAGAGAGAGAGAGAGAGAGAGAGAGAGAAGGATGCGCTCAGTTTTGGATTGAGACACACGCCGGGGAAGATGCGTTCACGTGCAACTCTGTGAACTGTCAGTCTCCAACACGCCTACTGGTTTACGATAGAAACGTTGTAGAATAATTAACCATAACCGAGCAGTTTTATGTGCACATGAGCGCGGAGGTTTCTGCGGTTTTTCTCCAGCAGTCTGGTGTGCGCTCGTTGCACCCCATTTAACCGGCGGATCTGCACAATGCGCCACATCACTCCAATTACACAGTGCAGATGGAACAGATGTCTACTGCCTTTGGATGGCTGTGAAGAGAATCACCAGAGTGTGTATTATTATTCGGTCTGACTGGCATTAATAGCCTTGTGTGTGTGTGTGTGTGTGTGTGTGTGTGTGTGTGTGTGTGTGTGTGTGTGTGTGTGTGTGTGTGTTAGCTGGTTTAGGACTATAAAATTAACAAATACATAAAGAAAAGGTGATTTTCTTTTGGGGGGGGGGGGGGGGGGGGGGGGGGGGGGTAACTTCACCAAATAAGGTGACCCTGGTGTTCCTGCAAACTCCAAGCAGCATTAATGGGTGTCTGTCTGTTTAAACGTATGGCTCACGGAGAAGTGACGCCCCAAGAGGCTCGCTCACAACTTCAGCTGTCAAGCTGTACACCCACCCACCCCCGACCCAGGAGCCACCGCCGAGTACGGACCGCCCGCCCTGACACGTGAGAAGACAGACACACCCCTGCGTCCAGCTGTTGCTGCTGCTGCTGCTGCTAAACTGCAACCTTTATGTGGGCTATATCTGCCTGCCTGGAGCCCTGTGATAGCTTTTCTTTTCAGGGTTTGACTTGTAATCAATGATCATCCCCAAGGCAAACATCCATCAGTGTTAACACAATCAATCACAGCAACAGAGTCAAAAGCATCGGGGTTTCATTTGGTATGACAGCGTCCCTGCTATAACTCATATCACTTTATATAATACTACACTTTCCCGCTATGACGTTATCATCATCATATATTATGTCGTGTCAGTGAGGTTGAGAACCCTTGTTCTCTGAGCACGCAAAAAGTTGGGCAATACGCCCCAGTTAATTATATCATTGAGGTAGTAAGAAATCATGGTAACCCAGAACGAATATTCAGCATGATGATGAGCTGTAAATGAGAGGCAGACGAGGCCTGCAGGGGTACTCTCCTCTCCACCTGTGCACCGACATTGACATTGAATTTGCGATGCGTGGGGAAAAGAAATTGAATCGGCATGTCTGTGTAGAGCGCAGCCACACTTGTATTTTTATAGGTCTGTCTCCCTCAAATCTACGAGGTCCACAAGTTATGGCTTGGCTCTTCCGAGGCCTGTGGCAGCAGTGTGCGTAAAAAGACTCCTTTGAGGCAACCAAGGCTGCTCTAATGCAACACAAACACTGTAAATTATGACTTGTGGCACAGAAGGCAAAAAAAAAAAAAAAAACGTCTTTAAATATGCACATTGACATTCTTTCCCTTGTTATTCCACGTTGAAACGAAAGGTATGTTAGGGTTCATGTAATTAGCTGACCTCTCACTGGGTGACAGTAATTAACACAAAAGAAACCCTTTGATGTATTAATGGACCCCTGAACATTTCCATGTATTGGACAGTTGTGGGACAGAGAGCCCTGATTGGAGGAGAGTGGGGGCGTCTATTGAATTGGTTCCTTTGTTATGGAATACTCATTCCTGTGATTGTCTGCTCCGAGTGATCATGCGGACTAATGCTGTATTGAATGTGACAACAGAACAATGCATCTGGCCCACAGGCCTGCACTGGAGGACTGCTTGTTAATGACTCTACCTTGGCAGTCTGATGTAATCCACGTGCATCCAAGAGTCAACGTTAAAGAATGAGGCTGGTGGGATTCTGTATATTTGGAATATTAAATGAAAAGAGGCAACAATGTGTTGTTTCTATCTTCCCCAGCATGCATGTGGCTCTCAGCCCCGATGGTTCCCAATGAACATGTACGTCTTTAAAGCAGCAGAAGGACAGCGTATTCGCTATAAGTAAAAAATAAATAAATAAACAGGAACGGTGTGCATTTGCGTTAACTACACGATAACATATTTAGTGGTTGTTCGTTTCACAAGACTGTTTGGTTTTCAGACCACAGTCGTGCTCCCATAATTGGTTTTCCTGTAATAGCATTTTCACATGTAGCCATGACCCATCCGTGTTTGTCTGTTTTTATTTTAAACATAATAAGAGAGTGCCCTTTGTGTCATCCCCTTCGAGTCACCTGTAATGCATTCGGTGCAGATTCACATCACAAGTGCGGTCATTCACAACTATGTCAGCACCTTACTAGCGATCGGAGAGGAGATACACATGGGGAACACAGAGAGAGAGAGAGAACAACAACAACAATAACAGTACAACGACGGATCACTGTGCTCCCGGTCCAATAACTTCTTTATACAGAGCTGCTGATAGACTCAAAGGGATTCACAACTAATTCACTATTAACACTTTTAAATCCTAATACAGTATTACAAGTACCGAACCTGCCAAACACGCGTAAGGCAGCGGGAGGTAGGTGGGATGGACGCGGTGAAGTGGGGGAGGAAATTGAAGTGAATTGGTGAGATTGCATGGGATGAGTAAGATCCACAGAGTATCAGCATGAGAGCCCCACCATGTGCAAAACAACACAATTAAGAGGGACGCTTAGCCTAATCAGTGAATGCATCATGCAAATGATGTTTTTTTTTTTTTTTCTTTCTCCAATGCCTACTTTAATCTCGGCGGTTATCGCGGAATACAAATCAGGGACTTAACTCTAATGAAAGGAGGAGAGAGTGAAAAGAGTGGGATGAGACAAAGGTGAAGAAAAGTGATAGCGGAAGATGTGGCGGGTGATGTGAAAAGCGGAAGTCTGAGAAAAGACAGTTGGTTGCTGTGATTACTGTATTTAACCCTGTGAAGAGTGTTCTTCATTAGATTTCTAGGAGCTACTTTGGACTTTGTATCCGTGTTTGCTCACATTATTGTATCTATCTGCAATATATTTGCACCGCAGCCTTAGAAAACACATCTATTTCAAACAAAATCAGAATATCACAAGCAACAGTAATCACTACTGCAAAATGATAGGTTTATATTGTGCAGGAGTCATTTTTAGCATGTCCTCTTCTACTATCATGTATGCATCGGCACATGAATAGTGTTTTTAATAATATATACTCAACAGACAGCTTTGGTTGGAATTGAGTGCACATCTTGGGAAAAAGAACCACATATTTTGCATTCATACTACTGATACTACTACTGTAAATATGCATTGATACTACTGTGTAAATATGCAAATTCAATATTTGACTGACTTTACATGCTGAAAATCAAGGCCATAGCTGGCATAAAACGAGATATGAAACATATACAGCAGCGAGAAAAATTCAGCTTCATTAATGTGGGGAAACCTCTGAGAATATAATACCTGATTATTTGTTGTCTATATAAAGCTGTATAAAGAAAACTGTTAACTGGATTAAACTAAATGTTTTCCCTTTTATACATGTAGTATTTTCAATACTATTATAGCTGCATCCTGGTGTGTCTCTCACATTCATGGCATGCTTGAACTGTTCACATACCTTTGCAGACTTCTGTAAATTGTCTTGGGTCAGTGTAGGGGTTTCTTCCTCATGACATCATGTCCTAGAGGCCCCTTTTCATTTGGGAAGACAAGAGGCAGCTGGATGCTTCTACCTTCCAAAACATGGCCCCGGAACCTCCCCCACCAAAACCCCAGCCACCATTATGTAGGGACGTGTGCTAATGCTCCACAGTCTGCAGTCTAAATAAACAGACTTTGTAAAGCAAGTTCCAGGAGTGGATCCAACACATCCTGGCTGCAAACCCGCAGTAACTTTAAGATGATTTGCTTTAGTCTGCGTTCAAATAGAAAGCTCATCTTTATCCACTTCTCCATTCACCCAGTTTGTGACCTTGCGTATTCATCCGCGCCGCCATCGCCGGTCCTCGCTCAGCAGAAGGTCTTTACCTCCATTGGCTCCATCAGGATCACAGAGTAATAACAAAGGATTACAACAGTATTTACAAGCATACCTGCTCTGAAAACAGGTTCCCATGGTTTAGATGCTGTTTGTGTTTGTCTGTGTAAGCATGAGCATGCACACACTGAGCACAGGGGCACACAAACATACAATGTAGGTAAATAGCTGTGGCACGAGGACCAAAGAGATAAACATCCTGTTTACAGAGAACAGACATTAGTTGAGGTGAAAAGTGAGCTTCTCTCTCTCGCTCTCTCTGAAACATACAAATCACAAGCACGGCGGAGGACTTCTCCCATCATTTCCCTTTATATATCACAGGGGTGGTGGTGGTGGGGGGGAGACAACGACTCATTCTCTGCTTCACCAGTATTCAGCTCAGCTTAATGGAGCTAAATTGCACCAATCTTGGTCCTATTCTCAATGTGTATGTCTATTAACTGATTGCCAAGAGAAAAGTGCCTTCTGATGGAAGGGCTGATGGGGGGCGGGGGGCATACTTTTCTCAAATACTTTAGTTACCTGGGGGATTAGGATTATATATATATATATATCAACATTTCATATCTCTATGGTGTGTACCCTGCCTTCGCCCAATGACAGCTGGGATCGGCTCCAGCCCCCCCACGACCCTGAATACTGGATAAGCGGTAGAAAATGGATGGAGGGTTGGACGGAATTCTCTATGGTTTCACTTATAGTCAAATGACTGTTCGGTAACCAAGCGCTGAATCATACGGCTAGTAGCGCTCCCTGGTGGCCAAAACAGAATATTCTTCTTTGCTTGCTTACAGATTCGGGCTGAACTTTTCATGCCAGAGCTGACCTCAGAGGAAAGGGAAGGAAGAAAAAGGAATAACCTTCCACTGCTCAAAAGATTAAACATGAGACTCACACAGCCACTATCATTTACATTTACATTTAGGTCATTTAGCAGACGCTTTTGTCCAAAGCGACTTACAATAAGTACATTTGTCAAAAGAAGGAAACAAGGAAACTATCATTTACTTAACAGCAATTTACTAGTTATTAAACAGACATTAATTAAAGTGGTCAGTGTTGTAAGAGACTGAAAGTGTGACTCATCCACTGAAATAATGAAACCATTTATACTCAGTAATTGTGGTCCAAATAACAGATGCAAATATTAAAATAAAATAAGAAGACTATTCAGCAGCTATCAAGTGGTGACATTTAATTATAACAATTATTATGAATGTAGTTAATTGCACAACATAAAAGTCAAAATAAAGTAAATACATTCAATCGCTTGTATTTTATTTTAACTTTAAAAGTGATATATTTGCTGTAAAGTATTAATCAGAAGTCAGTGGATTTCACATTTACAATAGGCACTGATTGGACATCAACATCAACAACAAATTGGCAAATTTTCTCTTTAAAAAACTATGAAAAATGTCATGTCAAAAAGTAAAAAAATCTCTATCCCATTTTAAACCAAACAGCTCATCAATTGTAAACCCATGTAATGGCAAAGCACAAAAATTAAAGTAGCATATATTACATATAAGGTGACGTGTACAGTGCTGTGTAGACACATTTCCCCTTGAGGACTCAAAGCACGGTATTTATTAACCTGCTGCTCCTGCACATGTGGCATTACTCTGGAAAGGTGTGTCTTGGTGTCAGGATAATGGAGCAATTACGTTTGTGGTTTTGATTCATCTGGCAGCAGCGGATGTTGAGACAACTAGCTACCAGAGAGTTTGACTCCGGAACATCTCAGCAACCAGGAAATACCATCAAGGAGACCTGACAGGGTTTCTGCTACTGTATCCTGCACCTGAATGAGAGAAACACAAACACAGGGTGAAACTCCTCAAACTGACATTGGATGGATAGAAATGCAGTTGATCAAAGACCATCAGACAATTACCAGCCAGGGGTTAGCCAGCTGAGGCAGTCCGAGTCTCTTTGCCATGTGAACACAGGGAGTTCGATGCCTGGTCCTCTTTCTGTTGGTAATAGTGTGCAGGCTGGTCTCTTCCAGTTCTTCTCTGGAGACACAGGAGAGCACCAGCAGAGGCCTGGATGCTGAAACCCCAGCGGAGCTTAGCACAGCCCGAATGTGAGCTGCCTCTGACTCCCCATCACCTGTTGAAGACATGATTTTTTTCCTTTACTGATACTTTATATGATGAACGAACAATGCTTGGTGTGACACGCTGGAAGCAGAGGAGCCAAAACCTGCAAATACAGATCTCCTCTCACCTCTCCCAGGTTCTGCATTGGCTACATAGATGAAACCATCCACCACCTGGCACACCTGCTGGACCTGAGGAGCAGGGCTGTAGACTGGATAGCCCGAGTCGTCTGTTCCTTCAAAGGTAAAAAGCTTATTACTGATGCTCTGTTGCTGCACTCGGGCTCTTTCCCTCTCTGCCCTGCACACACAAGCACACAGAGGGTTGTGGCCATATTCACAATGATGTGCAGGAAAATATAATAACTGCAACTCATATGGTGCTTTCAAAAACAAAATACTTACTTATTGGTTGAGTACAGAGTCAGGATATTAAATTTGTTTTGGTTGTTGTACATATAACTGATCCCTGAGCCAATGCCTAGAATGAAAAAAAAAGAAGAAGTTCAGTTATGTTCTTAGCTGATTGTAACTAATGACATAACAATTGTGGGTCAATACTGTCACCCAGTGGTGAATGAATGTGATTAAAATACATGCAATATTAATATTACATTAGCATTGGATACTGTCTCACCATTTATCTGTCTGTGAGGAGTGCCTGACACAGGAAGCACATCAGGGGCGTGCATGAGCCTTGTGACTAAAGACACGTCCAGCTGCTCCATACCAGGACCAAACATGGCATAACGTGGCTCAGATGAGGGCACCAACGACTGAAGAAATGAGGTCACAACCTCATATGCCGGCCGTGAAGGAAGCCACTGTTGTCTGCAGGACGGGCAGCCTTTCAGGTATCTGCTGAGACAAATGCGTCGGTGAAAAAAGTTTCCACCCTACTAACCGACCTCGATACAGGACGACAGAAAAAAACGGCACTCACTCTGACATGTAGTCAAATTTCCATTCCATCCATTTGTCGCCACCCTCTTCTCTATCGTCCAGGCTCTCGGCCTCATTGATTAGTGGTGCATCCAGCACCTCTAGTTGGGGCATGCTCACATGGTCGATGGAGGGCCAGTTTGGCATGTCCCTGAGCAGGAAGTACCTCCACAGTAATGGATCTCGAACCACGGCCCGCCAGTACCGACTGGTGGCTCCGAGGGAGCAGATATCCGCTGGAGACAGAAAGGTCATGACCAAGAACTGTACATCCACCTTAACCAGGGAATAGGAGACAGGGAGGAATATATTATCAAGAAAAAATACACAAGAGAATAAAAAGAAGCTAGCATATACAATGTAATGATCTGAGTTGCAATGTGTTGCTGTTCCTGTAGTAGGCTATGCCTTATAGAGCTCGCTGACTACAGGGGAGTGAAGAAAGTTTGGTCAGAACTAGGCAGGGGAAGTTATGAACATTTTATTTCAGTGATTATCCTGGCCCAAATCATTGTGTTTCACAATATTATCAAAAAACATATGGAATCACTTTATATTTGGTTACAAAACTAATATTTTTACTCCATCACAGATAAGACCACTTTTTTTTAGTTAACATTTAAAATAAATGACATAAGATGCTCTTTGGTCTCCCTGCATAAATACATTTATTTTTGTATCCTGTATTTAAAAGAAAAAGAAAAGGAAAATCAGGCTATATCTCGTCTGTACGCTGACAGCGAGCAGGACATATTTTTCACGATATTTTATTTACGACTATTCCAATAATGGAACTTCATCACGATCGATTACCGTGTTGTTACTCATTAGTTTGTCACTTCCCTATTCAAAGTTTATGATACTCCAATGTGTCGCAGCAACCTCGAAACGAGCGCTCCTTGGATTCACACATGTGGAGAACACGCAAATAGACAGAGATTCTTGGGCCCCCACGCAGTATCTTTTTTGACAGCTAAACAAAACATGACTTACCGGTAAGCCATCCAGAAGTCCCGGTCGTGGCTCTCCTCTCGTGTCTACAACGTCGACAACTTTGCCCCCGTTTGGAAAATACGCGTCTCTGAACCGCCGGAGGCTGCGTATCACAACAGACTCGCTCATTGTCGCTGCCATGGCTTCAGAAGAGTGACAGTATGCTTGTAAAATCCTGCAATATGGACCTCGAGGGAGATGTCAACATATTTGACGTTTCCCTGTCAGCTACACTTCCTTGTTGCTGGCGGTAGTGGGGCATTGTGGGTATTGTCGTTCTACGATAACGTGCAGTCAAAAATAAACGTTTTGGTTTTTTTTCTTAAAACAACGCGCATTTATTGTCAACGAGGACATAAAAAAACTGAAAATGATTTTCATCCAAACAACACAGATTCTCTATTAATAGTTATACTATCAAGATTATTGAAGTGGCAGAAAAATGGAATTTGCAATAGATGGGAATACAAGTGGTGCATTACAAAGCAGGTATGAACAAATCTGAACATACTTTGAATAGTCATGAATACATCATTGTTTTTGAAACACCTTTCTTTGCCTTTAGTGTGTGTATTTGTATACACATATACATATATAATGTATATGCAATGATAATATATTAAAAGCATAACAAAATGGCAACAAAAGAATAAATAAAATGTTACTGTGCATCGTCTCATTTCCAGCTGGATTATCTTCAAACTTGTAACAATCTTGAAAGAAATTAAAGAAAAAAAAAATAAAGGTCAATTTTTTTTTTTTTTATCAGTAACCTTTGTATATTCATATTAATGTTATTATAACACATTCTCAGAGCAAAATAAGTGCCCCAGTCAACAGTCTGGAATCAAGATGATAACTGCTTTTCCAGCAGAACAGGGCAAAAAAAAGTATTTAGCCGTCTCGTCTGCAGCCCCTGCCAGTTTTACACCACCTATCTTATCCTGTCTAACTCTCTCTTTCCCCTGCTTTGGCCTGGGCCGTTCGGCATGGGATGAGGTTGCCTGTAGACACTGACCCAAAGACTCTTTTCTTCACATTCACTTTCTCCCCACATCTCCCTTTAACCTTCCACAACATTACACCCCACATGATGGATTCCATTTTTATTTGGGGTTGACACATTTAAATACTGAACTTAGATCTGTGCCTGAGGGCAACTTCAACACAGGAGCAGCTTGGATCACTGTAAAATACTAAGGATTTCCTTTGCATTTTCTGTGTTCCAGCCCTGGCCCTGCAGAGGGCCCTCACAGGCAAGCACATATTTGTTGAGGATCTGTGTGCCAATGTCCCGAAACTGCAGGCGATCTTCTTTGCGATCCATAGTGTCAGTGCTGCAATCCTCGTACTTGACTGCCCAGAAGCACATTTCCCCGATGTACATCATCGTCAGGGTGTGTGTCTGAGAAGATGCCTGGTTAGAAACATAAGCAATTAGCAATGATGAGCAAATGGCGTAGTAGAAGACTTTTTTTCAATTGAAGTCAGAGATAACTGACAACATATTTACCTTCAGATAGGAAGCTTGCTGTAGCCGTGTCATGGAGCACCACCCCATCGTTGAGCTTGACAGAGTTTCTCACCTGCAGCATCCGCATTAGGTAGCGCACTCCTTCCTGAATACACTGGATCAAAACATCATCAGAGTCAGATGAGCATTAGGTCTAATCTCCGCACATGGCAACTTAAAAAAAACAAAAACAACCTTAGATACTAAACTTGGTTTCACCAAAACAATCTAAATGTATCTGCCAGAATCAGTCAAACTCACATCTCTGTTCACAAATACAATTTACTCAATCTACTTAGATCTTTTCACAGTGGCACCTTAAGAAATGTGTCCTTGTTTTTCTTAATCCACTGTTTCCGTTGATGGAGGGTGTGGCAGTACATGTACAGCAGAGCTCCACGTCTCCAATAGAGGCATTCTAACAGCTCTAGGCCCAACATAGACTGTACCTATTAAAAGCCAAAGACAAAAAAGACATGAATAGCTCTGTTAGACAGTGACAATGAAGTAAACGTGTGCTTGTGGTTTTGCAAAAGTATTAACCAAATAAATCATTACAGTAGAATAGATCTGAATGGAAATACTTGATAAATCGACCAGACAAAAACATGCACAGAACATGCACACAAGATCATTTCGAAAAACACATTTACACACTTCTTGTGCTGGTGCTAGCCTTCCGGCCAAAACTTCCGGCTCAGTCAGGTCTTGCAGAAGTTGCTGGATTTTAAACGGTGAGCAGTCTTCAGGGAACTCCTGGTCCACCAGTTTATTCTCTTCATAAAATGTGATGTCAAGGATCACCTAAATGATGAAAAATAAATAAATATATATATCCACTCAATAGTTAAAACAACGTGCAAGAAAACCAGGAGAAGCATCATCATAATCATCAGAAGCAACATAAATTACTTTATAAAGTTCTTCATTAACAAGGGAGATAAAATCAGGAATGAAACTGATAATATACCTGCCAAGAAATGGAAGCTACACCTGTAGACTTTTTCTCTTATCAAACTCCTTCCCAAAAGCTAACTCGAGATCCAAGTGACACCTAATTTACTTCTCTAAAGTATTGAGTATTCAGTAGCTTGTCACCTTGGCTCTGAAAACCTTAGTGCACCTTTTCAGTCAGGGTTTAGATCACTACAACGAACTACTGTAAACACTGACTCAGAACACGTGGCTTTAATTTTCAACAATTTAGCCTCTCTTGGTACTATGTTAAGTAGTTAAGTTTTACATCTTGGGCACATTCTGCATTTTTAAAGCAATTATATAACTTTCCAGGGTAAATATTAACCCAATTTGCAAATGTATAGCATATGGTTTTGAACTCAATGGCTAAACTAAGGGGGGCTCTGCAGGTTTGGCGTTTATATAATTAAGCACTTGTGTTTTGGACTGTTAAGGAGGATTCAACAAGTCATTTGATGATAACCTTGACTTCGGGGAAATTGAAATGGGCACTTTTCACTGAAACAGTCAGTCAGACATTAAACACTAATGGAGTGTAATGTAATGAAGTACCTGTGTGTAATCCTGAAGCACCTTGGAAAGGTTGCTACTCTCCCCTCCTTGCCTGTAATAGCTTTTCAACTTGTCTAGTATGGCAGACGCATTCTGTAAATAGTCATCATCTATGGAAGAACGACATGTTAACATGTTACCAATTACAAAGCCTACTCAAAACAAATGGTCTCCGACGTTACACATTTCAGAGAACCGCTGTGGACGAACGGCACGTTATGTTCACAAGTTAAAGCTAAACAATTCGATTAACGCTAAAAAAAAAAAAAAAATAGAACTAGTTTTGCCGTTATTAATTTAAAAAAGTCAATGTTACTATATGCCAACCTAGTATTTAAATGGGGCATGAAATGTGAACTAACATTTTCAAGCGTTTGACCGTGCTTACGTGTAAAAATACAAAAGATACAATTCAACAAAAAATAAACGCAAGTCCTCTATGACGAATAGCTCAGTTGTGGTTTATTTACTATCACGCAGCATCGTGTTTGGTGACAAGCTAACGACAAACGTTTGTCAACAATGATGTATTTTAGCTTACGTTAGCGAATTTACGCTAACCGCTAACTCGAAAACACAGTTGTTCAAAATTAACCAACGGTCGGCGAGTAAACGTTTATAAATTAACACTTCATTGCCCGTTAGTAAACTCCAGGGCCAGTATGTATTGTTTGCTAACATACAGTATTAGTCAGACAGCAGCTGTTGTTGTTATAGTTGCGAGCTATGTTAACCTATATACCGTTAGCTAGGTTGCTAGTCGGCTAATAAACTGAACAAGAATGCTAGTCACGCAAACGACGTGCAAAGTATAGCCGCAAGAGAAGAAAACAAATAACAACGTCTTATCGATACCTTGCTTTTCAGCTCTTAGACTGGAACACTTGATGTCTAACTCAAATATCCTTCTCTCCAACTCGAAACCTTGTCGCCTGTAGTCGTCGGCCATGACTAAAAAGTATGCGTCACGTGATTCGGGATTACTCACGTGCTCACCGTGTCATCCCTGCTCTGAGGACGCCAGTGTTTCAAAGTGAAACAGTTGGATACCAGACAACAAACAGCCCAGTAGTTATTAGTAGCAACATTACACCATGGATATTTCCACCACCCAACAAGCAAATCTTCAGATATTAGAGAAGAGGTCTACGGAAAGGATTTTTAACATTGGTTCCCACTTTCTTGAAGAAGAGCCACTGTGCTTATCTAAATATTTAAATTACAGATGGATCAAAACACAATAAGCATGTAGGAGAGGGCATATACATTCCTGAATTCGAAACAGGGGTTGCTAAAATAATCTCAGTTCAGTGTACACAGCAGAATTGACGGCAATGATGATCAGTCTTCAGTGGGTAGAGACCAGTCAAATTAGTATTATGTTCAGGTTCTACAGATGCAACATAAACTATACAATCAATTCAAACAGTTGAGAGGATTTTTGACTGAATTTTAATGGGACATGAACCTTAAATAATGATATTTTTAAACTTGTTTTGAGAAAACAGAAGCAAAATCAATAATGCAGATCGGAGAAATTACATGTTGACAGGAAATCTATGATAATGCCAAAAAATAAATAAAACGTCAGTCAGAGAGAAAATAGAGGCAAATGTAGAAATAAAAAAAATACTTACTTACTAGGTTTAAGGTTAGGATGTAAATACGAGACACTTAACTGAGGATGTAGGACATTTATAGTGTGGGAAAATAAATATTTGGGAAGGATTGGGAAATCAGATTACTCTTGGAAAGTGTTGGTTAAAAGGGCTGTATTGAAATATTTTAATTAAACAATAATACAATCTTTAAATGGCATAAATCTATGATTTTACACACTCCGGTACAGTAGGTGGCGGCATGGCGACGTGCAGCCTGCACGTTTATTTGTAACATCAACTTCAAGAAGAAGAAGTCATTTGTGTTTATGTGGCTATAGCTATTTGACATTTGAAGTCAACGCATCTTATTTTCCTTATTTGGGCGTAAAGCACCGTGTCGTACGCCGACTACTTTATGGTGACGTGCTGGTGGTGGCGAAAGGGTTACATTTAAATGAGCCTGCCTAGTCTCTTCGTCCCCTTTTTGCTAGCCCAGCCCACTGGCACCAGCCCAGCTGACTTTTATATACGCGAGCTAGCACGTTAGCCACGTTTCGACCTTTGAGCAGGCGACTACATCATCTGTCGACTGGAGCTGTCGCTCTGCTCCTCTTCTCACTCTCCCCGACCGGCGTGTATCTCCAAAAGCATGGCGGCCCTCAAAGCTTTGTGCAGAGTGGAGACTGTCTTCTTGAAAAACAAAGTAAACTTGGCTTATCTCCAATTGAGCAAGGTTGGTGCGATTACGTCGGCTGGTTTTCTAGATAAAAAAAAAAATTAGATGTAAATGGGCGGGCAAGTTTAGAAGGTCATACTGTTGCGAATACTTTATTCTCTCTTTTGTCCAACATTCCAGAATAAAAGTGACTTTAGTGATTCACCAATCTTCACGTAGTAATTCTGGTTTATGCAACGATCGTGAAATGACATTAAAGTTGTTACTGCATGCAGGGCCGGCTCTACCTAATTTTGTGCCCTAGGCGAGATTGCTCTCCGGTGGTGGCGCCCCCCCCCCACACACACACACACACACACACACACACACACACACTACACCAGCCAAATGAACAATCACACATGTTTAATTTGAACAACAACAGCAAACAGCAAAAAATCACAACTTTCAAGTATTGAAATTTTTTTTATTTAATTTATTTTGCTGGAGGGGCGCCTCGCGGCGCCCCACCAGCAGATGGCGCTCTAGGCGACCGCCTATATCGCCTATGCCAAGAGCCGGCCCTGACTGCATGACTGGGCGAGGAGGCTCAACATTTTGCTTCAGCACTGTTCGCAACCACACGTCACACTGTTGGTAACTTTCATTAATGCATTATGTGATTTAAAACAAGTAATGCACTCTCAACTCTCCATACATCATCTCGTGTGTGTGTGTGTGTGATAGGTGAAATAATCACAAGTGCATGCATAATTTACTCCACCAACTCATTGTTTAACAATATTGTATATGCATATGTTAATTTAATTTGTAGAAAAAGGAAAATAATGAGAAGAAGGCAAGTTGCATCACAAAGCAAAGAGTTGTGGCGTTACTCTTCAAATATGATCAACTGTGTCATTTAATATTTACAAAGCAATCTATGTCATAGCAAATATTAATATTACAGATTTGTAATGCAATTGCAATACACACAAAATTGCCACCGCAATATGAGTCAATATAATGGTGGGAAGTCAATAAACGCCACTGTTTTTTTAAATATTGTTCTTTGCACAACATGTACAGTTTTACAGTTTTTAAAGTGTTGACCATGATGTTGACACAGAGGATTTCAAACGTGAGTCCTCAGCTAAAACTGTTGCGTTGGAACTCTTGGCTGCAGGCGAAGCCTAAAGCTCTCCTCCTTTTGTTGTAGGATTTGTCCAGCAGTTTTGCTTATCTTTCCCTTCCTCGACTGAATAAACACGATCAGCCATTTAAACTGTGCAAACGTATAAGCTGCCCCCAGGGTTCGTTCACTTTTGCATTTAACTAGCAACAACGAAAAAAAAAAAAAAAAAAAAAAATCATTAGTTAATTTCTGTTGCTGATTGGAGCTCTTTGGAAAAGATAAATTCTAGTGTTTTGTAAAGATTTCTGCATTTCTTGTTCTACTTTCTACAGACTTGCGGCTGTTACTTTTCCACCTCCAGCCAAAGAAAATCCCAGTTCTACTCGGATCCTACAGAGGCAATCAAAGATATCCCAAGTGGGGCGACCATTCTTGTGGGAGGTAAGATGTGTAATACTTTCACAAACAGACTCTTAAAATTACTTTAGTTTTTACTGGCGTACAAGTTTTGTCAAGGAATGAAAATTATGAAATGATGTTGAACAATGTATGTTCAATGACCTCTGAGCTTGAACTCTGGCACGGTGGTTGATTACCATCCACACACAGAGCACACGCCGCTCCCCAGCTCTTATTTATAGTCAAGTTCGGAGTGACATTGTTGAACATGTTCCATTGTGTCACGTCTCTACCTGAGGGAGAAAACACAGACAAGGAGAAATCTGCCTCACTCAGTTTAATATTAGACACAGCCTTTAGACACATGACTGGAATTGCCTGGGGCTTGATCCACATTGTTACACCATGTTATTGGACTCTGGGCTTTCCCTTTGTGATTTGTAATAGTTGGAGAGATTTGTTTTTTATTTCCAAATCTGCCATGTCCCTTATTATACTAGGAGAAACTTCCACCTTTTAAATAACACTTTTCTGATAATTATTTGGTTGTTTTCAATTGTTTTTCTTTAATATGCATGACTTTTTTTTAATGTATTCCAACACAGGCTTTGGATTATGTGGTATCCCAGAAAATCTTATCAACAGTTTACTGAAGAGTGGCGTTAATGGTCTCACTGCAGTCAGCAACAATGCAGGGTAAGTGTGTGTGGATGGGAGGAACTGCACATGTGCAGACCATGAAGTGCATTCCACTGTGGTGCTTGTTTTTTATATTAATTTATTGCTACCCACCACTCCAAAATCCCAGCCTGATTTTTGGGAAAATATCGCTGATGGAGATGACTTTGTTTATATAATTCTGGGTGTGGTTTGATTTGAACCTGGAAATGTTTACCGTGTCATGTATCTCATCATGTGTCATTTCCATTTCAGTAAAAGGTGTGCGTTTAAAACAGTTTCATAAAATGGAAGTTCAATCTGACTGGTTGCTAATTAATCTTAAATATTCAAAGAGGTCAACTTTTTCACCAGTTTTGCACATGGCAGTTTGGGGAAAAAAAACGTTGACATGGTCAGTGAGTGAGACTCTGACTTTGTAGATGCTGGTCTGTTATTTCTTCTCCTTACTGACCTGCTGTTAAGTTATATAGGAGAGGTATTGCTAACCTTGCGGTAGCGTCAAACGGGCACTGTTGACCTGGAGAGATGCCCAGAAGCTAGCTTCTGATAAGTTATCAGATTTGCAGGCAAAAGGGAAAGGTGTTGCAGTGACTGCCGCTCCCTCAGTGGTCAGGTGATATTGTGTGTGAGTGTCTTTGCTCTCAATGGGATAGACTCTGCATATACTTTCATTTCTGACAATCAGCTGCCTACCTGAATGTCCTTCATTATGCATTCTGTCATGTTATTGCATATCTTGATATCTCTGTCACGCTGCAGACTTTTTCCGTAATGGAATCCCAATGTGCTGCCACACTGTAACCCATATCTGAACTGTTTACATAACAACACTGAAACTTAAGACCAAGACCGAAACCTGAGCTACTTAAATACGATATTGATTACCGGTATGCAAAAATAATGCTTTTCCCTCTGAATCCAAAATATTGACATTTTATCACATGCAACTTCAAGTGCAAGCTCTAACTGCTGGACTATTCGAGTTGCTGTTAAATTATCCTAAGCATACAAAAAGATACACATCTCCAGTTTGTCTTTTTGGAACTATGCACACAACCGGCTTACAACCAAACTCTGAAATATATTTCAATTTTGGTCTTTTATATTCTTATTAAGAAATATTCCAGGAGAACTTTTATTGCATATCTACTCGTTATTCTCGGACTAGTCAGACTTTATAGTGGGTATTTTGAGGAAGTTACAGGAACTATTGTTTTAAACATATATTTGCTTAGACTAACAGTATTTAACGGGATAATCTGCTGGGATTGCATTTTACAGTACTGTAGAAAAACGCAGTCTCAATTTGGGAAGGAACTCATCTACGCCGACAACCTTGAGGTTTTGAATCACAAGTAATTCTTATTGTAGTAGATGATCAAAACGTCTGCACAGACTGTTTGAATGCGTTTCTCTGTGTCAGTAGATATTTCAGCCAGAAAAACACTGTGCTATGAGTTGTATTGGTGCACTTCACAGAACTTACCCTTCAGCAAACTTTTCCCCGGACTTTGATTTTTGGTGAATATTGATTTTTTTGGCACAGGTCATATTTACTTGGGCTGGTTTATCCCACTGAACAGTCATTGTCCCCCCAAAAGTTTTCCGTCTGCATATTTTAAACAAGATTGTAAACACTTGCAAATGGTGGCCATATTGTCTCTTTTGTGTTGTTTCTGAGCATTTCTGAGCCACCTCCAACACGGGAATATTTTAAGCACATTGTAGTCTACATGTTGGCTGCATGTTTATTTTAGTGCTTACTTTAGTATATACATTTGCCATAACGTGCATGCAGTTGAAAACCTTTCGGAATGTGTTGTGACAGGTTATCTTGTTTTTAAAAAAAGCTACCACGCCTCTGTACTGTATATCAACCAGTCACAGCAAAGCGTGATCACATTTCCTTGCTCTGCAGGGAAGCTGGCTAGAAGGGGAAAGAAGTAGTTATGGGATATTTCGTTTTAGAGTGAACATTTCCATAAGCTTAAAATGGATTAATGCAGACATGGTTACAGAGAGGGCATAATACTACTATTAACCTTTTGAGATGAACACAATTACTCTCAACTCTAATCAAATCTAAATCTTGCTGCAGGTGTGCAAATAAGTAAGTCAGTATTATAAAATGGTAGCAAGTGTTTCACTTAATGCTCTCTCATGAATCTATATTAAAAGTAAGGGCAGTGTGTTTGATATATTTAATTCTGGTATGAATAAAGGAAAGTTATTTTACATCAATAGTTGTTGACCTATTTTTGGTAATGAGAGAGGCAAGTGTAATTTTAGATTTGCAATTGCTGCCTTGTTGCAGTGTCATTTGCACAAGTGTTACTTGGGAGGGTTAAACAATTTAATTGGGTGAAATATCCTGAAATATGGGTTGTGTCTCTTTTGTCTCCATGCAGTAATCATTATCAACACCCTTGGGTAATGATGGAGTTCTGCTCATTGAAATTGTGGCATTATGGGAAACTTTGTAGACGACTGACACAGTGGGCTCTTTATTCACTGTAATACTACTTGAGAGGGGATTCAGCTGTACTCGAGAGCAGATTATTGAGCTGTGCACCCCCTGCTGTCTTATACTCATTCTCTAGTCAGCTGCTCCAGTAATGGTGCACAAACGGCATATGTTCTCAACAAAAGGCAAGAATTGAGTCCAATGCTGGAAGCTGCTCTGATCCAGAAGCATTTAGCTTGGAAAGCTTGCGTTTTAATTCTATATTGTTGTGTGTGTCCTTGAAGGAGAGTCCATCCACTTGAAGTTGACAAGGTTTTTGTCCTCAAACACACGTACATACACACCAGTTCTACACACAAGATCACAAAATGTGAGCATTAGTCAAACTTCCCAAACCCTATTTTTTATATAGATTACCTATGTTGTTGTTTTTTTGTAACACTAGCCGTGTGTATGTGACACGGTGCTTTTCACAGTCATCTGCTTTTTGTATTCTGAGTGCACATGGCCTAGATATCTTGTCAGCTGATCTGAGGGAGACAAAGCAGTAGTTCCTGGTTCTCAGCTTTCTGGGATATAAGAAAGAAGGAGAACCCACTCTTTGCAAAGCTCAGCTTTTACCTTTGCTCTAGGAGCAGAGACAGTGATAGAGGGAAACTATCTTTGGGATACATGTTTTTATATTAACTTACAGCAAATGTACTTTTTCCCCTCAAATTTGATTAGGTTAGTCATTGTATTTGATTTGATTGCAGTTTTCTCGGAGGAATATGACCTGTAATCAGACAGGGCTATAGGCTATGAGTTGATACGATTTTTGATAGGATTTTACTTTTATCTTTTATCACAAGACAGTCCTTGATTTAAAACCGCTTTATATGTCTTATTTTATGAAGTTTTATGAAGACTGTGCCTTCATAGGTTAATGACTGACAAGCTACATAAAGTCAGTCATCTCAAATACCCGTTTTACGAGTATTCCAACCCTAGTAACTCTCACAGGGATTTTCTTTGGTCACAGACAGTCACAGTACTGTGTATAGGAATGAGTTTTCTTTTGCAGTCGGGTCATGATGGTTTGTCCAGGTCTGATGGTCTAAATGTATGAGGTCCTATAACACCATGTATATGTATATGTAGATGTGAGACCAGCAAGAGTTAATTCAAGTGTAGTCACGACTCTAATAACATGTTCTAGTGTTGGCTTACCAGACAATAAACAAATGTCACAGTGGTGACTCTTTGCTCTCATTATCTTATATTATGGCTGTTGATAGGCTGCACCGTCTTTAAGATCGTATAACAACCTGGAGTAACCTCTCTGGGTATTTATGGTAATGTGAGCTACTGTATGTTGTGGAACAGCTTTAGAAAGACGTTCCCAGTATATGCAGTCCATTTACTTAATTGTACCCATGTTAAAGGTTCACGACACTATGTGTTTGTTTTCTTCAGAGTGGATAACTTTGGCCTGGGCCTGCTGCTGAAGACTAAGCAGATCAAGAGGATGATCTCTTCATACGTTGGGGAGAATGCAGAGTTTGAGCGACAGTATCTGACAGGGGAGTTGGAAGTGGAACTGACGCCACAGGTTGGTCAGAAAACATGGAAAGCTTTATACATTAATTAACTTGAAAACACATTCACAAACTAAATTCACTCAAATAGGAAGAAGAATGTTCAATTCCAACATCCAAATGATCGGACATTATACTCTCTATATTACATACAGTAGAATAAAAAATAATGCATGCAGCGGACATTTATATGTATGACCATATCACGTATGTAATCTGGCATCCTTTCCCCCACAGGGAACTCTTGCAGAGAGGATCAGGGCTGGGGGTGCTGGTGTTCCAGCCTTCTTCACAGCCACCGGCTATGGCACGTTGATCCAAGAGGGAGGCTCTCCTATTAAGTACAACAAAGATGGCAGCATTGCCATTGCAAGTGAAAAGAGAGAGGTGAGAGTGTTTTGGTTGTTCCATCATTAAGTGACTGTACTGTAACTCTGTACCTGCAGCTCTTAGTTTGGTTAACTTTATTGGGCCATTTCTAGGGATACAAGATAACTTGGAATCCGAGAGAAGCAATTCCACCTAATTTTCAGATCTGATTTGATGGGCAACCCCATTTTATCTGGAAAACAACCGAAATGAAGAATCTGGGAATCAATATCACATAACCTCTGTTACGAAAGTAAATTATCGATACAATAATTCTGTTAGAAGGTTTTATTTTTTTCTTAAAAATTGTGGAACTTTTTTGGATTCCTACTTTTCAACATATGCACAATTATCGTCCGTTATAAATAGGAAATGTAAAGAAAAACAGCTAACCTGCCTCAAGCTCTGAGTTGGTCTAACTTCTCAGGAAAGCAACCTTGTCACGAGGCACAGTGTCAAACATTTATAGCTTATTGTTTATGGCTGATCCCAATGGATATTCTTCTGTCCAGCTGGCTTGAGAGCATGACTTGAATATATCTGCTTTATTTTTATGTCAATCAACTGATCGACTTAAGATTGCACCTCTGTTGCCCTTGCGTCTCTTGTCACTCACACCTTGAATTGTGTTGTCATGGAATAGGTGCGGGAGTTCAATGGCAGGCACTACATCATGGAAAAGGCCATTATTGGAGACTTTGCACTGGTCAAGGCATGGAAAGCTGACAAGGCTGGAAACATAATTTTCAGGTAGGTTTACTGATGAAATGGAATGCAAGCAGTTTGGATCATGTTACTCTTAACAGAAATATCTACTGGTCACACGTCAGTAGCACTTACTGGTCTTAGTGAAAGGAATTTCATTATTTGAACCTTGACTTTTGATACGATCTTTATTAAAAGGATGGACCGACTCTAATCAGTGCATCTTTGTCTGCATTAGTCACATGGTTTTATTTTCTTTCTTCTAAGATTGTGAACATAGTATAGACATCATCTTCTATATCTTGAATTATTCAGGCAGCATACTCATTTCAGCTGGATGGAAATTAGTAGATGTATTAACCTCTTTCTCCACAAGAGGGCAGTCTCTTCCAGTAAACTAACTTGCTATGCTGGATATATTAGATGTTGCAGGTTGCCCCAAAAGAGTTTTCATTTCACCTACTTCTTGCTCTTCTCTCTCAGGAAAACAGCCAGGAACTTCAACCAACCTATGTGCAAGGCAGCAAAAACCACCATAGTTGAGGTATGCATTTCTAACAAAACCATGATTTGCTTGTAAACCACGTCTGGCTGGAACATCGCGGTCAGAATCTAGACTTGAGCTTTCCCTTTAAATGGCATTATGTATGCTTTAATTGAATAGGAGTTGAGTTATTCTGGTTCTCGTAGTTGAAAAAGGACCCTTAGGCTAAATGCAAATAATATAAAAAAATTATGAATTTCTAAACACATCTCCATATACTCCATATTTCATGATATAAACATTAAATCATTGTGGATTAAAAAATCATTTGAATTAGGTTTAACTGTAGACTAGGAAGGAAATGGGGGTGGATAAAACAGCCATTTGAGCCCAATCACACAAAGTCAGTATCTCCCTTATACCTGTAGCAGTAGACAGAACTCCGTGGTCTTCAAATAGATGCTATCTAACCACCCTCAAATGACAACGTAGACAAAATGGAAAATCCTTTTTTACACCCAGAAATGTGAGACAGGCACCTTACAAGTTTATGGCCAGGTGTTTTATGCTCATAGGCAGAAAAGATTACATTGAATTGAAAATGGTTTTGATTCACCCGAATGAAACTCTTAGACCTCGGATATTATTAATAGATTAGAAGTTCATACATCATAATCTGCATGGCCAAAAATGAAGCGAGGGTGCCCTGCTATCTCTGTGATGTCTGTGTCATCCTGTCTCTGGATACCCACCTGTCAAGCATTTAATTCTCTCGAAATATGATCGCTCATCTCTTCCCTGTGTGTGTGTGTGTGTGTGTGTGTGTGTGTGTGTGTGTGTGTGTGTGTGTGTGTGTGTGTGTGTGTGTGTGTGTGTGTGTGTGTGTGTGTGTGTGTGTGTGTGTGTGTGTGTGTTGTTTTCTAAAAGGGATAATGAGACTAGTCACTGATGGCAGTGAAGCCACCAAGTAATGTGCCTTTTGTGACGTCTGCTGTGATGTAGACAGTAGTGACCTGAATGATAATGCAGCATTGCTTAGAGAGCTGCTTCATAAGATACAAGCATAATTGGTTGGACTTATTATTGAACTGTCTGCTTCAACCTTTGCACACACAGAATAATCTGCTTGGGATATTTTTGGTGAGTGGAGAGGATGAAACAATTGTTTAATGTGTTTAGAGACCGAGGCTGCATCTGGTCTGAGCAACAGACGACAAGGACACAGTATATACGGTCTTTTAATGGAGTACTAGACATGGGTATGTCGCCTAAGGAAATGTTAATAGAAAGTGGCTATTTATGAACCTCACTCAAAACACATTCTATACCACGACACGCATCCTATTTTGGGAATGCAATGCTCTGCATCTGTATCTGAACTTAAATTATTCCATTTATGTTCCTTGCAAGCACTAAAAACCAGATTGTGTCATACAAACTGTCAGTTTCAGCCTAGTCTTTTGAAGATTTTGCATTTCAGTTCTTTTTCATGTCATGTTCCTATAACAAATATGTTCAGACACTTGTCATCCGCGGATCAACTAAATGCTTCTATCCAGTGGGGTATTCATTGTAAATTGTGCTGCAGTCTGACATTTGAATCCTGTTTGATAATATATGTCAAAGTGGAATTCAGTACCTTTCAAAAACTGTTCTGTTTCCTACATTCTGAGGTTATTAAACTGTTTTTAGTTGTTTTTTTAAAAATATAGCAGCAAAAACTGAAAAGGGAGCCCTGTTCCTCATTTGATAGTGATACAGTTCAATTCCTTGTAAAAGAAAATTGTAAATATACATCTTTTTGTATCACATTTAATGGGAAATTGTATTACAAATATGTATTGGGGTATTATGTACTTGGACTCCTATTATAGCTGCCTGAACACTTTTTCTTATCATCCTGTCAGGGTGAAATATCAGATTGCGAGATTCTTTATCGTAGTGCAGGTGACATATGAACATTATCTATGACAGGCCTATTTAGTGGTGACAATCAAATAATATGCCTGTATTGAAATACCAATTAAGAACCTTTTATCTCGATATTGAAGCAATTACCATCCGTATGAAAATAAATGTAGCTTTTAGAATTCAGTGCATGCTCAGTCATACATCTGGTGATACGCTGTCAATATTGACCCTGCTGACTCGGTGCGATGGTTAAGACTGGGAAAGGAACCAACAGACAGGTTCAGGTGTTTTTGAATCTATTCATTCAATTTGTAGCTCAGCTTGGAAGCTCAGGCCAGTATATGGAAGGCTCTTTCACGATCATGTTGCAGAATAAGTTGCTTGTCTGCTGCACCAGATTTTTTTTCTCTGAAGTCTATACATAGTCAGGTAGGTTGTTCTAGCTGTTCCGGGGCCAATACTTCATTGTTATCAAAGGGCAGACATGTAGGGACATTTCAGCAGGAGGCTGTCTGGACTAGGGACAATTGTGTAGATAACGATTTCTGTCAAAGGGCAGCAACTTAAACTGCAGATAAAACGAGGCCAGAACAATGAGGTTGATACATACAACCAAGATTTGATTGATTTGATTTAATTTGATAATGTTTATTTTCTTAAAAATACTTAATCGGTTGTGATAGTAATTCCCCTAATCAGTCAAGTCAAGGAAACTCCCAAAGCTCCGTCTCAGTTTGATCTGGTCACATTGAAGTGTGTCAAAATTAGTTTTCTAAATACTGACGAGCTTCCACTTGACACATGGCAAACGCTGGTACCCAATTAGCCTCTTGAATAAAATTCTGTTTAGCCAACCCGCTGCTCTCTAATGGTTCTTTGAATTACCTGTGCTTGATCTCTTAACTTGCCGAATGAGATGATGGTCTCCAGTCTCCAGTTTTTACAAGTTCTTCATTTACACTTTATATATGTTATATATAATATTGTAGCTTTGTTCTTTTAAACAGCTTTTTACATTCAGATAGTTCTTCACCTAGGGGTCAGTGTGTGTAAATGTGTGTAATGCTTTAAAACCGTATGAACAGATTAAGCTTTGAACATACCCATCATTAAAGGCTACATTCCCTCAGGTCAGTGACCACTGGCGCATCTTTGTAATCCATGTCCAAATCCTGATACGTGCATCTTTTTTTTTTTTTTTTCAACTGAATCTGAACAACAAGAGGCACTAAGGGTGTCAGAAAATGAGATGGCACAAAAGCACTTTGAAAATTACCAGATCATTACCAGCTCCTGTCATGGTTACTAGGCAACCAAACCCTGCTATTCAATTGTTGAACGTTCCATGGTATCCAGTTGGTCCAGTTATTCCCTTATCACAGTTATAGTGAAGGCCCCCATTGCATTGTGGGATACAATACATCAGAGACTGAATCGAAGCGGCGGTTTCTGCTGTCGTTCGACTATCAGTCACAGTAAAATGACTCAACTGTATACTGTTACTGCGGCAATGCAATATAGTGGTGTGGGTGTTGGTGCACGAACAACCAGCCAATCATGCATGAATTAAGTGAATATATTTGTCGGTATGTTCTTTTACCAAGCTAGAGGTCTAATTGGATAAAAAAAATAAAAATAACCTCCATTCCCCAGAGTCTCAACCTTAGTCTTTCACTGTCCATTTGTGTTGAAATGAAAATGGCAACAAAAAACCTACACATTTGCAAAATTTCAGTTTCAGCCCTGAATTGTGAACTTCAATTATGTGTAGGTAATTTATTATAATGTATTTTCTTTTTAACTTCTATGTTTGGCCTTCAAACGATAATTGTTATCCATGTGGAGCACAATGCTTTGTTTTCTCCCTGCTGGAATTTTAATTAATTGTCACATCCCACGTTTTACAGCACTAAGGATGCCTTGGTGCGTTTTCTTGCCTTGTTCTTGAACTTATGCCCTCGACTTATTCCATTACTCAAGCTACTGTTGGCATATATTTATAAATCCAATTATTTGTCGTAGTTTTTCCTGCCATTTTGTGTACGTAAAATGTCATCATTTCTTTAGTGATCAGGACATTGACTTTGTTTGTCACCTGACACGACGATGGTGACTATCTCCCACTTCAATGAGGCCTCTCTTACAAATACATTTGCTCTTGGCATGTTGGGGAGGCTGGTTTTATTGGGATACTGTCGGCCTGGCTGAACTGCAGTTCCCTGATTCCCAATCTTTTGAATGGTAAGCTGCTAAATCCCTCCATCTACAACCTTTGCTAAGTGTCTCTATATATAGACCACCAAGAGCAAATTCCACCTTTTATATCAGACTTTTCAAATCTCATCGCAACCCTCTGGCCCACTTTTTCCAGGCTGGCAGTTCTTGGTGATTCAAATATCCATGTGGATGCCCCCAAGTGCTCGATAGCTGTTGAACTCCACAACCTCTTGGACTGCCTCCCACTTACCTGGCATGTACAAGGACCCACCCATAAGATTGGCCATAACCTTCATCTTACGTGAGCTTGTTTGGCTATCGGTGGTGCCCTATGTATAACTATTGGTGTTGTTTCCACTTTTTAAACATGCAGACCTGACATGCATCTAGGATCAAAATGTAGTCATTCATAAAAATGGTGTAATCAAGTAGTTAACTAGTAACTAGTTAAAGTTATATTATGCAACCACTTCCTAAAAACTATGTATAGCCAAAACATTTATTTTTCTTATGTGACTGCAAATTTTACCTTTTTAGTCTTAATAATACACTGGCAATGTCTCAATTACCAAGACAGATGTTCTAGAGCTAGGCATTTCTGACCATAATGTGGGGCTACTGGATGTAATGATTACACCACCTGTCTCTAGCAGCAAATCCTAAAATCAGAGGTCCTGAAAATAGAGTGCAGATTTAGGCAAATTGGCTTAACTTTCCCTCGGAGAACTAGACCAGAAAGCATACTCTCTGCATTAAGAGCTGGCAGAGCATCCTATTACTCTATTCTCATAGACAATAACAATCCCAGGGACTTGTTTTCCACAATAAATCAGATGATCAAGCCTAATGATTCATCCTCCACCACTCTCTCCACTGATGACTGCAAATTGCTTTGAGAACTTTATAAAAACACAAACTGAAAATCAATCTGCCGCTCCCCTTGATCGTGCCCTCTATGATGGCCCAACTCTGAATGCCTTTGCCGAGGTCACAAGCTGAGATCATTAACATTTGTCTTTAAAGATGAAATCCTCCAGCAGCACTTTGGACCTCATCCTCACTACATTAATGAAAATCACTTTGCAGTTATTGCGCCCACCAAAACATATGTATTAAAGATCTATGTTTAGTTGCCCGGCCCTCCATTAATTTGGCAGCCATCAACCCTATATGTAAATGTCAAGCTGTAACAGCATTTCAACTATTTATCTTCTGTATGGTGACGGATTTTGTTGTGTGAAACAAAATATTTATTTGATCAAAGGTGTTGGAAAAGGTTGTCACCCTCCAACTCCATTATGTCTCCATACCCACCAGTTCTTCAAAGTCTTCCAGTCTGGTCCTGTAGTACTGAACTGCTCTGGCGAGGGTGATAAATTACCTCTTAATGGCGGCAGACTTTGGCTCCCCCAGCATCGTAATTTTGCTGGAGTAAAATGCTAAATTTGACACGGCGGATCATATCATCCTGCCTCAGTGCCTGGAGGTGGGAATTACAAGCACAGCACTTAATTCTCCATTCCTATGTCAGAGGAAGATGGGAATTGTTATCCTTGGCAATTTCACCTCAAACATCAGCACTTATGTCTCCCAGGGGTCAGTCTTGGGGCCCTTGCTAATTTTTATCCATATGCTGCCTCTGGGGAAAATACAGAGGAGCCGTAACTTAAAATTCCGCTCATATACAGATGATACACAAATCTACCTGCATACTTCCCCTGTTGCTCATCCATCACTGGACCGCCATGGGACCTCTTCAAGATGAAGAACCTCCCTGAGGAAACGCGATGCAGAAGAACTGATCCATGCTTTCTTCTTCTTGTGCATTGACTTGGAATTCTCTGTTGGCCTACCAACCAAAACTTTAAAGAGGTTACAAATCAGAACATGGAAATCACAACATATCAACCCAGTCCTCCACTTCCTTCACAATAAATCAATTAATCATCTTCAATTTCCTCCTCCTGGTGTTCAAGGGCATAAAATGTAGCATTCCAACCTACCTCATGAACAGGTCAAATGATGAGCTATGCCATGGACAAAGCTAACAAACATTTGCCAAAAGCCAAGCTTTTGGAATCGGCTCCCAGGGACGATTAGGGCCTCAGACTTGCTTGCTGTTTTTTAAATCTAATCTGAAGACTCACCTGTTCAGCCTTCCCCTTGGGAGTGTGTAAGTGTGCTTGATAAATTAAACTCATTATTACTATTATTATTTAACTCCCACAGTGTTGTAAAAGGGATCTATAGCTTTAATTAAATCGAATGAATAGGTCCCAGAAGGTGACATGGCTTTGAATCCAAATTTATATAAAATCCATATTATGCACGTACTTACAAGTCATGGCCCTTTTTTTAAACGAGTATCTCTGCAATAGTATTGCACACTACCGAGTCCTCATTTATGACACACTTTAGTATGCGACCCACAGCAAAATTAGCATTGTCCTTTTGTATGTATTTTGTCACCTTTTTTACTTTGAGCTGAAACCTCTCCCGATGGTAATTGCAGGGCTGGCTAGACTACAACCCAGCAATTGGATGTAATACCTATGCACAGTTGGGTATGAAAGCCTTTGACATCCTCCCAGGAGTGTGTGTATGCTTGTGTGCATGCAAGACAAGAACATGCATTGCATCAACACTGCTTGACATTGCACGTAAGCCTTTATTCAAATCGTCATACACATACATTAATGGAATTTGACCTCTGCATTTAACCCATCATACTCATTTTAAGAGCAATGGGCGGCTTCTGGGGAGCAACTTTGGGTTCGGTGTCTCTCAAGGATACTCTGACATATGGCCACTAGGAGCTGGTAATCAAACCAACAACATGTGGTGATGACCTTGATGGTGATTGAGGAGAATACAATTGATTTATAGCAGCCTTGACAGAAGCACAGACGCCAAGATGAGAGCTTGTGAATTAACTTATATCGACAGTAGTGACAAATAAGTTCAGAGAACTTAAAGGTCATCTGTCTGTCTGTGTATTTCTGTTTTTGCACTTTGGAATACATATGTGCACATAATCTAGTCTGTGGTCTTGCCCAAGTCAGGCCTCCCCATTAATTCAAACATTTCAAGGAAAATTAATTAATATTTTAGTACTGTGTACCTTCCAACTTACGTTTTGGGGGAATTGCTGGCACTCTTTGCCCATCTGTACTGCCAGAGTCGGACACACAGATCAATCTGGTGATGGCATTGACTTGTGAAAGAGTAAATAAGGTTCAGAATAGACTTAAATTCATGTGCAATGCTGGCATTGAACAGAGGCCAAAAAGGGAAAATATAATATTTGTAAAAGAGATGATAGGAGCCAGTAGAAGGGGAAGACAAATTTGTTGAACATTGCACAAACTGAATGTTATGTAATGTAGTATACAATAAGTTCAAAGTTCCCTAATGACTACCTATAGCTTCAGAATCTGAAGCACATTGCACAGAGGCTGTTCTTTGAAATGTAAACATAACCATTTGAGCTGGGACTGGAGTTCCAAATCCTTATTATACAATGTCCTTTAGTGTGCAGTATGTGCTTGAAAAATGTATTTTTAGTTCCAGTAATGTCGTCAGGGCTTGCATTGGCTGACTGTCTCCCTTTTTCTGGATACCATGAAGGCTGTCATAGACGAGGCAAGTTTCCACTGAGAGGAAACAGATTGCCCATGTTGTCAGTATTCTGGGTGAGAGGATGGAGCCAGAGCAGAGCCCCGAAAGTGGCACCAGAGCATGGCCAAGTGTCCGCATACACAAACACGAATGCACACTGGGAGGAAGATGGAGAGGCTATAAATACACAGAGTAATGAGAGTGTGGTGTCGCTGCCATCCTCATGCTCTGTCGCCTGTACCCACACCATCTCTTTCTCCTGCATATCAGTACACACACACACACACACACACACACACACACACAAAACACAAACGGGACAGATTATGAGCTCAGGTAGTTTTGCAATTAAAGTGTTTCCTCCTGAAGCTTGAACAGTCTGTAATTCCTCAGTTTGGTGGTGTTATATAAAACTGAGTCAAAGTCGAGCTGAAGCGGCATTTAAAGAGTATCTAGCTTTCGTACTGTGACGTATTTTCAAGTGACACATTTGATCGTTCAAAAGATTGGCTCACGACCTTCTCTAGGTCTGTGCAGTGCATATTGTTGCAGATTGATTCATGGATGGATGGCATGATATTATTGGTTGAAATTGGTTGATATTAGCTGATGTACGCACACGTCATATTTAGTTTTATAAGAAAAACATTATACTTTGATATAAAAAATGAGGATTTCTTTGGTTGGGTAATTTTGGGGGAAATGTAAAATGTGAGCAGGGTTGTGATCTAAAAATATATCTATTCTCAGAAATGATTTATTAATTTGGAGTATCTATTAGCTAGCACACGGATGAGACTGGTCGCATGGCAGTAATTTATTATTAGTAATTTACTTAATTTAGTGAAAGTTGGCTATCTAAAAGGCTTTTGAGGAGGAGGAGTTGTTGATGAATTTCCTATATTTAATTAAATGTGGCGTGGAGAGCAATGTTAATCAGAGGGAAAAATGAAATTAAGTCCACTGACTAATATTTTTTTTGTCAGAATTATTATGGTCTGAAGAAACAAACACATGATCCTGTTCAGATGTTGATCGGCCAGATTGTCAATATGAATGTGATCAGCTCAAATGAATACCCTTGCTCATAGCATTGAGTGTATTTGGTACTGAAAGGTCATCTGCCTGCATCTATATATTCCTGTCTGAAAGACCTGCTGGTCTTTTTCATAGTAAGTTTTAGTTCCATGTACTTGAAAATCTGATTAAAGTGGCAGTCCGTGAGATTTGAGATGTGTTGCTTCTAGCGGCCTCTTTGGCGGTCGATGGAATTGCAGGCGAGCCTATGCCTTCAAATGCTCCACACTGAAAAGAGGTCCGTCGTTTTCCCTCGTTGGCGGTCACTTTGCTTCTTCATTACTTGCCCTTCTCTTCGATTGGTTTTCTTTTTCTGCTGCTAACTGATGGAAAAAGGCTCACTCATTTAGAATTTTGCGTGGGAATGTCGCCACAGACACGGAGATCCTATTTCTGGGCAAAGCAGCAAGCTCAAGCACTTTCAATAGTGGGTCATATAATCAATCACCATTATTTTAACTCACTTTTTGGTAACTTAAAAGACAATTAAATAGAAGAAAATGTTGTGGACTGCCACTTTAACTCTAAATGTAACATTTGTTTTTATTTTGGTTGCGCAAACTTCAGCTAATTAGTGATAAGTGTGGCACATTTCCAGCCTTGTTTAACAACCGTAGAGGATATTCTGAATGCAGCACCACTGTTGGTGTTTTATTCTAGGAATCTGTTAGCTTTGTGATCCAATCAGTTTGAGATTATCAACATGTGAGCCGAAAAAAGCACAAACCCACAAAAATTGAAAAAGGGTTGTTAGTCCCCGGAGGGCACTTTGATTCCCTCTGTCCTCCTGCCAGCTCACTTCATGCCTGTTTCTGCTCTCATTGATGTGAAAATCGTTCTACAGTTACAGTCATATATCAATGTGTGTCTGTGCGTGTGCCCGTGTGCTTGCTCCGCACACCTGCTCATTTGTGTGTGTTTGTCCATGTGTTATTGTTGTGTTGTTGTTTTTTTAATATTCCATTTTAATGCTTTATCCGTTCCCGTCCGTTGAACCTCCTGTCTGAGCTTCATCTGAGCACCGGTGCAGGCAGGACACATCACCTAGATAAAAGGAACAGGAGGCTTTTTTATGTATACAGGGCATTTAAATTGTATGAGCTTGTTATTGTGCTGCGACTTTTGAAGGCTAATTGAATATCGAGCTGAATACATGGCTTGTTTGCACGTGTTTGACACACCAACAAACGGACAGAGAAAAACCCACCTTTGAGGTGTGATTTATTTGTATTATTTTATCTTCATCTTTTTATTGCTGTTGGTTTTTGAAGGTTACAGTATTGGACACTTTTTGAGTGAGAGGAGAAAAAAGGATTTGATACCGTTAATTCAATTAATTCATCTGAAGTCTTGAATTTCATGCCACCAAATATTTGTTTATAAGTGATCGCCTTGCCCCCCGAGTCTGCCCTATTTTCTAGCTGTAACTGTTTTATAATGTGATCTGGGGTCTTGCCTGCTCAGTCTTGCTTGATGAAGATGTCTATGGAAATCATCATTCTCACAAAAGACGGATCGAGCCCCCAGAGAAAGGTGTGGGTGGATGTGTGGGACTGCGCTACCAAATCTCATATTGCATGGCCTCGTTTTCACCGTGGAGCATCACAGATTTACCATAACCCGACTAAGGGAAACTGAAAAAGAGTCTAAAATCACTCTACAGCCTGAGTGGCCCGAGCTCACCACAGACCAAAGCCTGCGTATCCATGACAACGCTAAGATGGGATCCACTCTTAGCCATTGACTCCTCTCAGTCAACAGTGAGTGCTAAGGGAGGAAGTGGAGATAAGGAGAGATTCAATTCAATTTGCGCCGAACGGCTGCTTGCCCCTCATGTAAATGGAATAAGTAGGTTACGCTCTGAGCTAGACGGGCAGGAAGCAACGTTAGGGTGGGAGTTATGTTGTCATGGTCAAGTCCCCTTTGGTCCCCAGAGATGTCATCGTAACTTTCTCACTCTCTTCTTTTTTCCATTTAATTGTGTGTCTTTTCAAGTGCTTTCCCCTCCCTGAAGAATCTTGAGGAAGATCATTGCACCACCTCCCTCTTGGAGTGTCTTCTATTTCATAAAGGAAAACCAGTCCTCCTAAAATGCCCACTATCCCTTCCCAGCTTAGGATGATTCTGGCCTCGACTTAAATGCTCAGGGATCACTGTGTTTTAACAGCACAGCCAACAAATATAAGCATGACATATGCGTTTTAGGAGCGAGAGCAGGCTAAAATGGGCAGCATGCTCAGTTTATAGCCGTTCTACTGTTACCTAAGGAGGGAGGCGCAGGTGCGTTCGCTGTGGGATATTTTATCCCAGTCATGTTGACCCAACTCTGCTTAAATCAATAGCCATTTCCATCCGTCTTGTTAGTCGGACAGAAATAGCCATTGGTGTACATTCTTCTTCTCCTGCTGGACACTTTCTACATAAAGGTGCTGCACTTCTGTCTCGGAGTCAGGAATATATTGTTCAGTCGATATCTTAGACACACACCTTTTATAATATATATACTGTATATATCATGTAAATAAAGTATTATGGGGGGGTGTATTAAGACAATATACATGGCCAGTGTTCAGTGTTATAGTAGTTCTACTGAGATCCAAAGAATAAGCTGAGCTGAACTGTAAACTTTATGTCTTGATGCCAGAGCTTGTGGAATAAAAAGAAAAAAAAATACACAAGCCGTACTCTCCATCTCCTTTGATCCCTGGATCAAGCTATGTTCCCTGGGCTTGGTGTGTTTGTAGTCAGCCAAGCTGGTTTTGGGTACATAGACAGCTTTCAGGGGACTCAGTGGTGTTGTTAAAAGAATAAATGCAACACCTTCTCCCACAAATATTTATCCTGTCTTCTCTGTTGAAAGACATAACAGTAGTAAGATCTTATTCGGAGTGCAAATGTCTGCTTGTGTGTCACCCTCACTGTTGTTTGTAGCGCAGTTTGGGATTTCATATCAAACATAAATTTCATGGGGAAGCAGAGGTTATTTTCTGGTAGTGCAGTTCCATCAGTGCCTGGTTTCCTTAACTGAAGTCAGTGTGAGACATTTTACAGGTGAAGGTGGAGCTCATCTCTCTGTGTGTCTGTGTAGGTGGAGGAGGTGGTGGATGTTGGAACCTTTGCTGAAGAGGACATCCACATACCCAGCATTTACGTCCATAGGGTTGTCAAGGGAACCAGCTACGAAAAAAGGATCGAGGTACAACACGGGGCCTTTCGCATGCATATTCATTCTCTTTACAGTTTCCGGATTATGTCATTATGTGAGAGTCACTTCATTGGAATTGAATTGGAATTGAATTAATGATAATCCTATAACAATACAGTGTAGAGTCAAATCCTTTTTGAATAATTCATTGTAGCGGGCTATTGCTATTCCCTCATTGCTCAGAAACACACATACTTCCTTTTATTATACGTATGTGTCCTCATATTCCTCTTGTTTCCAGAAACGCACAGTAAAGAAAAACCAAGAAGAGAAGCCGAAACCAAAGAAGGACTCCGATATTGTTCGGGAAAGGATCATTCGCCGGGCTGCTCTGGAGTTCGAGGATGGGATGTATGGTATCCTTTTTTAAAAGAATACAAGCAACAACCAAATCATGAAAGCATATCACTTTGTGCTCTGCCTTCCTTTCTTTTCAACACTTATAATGACTTATTGTTGCCTTTGTGCCAGTTAATTGCATCGGCAAATTATGAACTTCTTTTGTCAGTATTTCACATTTACATGTTATTGATATAGCATCCGTCCTTCCTCATGAAGGCTGCCGGTTTTGAGTGGCGGATCTGTGATGAACCGATCCATGAGCGTATTCACATTCCCTTATAACTCATATGCATGACATGCTAGCATGAAGCACAACATATGTGGTATCTTGGAAATGTTTCGACTTTATAGCTCTGTGGGTTTGATGTCCAATCAACAAATTCTCCAAACTTTTTCACACAGCATGCCTGTTATGATAAAATGTCAAGGAGTCTATACAGTGCACGGTTTAATATACTGAATATGTTACTCTTCATCTTAATTCCTGCTCTCCATTGCATGATTACAAATGTAACAGTTACCATCTTTAACAAAGATCCAACCAGCCAACCTTGGTATTGGCATTCCCATGCTGGCCAGCAACTTTATAAAACCAGACATCACTGTAAACCTCCAAAGTGAAAATGGAATTCTGGGACTGGTAAGATGCCCACGGAGAGCTTTCATCCCACTCAGGCTTCTGTGCTTTCAATCTCGACTAAACAGGCTACTGAATGGTGCTCTTAGCGTAACACAGCTAAATAGCGCTATCATTCCTAGTTTGGTCCTTCAGTTGAAACGAGTTTATGTTGCAGATTCTGGTCGTTTTTCTTTCCTTTCCAGTTTTCTTTTGCACAATCATTATTTTGTTGGCAGAGCCTTCAACAAAAGCTACTGCTGCCTCTGCTATGGAATGACTTTCCATTCAGTTGTGTTGACGGGAAAATGGAGACGCCTATGCGTATGCCGTATTAATAAAAGTTTCTTTTGATTATGAGTTCCAGCTTTAAAGAGATTCTGCCCTCTCCTCTCTTTTCCCCTCCATCCAAAAGGATTGCTCCCTTTGTTGAGCACCAAAAAAAAAAATCAATGTCTCATCAAATCACCAAAATGTGATTGTGTCTGTCTCTCCCTTGAAAGATCATGGCCGGTGAGGCTGAGTGACATGCGAGAGTATGTGTGGCGCTCACCTGTGTGCACATTCTGGTTCATCTTCCTTTCTCTCTGCATAGGGCCCCTACCCCACTGAGGATGCAGTGGATGCAGACCTGATTAACGCTGGTGAGGGTTCTACTTATCATTACTTCCAATGATTCATTTGTTTATATGTGGAAAAAAAAAAAGAAACTGTGGAAATGTCGGTCTAAATAATTTATGAATGGATTATACAGGGCCTTGCAAATGTGTTCACCCCTTGGCGATTTTTCCTATTTTGCTTCACTACAACTTAGAAATAAAAAAATATTTTTATTTGGATTTGATATGAAGGGCCGAGACAAAATTGTCCAAAAATAAACTTGTTTGAAAAAACAAAAAAAAACCTGTGTACATTCAAGTGTCGCATCTAACGGAGCAGCATTTAATCCATTTTCACACTATAAAATGCAGAGAATCGGGTACCAAAATGTTATTTTCTTCAAACACAATAAACCAGACAAGAGAGGACCAATCAAGGAGGATATTAATCAGAGAGGCCAAAAGGAGATCAAAGATAACTTAAGCTGGAAAGCTTCATAGCAGGGATTGGAGCATTGGACCACTTTCAGAGCTGGGCTTTATGGAGACGTGGCCAGAAGAAAGCAATGGCTTCAAGAAAAGACATGTAATAGACATGTTGGAGACTCCTTTTTATAATATTTTCAGGCGGAGAGCCTGTCAAGCCTTTTATTATTTTTATTATAGAGAGGAAATTAGGGGGGACCACCGCGTCGAGGACATAAGCCTCTGTACGTGGGGCGGCCTCCCTAACCACTGCGCCACCTGCCATGTTGGAGACTCCTTGTCTGAAGTTACCTTTGGTCTCTTTGTTGGCTCTCTGATTAATGTCCTCCTTGCCTGGTCCATGAGTATTGTTCATTTCTTGGCAGGTTTGTTGTGGTTGAAGAATTTCAGTTACATCGACATCCTGTACCTACAGGATATCAGGCTGTCAGAACAGCAGCATCAAGAAAAGGCGACGCTCATCCTGCCATAATTTTATCAACCACGTATCGGTTTTACTTGGATTTACCTAAGGTCACAAGTTTGTTGTGTTGCCGTATTCTTTCCTTTTTGTAATAATTGATTTAATGGTGCTTCGTTAGATCCTGTGATAGATCTTGTGACACAGATTGCACCGGGTGGATTTTATATAAGTAATTGTCTGGCTTCTGAAAAATGGTGGCAACAGATCTTATTGAAGGGCTTCGAAGGTGGTGAATACTTGTGTGTAACAGATTCACTGCAAAGATCATTGTAGCATTTTATTCAGCACTTTTAATGTCATATTCCCATATTGTTGACATCTCACACCTCTCCGGTTTCGATCAATACTCAATGGATTCACATTCTCTTCAATTCATCCGTTCATATATGTGTGTGTGCATTTCTTTGATTTAATTAACTGTCTTTTTGGTTAAGTCTATCTGTAAAGTGGGTGGCTTTGTTCCACAGGGAAGGAGACTGTCACTGTGCTGCCGGGAGCTGCCTATTTCTCCAGTGATGAGTCATTTGCCATGATCCGAGGGTAAGTCCATAACACATATGCTTGGAAAATCCTTTTTTGTGAACTTTGTGATGTTGTTTATGAAAATGATATAATATAATAAATATTTTCTTAATTCAGTAGTTTCACCTGCACCATAAGTCAGCCATAACCATAGACTATTTTTGAATGGATTTAACAGAAACTAGTTGAAACTGACAATATCTTTTGAAAAATACAAAATGTGTAATAGTGAATGAATAAACAGGGGATCCGGTAATATTCTATCTGTTATATGACATTTACTTTACATTATGACTGAGCACAAACTTAGCTAAGAGTTGGGACCACATAATAGCATAAGAATTACAATGTAATGACAGAGGATGTCTGCTGTACGTCGGTCCGCAACACAAAAATCATTTGACAAATTTCACTATTGAATGCCCTGGACACCACAAAGTATGACATTTTAAGAGCCAAAAGATTTGTATGCCTCACATGTTTCTTTTGTATGGATACTGGGTTTTTCCACAAGATATACTAGGATGTCTGGCCATTGTGAGTTCAGCCATTTAGTCCAATGAGTAAGGGTGAGGAAACTCACCCCGTTGCTAAATGCTCAAACCAGTCAATTTGTGATGCCAGTTAGGCTCTACCCACAAACTTTACAAACACAAAAACAGGTCCATGGGATTTGATCACAGGACATTGCCACAATTTGCACTGGATATTAATAAATGGCTGCTGTCACCAGTGCAACTAGACGGCAGCCATGCCAATATTCCCAAGGTCCCTGGTTCTCATTGATTTGCCAGCTGTCAGAGATTGCCCACCCGCACACCCCGCAGCATCAGTTCAGTTTGTCCACCCCGTGGAAATCCAATAGTGCTCATAAATAGCGCCAAGTCTAGTCACACTGGAGGGGACGATACAGAACCAGGTGTGTGTCTGTGTGCTGTTGTACGTACACAGTTAAGAGTCAAGAGTCACTGAAAAAGAGTAACTCAACAGATGGTAGATTGTGTTGCCTCATATATCAGTCCAGCTATTTCTCGTACTGGAATTAAGAATTGCACATCTGCATCACATCTTTACATCTACTATGTATTGTCACATGCAATGGAGAAACAATGAAGAGTTTGCTGTAGGCGGCAGTCCTTTCTCTAAATGCAAATAGATCATGCTCCTACCTGCTGTTTGGGCATTGTTGGATATCTCACTTTGGACTTCAACTCATTATTTAGGAGAAACAGGAAAAGGAAATGCAAGATGAAATAACCAACTCTCCCACAGAATCAGACTTTTAATTAATGCTGTTAATAGAACACATGTATGTATACAAGGGACACAATGTGGGAGTTGGACCAGATGAGACATCCACACCAAGCAGCAAAATATTTGCACGTTTATTATGTGTCGTGTCACAAACAAACTGAGGAAAATGTAGCAATACTCAGTGTGTTTTGTGTCATTCTCTTCAGGGGTCACATCAACCTGACAATGTTGGGAGCAATGCAGGTATCAAAACATGGAGACTTGGCCAACTGGATGATCCCGGTAAGTTTGGTTTTGATGTCACACATCCATTTATTTATTTTTTCAAATTCATACTGAATTAGTGCTGCATCTCACCGTAATCTGCTGATTTGTCTATAACATAAAATTGGTTTAAACAATTCCTATAGCCAAAAGTGTCATCTTTATATTGCTTGTTTTGTCTGACCATCAGTCCAAATCCCATTCAGTTTGGTTGTGTATTATTTATCTTTAGACTCAATTAGTATTTTTTACGTTTTTCGTGTCCTTTCAATATTTCTCCGTTGAAACAGCTCCACAGATTTGTGGCCTTGGTTGATGTTGTTATGCAAGAACACAGGGGTTGAGGGGTTGTTTGTGAACGTTATAGAAAATAAAGTCTGGCAGACATCATTGCTAGACTTTTTATCAGGTCAATTAGTCTCAACATCACAGTGGCCACAGGCCTCCTCAGTGGGTTTACTAAGGTCCCAAACCCATTAAAAGACTGCTTGCAACGTGGGAGGGCTCGACCAGAAATGCCCCCCCTGGTGCACATCTGTTCTCTGCTTGACTGAAGAGTACATGCAATGTTGTTTCATTGCATAATGTTCTAGATGCATATTCTCTAAGCAGCCAGGTCGATGCAGAGTGTTCGTGGTCTTTACATGTAGAGCACCTTGAGCATAAAACATGCAAGTCATGTAAAGCAGCACTGTGCTCGGTAATATGGTTGTCAATTGTGATCTTTAAATTTCCCGGCGTAATTTATTTTCTCTTCGCCTCTCCAGTTGTAACTGTTTCTCCATTGTAATTGCTAATTAACCGGTGCTTGATTAAACATGTGCAGATATTGAATGCCCGCAGTGGAGCTGTTACTCAGAAGCAGGGGGTTTATCTTGTTTGGCCATTCTAGTGTTGGACAGCTTGAACAGCAACACAATGCAGCAACACAGTCACAAATACCTCTGTCCTCACCTCCACATTCAATCTTCATTATTACCCCCACCCCCCCCCGAAAGGATTGATGAAGAGAATTACATTGCCCACCTTCTAGGATAATGAAAATTATTCACTATCTAAGATGGGTACATAGCGTGAAATTGGAAATGTTTTACGTAGGAGTGGGGGATGCAGCACTCTTAGGATGATTATGTTGATTTTGAACGCTTTAAATATGCAAAATGCAGATAAACATTTTCCAGTTGAGGGCTTTGAAATGCTTTTACATCTCCACTTGCTCTGAAACATCTGGAAAAACAATAGGCGGAGAGAAAGGGGCAATCGAATAAAGGAGGGCATTTTGGTCTCGGCGTGCTATTTTATCATTTAGCTGCTAGCGCTCTATCAAGCTGTAGTGGTTCTACCTCCTCGCATACACCAATGTATTTTTAAATGAGAACCAGATTTGACTTTGACTTTGACTTTGATTTTTGGCAATGCTTCTTTAGTTTTCACTTGCTCTTTCACGTCTTACAGGTAAATTGCTGACCACATTCAAGTAGAATTCCGTTTGCTTTTAACAGAAAACAACATTGGAAATATATCCCAAAACCTCACTGTAGGCTCACTATAACTGCAGCTTAAGTGTTACAATAGCTCGAGCTAGTGGCTATTAAAATGGACTCGCTCAAGTACTCATGATCACACCTGCTGGCAGCTTTATTGAAGGAGCTGCTTAAGAATATAGTTTTCTTAGAAACTCACTCGCCTTCCTGCTGTATCATGAACAGATTTTCCTGGATACGGCTGGCAGCTTATCATCAGTTATTTTTTCACTTCCTTTCAAGTATTTGCAGTTACATAACACTCACAGTGTCTGTATGTGTGCATTTGTAAACGTTTTATTTCCCCCATGTATGCGAACCGCATAGATTATACTGTGTTGACCAGTTACACGCTCTAAATAGATGATGAAATTGATTTCAGCTTATTTTCAACACAATGTCCATTGTCTTCCCATCAGTCCAGTCTCACCCTCTGATTCTTGTGATTAGTTGTCTGGGTAACGAAGGCTTGTGGCGGTCTGTCGCTATGTTATTAAATGGAGAGTTTAATTTGTATCAGACAGCGGAGATTGTCAGAGAATCTGTGGGGGAGAGAATGAAGCCAGTTGGTAAGTGGGAACTCTTGGATGTGAAGGGGGTCATTTCTGTGGTGTTTCTGCCACTGACTGAGAAGTGAACACTTGCACAACAAATGAGGAAATCGTATCCCGTTGTCATGGCAACACAAAAAAATGCAAGCAAACCCCCCCCCCCCCCCCCCCCCCCCCCCAAGCCTAATATGACAAATACGAGTGCTTGTCAAAGTGTTATTCCTCTGGTGTATTTTTCTTTTCTCATACATTCGAGCCACAGCAGCATTTGCTTTTGAATCGGACCTTTTAACAGATAGTGGAGATACGAAGGCAACAGAATTTGGGTTTTTTAACTTTTCCTTCTCGGGGTATGTAGACAATCTTGTATGCAGTGGTTCCTCTGAAAAACAACGTCAGACTCTGAATTGCTGCACTTGAGGCCCCGCCATCGAGGGCAGATGATGAATCAGAGATGTACAGGAAATCACAGCAAGGAAGCTTTTTTTCCCCCCTGCAGTGTCATTGCTGTTCCATGCTGATAATGCCTGTGTGTGTGTGTGTGTGTGTGTGTGTGTGTGTGTGTGTGTGTGTGTGTGTGTGTAATTTATTACTGGTATGTTCCTTTTATATATCATCTTCTTTAGCTTTCTATACTTTTCATTCCTTGTTTTACTAATTGATATACTCAGTGGATGTATTACAGTGATTTTTCTCATATTAATATCTAATTGACTATTTGTAACAGGTGTGGTTTGTCACATGTGCTTGTACAGCAGCTTTGCCCCCATGGTGCTAAGATTAGACCAGGCAAATGGAAATTAAGGACATTAAAACCCTGTGGACCTTCACTCAGACCAGCAAGTTTAATATCATCAAAGCTGTGTTAATTAAATGGCTACATTACCCAGGGGACCTTTGACGGAGGATATATTTCTTTCTTCTGTGGATATTAATCTGACAACCTATTTGTTCCGTTTGAATACCTTATTGCATGTTCTGCTGGCATTTAAAGCTTACTGTCCATATTGTGTTTTCATTGGACTGCATCTGGTCTCTCCTCATTTCAGGCAACTGAAAAGAGACACTATTGATGGCTCACTATATTGACACTGAGCTTAATATGAGAAGCCTCCAATATTAAGTGGGAAGCAATCAAGAAAGTTCCAGTTCTTGTCACAGTTGCAGATGAATCTCACGTCCAATCTTAGACTGACAAAACAAGTCAAAAGGTGCTTTGTCAATTTCTCTGAGGATTTTTCCTGAGATAACGAAAACAGAACGACAGTGATTATACACAGAAAGGATTACTATTTTTAGTATTTTCCATTTCTGCCACAAACTTACCGAAATGCCACACACTGTTCCTTTAAGGCTTGGTTGCCTTGAATCAAATCCCTTTGGATGAAATAGGTTATTTTCTTATCCCGTCATACCGTTTCATAAATGTGTTGTTCGTCACACACTTACAGATCATGTTTTGCTGCATGGAACAGGTCCAATCAAACTGCACTTGGATAGCCACATGTAAAGCTGTTAATTGAAGAGCAGCAAATGCTAATTCTCCCCGTGATATAGGTTATGGACAATACTCAGTGAGCAATCCTATGTTGTTGTAGTGTTTTCTATATTACAAGGTCAGAAGCATTAGTCAGACACTTGACCATGTGCACACACATGAGCTGAATTGTTGTTCCTGTATGTTTGGCTGCTGTCATTGCCATGCAATACAGGCACTGTGGCCTATAAAAGATTACACTGGATTTTCTGGAGCCAGAAACACACTAACAATTTTTTTTTTAATAGTTCCATCAGACATTTCATTGTCCCCACAGCAAACCAATATCATTTTGTAATTTCCCTCAAATGCTTTTTTTAGACTCTTTCATTGATCATAACCATCATCACAGACGTTTGATTTTAAAAGCAGATGCCCTCTTTGATTAATGCCAGCCTAGTTGCTCGGTGGAGTACATTAGCGGCTGTAAATCCAGACGTGCTGCTATCAGGTAGTACAGTGCTCTCCCCCTAGGGCCTCTGCACACACATCACCTAGCCCTTTGATTGTCCGAAAGTGCATTAACATTGATCATATGAAAAAAGGACACAGTTTCCTTTTGGGGTATGCTCTTAAGAGCCACTGTGTGTTGAATGAAACGCTGATCGGAAAAGAAAAAAAAAACGGGAGAGAGCGTGTTTGAAGGTGAAAGACAACATGGAAACTATTTCAGTCACATGGATGTTATGTTAGGCCACTCTCAGTTGGTTTGCTATACGATCATACTGTAAAATATATTAGATTATATCCTCAGTGTATGCTTTTCCTCTACCCTGCCTCCCCTCTCCCAGCCCTCCTTCCACTCTGTTGATATCTTCTCCACCCAGCTGGCCTCCCCGGAGGCAGACAGTATTCCTACCACACATTGCATATATATATCTGCTGGTTATCGAGCAGAGGCTCTTCACATGATTGATGAGCAAATGGGATTTTAATTCAGTTACTCAGCCGTCACCCTGTGGCCATATCTGCATGTCAGCCTTCCTTAGTTGGAAACCTTCTTTATTGGGAACAACGAGGCACTAGAAGACAATTTTTCACCCCACTGGCAGTTCTGTTACTGTGATGATCTTTCAGATTGCTTTTTTTTTTTTTAACAAGTACTTTCTTGGCAACCTTTAAAACAGCCTGTGATTTAAATGTTTTAATTTTTGAAGGAAACATTTATTTTATTATTTATATTGTTTCACAGAATTTTGACTAGACAAAGCTTTAGTGCAGTTTAGATGGTGAAGCTAATTATCGCGCAGTAGTGAGTGTTTGAAATACATGTGTTCATCTCTATGTCTGTCCATGGCTAAGCTAGCATAATGCTGCATCACACAGCATAACATTTAGAGTGCTCATTTACTGTATGGCTACACGCACAATGACATAGATTTTTCAAATTAAATGGATTTAAAATGGATTAAAATGGATTTTTGTTAAATGGACACTGTGTGTTCACCTTCCTTCTCCCATCTAAAGTCGTGGATTAGCTTTGATTTTTTAAAAAACCAACAAAAATAGAACCCAGGTTGGAAAATGAACCATTGTTTTTTAAGACTTTTTGGGAGAATGAATATTGTATTGCCGTTATGTTTTCCACCCTTCAAAACGAATGCTTTTGTTTATTGTTCATTTTTGTTTATAGTATTATTTGTCGTACATTGAACATTCCGGTTAAGGCCTTAGTACTGTTCAAGATTGGATTGTGTTTCACATTGTTTTGTCCTCCTTTTAAATGAAAGTGAAACTGAATTTTTTTTTTAATCTTCCATTCTTAGGGTAAGATGGTGAAGGGAATGGGAGGAGCCATGGATTTGGTGGCGAGCGCTGGAACCAAGGTGGTGGTCACAATGGAGCACTCGGCTAAGGTGTGTATACATCAAAGTGTGTGTGTGTGTGTGTGTGTGTGTGTGTGTGTTTTGAATATTTTTAAACCGACCACCGAGCCTCACTAACTGGTTGAAACCGGTTCAGGGATCACATCAACACATTTTTATAAATGCATTTATAAAAATTCAGAGAAACTTTTTCATACTGTCGCGTGAAACTCGCGTCACGGAAACAGCTTGGTAAACACAGAAGTGGCGTCGGCGCAGCGCTAGCGTTAGCAGCCGAGGATAGAAGCTATCAGGCAAGTGTTCTTTTAAATAAACTCCTGGTGTACGTACAAACTTTCAAATGCCTCGTTTTGTGAGTAGAGACCCTATGTGTACTACTGCAGAAGTTTGGTAACATTCCATGCATTTTTAGTGGGGTAATTTACGAAATATACCCATTGTACCATCCCGCCAGTACTAAGCCATTCGGCTGATCGCCCTATCTTGACCAATGCTGACCATAGCTAAAAATGCTTCTGAGGGGGTATTTGGCTGGATGTCTTGGTGGAAATGACCTAGGGTTTTACTCCGAACCATCGCTTTAAACCGACTACTGACAAGTTTAATTGGTTAACATTTACACGGTCAAACCATCGGTCAAACAGTCACCGGTTAACATCCCTAGTATTTGTGTGTGTATATGTGTGTGTGTGCTGTTCTAACCAGCATTGCCTTTACAAATTACCCACAAAAGACTAATTTCCTTGGCCAGGGCTCCGGGTCTAATTCTATTTGCAATTTTCTTTTCCCATGTTCGTGCCCCTCGTACCTTGTATCTGCTTCCTGAAATAATGAGTGTGAGTGTTATGACTGATTAAGGATAATTCTGTTAATGGATTGCGTAATGCCTCTTTTACCAGAGAGCGCCAGCTCATCCTGATGAGGTTTTGCACACAAACCATCTCCTGTTCGTTTGCCTTTGGCTAATTTGAATCCAAGTTAGAATTGGACTTGGTGTATTGGGAACAGCTGATTAGTTGGACTTGGTTTTGGAGCTAGGGATGAGTAACTCCACAGGGCTTTTGAAATCGCAGAAGACATTCCAACTCAATTGGTTTTCTTTTGGAAAAGTCCAAACCCATATGATGCAAGTTCAATGTAACGTTCTGCATTCACAGAAGCATGCAGTATTTTGCTAATAAGAGCCTGTCTGGCGCCCAACAATAATCCAGATGGTGCAGCAGGTGAGCATAAATTTGCTGCCCTGAAGTCTGGGGGATGGGGGATTTATGTATGATGTGTATTGCTCAGGCAGCATCAGCGGCATTTTGATGTGTGCCTTTTCTTTGAGACTGGTGGTGAAACTGAGACTGGCGTGGAATATGTGCTTCATATCCTCTGGGAATATGATGAGAGTACATAACCAGCTGCATCCCTGGATAAACATCCGAGAAAGTGTCAAAACACAGTTGACTGACCTCTTAGTGGGTTTGTTTTTTTAACCAACTACCCTTTGTCTTTCAGGGGGGGAAACACAAGATATTGGACAAATGCATCCTGCCCTTAACAGGGAAGCAGTGTGTGGATCGGATCATCACAGAAAAGGTGCGTTTATCTTTTTTGTTTTTTGTCTGTCTTCTCCTTTTGGAAAAACAATATTGAAATTCTAATTAAAATGCTGTAACAGCGACACCTGCAGGGCAGGCAAGAAAGGGAAGGTGAAGAGAGGCACAGCAGGATAAGCACCTACTGTCTGCGCCTAGGGCGGGACCTCGAAAATAAAAAATAAATTCAATTTTTTCAAGCCAATCCGTTATTGGCAAGAACGCATGAAATGAAAAACCAAAGGTGGAAGTCCTTCCTTCGGTGGTTACCAATCAATATCAGAATACAATATTGATGCATTGGTCCAAAGAGGATTTATTGATAAATTAATATAGTAGCATATTAGAGGATTGTTTAAATATAGCATTCTGCACAAATTTACATTTTTAGGCTATTTTTTAATTTCATAGCAAAATGTCCGTATAATTTAGACAATATTTTTCTCTCTCCTTTTGGGGAAAAAAAACGTTATTAAAATTCTGATTAAAATGCTTCTACAGCGACACTGCAGGGCAGGCAAACAAGTGGTGGAAGAAGGCACAGTAGGACGGGCCCCTGCTGTCTTCCCTTAGGGCGGGATCTACTCTGTTTGGCTAGTACTTGATACCTTCATTGGTTGGATTAGTCACAATTTAGACATGAGGAGATAGATTGTTTTTTTCGGAGTAAAGGCGGGTCAGGAGCACTGCTTATTTTGTCTTTTTTTTTTTTTTTTTTAAATAAATACATATATAAACATAAATAATGTGTTCTTAACGGTGGCTAGATTTAAAAAAAACAGTAATCATATATTTTGATATATTGATATATTATTATTATTCCTAATATTGGGCCAGCCGGGGTTATGGTCTGCTGCTTGGACTGCAACGCATGGAGGAATATGTAAAACTTAACCTCTGAATAGACTAAACTAAAAAAAGCTATCAACACAATTAATATCTATATGTTGATGATGAAAACAAATCTGAGAATAGAGAAGTTGCCAACTAGTGTAAAATAACATGACGTTGTGCTTTAGTTTTCCTCCTATCCTAATACATGCAAATATGCCCTTCTCATCCTACATTTAGATAGAAGTGGATAGGTGCATGCATGCATGCATGAATGGATGGATGAGCCATTAGTCATGAACGTAGGCTGCTTACTCATAGGTGCTCCTTAGTCAGTGGCAATGGGTAAGCAATGGCTGTGCAGTACATTTGGCCTGAAGACCTGGATTTCAGGGACTGTGGGGGGGGAATATTTTGTGCAAGTAGTTTGTAGTTTATTTAGAATTATTTTAACAGACATTTTGGGGTCATATTGAACATGTTAGTGGAGAACTGTGACTGTGGAGTTCATTTATGTTAACCAGTAATGTTCTTGTGAAAAAAAACATAATTGCAGCGAATACACAGGTGAAAATGCCCAACTGCTGCCTCCTTAAGTCTTAAAGACTTGATCTGACACCTCCAGACACTACGCCTTTTACTTGTGGCCAGAAGTGCAGGGTTTTCCCTCTTAGACTGTCTTATGTGTTGATTTGTTTTTAGTAGAGAGCTGGCTGTTCCATTTCCCACCTGGCAATCTGGAGTGATTGACTGGAACCAAAATGTAATAAGTTAAACCCAGTCAGTGGGTTTGCATCCCTATTTGATCACAGCAGGTCCCTGAATGTCCCAGCGACAAGCGACGCTGGGACACAAGACACAAGTCGCACATTGTGTCTTTAGCTCGTAATCACATCGCCCTCACAAAAACAGTCACACTGCAACTGATGAATCATCATGATGCAACAGAGCAACACAAGTACATGGAAATTACTTTTACTCAATTAGCACTAACTCAATCAGTTGATTTCGGTAGGGAGGCTTCTTATTGATTTTGTAGTGTTTGTTAATTTTCATGGTTAGGGTTGGGTTTCCCTTTTATTATGTATTATTCCTATGCTCTCGTCGCTACCTCGGGCGGTTGTTTTGATGTTGTTGCTAGGGCAATGACAGTCGTAGCCAAGCTGCAGCTGTATGGTCGACCTCTTTTGTGGATGGTTTTGAAAAGGCCCCTAAATGTAACCGGCATGCCCTCGGTGGAGGTAGTCTCAGAGAGCAGGTTGTCCAGGTGGTCTCCGGTAAGCTGCGCAAGAAAATAGCCCCGGGGTCCTGGATGTTTTTGGCTCTTCTTGGTTGACACATCCTTTCAGTGTTGGGGACAGGTTGGCATGTGGGGATGGTGGTTTCCATTTTTAAAAAGTTGGACCACGGGGGGTGTACTCTGGGGAATCTCACTGCTCAATCTCCCTTGAAAGCTTATAGAATTGAGCCTAAAGGCAAATCTCCATCGTCTTCATTTGTATGTGTAGAGCTCTCCCTCTGCAATATTTTTGAATTTCATCATCCTCCCCACAGTTTGAACTCTGTATGCTGTGACAGAAGAAGGTGAAAAGACATTGAAAGTGGATTGCTGTAGACGGTGGCTATAACCATAGTTAGTGGCACATATGTTATCATAGTGATTATGATGCTCCAACGGTGGAATTTTCTGATAATGGGGAAATGAGCAGACAGTATGCTAAAGTAAGAAGAGGTGAAGATGACATTTACAATTTATCACAATTTTAAATGTCAATTGAGGAAAATAATGTGCGGGGGTTAGAAACTAAGTCCACATAGATGTTCCAGTAGTTAGCAGAGCTTAGTGTTGATGCTGTTTTTGTGTCCTTTTGAACCAGTCTGCTCCTTGTAAACCCTTCGTGGCGACTGCCTTTGGAACTGGCTCATTGAAAACATGACCTATCAGGGAGAAAGTCAGACGGCGTGGCGGTGCCTTTTGTTTTTCAACCTGTCTGTGCTCCACTGGCTTCTGCTATGATTGTGTAACATTTCTCAGTGAGCAGATTCCTGTCAATATTTATAAAGGTTAAAGCTCTTTCTGCTGCCCTACAAGCACTGTTCCCACCTCCTCCTCTCCACCTTACTCATTTTATGTCCTGCTGTTTTCACTCCCTCTATATCCATTAGTACTCTCTTCTCTTATTGCATCCCAAGCTTTTTACTTTCTTTGTAATGACTCAAATTCTAACATTTGATCTTTTTTTCCATTTCCTGCTACCTCTTTCAACACCTGCTTCCTTCATATTCTTCAGTCCTCTGTACTACTTAATACCGTACATGCCTCCTCTATTCCATTCTCTGTCCTTCTGATGCCATGTCTGTTGAACTGTGAATACATTTTTAAAAAAAATGTCTCAATTGGGCCTTCCATCCACACCAAACGGGCATTGTCCATCCATGAGTGTTCACATTTTGAAAACGACCTTCCTTTGACAATGCCAGCCACTGCAGTTTGAACGGGGAAAACTGAGCTTTTAAAAAATGCTGACATATGACTGTCAGCTTGTCAGCCTGTCAGATATCGCAATGCAGTTTTAAAAAGCTCCAACTATGATTGTTTGTTTTGAAAATCAGTTTGTCAAACTGGACAATAAAAAAAGGAAACTGTTTCTTTTGTCAAATAATTGCTTTCATACCATGAACACACACAGACTAGTAGATTCAAATCCGCTCTATAGTACACTTGATTTGCAGCAATTTAATTCTTCTTTGTACAATGTTTACAGATAATATGTATATTTAAGCACTTGAAATTAAATGACGTTTGATCTTTTCGCTTTTTCAGTTGATATTCCAAAACCAAGGGCAAACATGAAAGAAATGGGTCTTCAAACTTGCGTTCGCATTTAAAAACAAACAATCATTAGTTTAATGAGGAAATAGTCTCTCCATGGATTGTGTGTTTGAGTCAACTTGCCAATGACTGATTTTTGGAGTCCTTGTGGTATCATTCAACCAGTGATACATCTGAAAGTAGAACAATAGTCTGCAAAAAAAATGAAAAATAATTATCTATGATTGCCAAAAGATGCGTATCAATAAAAATAATCATTTGCATATCAATAAGGCCCCATGCTGAAACCTCAATGAGGATATTGCCAGGAATGTTTTTGTTTTAATCACATACAGGTTTTAATGATCTGAACAGAATGTGGTGGTAAAACAAATGTTGGATGTCAAGTGGAACCTTTTTTATTCAGCATCCTGGTCAGATAAGAATAAATACCATTGTGCATCATTATGTATAACATTTGAGCGTTTTCTTCTTTTATTAGTCCGAAAATGGGAGAAAATGATGACTGTCTTGATCACCAGAGAATACTCCCAGCAGTTTAAAATGAGGACCGTAAACCAGGTGGCAAATAGTGTCCTTAACGAGCTTGATAATGGTTATCCTAAATGTGTTTATTTTACCGTTTGCCATCTTACATTTCACACTAAAATCTCTTTTCTAAAATGAGAGCAGAAACTGGGGCTTGCCCAAAAAATAATAATCTAATTTCCCCTCCACACAGACACATGCACAGATGCTAACACTAACAATATATTCTTAGAAACGCAGCGTCCTGCTCGGCTCCTGATGGCGAGGAGGGATGCTAATTCAAGTGTCGTCCAAAAATGTGTTGCTACGATTCGAGACCCACGATGATGAGCAACCTGTTGCCTCAGGCAACGTCACGGCTGCTTCGCTGTGTGATTCAGACCATTTTATACACTATGTTGCCATTTCTTTTCTCTTAACCACACTTCCCCTGTTTACAAGCATTGCTCGCTTGCGGCAACGACATTGAAATGATAGATCGTGATCATTTTTGCACCCGTCGCATGTGTACTGAGTAAGTCTCATGACTTCTGTGGCTCCTGGTGCTTAAGTTGCTGCTGTGACAATGGTCTACATACTAGGTTTATCAGCATGCTGTCCTCTCAACAGTTATTTAGGGAATTGCCTTCTGTTATAAAGTTAAAAAAACAGCATTTGCCCATTAATTTGCAGATGAAGCAGAACACCTTCTGAATTATTCAGTTATCATAATGGACCAGAAAAATGTTACCTGTCGCGTTTCTCGTAATGACAGCAGGGCAAACCCCAGCATGGCATCGTTTTAAAAACATCTTATTATCCTACCGTTTGATCTGAACACATCTCAGAATGAGATGCTGCAATGCATTAACAGAAGACTGGAGGAGCTTTTGACGTTTTTCTTGAAGGGTGTTTATATTTTTGTTTAATTCACATTTGCCTGAAGCAAGAGGTGGGCTAAATGATGCTGCGGCTCTTGCCAGACAACATGTGGGGTAGACGTGCAGCTTCTTAATGACTTAACGCGCATCAATCTGTTTAATGATGGCGGTGACTGAAGATTGTGAGGAAAGGTGACTCCACAGTCTCACAACAAAAAAAGCAATCGATGGTCAATCGATGGTTTGTTGCTTTATGATTTACTTACTCGGATAATTTTGTGTCACGGTCTTTTGCAATTTCAAAAAAGGGTACGTTTAACTGTGAGCTTGCATTGACATCACACAGCATCTGCTATATCTGCACATTATTGTCGCGCCTATATCGAGCACCTCGAGACATCTTAAATTTCCCTTAATCACTTGAGACACAGATCAGAGATGCGTGTCAGTGGCCGTGTTATCCATAGACCAGAGCTCCTTGTGACATTCCATCTGTCTTGCTATATTGGAGTGAGATATCTGCCTCCTGCCCTGCCTGTATGTGTCTGTGGCTTAGTCCGTCCCTGCTGGGTGAAGCAACAGGAACCGGCTCAACTGAGTGCACCTGGCCTTTCTACGAGGAGACATTTTGCATCAATCGGTATAATGACATGGTTTGAAATTTAGTTCTAGTGGGTTATTGTTTAAATCGTATTCTATTATGTGTACACCTACCTATCTTTATGTCAGCCTTGTGTTGAGAAGCAGAAGTCTGTCAGCGTTATTGAAGCAGCTGGTGATACTAGGAAACCAACATAAAGTTACAGTGTATCACTACTGTTATTTTACACAAAGAAAATGGCCAAAAGCATTTAAAATGCTACATCACAAAGCAAGATAGCATCACGTTGCAGATCTCATCATGGTGACACGTGAATCCCAAATCTGTTTTTCCTTTTACGTTTCAACCATTAAAAGTAGTACCACAATTAAAATGGAATCGCTCTTTACTTTTGTAGTGGTTCAACCTCAGAGAGATGAGGACCACTCTTTGGCGTACTCACAATTTCACCAATAATTGCTGCTATTTTGTCATCCATGGATGACACTGGAGTGGTACTCTGCCCCCCACTGATGATATATAATTTATTTTTTGTTGCGGTGGGGGATATTGTCATGACTTTTAGATCACTTTGATAACTAAGGCCCCCTTGATCCCTGTGACCTCACATAGGGCTCAACCCCATCTATTAGTGAAATACTCATTCTCGCCTTTTTGTTTCTCTCTCTCTCACACACATCCTTTCTTCCCTCCCTCTTGTTTTGCCGTGTTTCCATTTGCCAGGCTGTGTTTGATGTGGATAAGACAAAAGGCCTGACTCTGATAGAAGTATGGGAGGGGCTCACTCCCGAGGATATCAAAGCATGCACCGGCACCGATTTTGAAGTAAGTAACTTTGGCTACTTGTACTTTTATTACATTTTCTAACCGAGTGTCATAACCATGAGACATCTCCTTGTTGTCTGCCTGCTGTCTTCTAGGTGTCTCCCAACCTGAGGTCCATGCAGCAAATCTAGTGGAGCTCGCAGTGCATTGTGTTTTTTGGTTTGTTGTTTCTCTGTGACTTTCTTCTGGTGAATTAGAAGGCTGAAACGGGTCAAATATGCTCAGAAAACAGGAGTGTTTGCTTAAGATCCCCGGTAATCAGCATGCAAATATTAGAAGGATTTAGTCGTCGCTAATATTATCTGAATGGAAATCACAGGAGCCAATGTGCATGGCTCTTTTTTGGGGGGATCTGATGTGGCAAACGGTGAGGGTACATTACATTGTTGCCTATTTCAATTTAATTGCCTACTTCGTGCAGCTATTGCCAAATAATCCACCTGAAAATGGCATTAAAAAAACTTGAAATACCCTTTATGTTCTCTTCATGTAGATCAACAATATACTGTGATAAGATATAGAGGGCTGAAATGCAATTAATTTAGGAAACAAATGCAGCGGTAGCACAGAAGGTAATATGTTTGTGCTGCAGTTGTTTAGACTTCAATGTAAAATATATATTTTTTGTTTTTGTCACGTGAAAATGAAACTCATGCTATAATAAAGATCAAACCGGAATACGTTTGTAATTATAATCGCTGCCACAGCGTAGAAATGACTTTTTCTCTCGGTCTCATATATTTTTGCTGAAGCATTTGCCCTTTCTTACTCCTTTAAAGTCGCTAATTTGCTAGTTTTAAAGTACCAAATTTGCGACTTCTTTCTCAGAATATTGCCCACCCCCCCTTTTTTTTTTTTCTTTTTCCTACAGTGGCCCCAATACGCCGTTGTACTTTCTTGCCATTTTGTATAAAATAAAACTTTGTTTGCTGAGTGAAACAAGTGGAATTTTATTTATCTAAATCTTGTGATTTCTGAAAAAAAAGCAACAATAAAAAAAAAAAAAACAATCCTTGGCTCTTTTTGTCAAATTATTTATCGGATCACACAATGATTGGAAGTAAATGGCTTTGAGAGTGATGGTTTGTGACACGCTACAGGTTAGAGCTTTCTATATATGGATGGTGCGCTTGCATTGACATTCTTGATGTGATTTCTCCACTCGAGTAGAGAGGCGCTGCCATTACCTTAGGGCTGTTGCATAACTGGAGAATTCAGCCAGTGGGCTTTTGGGTTCAAGAAGATCAACTGGATTGGGTCATCAAGCAGAAAAATGGAAGAAAGTGACAGGGGCTTTTGCCACCGGCTGTTGATGTTAATCCAGCACATCCCTTCATGAGTCAAACTAGAGTGGTACCCTATAAGCCTACATTCACTAACCTATTTCTCTTACTGGTACGGAAATGAGAAGAAAAAAAAAGAATACAGGAAAGATGATGGGCTTTTACTGGAAGGAACAGGTTTGAATATGAGCAGAGGAATAATCTTTTCTTTATTAAACATGGAAGCAATTTATTATAACTATTCACATTCAAAGCAGTTGCTCACATTTTGAGTATGGACAGCATAAAATGATGGCTCTTATGGGCTCTTGGGGCTGGTTTTAGCCATTTTAACCTATTAGAGCCGTTCCTCCAGAGTAAAGTTAATTTTCCTTTAATTATTTTCACAATATTACTTATGGATGTATAGCTCCAGGAATAAAGGCAATCAATGGTGATCCAGTGTCCTTTAGTCTATATCTTGAAAACATCTCACTGGGTTAGTTTTAATATGATGCAGGGTGATGTCGGTATTGATTGATTTTGTACATCCACAGGGGTTTTATGTGATCCAACCTCCCTCCTATATCTCACATCATCTCAGACATGAATGCAGAAACACAACCTGGTGGGAAAACGAAGCTTAAAAGAGACGGACACAGTTTCAAATGGTTCCCATGGGAGGGAAATGATAAACATGCTGTTAATGCTCCAGCTTTATGACCTAGTTTTCTGAATTACTGTAATAAGGTGGCCAGCCAGCTGATTATCACTACAGTGAATGCTGTTTATTCATCGTCACTGCCATATCAATTGCAGTGATAATGAATGCTGCCATATGGCACATCCGCCATCCAAGTGCATGACCTCGACAAATTTCAACCTCTGGTGTTCAGAGCTAACCATTTCCTCAGCCAGGGCTTTACATATTTGTTTGTTGAGACATAATTAGATAATGCACGGTCTCTCATATTACAAAACCTCTCATTGTGAGGATGACTCCATATTCTAGCTGCAACATTATAACAAGAAATCATGTGTGTGAGAGAGTGAGAGACGTGTTCAAATTCTCAATTCCACAACTTCTTTCTATGAAACGCTCATCTAACTCCATTCTCCCAAAATATGATGTTTAACATGCGGAACATGTGTGAGAAGGGGAGAAGGCTTGGGAGTAATTACGCGGAAATCTAGAATCATTAATGGTGCGCCTCTACTTTGTGTTCCGATTCCTGTGAAACTGAGACGTGTGGGCTACTCGTCCGCCGCGTTGTCGCTACATAAAAGCTGTTGCCTTATTTGGATCGATCCAACAAACCCCATTTTCGTAATTGTGTCTTACGCTGATGTGTACTGCTCAGGGGTGTGCGCGTGCGTGTGTGTGTGTGTGCATGTGAGTGAGAGGGTGGCATGGAGAGTGTGATTGGGGTGTGTGTGGAGAGAGAGAGGGAGGGAGGGAGAGAGAGAGAGAGAGAGCGCGCACTTCGGGTTGGCGCAGGCTCCGGTCCGGGAGAACGGAGCGTTGTGCACGGCGGCAGCATGGCTTCGTCTCACGGGAGAAGCGACATGCGGTTTGCAGACTGGATGGCAAGTTTACCACGGAGCATGCACACCACCCCGCTCACCAACCTGGCCATTCCCGGTAGGTGTTTCCTTTTCTCCTTCCCCAGTGGAATAAGGATACATGTCCGTCTCTTTTCCATCCGAGCGCACTGCACGTAGCCGTCCATGTAGATACGGGACGAATAACTAGGCTGTGCGTTTTAACATGTGACGTATTCTACTGCTTTGCAAACTTTGATATTTTACTTTGCACCCCCCCGACAGGCAACTCCCGTGGCTTTGGTCTCATCGTACCTCATTAGAACAAAGGGTACCGACCTGTTGCGCAGCGTGTGAAGTGCCCTTTATTTGTGAACAGCTTCCTCTTGTGATGGTCCCGTTTTAATGGCTTGTCCATCAATATGATGACACATGTCTGAGGTGAAATTCAAGAAAGAGAGAGAGAGAGAGAGACTAAGAGTCACTGTTAAGATTCCGTACTGATGAGCCATGCTGCTCTGCTGTGTTGTGTAGGACTTCTGGCGTTTGCGCCGGGGTGGTGGCCACGGAGGAGAGGAGACAGGGAGTGGGATGGGTTCCGTCTGTGCACTCAGATGATCACAGCGCTGTCCATAGAGAATGAGCTGTTGGACCTCCAGCCAATCAGTGCGCAGGTCTCCTTCAGCTCCATTCAAATTGGAAACGCTGCTTGTGAAGCCCACCACTGATCTGAATGATGGCATGGCTTATCAGCAGCCAGCTAATTCCATATCTGCTGCCTAGCGATTATCACACCTCCACACAAGCGCACTTTCATTCTTCCATTTTCTTGCATGTAATCCCTTTTCCCTCCCCCTCTCTCCATGCTCTCCAACTGTAGATGCGTGGTGTGTGAGGATGTGCAAAGAGGGGCTTCTCAAATGCAGATGGATTGGACCTTGAGTCCAGTGAGGCGTGGCGTATGACCGGCACTGACCACCTGCAATCCAGCAGAGATTTAATTAAATAGCGGCTGAAAGACACCAGTGGCATGACATTACCTCATCCTTGTAATTCTGCTGAATCACGTGTGCCACGGGAACATGCTCTGTCCCATTTAATTAGGTATCATTACTCCTCATTGGCCCCGTGGCCTGCAGCTGCTCTGTCTATCCTCCATTTGGACAGATTCTCTAAACATCCATCAGATGCTTTGCACTTTCTTGTGTTTGTGCGCATTTGTCTTAGAAACAATAAAATCCACAGGATTTCATGAGTTTATTTAGCAACAACCATTTGTTCCTATTGGATTATACATTTAAGTTTTCATATCACACCCTAAGTCTCTTCTCAGAATGCAGCATCATAAGCCTTTGTTTCAAGGAGAAATACAACAAACGAGACGGCCGTTTAATTTCCTCCACAAGTTTCACTCATCCTGCGTTTGGTTGAAAGGATATTATATTCATCATGTTGGATTCCTGTCGTGCAATCCTCGCCATCCGATGATTATTTATAGTGCAAAGTATTTTGGCAAATTGGAGTGTTAATGTGGGGGTGATGTGATGGGTTATGGCCAGAAGGGATCCGCCTTGTGTAAATATAACGCCACACACTCGTACTCGGATGGACTCGGGGGGGGGAAATAACAAACTCAGTAGGGATTTGGCGGTGGGCGGGATGCCCTTCACAGGGGAGAGGAGACTGCCTAGAGATATGCAGTCTATATACTGTTATTATTGTATCAATGCTGTATGTGGTTTTTCACTTAACTGGTTATAAATCAGTCATAATTAAATACTGACGCCTCTAAAATTCCAGTTTCCCTACATCCAGCCAGCAGCAGAGCCTCACTTCTGATGCCCTGCTGGGAACCCTGACACCACGCTGCTGAAGTCCCAGGCCTTAACGCTGGGCCCACTGGAAAGGGGGCCACGAGAGAACCACAACTGCAGGCCAGACTATGAGACCCTGCTGCAGTAAATGAGGTTCTCTAAAGGGATTATGGTGCTCGAACACTTTTCTTTTTTTTTTGCCGCCAAAATCGAGTCAAAAATAAAGTTATTTTAAGATAATACAAAATAACCTAGAACATGATTGATGACTTCATTACATTACTAGAACCTGAACTTAAATGAATCTTACACACTGGATTTAAATTAGCATATCAACTCAGAACTGTGTGCAGCCTTCTTTCAAGAGATACAAGGGCTGCAAGGCTGCCTGCAGAACAAAATACGCAAACTTTTACACAAGACAGATCCTTTCCAGCCGTCACCCATACGGTGGCACGGCCCCTGCATTCATGAAATCTTCAGTATGATTGGCAATGAGTTTATGTGAAGGTTTTGTGTTGACAGAGAATACAGTATATGGTTTTTATGATTTTTTAATGGCACCTATTATTCATGTTGGTGTAGGAAAACACTGCATGTGGCACATACCTCATTATAGATTCTCTGGGTAGCATATGCGTTTGACAGATATTGCAGCTGCTGTGTGGCAGATCGTATCTTTGCATGCTTGCTGTTACCCTTGACTGAGAGCTACCAAGCCAATCTCTATGTGAAAATGCTTTAAAAGCCACATTATAGTACAAGATACTAATGCATACTCATCAAACATGATTCCTTTTTCCTTTCCTTTTTCAAGATGATTGAATTGTAAGTTCATTTATCATCCATCCATCCATTTTCTACCGCTTATCCTGTATTTAGGGTCACGGGGGGGCTGGAGCCAATCCCAGTTCATTTATCAGTTTTATGTATTTCTGTAACCAGTAGGCTCAATTAAACGGATACCTTTTTTTGCTCACAAAGGTATAGGGAGCAGTAGCCCAAATAATACCGCACCAATAATGAAATGCCAGTCAATCCAAGCAAAGACACTAAAAAAATAGCAATTTAAATAAAAAAATGAAATATTTGATTAAAAAAAAATGCCAGAAAGTAGTGTTCAGATGTTTGCACTCAAAGGCAAGGGGGGAACTGTTACTAATTACTCATTACAAGTGAGTTTGGAATGGATTTGAAATATTGGTCAAAACATTTAAGGGATCTGGAAGCGGAGCGGATTCTTCTAGGGAGGGACGGTCTTTCTTCTTGAGGAGCTTTGTTTTCCACGTTGAACAAGCTGCAGGCAAGACAAGGCCGGCTGACTGACTCCCACACAAAGAGTTACAGTAATCAATAAGTGACGAGATGAAAGCATGTTTCCAAGTCCCTAAATGAGAGAAGCTGTTTTGATGTCTCAATAGTTCTTAAGTGTATAAAGGAAAAACTACCACAGGAATTTGGAATTTGAAGGGTGAAAAAAGAAGGACAGCGGGTTTCAAGGAGCTGCATATTCTCAGTGTCACCATAAGAAATGTTACTAAATGTTTTTTAAATGTCTATCCCATTGCAAGAATATTTCATGAGTAAAAAGGTCTAAAAAATAGAACCTTGTGGTGCGCCGCAGCAAGACAAGTACAAAGTTGGACTCATAACTGATCAAAGCCTTTTTTTTTTTTTTACAAAACTGAGTGTCTTAAAGAGCTCCAACTGAATTTAAATTCAGTCCAAAGACATCAATCAATCCTTTGTCACCCAGAGGAGAGCTGACTCAGTGCCTGACTCAAATTCGTCCAGAAAAATCAAAGAAAAAACATTTCTTTTGAAAAATATTTTAGAGTAAAGTCAGATTTTGATTGGATTTTTTGATCCAGGGCAGCATCGGCCGACATGAACGACCAAACGAGTTATTTATTCAAAGTTATAGAGTTGTTGTTTGTTATCATGCTGTGAGTCATGGCCCAAAGTTGCAGCCAAGTGCATTGTGGTTGTATTATTTACTATTTTAAAATAATACATATTTTCATGAGCATAATCCTGCTGGTCAGAACCTCCTTTTTTGGTGAGATATGGTTGCTCTCAGACATGACTCAGCTCCCACGGGCCACTTTGGCCTCACGCTGTGTCGGCCGATGGAGACTACAGTCCTCTGACCTGCACCAGCTCTACTCTATAACTAATTGCAGAGAGGGTGGAAGACAGGAAAGAAAGAGGGAGTGGTAGCATAAATATAGAGGTCGGGAGAAATGAGGGGAAGAGGCGGGGAGCAGTTATCATTTTCCTTCCCCCCCGAGTTGGTCATTGTATGGAACGGTGGGCTATTGTTAGAGCTGCTGGGTGAGTGCTGCAGACTGCCATGCTGAGGTGGTCAGGAGATCTGTGTTGCCTGACATGCTGAGAATCTGTTCCTCTGTGGTTCTCTCACATGAGAGGCTTTAATGCCTGTCAGTTTGTTGCCATAGTAATAAAATGGATTATCGTTCATGTATGAATTGCTGGCTGGCATAAGCACAGGTGTAACAACGACTAAATGTAAATAATTTAGATTCCTAAAAGTCTTTATTGTTTGTATAAATTAACTAGCAGGCCAAAGTGTGTAGATTTACTAAGTGTAGGTGATTATATAATCCACTTTTTAAAACCCCTTTTAAAAAACGGACGAACTCGTAAACTGACCAACAGACATACAGCCCTTGTTCCCCTTATGAATGTACATGTTTATGTTTAGCATTTGACTAATGTTAACATAAACAATATTGATCGATGCTGTTTTACAACTAGCAGTTGAAGTGACCTCATATTTACACATGGTCGGTAATGAGATAAGTTTGAAAAAGAGGCAGATTTGATTTGAATCTTTTTTGCAAAAAATATGAGTTCAATATATAGTAGCTCATAAATAGGTAGTACATAATTCAAAATTTGATGTTGTACCTTAAATGTATTTATTTTCTATCAGGGAAACTGACATTTTGTTTGAGGATAAATTACTTTACCTCACGAATACTAAAATGCCCACAGGGTCATATTTACATGAGGGCTCATGGGAGCAATACCCAACCTTTCCAATGGCTGACTGTAGCCGCTTCCAGCTCTACAGAGGTAGGAAATGAATAGCATACCTTAGGCCGGGGGGAAGGGTGAAAGCAATTGTATTAAGTAAAGATGGCCTCGCAGGCAATAAAAACAAATCCATTGCACAAGAGGCCTCTTCGGTCTTGCTGGCTCCCTCGGGGCAGAGTTAAAGGCTGGCACAGGACTTTGAGCTGTAAATCTGCCCGTCAGTCCCCTAGACCATTCTGCTGCCACTTAAGCCCCTGAACAAGGAGGATGAATGGTATCAGATACGAGGATAAAAACTGGTAGTGCAGCGAGATGAGCTCCGGTTATTTCCTGGGCAGGAAATCAGCCGGCTGAAAAGCCATTGGGGAAAAAAACCACAGGACATAAAATCCAAAACAAACAAAGAAAGAGAAAATAGTTTGGTAAAGAGAAAGATAAAATATTCATCCAAAGAGGTGACACAAACCACCTGGGGTACATTCACGATTTTAACCAGCAACACCAATCTGCTTTTACTATTATGTGTATTTTATAACTGACAGCAAAGTCTGACGGTAAACCGATACTCATAACAAACCACCTGTCTAAGAATCAGGCAGAAATGATCAGGTATGGATTCTCCACAGGCTGCTTTCGCCTCACCGTGGCCGTTAATTGAGTTTTCCAGCAGGAGGACATTTATCTTGATTCTAAGTCAAATAATTCAGCCTCGTCGGAAACGTATGTGCTCAGTGCGCGCTGCCACGAATAAGATGGAGGAGAGGAGTGAGGTGTGAGGCAAAGTGAGTCTGGAGCGAATTGAGCAGGAGTTCGATAGAATAGGGAGCTGGATGGAGCACCGTTTGAATTACGGCAGAAATCACATCCATGCAGTGAAAGTGGAGAGGAGAGATCTTTTAGTGTCATGTGGCTCACCTCCACGCTGTTACCTTCCATTTCCCTGTCATTTCCTACTCTCTTCCCATCCTAAGATAGAGACCCGGAGAGCCGTTTTGTCATGAAAAAAGGGCATACACCACCAGTGGTCCTCTTTGCTCTCATTTAGTCCAAATTACTCAGGTCAATTATCTGAGGTAACAGTCATCACCTACTACAACCATCATCATCTAGTGAATCGCTGTGTTATCATTATATCCGCTTGTTTCGAGCTGTTACTCCTCTCTGCTCTGGTTCCTTGTCTCTCTTTGCACTTTCTCCATTCACCCCAGTGATGTGATTCAGTCACTGACCTGAGGGAAGAGGAGTTCCCAAAGTCCACATTAAAAGCTCACATCCATTTGTATTCAAGGATTTCAGTGTATGTCCAAACACGCATCTTCACGTCTATCAAAGCTAAAGCTTATTGAACAGCATGAGAGTACAGTTTGGATATTGTTCACAGGCAGCAGCTCGTTCCAAATTAAGGATTTTAAGGATTTTAAATCAATATGACCAAAAGCACAATCACCATTCAGGCCTTTGTCAACAACGGGAAAGTGTGTTCACTGTGGTCGAGGCCACGAGGGAAGCGGTTATTTGAATTTCCTTTAGTAAGCTCTGTGGTAGCACTTATTTGTGTCTTGTGGCAAGAGACATTAAAAACCTCATATACCGTCTAATGTATGTGGTGTTTTAGTTCCAGTAGACAATAATAAAAATGGAAAGGACTCAAGTCTGAGGCACATTGTTGACATTATAATGTAATAATTGCATGAGGATGGAAATCGGCTGTCTGCACAGTTCATTTGAAAAAAAAAAAAAAAAAATGTTTCCTCACATTTCCGATTGAGTGAGTTGACCTTCAGACGCGGCTCCAGCATAAAAGTGGAGCAAATGGTTTCATAACATAAACAGTAATTAGTCATCTTCAGAGCTCAGGTAGCAGCAGGGCTGTGATGAAATGCACAGCTTTGGCTTCAGATTCTTATAGATGGTTCTCCTCTCCGTAGTGAAGCGTAGAGGCTTCTCAGGTGCATACATGCTAGTAAGTAAAGCACAAAAAACTTTTTTTAGTTTGTGCTTTCATTAAGATCTGCTAAACTATATCCAGTTGTTTTGACTTTAATAGATATATTCCATGACAGTAATTATCACAGGAACGCCCAAATGAATCGTGCAGCTAGTTAAGCTTATCATTTTCATAGTCAAATCATTGTGAAATTGTCCAAAGATTCTTCTCAAACGTGAGGAATGCTTGGTTTTGGATTGGTCATTTAGATTTTGGACTGTTGGTTGGACACAAAAAAGCACATAGAAGACTTTTTTGACAGTTTTAATCAATTCATGGAGAACATAGTTGTTGCACAATAAGAACTTTAATCTCTGCAACAATAGCATAGCCAGCTGTTGTGACTGGTTACGGTCATTTACTCTGTTGCATTGTGACCCGGGTGACACGATTGAGCCTGTAGAGATGCTGTGTGCTGCCCTGCCCCAAGGACTCAGCTGTCTGCCCTGATGTGGTCATTCTCTGGGCCGACTGTGAAGACCCGGCACTGGGGAAGAGCTGAAGGTCAATCCAGGCTCTGTGTGTGTGTGTGTGTGTGTGTGTGTGTGTGTGTGTGTGTGTGTGTGTGTGTGTGTGTGTGTGTGTGTGTGTGTGTGTGTGTGTGTGTGTGTGTGGAGGAGGGGGAGGGTGCATGTTGGTTTGAGTGAGAGAAAGTGATGAAGTTGATTGCAGTTATGAGAGCAGGAGGAAGATAACAGAAGTGTCAGAGCACACACACAGACACACACACACACATTCCTACTCAGGCATGGAAGGACACGACCTTCAGACCTAAATAACAGAATTCACCATGGATTGATTGGAAGGAAATACTTTGATGTGTCACCTCGTAAAAGCATCAATATATTGACAAATTTCACAATCTATCAAAAGTTATTTTTACTGTCACTAATGGGATGGGATTTTTTTTCTGATGCAGCTCCTAGAATAACACTTCCATTTGAATGAGCTTTTGATTACAGGGTTAGTTTGACTTCATGATAATAAAACATCACTTTCTCACAAATAAAAGTGCTATTAGTCCATTCAGGTAGTTTCTGCTTTCTCTGCTTGGGTGTTGAGGTATCTCATCTATGACATTTCTGCTGCCACTCCAAGTGGCGGTGAATGAAAATGTGTTTGTGGGGCTCAAGGCGCTGAAAAATGGCATTTGAAAAATTGAACAGCTTATATCTTTTCACTTTCAACGGGATTGCATTTTCCAGAAGAAATAGATTCATGAATATTTTAATATCATATCGTCAGGTGATTTTGAGAACTGCTGAGCTAATTTAATGGGAGGTCGGCTTGTTCACAGCACGTACATCTCCATGCAAGCAGTGGTTCAGCGACTCTCTGTGTGGTAGAGGTCGAGCCAATTCTGCTTGTGAAGCTGCGTGTCCTAAATATATCAGAAGGAATACAATTGCAGTAGCTTTGATCTAATTGAGAAATGATTCCTAGAAGCCAATATCTTTTCATGTCTTTGACTCTGCAAAGTATCAGATTTATTGAAAATAACTTGTGATTAGGAGAGATGTCTCGGATCTTGTTTACGCTTTCGGATGAAGTTCACCCGAAATAAACTTTAAAATTGAATTTGGAATCATCAAATCACCAAGGTGGTCATGTTTGAAACAACAGAATGCTTGAATATAACAAAAGCATTAATTATATGAATAATGAATAAGATGAAGGATCTCATTATCCACAAGAAAATACAATATACCTTTTCAAGTGTACCTGTGCAGGGTAGAAATGAGCCTTTTTCGAGGGGTTTAGAAAATCTTCTCGGGAGAAGGAAATGCTAATTGAGTCATTGAGGATTAGCCCAAATCAGATTGTGAAGATATAGAGTTACAGAGGCGGAGGATGACAGCGGAATCAGGTTTAACCAAAAATTAAAGTCTCCACTCAAAGGTGTTATATGAAGTCCCGGTTTTTGGGGTTGCGGTTTGTGAACACAGCTTTCAAAAATGCACCCCTCTCCGGATCAACAAGGGGGTGAGAGAGAGGGGGAGAGAGAGAGAGAGAATGAACACAGAACAAAAGCCGTGACTCAGAATAATAAAATGTAATTTTCTGATTGGGTCGTGACGTTCTTAAGGACGGATAAACACATCCACACCTCCTCACAACCCGGAGCCAGAAGTACACTTGATTCTGCTGTAGCTTGTCTGCCTGCTGTCTGGGATTGGAAGCTTTGGTAACCTCAAGGTATTTGGACTACTTAGCAAATACACCAAGCTCAGCATACTTCTCTGGGAGCTCTGCTCCGCCTGAGAAATCATCAGTGGGCTCATCTTTTTCATGTCATCGGCCTTAATGAATTACAACCACTAAATGTTGTTACTCACGGTCAGTGTTGTTGCCATGACGCCAGCCTGTTTCCCCCCTCACTCTTACTCTTACTTATGTTTGTGTCTTGTCCAGGTTCCCATGATTCCTTCAGTTTCTACATTGACGAGGCGTCTCCGGTGGGACCCGAGCAGCCGGAGACGGTGCAAAACTTTGTTTCTGTGTTTGGCACGGTGGCCAAGAAGCTAATGAGGAAGTGGTTAGCCACACAGACTATGAACTTCACCAGCCAACTGGAGGCTGGGGTCCGTTTCTTTGACCTGCGCATCTCCACCAAGCCGCGCGACCCCGAAAACGAGCTGTTCTTCGCCCACGGGCTCTTCAGTGCCACGGTTGGTCGGCATAGAGTTTTTGGTGTTTTTTTGTTGTTGTTTTTTTCGATGTGATTAATGTTTTTGGAATGCTTGTGGTTGCTAAGTGATGTCTGTATATATCCGTGTATGTGGCAGCATATTTATGTGACTAAGAGCTTAATCACACAAGTTCCTTCAGAGGGTTTAACTACGTCACAATCATTTGTGTGCCTATATTTCATATGACTGTATAACATTTTTAATACATGTGATGTTTTTAGGTCAGAGAGGGTCTAGAGCAGATCAGCAGTTTCCTGTCAGCTCACGCCAGAGAGGTCGTGTTCTTGGACTTCAACCACTTCTATGGCGTGCAGAACCTGCACCACGAAAAGCTGGTGGCCATGTTGAAAGAGGTGTTTGGAGACAAACTCTGCCCAGTCGTCTTCGCCCAGGAGGTACTGTCGAATTCAGATACACTCGACACTTCACAGCGAGTAGGATTAAGCAATCAAGTGGCCGAGCAGCTGGCCTCAATTATTTATTTCAGATGTTTCTTTCACCTCAACACTCAAAATGTCTTTTATCGAGAGGTAAAATCAAGCACACATTTTTGTATGCGCTTTTGAAAAGGCTTTTGAAAATGATTGTGTTCTCAGCCCGGCACAATAGCGTTCTCTGTGTTTTGATCTCTTGAGATGCAGAACGATGTTATCACATCCCATATCATTTTCTGTTCAACCACAGAACGGCCCTTCTTGCGTCCAAGTCGAGTAGAAAAGTGCTCCCGTGCTCAGATAGATTTGCAGTTTTTCTCTGTCTGTTTTTTTTCTTTTACTTTTTCTTTTTTCTTCACCTTCCACCATGCCCCCTCCCCCACCTGAGGTGAGGCTGTCTGTGAAGGACCTGGAAGAAGGAATACCTATCGACAATCGATACCAAAGATCATAGTTTTCTGTCAGGCGATGATGCTGAATGAGGATGAACTGTAGAGGAAAAGGAAAAAGCCAATAGTGACTAACGGATAGAACGAGCATCCTCTCAGTGGCATAGTAGCAACCAGGGTGACGTTTAAAGACAACAAATTAGCGCTATTCTTTCCTCTGCAGGTATTATATCCACTTCTCGGTCTCCTTTCTTCCACTCCTTCTCTATGAGTGGATCTTCTATTCTCTTGTCATCCTTCTTCCTCTTAGTAGATAGACGCTGAATCCACTTCACCGCTCTTCTCCAGTGGTTGTGGCTCCTTTTCAGGTATAATTTATAGCTGGAAGCTCATTATCTCAATGTAAATTTCCTCTTGAGAGAGAAAAGACAAAATACATGAGCTATATGGATCTTGGGGTTGAGATGAAAATGCTTTCTTTCTTCTTTTTTTTTTTTTTAACTATATCCACCTCCACCTTCCAACGCATTGCCTGGTTGCTTCCTTTAATCAGTTGACAGGGGATATTGATGTTTTTGTTGTGTTTTTCTCACTAACTAAATGGATTTTGCTACAATCTTCCACCAAGATTGCTACTATTGACACAATTCACTGTAGCAGAATGGCAGCCGAAGCTTATAATATTATTTACCCCGTTGACAGCTTTTTTTTTTTAATTAATTGAATCCAAGACTACATAGAAAACTGCACTAAAGTGCTAAATTCTCTGTTCATCGTGAATGTGGTTTCTTGGAGGTCGTCGTCGTCAGTTTTTGTTATTCTAAGAATTTTTTTTCGAAATGTCTTACCTTTTGAATAGCTTGTAATAGCTTTAAAATACACATTTTAATGTTTTGTACTCTTTGTCTTTCTTCTCAGTAAGCAATATCGAGATCAATAATAGTGATCTACCCATCATCTTATACAGTATTCCCACTTCTCCTACAAACATAACATAAGTGATTGACCGGACGATTTTTGTCAGTCGGAACTGAATATTGAACCAAATCTGCTTGATAATCAGAGTGATGCATCACATTAAGCAATAATATCCACGTATTGATATTTTCTTCCATTCAAGAAAATACTCAAACGTACTAAATAAACCGCCAGGTACATTTAATACGTATACTATTCAACACCCCTCACCTTTTTTGTTCTTTTGTCACCTCTGACCATTCCTCTCCTTCTGACCTCCTGCTCCCCTGAATGCATGCCTCCATCTCCAGGTGTCTCTGCAGTATCTGTGGGAGAAGGAGTACCAGGTACTGGTCTTCTACCACCACCCCATGGCCCTGGAGGTGCCCTTCCTGTGGCCCGGGCAGATGATGCCCTCTCCCTGGGCCAACACCACCGACCCAGAGAAACTGGTTCAGTTTCTCCAGGCGTCTGTCACTGACCGCAGGTCAGCCCTTACCTTTTATCAACTGTGGGCACTCCTTCATACAAGAGAGAGTGGGACAAAATATCTGTACTTTGTCATTCAATCATGATGGGTCATTCTATCATAATCTAGATGTACTGTCCTAATGCTCATACTGCTCAGATTTAAGGACTTGACTAACAATTTAATTTGCCTTAGTTAAATAAAAAATAGCCAACTAAGAGGATAGGGGCAGGGCGAAATGAAGAAGTTATTACAAGCTCTTGGCTATGTGAAGCACCAATGGCTAACTTATAAACAAGGCTAGGTACAAGATTTTGGCATGGAAAGAATCCTGGTTTCTGGTCTGAATCGTATTGGCCAATGAGGATGATTTAGCTTTTTATTGGTTCAAAATTAGCTTGTAAACTGGCTACTTATGAAACAACACAGTCGTTCACGTCGTCTCTCAACTCCAGTCTCAATTTGCTAATCTGAATGTAAACAATGAGCATCCATCCATCCATTATCCGTAACTGCTTTCCCTGTTCAGGATTGCAGCGGGCGGGAGTCGATCCCAGCTGACATTGGGAAAAGGCAGACAGGCAGAAGTAGTTGGCAAACCCTGGAAAGATTGCCATGCTATTACAGGACTAACATATAGAGACACCCATTCACGCTCACATTCACACCTACACCTACAGGCAATTAAGAGTCATTAATTAACCTGAACCGCATGTCTTCGGGCTGCGGGAGGAAGCCGAGAAAACCCACACTGACACAGGGAGAACATGAGAACTGCACAAAGAAGGCCGACCCGTGTAAACAATTAACAACGTATGGAGAAGGAAGACTTGGCCCAGATATTGTTGGCTACACAGGAACTTAAGATATGTAAGCCTCTCGAGGCTTATTTTTTTTGCCTGTGGACCTGCCAAAAAATAGGATGGAGACTAATTTTGACACTAAAAAGCACACATGCGTTCAAGGAAACTGCTGACAGTAATGGGGAGACATTTCTTTCCAATTCTGACAGACATTTGCATATGAAATTGTTGTTTTTTTCCCTTCTTCTGACAGAATAATTTTTTTCTTTGTGGTTACTTGAAGTATTTAAAGTCAAAGTAAGGCGACATTAATGTATTTATGTGACACCTCTGTGCAGCAAATGCCCTAAGGTGCTTTACATGAATAGATAAAATGCAAAAATACATGAAAAATAACCTGTAAATACCTGATGTGTCCTGCAGGAGGAAGGGGACCTTCTTCGTCTCCCAGGTGGTTCTGACACCAAAGGCCAGCACTGTGATGAAGGGCGTGGCTAGTGGACTGAGGGAGACTATCACAGAAAGGTGTGTACGACTGTTTATGTGGGACATGTTCAGTGTAACACTAAGATCGGATAACACACACATATACAGACACTGTGGAACACCAAAGACATGTTTTACCCATAACAACTTATAACAACATTCTCGGGCACACACACACAGTCATATGTGAGTCATGGTAGCAATTTATAACTTAATCCAGAGGCATGTTGGTTTTTACAGGTGTCCCCAGGCATTTAACACTGACCTCATTCAAGCTTTTTTTTTTTTAAGAACAGCTGCCACAAACCTGATGCAATGCTTCTCATCCTTCTCCTCCCTCTTTCTAAATTGCCCCTCCTCAGTTCTGGTTCAAGATGTTCTTTTCCCGATTTACCCCCCAGGTTTGTCTGTATATCACTCCCTCTCAATGTCACCAGTTTGTGAAAAGCCTCTGTGGCAAAAACCGCCAATTTTCCTTCCATGAATTATTCATTCGACAGCTCCGCTATCAGCCATTCTCACCAGGCATTTGGTTTCTTTGATGTAGACATCCTTCAAAATTCCATCTATTAGTTTTGCCACACAGTCTTCCTGCGTCGGGACTCGACAGAAAACAAGAAAGAGGGGCATGAGGAGGAGATAACTCTGAGAATTTGGCCGAGCAGAAAGCTTGGCGAGGCGTCTGCAGGAGTAACGCCCTCCCCGCGGTTTGCACGGCTCACATGAACATGTCCAGCGAGTGTTCAGAGTGTCATCCTCACAGCTGGTGTCTGGCTTGCAAGACGTCCCATGCTGCGTCACAGAAATATTTTATCACAGCGTGACTCTCTCTGTGCTAAACCAGCCAACCATGAATCATCCCTTCTTCTATCCCTCTTGATCTTTTGTGACTTCCCCCCCTCCTCCTCTTGCTCTTTCCCTTAATGCTTCTCACTCTACAGGATTTTAAAATGCATCTCCTTGTTTCTTGGTATGTCGCCATTTCCAAAAGTTACATTTTTGTACAGCTTAACTTGTCTGTGTTTCTGTGCGTTCTCCCAGGGCCTTACCGGGCATGATGCAGTGGATCAGATCGCAGAGACCCGGGGAGAGCGGCATCAACATTATCACAGCTGACTTTGTGGAGCTCGGAGAATTCATCAGCGCCGTCATCACCCTCAACTATCACCTGGACGATGACGAAGACGACGCCACCTGAGAGCCCCGCGGGGTTGGGGGGCGTCAGGGAGCACAGTCACCGCCGCTCGGGCTTGGTGCTGTGCTCTCACCCTTTTGTCTTTGGCATTTATTTCAGGAGGGGAGCTGCACTGCCCCTTTCACTTTATTTAGGGCTATAGTGAATTGAGAGCTCAAATGGCGAAACGGTGTTGAGGTGAGAGAAGTTGGGGTTGGGAGAAACAACAGGTTTGTTTGGTTTGGAGCACAACGAGAACGAGGTTTAGTTTTGTTTCCTATTTTGGGGATCTTTTTGTTTTCTTCTTCTTCTTCCTTTTAAGGAATTTCTTTACTTCCTGTGCTGTAACAGTAACAGTTCTTTCCACTGATCAAATGCACTGTTTCCAGGCTTCCCACTACACCAGGGGTAGATTCCTCACAGCATATCAACTTTCTGCTAAACGTATCCGTACATCGTTTTCGGTATTCTCGAGGTTGTTTTAAAATAAACGTACATAACTTGAACCACTCAAATTGTAGGACGGTGTAAATAGCTTGCCATTGTTTGTCCAAACCTGACTTAAGGACAGGTTTTTTTTTTCTTCTTCTTTACAGTATGCATCCCTGGTCAGATCACGGCGAGTGTTTCTGGAAAAACACCTAAAGCAAAATGTTCAATATTATATGTTATTACGATGTCTTTACTCAACACATAGAGCAGAAATATAGCATCTTCCATATGTTTCCTTAGCAGTAATCTCTGAAGGGGCTGTCTTCCAGTAATAGCCTCCTCTGTAGTCAGCTTGCAGCCTCGACATTGATCACCTCGGTGCAGCGGTAAAATATTTTTTCACTCAATCAAAAACCACAGACTTTTAAAGAGAGTGCAGCTTAGCTGACCCAGACGCACCAGCCACACTGTGTGCACTTTATCGTTGTACATCTAAACATAAATATCATTTTAACAGTCAATGTGTTCAAAATTTCAAGACAACCTTGAACTTAAAAAAAAAAGAGACTTTTTCTCACGGTTAGGAATCCAAATTTGACAAATCTATTGGATTTTGTGGTGGGTGCTGAGTCGTGATAGCCAAGTATAAAAATACAGTACACCTGGGTACGAGAGAGTATCCGCTGTCTGTGTGCGTGCCCATGCAGTATACATGAGTCATCATGAGATGTATCACGGTGTCGTGTCTTTCATAATAACAGGTGAGGACGTTAACACCCACTCAGAGAGCCATTTTATTTCAAGTCAGAAAAGGCTAAACGTCATAATAGGGAGTCAGTATGTCTTGATATAACAGCAGTGCTTTGACACTTGAAAATTATACAATAAATGTTTAGCTCAATATCTAGCTCTTACTCTTTGGTGTCTACCTTATTAAGTGTTTCGCGTTTCTGAATGTTACTGAATCCCCGGATTCCTGCTATCTCATTTCGTACACTTTCAATTTCCACTCACGTTTAACGGGTTTCATGCTACACCCTGCCGTGTTTCATCTAGAATTGGGAAAGTACTTTCAAATGGCACTCCGGAAAGACAATAGGGATATTTTTTATCGCAAGCTTTTATGCGTTATGCATGAAAAACAATCACACAGACGTCTAAACACTTTATGATCAGTGTGGCATTTTCTGCTGAGAATGTAATGTAATGCTGTAATGTTCAACCAGGACAGAAAGCTCAACGCTTTGGATTTGTGAATGTATGTGTCTTGTGAGTAACTGTGCCATTTCTTTAAAAAAACAAATAAAAAAAAAGTCTCATGTGATCGAGTGACTGAGTATCAGCTAGAAAGTCATTTTTGTATCGTATGCTTCAACGTGGAGCTGAGTTCAAGTTTTAGAGTTCCAACTGTACTTCTTTTACTTCAGTGTGGTTTCATGTCAAAATGTTTTATATATCGTAGAACGTTTGTACATACCGTCATTTCAAATAGTGTGCTGCAGATGAATTGTAAATGATTTAAACTACTGCAAAGTTCTTGATAATAATTTCTTAACTTATAACTTAACTGAGATTAATTTATCACTTATCATAGCGCTTCTTCATTTACACATTTTCCATTGTGTGCATGAACCAAACAGCACTATGGTTGTTTAGCAACAGGGTCCATAGGTTTGAGCATCTCCTCACATATTTTCTGCATAATGTTCTCAAGTGCATGAGTGAGCTGGAAATGTTTTTACCCTTTAATCCACATCCTCCAAATTAATTTATTTTTCAAATGGTGCACTGCTACCATACCATACGGATTAATAATGAAAATGAGCAGACTTGAAAAGGCTTGTAAATTGTGTTGTAAGGACATTTGTGTCTTCCCTGGTTCAAGGTGTTGTCATTGCCTTTATGTTCTGGTGTGAAAAGAGTCCTTTGCTGTTGTAAAACTCCAAAACCTTTTGTTCAAAAAGTGACTCTGTTCTAAGTGGAAACGGCAAATCAAATCAAATAAAGCTTCTATGCCTAATGAGTGACTATGTGAAGTATCTGGCCTGTTGAGTGGTGATTGTTTGCTCGAGAAAAAAACAAAAACATTTTTAAAACCATTCAAATAGAATTGTAATTTAATTGAAATGGCCAAATGGGATACATCTAAAGCTGATTTGCAGCGTTTGAGCTGCCATATCAGTATTTCATTCCCTATCTGTGCAGAGGAGCATCCTAAAATCAGCCAGTTTCCAGGGTGATGACGATGGAAGTGGGTGGGCAGCAGCACCCAGGGTGACCTTGCTGAGACTGTGTTTTGTAATTCAGCATCTGCCATTCTGCAGCCAGGTGTTGCTTACGAACAGGAAATGGAGATAACTGATAAAGAGTGGCTCAGTGTGTGTGTGTGTGTGTGTGTGTGTGTGTGTGTGTGTGTGTGAGAACTATAGAGTCCAGTTCTCCACCTGTTAAAAAAAAAATAATAATAATAAATGAAATAAGCATGGAGCTGTTTACAACACATCACTGAATCCAATGATCAAGTTATCTCATAATAACGCATATTAATGCGCATCATGTATCACAGATGCACACGTAGTTCTCTGGAAGCTGCCCGATACATCATGATGGTCCACACGTAGCTAGTGGGTATTAAGTGCTTTTGCTGCTTTTATTGCACAACGGTGGTTGATGGAAGGAAAAGTCATTGACTCATTAATTTCTCTCTATTTGCACGTTGCAAAGATTCTCTCAATCTTCTTATCCCGTGGGTTGCATTTTGTTTCTGCTGCAATTAAGTGTGCTTTATTCCATTTACTAATGGACTGCAATTCATTATTAATGCTTTCCCAGCAAAATTCAAAGAAAAGGAACTATTGTGTCCTTCGATTTTAATGTGTGCTTATGCATATGCATCTCTTTGTCTGTCTTTCTCTGTCACTCACACACACACACACACACACGCACACACACACTCACACACAGGCAAACACACAGATGAGGAGGAGGTAGAGGTGTGGGAGGTAGAGATGGATGATGGCATTCAGACGGTTTTAAGAGGGGCAGTAAAGAGAGACACGTTTTCAGAAAAGTTTGGAGTGTGAGGAGGAGGAGGACAGTCATTATCCCAGCCCTGTGTCTAGATGTATAGGGGGGGTACACACAGGGTCACGATTTATCTGCCGATAGAGGCTACTCAACAGTCTACAGTATTACAACGAGAAACATAAAAACGCTCGGTACACAGTTAATTATTAAATTATTAATGAATTATCAGGGACAGAGGGAAAACTAGGATTTGTAATTATTCTTTTAGTCAGTCAGACATGAAAACAGCAAGTGGACAAAGAGAGGCAGCAACGATAACAGAATGGGGACACAGAGAGAAAAATAATTTATGATGCCTTTGTGTCGTACCGTCTGAAAAGGGCCATCAGTCAGAACTGACAACAGGTGGTTTCATCACAGATCATCACCACTTTGTGTGAGCTATAAAATCATAGAGTTCGGTGTAACCTTGGCACTTATTTTCCCTTCTCTATAAAAGTGCTAACAGTGCAAACAAATGCGAATGTGCTGACAGAACTAACAGCGTTTACCTGTTTACCTATTATCAGCAGAGATGATTTTTATGACTTTTTAATCATTTTTTACAACAATTAATGAATTTTCTCGACTGACTTTTTCATTAATTTTCGACATAATAAATTATGACTTTTTTTGGTTGAAAAATTTGACTAAGGGTTTTTATGACTGTTTTGGAATCACTACACTCAGACTTTGCTTGACTTGATACAAGAGATTTTCATGACTTTCTAATCATTTTTTACAATAATTTCTGAATTTTCTCGACTCACTTTTTTGTTAATTTTCGACATACTATACTATGACTTTTTTTGACTACGGGTTTTTATGACTTTTGGATTCACTACACTCACACTTTGCTTGAGATAAAACACGGGGGATTTTTATGACTTTTTTATGAATTTAGTTAGTTTTCTCAACTGACTTTTTTGTCAATTTTCGACATAAAATACTATAACTCTTTTTTTTTTTTTTTTTTTTTACCATGGTTTTTTATGACTATTTTGGAATCACTTACACTCAGACTTTATGGCATTTCATTACTTTGCCATAAAGTTACTTACTTCTATTTTTTGTTGAAAAGCTCTCAAATTGATAGTTTGCACATAGTGGTGTGGTGGTGTAGTGCAGCCATGCTACATTCACGCCGCTTTACTACACGTTAAGGCTACTCTTAAGCTATTTATCTTTAGCGTAAATATCACTCAGTATGTGGAAGGGAAAATAGCTTTATTTATTATAATTAAAATATTATGCTGCTGTATTTTCAGAGACACCCACACATTGCACACAACTGCGTTCATGGGATCCAGTCCCCACTCTATGGGAGCTCGGCTCCCACCGAACTCAAACACTGGTTATCAGCTGTAACCACCATATTAGTGCAGTGCAGAGCTAGCCAGTGGGGTCACATGCACTGAGAGTACTTGCAGCCGGCCTGGCCATGTCAAAAAAAAGCCAAGAGAAGGTCAGATAACAACACACACAGAGGGAGAGGGACTTCTCTGCTCAGGTAGATATTACCCCTCTATATCTTTACATAGCTAAAAGCTGTTTGCTCCTATATTAATGCTCATAATCCCCGGGGCAAATATCACTTTAATGACGTAAGAAGTGTTGACATATAGTATGTGTTTTATCCTGGAGGAGAGCACATAGGCTCCATATTCCGTCACTGTCGGAGCCTCACAGCCTGTCCTTCTCCGGCAGACCAACCTTCCAGGGCAGATGGCGGTCAAAAGTGCCCCTGAACATCATGAGATTCACAGAAGCGGCACTAATGGAGGGCACGGTCTGGTGGCCTATTGTCTGAGCCAACTGTTATTCTAGCCCCAAGTGCTGCTTGGCTCATGGCTGTACAGTAACCAAGTCATTTAGCATTGGGTGGTCATATCAGAAATACAGGATCACGTTTGTAGTCATTATCTTAGTCTACTGTGCACAGAGGAGTCATGATTTATGCTTTGGTTGACCTGAGGTGACAATTTGTTATTTAGACACATTGTTATATAGATGTATAGATATAGTATAAAATTAAAAACGTGTATAGTACAATAATAAATGATGCTCCTGTATGTTGATAGCAGGTTCACTTTTCCATTTGCTCAGATGACAGTCAAGTAGAAAATGCCATGCAATTTCTGAGTTACTTGAAAATTGCTGTACCTGGAAAATTGCTGCCAAATACGATGCTTACCTTGACGGAGCTTCATGTCTCTGTAAATGTAAGGCTGAGATTGTTTGTTTGTGTTTGTGCGATTTCTATGTTATGCTCTGTTTTTTGTTAAGAGCCAGACAATGTATTCTCATTTCCAAAATGTCATTGCCACTGTATTAAAAGTAGTGACCTCCTAAATTTGTGAGCAGGATTAAAATTGTCTTTTGTGCATTCCTATAAATGATAGGCAGCAGGAAGCCATGCCTTCTAAAGCAACCACACACGCCCTAAGGGTGCTAAAAACTTTTCATCGAACCACTCAAACTCAGTACTATTTGCTTTTGAGCTGCCAGTATATGATGGATGTGAGCAGTGTGGCCTCCTATCAAGCTGTGACAGCAGATATGTACCCATAATTAGAGATGTGGATTCCACATTCATATATGAGAACTCTTCCTCTTTAAATAGCAGACAATCTCAAATTTGGCTGTCTCCCTGCAGGTATAAATATATATAATATATATGATATATATGATAGATAGATAGATAGATAGATAGATAGATAGATAGATAGATAGATAGATAGATAGATAGATAGATAGATAGATAGATAGATAGATAGATATTGACAAATTTGCTCAGCTTTGAATCACATTAAAACCATGAAGAGGAAACAGTTCTCAAATCTCTATTGCCCTCCAGTGTTTGTTAGACTACATCACACCTCAGTTCTCATCTGTTTTCATTTTGTCTATGTTCAGGTTTTTGTCTGTCTGTCTGTCTGTCTGTCTGTCTTTCTATAACAATGTAAATGTGTGTGTATTATATTAAGTTAACTCCAATGTTGAAATGTAACTAAGTACATTAACTTAAATGTACATAAGTACAATTTTGAGGCTCTTAATTTGAGCATTTACATTTTATTTATTTTTTTACTTTATTTTACTTCAACTCTACTAAATCACAGAGGGAAATATTCAGATTTAGATTATTTAGTCATAGTCATAGTCATTAAGTCATATAGTATGCCGAAAAAAGTACTAGTATAGTGTTTTAAAAAAAATCCTTAAAAAGTCATATTATGTTGAAAAAAGCCATAGTATAGTATGTTGAAAAAGTCATAGTATTTTGAATATAAGTCATAGTATACTATGTTGAATATAAGTCATATATGTTGAAAAAAAAAAACTAATCTTGTTTTCTCTCTTTTCTATCCTGTTTACATCACATAAGCGTAGGACAATCCTCAGCAAACCAGAAAAAAATAGCATACAGTAAATGTTGATCTATCTATTCCCAAACTGTGAATTATTATATTATACCATTTAACTAACACCTAAAGTGCAATCAATTCAATTAAGTGATTCAGTTTAACTCACAGTTCGATTTTTTTTTTTTTTTTTTTTTTACAAGAACCCAAACATGTCAGTCAGAATTGTTGTTTTGTCTCCACCCAGCGGACATTTTGGTAAACTACAAGCAAGACAATGACAGAGACTGGTTGGGTAGTTTCAATAACAAAAGTTTTATTAACAATGTAAAATGAGCTATATCAGCTTTGACTACCGTACCTTCACCGTGCCCTAAACATTGATTTCTATCTTTATTAAGCAAGACCCATGCTGCCTGGCCTCTGTCTGCCCTGGACTGCCTCAGACAGGGGGAGACTCTCCCTGATAACACCAACCAACAGATTCTTTGCTAACCATTTCCAACTTTGAACATAATTCAGAGAGCATTGCGTAAAGAGTATGTGTATATACAGGTCTAATGTCTCAATTTATAGATAGATATTGTGTGCAAAGAAGTTTTCTTTTTGAGTATTGTATCATATATTCCATTTTGAAGCTGGAAAGTTAAAGTTGGATACAGGAACTTGGTTTATGGAAGACTAAATTAAGTACATTGAGGAGGAAAAACAGCAAGAAAACAGAAAACAGACTGTAATACACAGCAAACTTACTCAAACCTCATCTCAGCTTAGACGTACAAAGATAGCACTTTGACTCCTCAAATATTCAGATGGCGTCTTCATAAGTTGTCACATTATTTCTGACAAAAACTGACAATTATATTCCCTTTTTATATAACACGAAACCTCATTTCATTCACTCAGGTTTGTGGAAGTAAACGAATATTGGCATTATATCAAACAACCTCTCATTTTCTTTTACATTGGACGAGCAGATATCTCACTTCATTTACCAAAAAAGGGAAAAAGTTTGTTGCAAAATATCTTAAAATATATGTTCATGACTTTTGTTTTCATTACATTGCAGTTACAATTCTTCTTTGTATTACAAAATAAAATTATAAAATGGGCAGCCTTTAAAAAAAAGACAAAGAGACAATTTATTTGAAAATGGCAGTAATAGATTGGTGAGAGACACAAGTGGTGAAGGACAGTGGGTAATGGTGTCTTTGTTGCCGCCTCCTACCCACGAAGGCGGGGCCCTTAGCTGGTTACCAGGCAACAGAGCCCAAAGAACCGCCTCTTCCTCTGTCGGACCAGTGGGTAGGGAGTCAGGTTCAGCAAACTGCTGTCATCTGGGCACAAGAACACACAGCAGAGCAGAACACTGCCAAGTCAGACATGTTTGATAGTTTTAGCTGTAGTTTTTAAGCCACTCTTTATCCAAACGAATCGTCAGTACTTTTTGAGTCAAAAGAAATGTTGATGTGTGTAAGAGGAAGAAGCTACAGACATGTCGGCTTTCAGGCTTACCTTGGTTCTTCAAGGGTAAAGGCATTGTCTCCCTGAGTTTACTGAGAAGGTTCTTCATCTCCCTCATATCCCTGCAATAACACAAAAAGGACCTTCTACATAAGGTATATTTTCACACAAGGAGACACAACTTCACCCCTATTTTTTGCAATGCACCTGAACATACATCTTAAAATATATTGGGGTTTTTTTATACTAGAAAATGTATTAAGTCTAATTCCAGCAGTCTTTTCCAAGTAGTTTGCCAGCAGAGCAATATCCTAAGTGAGTAAGAACTGCATGTTTCACATTTTTTTATATTCTATAGATTCTGTCATAAAATGTTCCAATCATCAAAAACAGATACATACACCTTTTTCTACTTTGCCAAGTACAGTAGCTTGTAAATACTGGGGGTTGGCATTGTGCACAAATATCTCAAATACCTTATAGGCATGTCATTTATTCATTTTATAAAGGTTTTTATAGGTTATCCTACAAGGGAAATAGTAAAAGCCTCATTGTACATTATGCAATTATATCTTCAAAAAAACAAATATTTAACAAACCCATTGGTAAATTATCAACATATTATAAGTGAGGTTGAAAGAGTAAGATTAGAGGTGTAATTACATTTAATAGTGTTTAAACTACATACATGTGTATTTAAAAGAAAGCAATAACTGTTTATCAGGTAAATGACAGAATGTTATGATGCATCGTTTGAATTTTGTTAAGTGACAAAAACTGTAAAAGAAAATACTTGTTTTTCCTGACACACGTGCTTTGACCAATTCACGTCACAATAAAGACCCATAAACACAAACACACTACGCTTGCTCACACACGGACTACCTACCTTTCTATGTTTTCTATGTCAGTGGCCACCAGCCAGCACAGCTGAGGCAAGTCCGTGGGGGAGGAAGAGGTGTCCTCCAGGATGGGGATGTCTGAGCTCTCCTCTGTCTTATTGTCAATCCCTGTAGGGCCACAGGGATCCTTACCTAAAGCACATAGAAAGCAGATAACCTTGATTATGTGTCACCACTACATTAAACATAAGAAAAACAAGGGTTAAACAAAAAAACGTTTTGAAAAATTACCCATCAGATTACATGCATATTGTAAACTTCATTAAATGTGTAGAAAAGCACTGGTTTATATTTGTACACATATATTCAGGCTGCTGACATTATAGGAACAATTGTGACATTTAAGATGCTAATCTAAATAATAAAACATGTTAGAAAACTGTAAATAATTACATCCGTGCAGGTATTTTGAAATCTGCTGTTTTTTTGACTGTCTTTGTTTGCTTGGTTGTTTCTTTACAAAAGGGAAACAAAACATGCTCGATGTAAACTAGTACACATGCATATACACTCAAAGCTATTATTCATGTATTAACCTTTCCTGTGAAGCTGCAGGGAGCCCAGCAAACAGACCGATTTGAGCATCTCAGTGATGTACATCTCCAGACAGCATTGCAGCTGGATGAAGAGCCTACAGATCTCAGGGTGGATCTCCCCGTCCTCTGGCCTGAAGTCACACATAGTTGGAACACAGTGAGGTTACTGGGTGGCTGGACCTTGAGGAACGCCAGATGCAATGACCAACGTTACAGAAACAAATTAAAATCATAGTTCCATTAGAAAATATCCTAAATGACCTTGTATAGTGTCTTTGTGGAGTTTAACAGTATGACTGATGAGTTTAGCTGTCGACCGTGAACATTGTTCAACATATAGCTGCCAAACTGCATGTAGTGACATAAAAATGACATTTTTGGGGAACAAGGAAATACGTAAAATAATAATGGCATAGTAAATAGTAAAGTCAAAAAATATTTTTCAAATAATTGATGAGTGGATAGTAGAATTTAATATTTTCAGAAATGTCACAAATGTTTATATTTGAAATATCTTGACAAATGTGAAGAATAGTCTGATTAATAATGATGATTTGCCTGCTTGTGACTTCCATAAGTTTAGTTTGTTTAACCGTCTGAATAAATAAATAAATAAATAAATAAATAAATAAATAAATAAATAAATAAATAAATAAATAAAATACATCGATGTTCAAACAAAACAAAAAAAATCCCCATCTGACTGGTTCTTGTTTTCCCAGAGCTGGTCACTAGCTTTTTATCCGACGCCGCAGTAGCTTCAACCATATAAATCTGGTTTTCGAGGGGGAACTACAGCAGGTGATATTCAGTGGGTGTGATATCACAGGGGAAAGTGACAGCAATGAAAGGCGTGAAACTTGCACCTGGTACAAATATTTCTCACACAAATCCTGCTGTCGCATTCCCCTCTTCCAACGGCAAGCTCCTCCTTCCCAGCCTTGTGTTGTCACAGTTCTACAGTTTTGTTGCTAAAGCACAGCTGTCATCAATGCTATCCCGCTTATCAGCTTTCCTCCAGCACATTGGAGGGGCCCCGCATCACTCCAACCGTTCAGACACACTGGCTTTATTTGATTAAAGGGGAATGGTCTGTGCTGTCTAATTCCAGCCATGTGTCTCTAGCGGTGGAGACGGACGTTGAAATGAGCTTTTAGAGTTGGAGGTTTCAGAGTATTATGAAAGCGATGCTGATGCTGATATCAGTGGGGAATTAGCTGATGCTTCCGTCTCTTTTTCTATAGTAGCAGCAGGAAATTCAAGCACAGGACAATAATGGATCGTCGTCTTGGAGGTCTAACTGTACATATAAAATTGAAAAAAATGTTCTGAAAGGATTTAAATAAGATATTATTGAAGCCTCATTATGAAATGTGACTGAGATATCCCTGTTCAGTGGATGTAGTATGATTCATGTGTCTGCAGGAAACAGGAAACATGCAGGAGACATGCTTCCAAGCTAACCATGTGAGCGTGTCGTGCAGATGTGGCCCGTAGTCCCCCATACATTAAATGGAAAGGATTTTGTCATGCATGAAACAGACAGTGAAGGATATGCATTCTTAAATTGCTGTAAGACACAGCAAGTGGATTAATGATTGAGCCAGGAAATGGGTTACAGCGCAGAGTGTGGTACCGCCTAACGCATTTAAACTCATCCTTGTGAAAAAAATATGACACGCTAATATTTAACAGGAGATCCTTCAGTGATTTCACAGGGCTCCAACAAATGTGTATGCCTGTTCTAAGGCAGAATAAGGGCTACAGGAAGAGTCATCCTGATGCTGTCATTGTTTCGACAGTGTGCTGGGCTTTTCGCAAAACAGCAAGCACTGCAGAACCTCCTCCAAATGTCGCTCACCACTGGATTCAGTCCGTCAGATTGTTATTTAGATAGGTTTGAGGGTGCCAGTTCAGCTGGCATCTTAGCCTCACCGAGGACCTTCAAATCCCAAGCCTCACTTTGCCCTTCTTGCACTGGCACCAGCATGGAGGAGATGTTGTGCTCAATGGAGAGTGCAGGCCAAGTCAACAGACATGTCAAGCTCAGCTATCTTCAACAAGACGCCTATAGCAAACCACAATGTTAACAACATCTACTCACTTCACATGTTTTCATTAGGTTAGGAAAAAGCCAATGATTCAGATTATCGTAGACTTTCTGAACTCTAGAAAACGTTAGCATCCACTGTTGAAAAGCATACTGGTTTAAATGACCATAAGAGAGACACAACCCATAAAACACACACACAGTCACTTTCACAATGCATTCAAAGCAAAGGGAATATAAAAGTAATTGGCTCCACATTTTTGATTATCTCAGATATTTGTCAGGGGTAGCATTCCACATCATGCGTTTAGGCCCCAGCTAATGGGAAGCGGTCAGTTCCAGCATGTTGTTGTGATTGATTCCTGGTAAAGCTGTGTTTAGCAATTAGAGCCAGCAAGCTTTTTGTTTTTTCTTCTTCTTAAAACTGAACTCGTGTTCTGCTTCCACCAAACTCCTTTTCCCCCTACTTCAAGCTCTCTAATTTCACACTAATATAGCAGACACTTGGCTGACTTCTTTGAAGTGCAGAGGAGCAGGCTTAAATATACATGTGCATCAAACGGGGATGCTTATGCAAATCAGATGCACTTTTGGTAAAAGTAGCTACCCTGTACAAGTTGGACAGCTCTCCTTCTTTTCAGCACCACGGACAGCGTCTGTCCCAACTCACCCCGAGATCAAGGAGAGACTGTGGTGTGCCGCTCTCGCCATCTCGCAGCCTTTGGTTCGGGTCTTCAGCATTTCGGCCCGTAAAGCAGGACAGTCCACAGTGATTTCGCCAATGGAGATGACCAGTTCACGGTACAGAGCCACAAGCGTGTTGAATTCTTGGACGATCTGCGTTACAATGGGATGATAAAAAAAAAAAAAAAAAAAAAAACACATAAAAATAAATGATTCCCTCAATGACTTAGTCAAGTTAACACCACACAGATCAAATAACACAGGTCCTGTTCTGGTCACTGCAGTAGAATGCCCTTTGTCCTTGGCCTATATTGACTTGTCTACATGAAAACGTGTCAGCTAAGAAGGAATGCTGAGCAGCATATCATATCCCCAGTGCAGGTGCATGCTGGTATGCTTCAATACAAGTAGTATTTCAGAAATTACAACGTTGCACGTATGAGGTCACAAAGGTCCGTTGATGTTTTAGAGAAATGTGTGACTAAGCAAAAAAAAAAGAGAAAGTGAAGCACTGCCATCAAGAGTCTGCAAAGTTAAATTCATTAATTATTGAATTAGCCCATTGACTGGGCGCAATTAGGCTTAATGTGGTTATTTCCACAGCCTCGGAGCTTGAGATGGAGACGCAGATATTTCCATCACCTTAGTGCAACTCCTGCATAGCATCCTGCTACACTCAGCGAGGCTCCATGGCGATCACTGGTGTATGAAAGGGTGAAGCGGGCTACACACACACACATGATCATCGCCGCCGACATCTGTCAAAACACGGGACACTCTGTGTCCTCATCGCGGGCACCTCGTCTTGTAAACGGGGGAGCAATCGGGGAATCAGTCCAAATCCCCAGCACTCAAATCGCGAATGCAAATCACGCAGTCGATCTGCACGCTGATGTGATCTATTTGGCTTCAGTGCAAATGCATGCAGCTATTTTTAGGCTCCCAGACTGAGTTACGGTCTTCTCCTCTTTTTTTTTTTTTTTTTTTTGCAGCAGCAGTGAACAGCTGTCGCCTGTGCATCCCGCATCGTCCTAGCACAAATACAAAGGTTGTGATACTAACACAAGCACTCCTTTATCAGAGGCACCATGCAGGCATTGACGTGTCGCAAACCTACCATTCTGCAGTCGGCCACTGCGCGCTGGGCTTTGCGGGTACTTTCGGTGCTCTCCCTCCTCTCCGGGTCTCGGTGAGGAGGCTTGCCGATCTGGAAGATGTTCCCGGCGGATCTGGGGCGGTTTTTGCGCCCATTCGATGCAGAACTCATGCATACACATGCACTAATAAAACAGCCCTAATACAGAACGGTTTTTCCTCGTATCCCCTCCCCTCCACCAAACTCCACCACTTTCCCTGCCTGCACCTTAAGCGCTTCACCTTTTTCCCTCCGCTCACGCTCGTTTCACCTTTCACCAACTCCCGGCTGGGCTGCACCTCGATGACTGTTATTGCTCTATCTATCTCTCGCGTCCCTCCTCCTCCTCCTCCTCCTCTAGTGCGGGAGACGGAGCAAATCCTTTCCCAGACGAGCCCCAGAGCGCAGAAAAAGTACCGGATGAGCGCCTCCGACTCCTCTCCGCATTGCCTCGCCTGCGACGGGGTGGCGAGTCACCTTCACTCCAGCAGCACACGGTGCACAGTGAAGACTTTACCCCCACCCAACCCGGAGTCCAGCTAGCTGAGGTGTCTCCTCTGACGCGCCGATGTCGGAAGGAGACGATCGCATTCACGGGCGTTCTCCAAATGCAACCATTTTTTGTGATTGCGCGTTTCCATTAAGCACCAATAAAGACGCGGGCGATGACGGTCTAGTTCTTTGCTGACACAGACCTCCTTACGGGGACGAAATACCGCGCAGCCGACGCGTTCAGACGACCTGAACGTGAGAGAGAGGAGAACTTAATCCGTTGTGCCGCGGTGTCGAACCGGCTCCCAGTGTGTGTTTGTTCGCGTAGATCCAGCTGGTCGGGCAGGCCTGTCTCTAACCTTGGAGAGGCAGGAGAAGACGAGCAGTTGTTGCAGGCCTGACTCTGTGGCTGACAACACTGCGCACCCGAAGGACGGGAATACTAATAGGGCCTATGAAGTCAGACCCCCGCCCTGAGCGGTGGATTAGCTCCTAAACGTGTGCAATTTTGCCTCCACATGACAAAGAAGTGCAATACAATTAGGTTGCTTCAATATTCCAGTGAAGACAACATGTGAATCTGTGTAAACTTCAGTATAATTACACATCTATAACATATTTATGTTGATATTCAGGCCCACTTTATTGGGACAAAAAGTATGTTTTATGTAAGTTTGTTAACAATATATGTCCATCTCTGAAGTTATATTAATATGATATACACATTGACATAAACACAGTGTTAATATCTCTTTTTTAAGGTTGTTAAAGGTAGTGTTTTAGTGTATTTTTTAAAAATAAATCTGGCACTTGAGAATTTTAGTTTGCTTGGTTGTGACCCATTTCTTTCCCTAAGTCTGAGGGAAACCATGGTAGGTAAATATGATAGGCAGACAAATACATAACAACAGAAAGTATTATGTAAATTTGAAGTAAGCTGCTTTCATGCACACACACACACACACACACACACACACACACACACACACACACACACACACACACACACACACACACACACACACACACACACACACACACACACACACACACACGGTGGCATCAAAGAAACAAAACAGGCTACAGTGTATATGAATATAATGTAGAATTTATACATGTGGCAGTTTGTTGTCTGCTGTTCCGCCACAAAAAAACGATATTCTTTCAACATTCATAGATTTTATTTGCTACTATAATCCGGCTTGAATCCATCGGCAGCTTTCAGGGCTGGCAATTTGTCGTTCCTCGCTCTTCACAGCCACAAAGAGGAAAGTGTGTGGTAGATACTCTGAATAAATCAAGAATCCCTTTCAGTGTATGTTGAGTGCTCCATCTAAACCTGCATTATTATTTAATTTTGAATGCAGAGGAAGACTTCCAAAATGCATCTATGTAAGTTACGCCCACAGAGGCAAGCAGCCGCACTCACACAAACACAAAGAGATACATACAGTGTGGCGTGACATAGGAGACTTACAGTGTCATGTTATGTATTAAAATGTAAAAGACTCTGCGGGGCTCATGTGTTTGGTTTTGGTTGGGATCTTTTATAAGAGAAAACACACCAATTACAAGCCAATTAATTCTTCTTAAATGGCTTTTACACCAAAATGTGCATATAACTTTAATAAATAAATACATTCAAACTTTCCCAAAGGTTAATCCATTTAAAGCTAATGCCTTCCTGAGTTGCCAACTGAAATTGTGTCTCCATGACTGCCAAACCTTTCTGCTGGGGCCTTGCACCTCTCATCATAGCACCTGTATCTATCCGGGAGCAACAAGAGTCTGTGCTCTCCATAAACCCCAAATATGCTGACTTAGGACTTTCCTGAACTAGCCATACTGTACTAGCCACCACAAAGGTCACACGTTCTGTCCCAAGTGCCAGTTTTTGTAGGCAGGGGTCATTCCACCAAGGCTCTAGACCAGATAAATGAATTGTTTTTGTAAAGTTATACCAAACTGAGAACAACATATGTGTTGAGTGAAGCCCACCACTTCACACCGACGCAAGAGAAAGATTTTAAGCCCTTTGGAAAAAACGATTCGGTATCCCAATTAAAAAACTTGAAATATGTCAGGAATAAAGTAATTTATTTATCTTTGGCACATGATTTCATGATTCGAATTGGAAATCACTTAAATTTTACATATTCATTTCAGAATCAAGTCTACATATATGTATGTGTTTCTGGGTAAATTGAAATTGCTATAAAATACAGTGACTTTGTCCAGCATTATTCCCTCCAGGGGTGATTGAGAACATTCACATCAAAACGTTCCTTATGGTTGAAAAACAGCAAATTAAAAAGATCCAACCAGACACAGTAGAACAAAAGTGCCAATTAAAAAGGTCTTAGTTGCAAGGATGTGGTGTATGGTGGTGAGTTGGCACACAGAAACCATCGGACACCATAAACACACATGGTCTCAACCCATACCAAAGAGCAAATCTTTCAGAAAAGGTTTTCTGAGGTCGATAAACATGAAATTCCACATGAAAAGTGCTCACTCGTGTTTTATTGGGGTATTGTTATCATTAGCATTATTATGACTCAGCTATAATTAACAATACAGTATTCTCGTGGACACATGTAATACCTGTGGTAGTACTGACGTGTTCTTTTGGGGAAAAGTACAAACAAGCACCAAAGAAGTGTTCAAAATCCGTTCTTCATTACCAAAAGAGCTGCTTGTGTTCCCAAAAAACGGCATGCAAATTGGTTCCGCTGTCCATCAGTACTTTGTAAATTAGATTTTGAAAAATGCTGTATTTTTAAGAGATTTCAGGAATACACAGATGTTTGTCGTATTTTTTTTCCACTGAAATTTTAATTCTATGAAATTTGCAGTGTGGGTCATCAGACTAGGAGTAATCGGTTTGACTGTGGAGCTCAAAATGTTAAGCATTAACAGACTGTATGTTATTATGTTGAAAGCAAAACAGTACAACCTTGGAGATGTTACACATGTATTACCACATGTTGTGCAACCACACAACACATTACATGTTTGATAGGTGGAGACAGAAGTTTGGATTCCCTAACATCCGTGAGTACCATTTCCCCATTTCAGTCCTTTGTTAATGAGAGACAACAAGCTGACACAAGGTTGTTTTCCCTCTACCGCGCCAACCCACCTGCTTGAAATTCCTTAATTTTCTTCTTATTAAAACCTACAACTCCGTATATCCCTTTCCATATATATATATATATATATATATATATATATATATATATATATATATACACACACACACACTAGCCTGTCCTCTGCTCCATCTTTAATTCCCTCATCTTTCAGTAACTTTTCCTCTCTTCATGTTGCTCCATCATTGTTGCCACGACTGTCAAAAAGAAGGGAAGAAAAGGTAGCAGAGGAAGCAGAAAATGAAGAAGCCAATAACCCAGTTGACCGAGTAGATGTAGATGATGACCATGTCCATGTCAAAGCGCCAGCCTCGAGAGTCATCCTCAAAGTCCAGAGTGTCCAGACGGTAGCCTCCTCCATGAGGGAACTGGCGTCTAGCAATGGGACTCGACTGCCTCTGGAAGCCTGATTTGGGTGATAAATGAGGCTGTAAAAAATGTATACAAAAATGTGTCTCCTTATATGACTGAATCCATGCCAGTTACAATGGACTGTAATGGTCACACGTTTTAGTGGATAAAAGCATCAAATGCCAGGAATGTAGCTATTATTGAGGAAAACAAAGTCCTTTGTAATATGTCTTTGAAAAAGGGGATTTCAATGAAAGTCACAAAATTAAATTAGGTTTAAAGGAGGATTCTGATTTTCTTTAGACTATACAGTATATCTTAAAATCTGACTAAAATAAAGTCAAATATAGACCATAAAGTAGGTGGATAACAGCTACAGATAATATTACTGAACAGCTGTGACTGTTTTAAATACTTATAAATAGTGGTTGTTTGGAATATGAATGAGTTTTTTATGTTTTTAACTCAATATGGCTTCGTACAGAGTACTCTTGTTGTGCTACTGCTCTACTTAAAGCTAGCTGAGCTCATATTTTGCTGAAAGTAATTGGCTGGAGTGTTTAAATGTGCAGTCAGCAATATGTCAAATTCCGGGAATCTCTCTTGGGCATGGTCTGCTTGCTGTCCGTTCTGTGTGTGCGCTGAAACACATTACAGTCCACATAAAGCCCTGGGAGTTGCTGACTCCACCTCTAATGCATTAAGATATGTATTATATTACCTTACTTAATGATGCAACATCAGTAGTTGTGCGTAGGTTCGCAACTAATCTTGGGGAATGGTGCAACACGGCTTCTCATCAGGATATTTTTATTTTTTATTAGGATTTAGTGTATAATAAGACATACATGCACGGAAAAGACAGCAGCTGACATTTGTATTCTGTATGCTGCAAAAAAGAAACTTGTTTAATGTATGGATGAATAAAAACTTGCCCCCAAAGATACGGAAGAGTTTCCGACAGCTTGGGAGAGGCCACTTTGCACAACTTGCTTTCTGGAAGTTCTGTTTGCGGGAGAGGTATTCCTTTGGAAAGAATGTCCTTGCTGTTTGGTTCAGCTCTGTTAGAAAGACAAGAGAGGAAATAACACAAGGCATGGACGACATCTTCACACTTTGCGATAGCCTGGACAGATTATGTTTGATTTATTCAATATATTAAAAAAAAGCAGCAGATGCCACATCACCAGGCTCCCTCGTTTTTTTTCTCCTTGTCCTGTTTCTGTGTCACCTTGGGTCTGGTAATCAACACAAGAATCTTATCTTTAATCCTTGTCATCTAATCACTCACAAGTGCCCTTAGTCCGTCTGCTGTGCTCATAACCCCCGGCCACTCAGCCCTTTTATGGCCACAGCAGCGTCCCTGCTGCTCAATTTCTCCTACATACGTCTAGACGTAGGCTAAAGTCAATCACAGAACTTCAGGACGACGTCCGGTGTAATCAGCGTGCCGTGATTACGAGGTTACATAAAATAAGTGCGTCACTATGAGTATATGAGCAGAACAGTATTATCACAGTGCATTATGTAACATTGTTTTGTAAAGACATTTCACATCACATTCGGTCTAATTTTCCACTGGTGCCGCTCTTGCTGAGAACATCTGTATTTGTCATTTTCCATGTCTAAGCAATACAACATCTTATTTCCATCAGAACGCACTAAATGTAAGTGTTCGGATCGTGTTTGACTTTGTCTTCTGGGTTTGGGTGACTCATCTGGTCAGGGCTGAACTAAAGGTCTACTCTGGTCCCTGTGGGGCATCTGCAGCTGGGCCCTCTGAACAATCTGCAGCTTAGATGTCATCAGCACAACAGCCAACAGACGTAGGAGCACAGATATAGCTGCAAATATTGCACATGTGCATATTTACTGTTGTAATGTCTTGGATTATTGTATTCTAAACTACACACATTAATGGCATATTTCAAATTCCTATTATTCATCTCACATTATTAAATCTAAAATCGCTGAGCCATGCGTTGAGGTGATGAGTATTTCAAATCATGCGGAGTCGTACGCTGTATTTTCTTTTTTCTGCCCATGAACTCACCCTTCTGGAAGAAGACATGAGTGATGATTGTTCTGCAGAGCGGGCACGGGGTGTTGGTGGGGTTGTTCTTCGCCAGCGTCCTCAGACAGGGTTCACAGAAGATGTGGTTGCAAGGTTGACACATGTAAGGACTGAAGTACACGTCCAAACACACAGCGCAGATGTAACCTTCTTTGTCACCGGCGCTGACGTCCTCGTCCTCGCTGCTGCTGCTGCTGCTGGATGGGTTCCCTGTTGAACTCTGGGTGAGGGAGGAAATACGGATGGATTATGTTGACATAAAGCACAGAAGTATGTATGGGTGAATACATGCAAACAGTTATATGTTCATCTGCAAACCTTTTTTTTATTTTACAATTAAAAGATTGGGTATGTGTTGGTTTTTGTGGTCTTCAATTATTTTTTTGCGCAGCGAGTGAGGCTGATGAATTGTATTTGAGTGGGACAAACAACTGCTAGCCGTTTTGCTACAAAAGGTATCACATTGATTAGTCTCCCAGAAAGTTTGTTTGTCTATGGTGCTGAAAAGGACGCTCTGATTGTTGAACATCTGGGAGGAGATATGCAGATTCTCGTCCTGGCCATCGGAAAATGGACCTACTGTTTAACCTTGCAGGGCTGGGACTGTGAGTCCTGTGGGGGTACTGCGGGAATATGGGGTACAGGGGATGTTGCTATGACGATAATCGATGGATGGAAATACTTGTTTTGTTATTTTCTTTTTTTACCTTTAACTGTCTTTGAAATCACGATTTTACCATTTTCTAGACGGACAGTTTCAGTCTCATGTAAAAGAACACAGAAGAACAATCCAGAAGTCTGACCCCCACATATGAGGTTATGAGTGTACATTATCACCACAAGACGTCAGTGCACCAGCTGCCAATAAATATAAATTAAAATGTCCTCTTTCACGGTCCCCTTGAGATCCCGTTTAAAATAGTCTCCTCTTTAATACACCCTGTTTGATTGAGTGTAAATGTCTCTGACACCACCTTGCACTGCATAATAATATGTGTTAGGACATGAGGGTGTCAGGTGTGAGCTCAATGAAGAGAAACGTCTACTTACTTACATTTGCTCACTTCTTACTGTAAACACAGAGATCAACTCAAACTCCATTCATGTCACAAACAACAAAGAGGTGTTTTCAGGTAGATGTTTCCCACAATGCAGGGTGTGATTCATACATACAGAATTGTGATTCTTAGATAAAAGGTTTTGTTTACGCTGTCCTCTCTTTACCTTTGTAATCTAGTGTGCATCCTTATTTCACACAGCACAATACACCCGCCCACCCTCACTGCTCTCATCCCTCCTCAGCAGACAACTTGGCCTCCCTCTCAAGTGACTCTGCACCTAAATCCACACTCGGCATTGACAAATTCCATCTACAACTCACATGAAAGGCAGTACCGAAACTCGTTTTAGAGAAGAGTATCTGGGGCTCCTCGAGACTCCCATCTCCTCCCCAGACCTGTGCCGGCAGACCCAAAGGATTGGTGTCTGATGCCTTAGTCTTGCAAAGGCACGAGGGGTGAGTCCAGAGTAATTACCACTTTCTCGCCCAGGGGGAGCTCCAGGGACTTCCGTGTTGCACCAGTCCTGCTTCCCAAGGTGTGTCATTAACACAGAGGACAGCGCACAGAGTGCACAGCTCCCAAGTAATCATGGGTACTGAGGCTCTCCCTTGGCAACATGATCTGTAACATGGCACCTTTGTCTTGATGGCGTTGGTAAATGTATAGAACACAATGTTTTAATGGAATTCTTTATCATACGGACGTAACCTTAATCAAAATATCTTATCGGACACAAGCTTGAATTGACTAAGAAGTATTCGAGTAAAGAAATGGAATTCTTTCACAATAGCAATAAATGTTTCTGCAGATCTACAAGAACCGCATTTCATTTTCTGCACAGCAGCTGAATAAAGTAACCGAGCACAGATTGCTTCTCCATCACACGGGATAAAACCACTTCCTGTGGGAAACTGATGACAATAACAGCCGCTCTGACCTTTGGCCTACTATTTATACTGTATGCAAAAAAGTACAGCAGGCTATTGTACTCTGAAATATTTACAGAGATTAAAAAGAACGTTTTTTCACCTACGATGCTGGAATACATTAAAGTTACATGAAATCTGCGAAGGGGAAAATATAAACCAGCCTTTGTGACCAAAGGGCTCACTGATACTACTGAATTGCGGGGGTGATTGAGGAAACCATTGTTGAGCTGCCCTTGAGAAGTATCCTTAAGTCTCAAGGGTCATGGCTAATAGCTGAAATGCTGTGCTTGGAGAGCGCATGCATACTCATTCAGCTATGATCATGATTAATGACCAAGCAAGCTCATTCCATTTCCTCTAAATGAATACAAGTTTAAATAGGCTTACTTGCTCTTTTTTTTAGTTAGATGAGAAGACCAATACTACTCTCAGAATTATATGAGAGGGGTATCAATGTCTTACATTTGGCTTTTGACACTCAATTTACATGATAGCTTCGGGGTAAATTGGGAAACAGTTCATTAATTTTCCTCATGGTGGCACATACCATCTGTACTATCCGCCAAAAATAACCCACCACATTAAAATAGGCACAATCATGTCTGCTAGAGTGTGTATGTATTATGTATCTACATCTACAACACGCCAACTGGGTATTCTGTCTTTCAAAGCAACTAAATCTCTTGAGCTTTCTCTAATTCAGCAGTCAGAATCATTTCAGTCGGCCAACGTGACAGCAGATCTGCAGCAGCCAATCAAAAGAGAATCTGCTCTTTTTGTCTGGTTGTTTTTGAAGGGCTCTCCACCTAAGCCTCATCATGCAACTAATTCAGATGTAACCCCACTTTATACCGCACAGACAATGGCTATTGAGATGAGCTGGGTGCTGATAGGCCTGTCGAGAGTCAGACTCTGGATGAAATGAACACACACAGAAAGACAAATACACACGTGGCCACACACACATAACGACAGTGAAAATGGACCCAACAAGCGATATTTAAGTCTGATCTTTGTGCCTATTGTCTTGCACCACACACACACACACACACACACACACACACACACAAACAAACAAACACACAATCACAAAAATGTCTTACTTGCTGTCTTGCATTGCAATCTAAATAGACCTTCAAGTGAATCAGGTAATGCTGGAGACTTGAGCAAATTAAGACTAATCTAAAGTTTGTCAAGTATCTTAGTAATGGAAACTGAAAAAGACTGCAGATGAAGACAGCATAATTGGTTTGGAAAATGATAAAAAAGAAGGTATCATTTAGCAGAAGATAATTGCCCCTACTTCTCAGTGGCCACATCAATAAATATATATATATATATATATATATATATATATATATATATATATATATATATATATATATATATATATATATATATATATATATATATATATATCTCAATGGCAAACATGTCCGAAAAGAACAGCACCTTCAGTACTCATTGTCATATGGAAGGCTTGCGTCATTCACCTGTCTGCTCTCCTGCAGTTGACTTTGCCTCCACCTCTCCCTCCTCCTCTGCCTCCTCCTCAGACACTTCATCCTGTTTTTCTCTCTTTTAATCATCCTCCTCTCCCCAAAAGGTACAAAAGGCGGCACCACTGCTGTGTTCACGGTTTGGCCGATCACCTCCATCACACCACTGCCTCCTTCCTCGCCATCTTCCACGCCGTCCTCTTCTTCTTCTTCTTCCTCATCTTCCCCCTCCTCCTCTCCTAGCTCTGAGCTCGTGAGAGACGGGACGTGGGTCTGATAACGCTGGGGCGAGTGTCCCGTTGCTGCCTCTGTTCTCACCTCCACCCAGAATGGATCTGGCTCTGTGTATGAACCAGCTGGGAAGCGGTGCAGGTCTTCTGCTGTCCTGGATGAAAGCCTCTGATGGGACAGAGGCGTGGATCTGGTTCGGATGGGAGGCCGAGGAAGCGCAGAAGACAGGGACCGCGTTACTGGTCGCAGGGATTGGGGGGTGATGGTCTGGGTGCAGCCGGTACTTGGTGGTATAGGACACATGCACCCTCTCTGCAAGTTGTTTGATCCTTCTCCAACTTCCAAAGTGCTGTTTGACTGGATGTCAGAATTACTGCTAGATAAACTTTCAGAGATTCCTGTTCCCTGTCTGTCCTCCGAGCCACCTCCATGAGCCTTTCTCCGTCTTTGTTTTCCTCTTCTCATGCCTCCAGCGGCTTCATTTTGCCTCTCCTCCTCCCTGTCTTGGTTCCCCTCTATCCATCTTCCTCTGTTGTCCTTGTTGCAGGTCTTTCTGTGTGCTTTCCTCCCCGGTAAGGCAGGTCTCATCAGCTGCTCCACACTGTTCGACATTCCCTCACCGGTTGGATCTGCGCTCCTCAACCTCGGCCTCCCTGCGTTCAGGCACAGGGTGCAAGTCCTGTTGCCGTTTTCTTCACCGACATCCTCACTTCCACGACCTTCAAAGCCGATTGAGCCATTGGCGGCAGAGGATCCCAAATAGGAGCTCATGGCGGCGCTTTCGAGCCCCTCTGTCACCAGCAGAGTGCATCTGATGCAGTTTCAACCATCTAGCCTGGTCTCTCCCCTGTCATCTTTTCCCAAGTCTTCCTTGGCCTCCCACTCCTTCTGGATGTACAGGTTCAAGCTCTTTTTCTAAGAGCAAGGGACTGTTCCAGCGTAGAGGAGGTGAGCAGTGCAACCCTCTGGCCTGGCCAGTCCTGCCCCTGCTGGGACATTCCACACTGTTGACAAAGACAAAGTCCCCCTGGTGAGCCCCATTACAATAGGTGCACTATTCACGGCCTCACTATTGTCCTGTGTGACCTATAGAAAACACATTGCTATGCAACCACTGAATGCACAAAAATAAGGTGAAAAAACCAGAGCCACCTTTTTTTCCCTCATGTCCACTACCATGGTGTCAGCTTTTTTTTCACTCTGGGGTTTACAAACAGAGCACATGGAGAGAGAGAGAGAGAGAGAGAGAGAGAGAGAGAGAGAGAGAGAGAGAGAGAGAGAGAGAGAGAGGGAGGGAGAGAGAGAGAGAGAGAGAGAGAGAGAGAGAGAGAGAGAGAGGGAGGGAGAGAGAGAGAGAGAGAGAGAGAGAGGGAGAGAGCGAAACCGAAAGCGAGAGAGTGTGTATGTAGTTGTCAAATGAAAATGAAATTCGTCAGACTTTTCTTTTATTTGTAGTTTCATTTTCCCCCCCAAAGACATGAAGTTAATCTACCAGACTTGAAAAAATCCACATGTATTTGATGAAAAATGTCAGGATAACTTGTTCAGTGTCGCTTTGTTCCGACAGACTGCTCTGCTGTTTATCAAACAGTTTTTTTTTAAAGTTGAATAACAAAAAACGAATGATTTTACTGTCAGGTTTTATTGAGGATAATCCGTTTTTTGATGTCTTTGTCTTTGATGAAACTTGAATGTTCAGCCTTCTTGACAAACTATTTACACATTCCTAGAAAATTCTCACAGTGAATTATGAGAGCCCATTTTAAGGCGTAATTTCCCATTTTGCATGCAGCTCCTCAGATCTGATGGTGTGTTACTGGTTCGTTGTCAGTCCATGCTGAAGATTGAAGTTCATGCCTTTGGCTCTTGGGTTATTAAGCTTTGAAATACCCCAGGAGAGACTGGAAAATCACTTTTGAAAACCCATTTATGCAGCGTTTTAATTAATTCAATTCAATTTAATTTTATTCATAGTCTAGTGACACATCGACTAGAACACAGGAAGACTTTTAGGCAGAAATAGGCTCTTGAGTTCCATCTGCATTTGTTGTATTAATTAATCATCTTTTCTCATGTATTATGGTGCTGTTTGCAAATTGTTGTAATCGTTTAATATATAATACTAATATATAAAAATTATAATTTTAACCTGAGATTTCTTCATCATTATCTCATCTTTTAAGCTTCTGCCCTGTAGTCTTAATTAATCAAATCTGTATTCATTGAAACCCTTTTTGGTAATTTTATTGCACTTTTTTATTGAATTGTTTTAATGCATTTTGGAGTGTTTTTTAATCATATCCTGCTCCTTTCATTTTATTTATTGACATATAAAATCAAAACACACACAAGGGAACGCAATGCCCTTAGATGCAAGAAAATACTAAAATGCATGTTTGAATGTGTCTGAAAATCACATATGCTAATATTGATCACATGTAAGAATACCATTAAATATGTGACATGTGTGAATTTATCACATATGAGCTGTGCTGTGTGGTATGTGTGACCATTAACATGTTCTGTTTGATGGGGTAATACATCAGCTAGAATGATAATTAAAAATTATAATAGAACAAACAAGAAGAGCAACATTTTTAGAGTAATGAACTGTGCCAAATTATCATATGCATTGTTTGCAGAATGAACCCATGTATGATTGTTAGCCAGAAAGGGGATAAATAAGGACATGTATGACAGTGTAAAAAAATATTAGCATCTAACGTTTGATTGAGATTGACTCCACAATTCAACATGGAAATACAATTCACAGCTCTCAGTTTTCCTATGTTTGTGTTTCCCAGCAAAATGTGTTTTTTAAGTGACATGGACAAAGACGCAGAAAACTTGGACGAAATATCTGCAGTCCACTGAGGCTGTAAAGATACTGCAGTCCGCCAGCGACTTAACAGCCGTGGCTGCAGTGAAGGAGACCCAGGCTGTAAAGACACTGCAGTTCACCAAAGCAGTCAATACACTGGAGGCTACTGAGCCTGTCAAGAACATTAAGGACAGAGATGCTCCTCTCCAATCAGAACGGAGTTCCTGCTGTCATGTGCTGTTTGAGGAGGAAGATTAACTGTCCCATCTCCTACCTCCACCAGCTCATCAGGTGGCTGAGACGCCTCAGTCACAGGCTGAGATCCCTCAGGCACCTGTATTATTGCCGGATATCTTCTTTTTTTTTTTGCTTTGACTTTTTTTAGACAATGGAGGGAAGTAAGAAAGTGCATTTACAATCAGGATGTAAAGAAGTGTCCCTCTCAGCACCTCTCACTGAGTATTTCAACTTTGGAAAGTTCCTCCCGACAGACTCTCTGTGATGTCATTGGTGTGGACACTCCTGGAAGGATTTCGCCCAAATTCACTGCGGCAAAGACATCAATGCTGCTGCCAGATGCCTGGTGTCAAAGGCAGAGCACTCAAGAAGACTCCCAACATGACATCCATCCTCACAGGACGAAGCATTGCATTGACGAGGATTCAGACAGACAATGGTTTGGATCATGACAGCAATGAGAAGACACTAGAAGGAAGGTGTAAAGGCCAGAGGAAGAAGTCGCAGCTGAAGAGCTGTTTCAGTGGATGACAAGAGAATGAAGATTCAGTCAGCTCCACTTGAACATTTGGACTGACTTGAGATCTAGGAGCACTGGAGAGAGCAAATGTGGCTCCCTATTGTTCCACTCAGCTGGAGTTGGTGGACTACATGGAGGGTTAGGATCAGACACAAGAAGTCACCATGTTCTTTCATCTCCGTCATATATTGGCTCGATTCCATCAGATCATCAGATCGTTGAGGTCACACGGTCCAGGATGTGATGAGCACTTCTATGAGTAATCAGTCCGCTGGTGATGAAGATGAAGAAACCTTAAGCCAGAGCTCTGTGGACCACATTCAGCCTGACTCAGAGTCAGTAATAACAAAGTTAATGTTGAGGAGTCCAAGGCAAAGAGGAGCTACTGCTACTCCCACAAGATATTATCAAAGGTAAGAATGCATTTACATGGAATCAGTCAGACCTCATAGAACGTACCCAACCAGATGTTAAATCAGGTGGAACAGACCAGCAGTTGTTATCAACTCTAGCCATGTATGTGTGTTTCTGTACTGACGTCATGTTTTGGGTTCAATTACTTCCCAAAAAAGTAGGAGAAGAAGGTTTCAGCACAGAATCTGAAGAAGCAGCCTCCTTTTGTGGTTGTTGTGCTGCAGTGAGTGCAGCCATTGCCTTAACAAGTAAAGAACAGGATCAGGAGCCGGCTCTACCTAACGCCTCCTTTTGTCCCTTATCACCCCCTCTATATCTCTTTCTGCCTTTTCCTTTCCCTCTCCACGTCTCTGGCTTTGAATTGAATATGGTCAATAAAATATAAGTGTTGTGTTTTACAGTACTTTATCAGTCTATTTCTCTAAATTAATATTTGTAGATCAAAAGTTCTGGTACTTTTTTGGATACTTGCATGATACAGGTTATAAGTAAATAAATAAAGAAATAAAAAGTCTTGACTAAAGTACAACACACATTGTGTATTGAACATCAATTGACGTCCACACGGGGAGCTTTACACCAACAGAAGAAGTATTGGGTTATTTAATATAGTCGACCTACTTTAATGAGTGAATCGATTTTGAATATTAAGTCCAGCTTGCAGCACGCTTTAGTTATGGAAGATTGCACACTCAGGCAAAATCTTCAAACTTCTGCTCTCTGATGAAAACACGTCCGTGTGCAAATGGTACTTCAAATAAAAATGTTAATTTGGTGTAAAATGGCTAAAAGGCTGAAGCTAGCGTTGTACTATAATTTTCACTGAAGACTCGAGGCACTTTTGAAGCTATAGGAATTAAAAGTGATGCATTGCCCTTCTTTATATACAGTCTATACTGTTTTATACAGTCTATACTGTTACACTTTATGGACACATATTTTGGAATACTTCTGTCCACTGTAGCTCTACCCAACTCTACCTACTGACTTTTACTAGTCACTCAAGTCTCCAGTAAGGAAGAATGTTTCTGTTGTAAAATTATCCTCCAACCCCCCCACCCTCCACACACACACACACACACACACACACACACACACACACACACACACACACACACACACACACACACACACACACACACACACACACACACACACACCCCTTCCCTGCCTCCTCATCCTTCCTACAGTATCTTACATAGCCCTAACTCAAAATACTGCTGCAACGGTATGAATCTTTTGCTGCAGTACCCGCTGTGGCCAGCAGATGGCAGGAGCTCTCCTCTCTGGCCTGTGGTATGGCGCTGTCCCTGGTCCTGAAACTACCTCTCGCTCCCAACGATACTTGCATGTTACCTTTCTTTCCATCCTGACTTGAAACGCATTGTTCTAGACTAAACTCTGATAACTTATGTCTGAATTTCTCTCTCAGGTTTTTTTATCCCATAAAAAAAAAAAAAAAAAAACCGCCTGTTTCAAATGAATGTTGGTCAAACGAAAAGGTAAAAAAAAAGTGATAAAAAATTAAGATTTCCCAATGAATATTTCCACCTCGAGTATCCCGCCGGTAGAGTTTGCTCTCCTTTTTTGCTATCTTGCTACTTTTGTAAGAAATCCGTTAGGCTAATAAGTCCTGACTGACGCCTACCATTTAGGATGTAAACTAAAAAACAATATCCACAAAATATGACATTCAGTGAGTCCAGAGAGTCACACAAAGAACAGAGGAGAGCTCTGCACCCTCGTCGGCTGTCTAGAGTGAAAAACGAAGCAACGAGGAGAGCGGAGGCACAAAACTCCAGGGCGACCCCAACTCGGTCTGACGTACCCAACGCTGCTGGTATAAATGAATCCACGGCGTCACCGAGCTCAGATGATTCGCAGTACCAGTGAGCGCACCCTGCTGTCAACACTCACGGGCTACACCACACACAACCCCCTCACACACACACACACACGCACACACACACATGCACACACACGCACACAAACACACACACACACACACTCCCAAACACCTCTGCGTCATGCGTCCTGAGAGCGACGGCACGAACACGGTAACTCCGATGGACCCCGGTAAAACGCACAGCGGCAGCGGTCTGAGGGGCTGACTGCGTCCTGCCTTTCTGGTCCAGCTGCGTGTCCCTCACTGCTCTGGGAAAGTTGCGCTCTCAGTGTGGTCGCATTATGGATTTTACAACAACAAGCAGCAACGACAGCAACGCGACCGCCGGTTACCCTGGCCGGGTGGACGTGGTCGCCGACTGGGACGGGAGTGAGAATGGCACGGGGTCTGGGTCTCAGCCAGATCTCAAGCTGAGTTACCAGATTATCACCTCTCTGCTCCTGGGAGCCCTCATCATCTTCTCCATATTTGGCAACGCGTGCGTCGTGGCAGCCATCGCCCTGGAACGATCTCTCCAGAATGTGGCAAACTATCTGATTGGATCCCTGGCAGTGACAGACCTCATGGTATCGGTACTGGTTCTGCCAATGGCGGCCCTCTACCAGGTTTTGAACAAGTGGACACTGGGGCAGGGGATCTGTGACTTATTCATATCTCTGGATGTACTGTGTTGCACCTCTTCCATCCTGCATCTGTGCGCAATCGCCTTGGACAGGTACTGGGCCATAACAGACCCAATTGACTATGTAAATAAACGGACGCCGAGGCGAGCTGCGATCTTGATCAGCGTGACTTGGCTAATTGGTTTCTCCATCTCTATTCCGCCTATGTTAGGCTGGAGAAGCGCCGAAGACAGGGCGAACCCCGACGCCTGCATCATCAGCCAGGACCCGGGCTACACCATCTACTCCACATTTGGGGCTTTTTATATCCCTCTCATCCTCATGCTGGTCCTGTACGGGCGAATATTCAAGGCTGCACGGTTTCGAATACGAAAGACTGTGAAGAAACCCGAGAAGGCGAAAGTGTCGGACAAGTGCTTGGCTGTGTCCCCGGCCATCTTCCACAAGAGAGCCAACGGGGAGGCCGGGGGCAAAGGCTGGAAGCGCAGCGACGAGTCGAAACCCAGCTCCCCGTGCGTAAACGGCGCGGTGAAGCACGGGGAGGAGGGCGAGTCGCTGGAGATCATAGAAGTTATCAGCAACTCCAAAACGCACCTGCCTCTGCCCAACACCCCCCAGTCGTCCTCGCAGGGCTACGAGAACGTGAATGACAAGAACTCGGGGGCAAAGAGAAAGATCGCGCTGGCGAGGGAGCGCAAAACGGTGAAAACCCTGGGGATCATCATGGGGACGTTCATCTTCTGCTGGCTGCCCTTTTTCATCGTCGCACTCGTGCTGCCTTTCTGCGCAGAGAGCTGCTACATGCCCGACTGGCTGGGCGCCGTCATAAACTGGCTGGGCTACTCCAACTCGCTCCTCAACCCCATCATATATGCCTACTTCAACAAAGACTTCCAAAGTGCTTTCAAGAAGATCATAAGATGCAAATTCCACCGGCCGTAGTCACACGGGACAAAAACATTTGCGTTTGCATCATTTGAGTCAACGAACAGAGAGATACTCGCTGACTATATGTTGGGAAAATAACACAGACTTTGATTCAGGGACAGTCTATTTTTCGGTGTGTTGAAGGACCGTGTACAAAGAAAACCCAGGGGACCGCTAATGAGATGAGACGAGACGGGAAATGTCGCTCTAAATGTACAAGCTCATGTCTATTCAGTGTTGTAGCTACAGTATATGCCTATATGCGACGGCAGCCATCGTTATATTGCCATGCAACACGTGTTATGTGCCGATTCCATGCATTTCTAATCAGGAGACACGCAGGGTTTCCGTCCTACCATGAGCTTTGTAGCACTGAAACAATAAAGGCAATCGACGTTTGTCATGAAGAAATACGAGTCCATTCTTGTTTACAAAAAAAAAAAAAAAAAAAAGTAATGAGCCAAGCAGAGATCAGGGCCTGTTTTGGAAAAAAACCAAACAGTTTGACTTGGGAGCTGTCCCATCACAGCCTTCCTTATAAGGAATAAATCATTGACTGTGTTTTGAGCCAAGTGAGCAACTTATCAATTCACTTTGAAAGGCCACAAGGTTGATGATGATGGGGGGCGATAAGGTTATCCGTGGAGTGCATGGTGTCTTTGAGGTCCTAGAGCAAATGGCTATGGAACAAACCACACTGACCATCCTTCAAATCCACGTCAAAGTTAAAAGCAAAAGGAGACGGGCATTTCTTTTTCTAAAATACAGGCTGTATTATATTTATGATGTAATACGTTCTCAGTCGCCTCTTCTTCTTTCATCTTATTCCAGAGCTCCCCCTCCCATCTCTCTATTTCAGATTGTCTTGTGTGTGTGTGTGTGTGTGTGTGTGTGTGTGTGTGTGTGTGTGTGTGTGTGTGTGTGCATTAGAGAGTGAAAGAGAGAGAGAGAGAGAGAAGAAATAAATAACAGATTGAGAAAGACAGATTGCTCAAGAGTAAAATCAAGGGAGCGCATCAAACATTTATATTAGGTTATTATACCATACAGCATTGAGTATTTGGGAAGACAGCTTGGTTACATCAACATAAAGAAAAGCAGTAATAATAATACCATAAAGTAGAGCGCTGCTCAGAAAAAAAAAAGAAAAGAAAATAGGCCACATAATACAAAGAGTGGCAGGAAAACCTCCTCGCTGCCACAACTGCATCTATCACACAGATCCCAGACACAAATCCACTTAGAGCAGACACAAAGATAAAGACTGTCAGGAGGACGTAAACAACTTTCAGGAAGAAGTCCCAACGAGGCCGGCACGCTTCACAAGATCGATGGGTCAATCCCGAGGCTTCGTGGGTCAGGCTGGCGGGGCCGGCAGGGCGAGCCTGGACCCATCAGAATGCAACGCAGCGGGATCATTTAGAGAGGACACCCGCGTCTCTGCAGGGCACATGTATGTTATTTGTACAATAAATAAACTATTAAAATGTTTCACAACACACTGTAATATTAGTGTAAGCAGATATAAGAACATTTTTAAAGGTTTATTAATATGTGTCAACAACCGTAGCTCCTCTTATGAGGCATCATAGCTGCTGTAATAACAGTTAATGAATGAATATAATCATAATAAATGACATATGATTACACACGAACAAACTCTTAATGTGAGCTTGAAGGTTTAGTTTGACAAAAAAGTGACTGAAGCTCCACTTCCTCCACGCCTCTTATTTCGCATGTCTGCTGCATCGACTGTCATTCTACAGAGAAATGATTCTTCTTTTAATAATTGATGAAACAATCACCATCTCAGCTTCTCACATGTGAGGATATGTTGCTTTTCTGGCTCATAAAGTCACTCCCACGACAGTAAACAAAAGATACCTTTTGATCAGGTAAAAACATCAGTTTATTGAATTGAAGAAAACCGAGCAAGGAGGAAATCATTGAAAAAAAACCTCTCCCTCTCTCCCCCTCCATGACACAGGTTTTTCTTTTGCTCCCTGGTGCATCAGTGCAACATCAATGCACTCAAAATGCTTTTGGGAAAATTAATCCAATACCTGTGACCCGTAGGTCAAGTTCTGGGCTTATGACGATCTCAGAGGCCCATAGAGAACGTGGTGTGAGCCGCTGAGCGCTGCAGAGGATATTTTTCAATTGTATGTCACACTGGCGTGTAAGACCATTATTAAATCATTACATTTTTGGTCCTGATACATGGGATTAGAACAAAGCTCACCTCCTTTGAACTATGCAGTAATATCAAAGCTTTGGATTGCACTGAATTAATCCCACTCCCTCTAGGATTCTTAAATATAATAGGTGGGAGCAGAGTGATGACGCAGGAGCATCTCCTTCAACCCGGGAGGGGAGGAGAGGGCGATTATATAAAATGGCACCACAAACAAGGTGATTACAGGGTTTATTGTATGTGTGCCATAGCCCTCTGGCCTCAAACGGGGTGGAAATTGTATGGGATTATGCCTACATATAGTAGGTGGTTATCGGTCCTATAGGATCAATTTAGTAAGAATGAACAGCAGGTTAAAGAACAGTCAAGTGCAAATGCAGAGACGCCCGTTTCAACATATTTTCAACGTCCTCCTTAACAACAAACTAGATCTAAAGCATTTATCGATTTTGCAGAGGGAAGCCACACAGGAAATAAACCGTTTTATTCCACAGTTTTGAAGTGACATTTAATTTGGGTACATTATTGCAATCTGAAATCAATATCAAACAGCAGTTGCCACCTAAAAATGTGACAGCACTGAGAACAGACAATCAAAGAAGTTGATCCTCTTATTGATATTAATTACTTCATGAATTAATTTGTTTTAACACTTGTTAGCTTTGACGTGGGACCGTTAAAATGCTTTGAAGTCATCAAAAGGATCCAATAAGTTTTAGGATATCAGGTATCCTGACAACCTTGACAATGGATGTTCTTCACTGATCCCTGTAGCCCGAGGCAAAGTGTCTTTACTCAGACTGAAGGCTGACAAGGAGTCAACATGGGTAACAACAATATTGAAAGGACGTGTTATTTAACATAATTTTAAAAAACGGCTGTCATCTGAGATCAGTTGACTAATGCAAGCCTGTCGTAGTGAAGTGCTTCAAATGGAAATCTTAAAATAAACCCACAATTAGGCTGCGCTCAAAGGAGGAAGGACCGCTTTGGTGATATTTTTATAAACAATGAGTCCAAGTCCAAAAATATTTGTTGCATAAGGATTTCTTTCCCACACTGACAATACGTTTTTTCCCCCAGCAGATCATCAGTACCGCAAAACATTTTTAATAATTTGGGGTCAAAAGTGAACTCTGAGTAAATATTTTAACTATTCAAGGGAAGACGCAATAGTAGCATTGACCTATAAGCGTGGCATTTTTTTAAGGCCTTTGGCCTGATGCAGGTTTTAACAGAATGAAAAACACTCACAGGACACGTTTTTATATATTAATTATCATATATTCAATTCAAGTACACACCCTAAGTACCCTACAAGCAAACAAACTAAAATAATACATTTCCCTGTAAGTACTTTCCAAAGTAATCCTATAAAATACAGAAGAAATGTCAATCTATCCATGATGATAGTTTAGTTCTGTGGCCGTTGAGCACGACAGTGATGTGTGCAAATGCATGTTTGCAATATAAAAAGGGAAAGCTACTGAGTGAAGAAGTTAGCGATGGGGATGAGCAGAAAGCAACACAGAGAGAATAAAAGAAGTAAGAGAGAAACCGATATGACTGAGCACTCAGCAGAACACATGTTTCTGCTTCGCCCCCTCCTACTTCAGGGTCTTTCTGATCCATCTGAGTCAAGGATCTCACAGCCCGTCACACGCCACAGGCTTTCTCTCTCCCTCCCTCTGTCCGAGCCTGAGAGAGGCACGAAGGGAACAGCACCAGAAAAAGCCTTCTGACGCGGAGGGAGATTGAGGTTTGGGTGTTTTCAGGTATGGCCATTTTGTCACGACAAGATGGTAATTTACCTCATTTAGAAACGGATGCGTCACTTCTGTTCCGCCGTATAGTCCAAACAATGATGGATAAAACAAAGTTTCAATACAGATCACTCACACACTCACAGACACACACACACACACACACACACACACACACACACACACACACACACACAGTTTGATGGAGGGCAGGCATCACATGTTCAAGGACAACAGCAAACGGGGGGGAAAAGGTAAGAGTAAATATTTTTTTTTTATTTACGCTTTCACAAACAAAGAATGAGATGAATAGTCCAGTGCCCAGAGAGAGAGAGAGAGAGAGGGGGGGGAGAGAGAGAGAGAGAGAGAGAGAGAGAGAGAGAGAGAGAGAGAGAGAGAGAGAGAGAGAGAGAGATAAACATCTGCTTCATTTATTCTCCTTTTTTTGCTCCATTTTTGGATCACACACTTTTTAAAGTGTGTGTGTGTGTGTGTGTGTGTGTGTGTGTGTGTGTGTGTGTGTGTGTGCACGCGTGTGTGTGTGTGTGTAGAGGGGTAGAGGGGAATTAAAAATGTCATTATTTGCAAGGACGACAGTCAATTTTTAATTTATTGTCCTCAAGGGGAGATTTGTGTTTCCAGGTTAAACACAACTCAAACACACTGCAACATGAAATGGATAAAACATAACAACAAACATAAAATACTGTGCACACTCACACTAGCAGCGTAACATAAAACCTGGAGTACATCAATCCATCATGTTCCAATCAATCAATAGGCTCATCCATCAGGGCATTCAAGGAATTAGAGGGAAAAGTATTTCTCACCTAGTAGGACCTGCGTTTTGAATCTCTGTCCAGAAGGGAGACGCTCAAACGCTCCATCTAGAGGAAGAAGAGGACACTTTAAGAGAGCTTAAGAATTTAAATACAAATAAAGAAATAAAAAAGATTCTCACTTTTGCTGAAAATGTGAAAAATGTGTGTAAACAAATGAAATCACAGAAAACCTGTTTTTTTCTCTAAGCTTACCAATTTAATATCAATTTACTGATTTGCTTTTCTGAACCAAGCAGTTAATTTACTAATGTTACAGACATAGTTTATAGGTAATTCCATTTTATGCTATTTAAGATTCTACTCCACTAGATTTCAGAGATAAATATTTCTACTCTGTGGAATTTGGCCGACGGCTACTTTTCAAATGAATATATTATATAATGAGATTAAAAAATACAATGCATTGTTGAAGATTAAAGCAGTGGTCCACTACATTTTTGATATGTGACCTTTTACAAAAAAAAAAGGAGAAGCCGTTTCCGATTGTGGCCCCTCGTCATATTGCAGATGTCTGAGTTCCACCAAAGACATGCATCATCTCTAAACTTCTCAGACGGTTTCGTTGATACGAAAACCGTTAATTAAGTGTTATAAACAATAAATATTAGGAAAAAGTCATACAAATGCTGATTTGTGTTCCAGAACTTTGACCATTTGGAGGAGGGGGAACACATTTTGGGAACCATGTGATTAAATGACTGTAAAGTATGGTGACAAAACAATCCTTTTCCCCACTAACACACACATTAGACAACGTGACACTTTGTATTTTGAGAGACAGTTGAAGGGAGTTTTCTTGGATCTATTATGCAGCGGATGAGCTACATGTCGCTCTCGTGGCACTTTGACAAAAAAAAAAAAATATTGCTGGCATTGTAACATCTTTACTAGCGGAACATAACTTCACAAAATGAAATGGAATGGAAAAACAGTGCATAATGATACAACAAAGGGTCCAACAAACAAGCAGAATGATTAATTATCACAGCCCACAAAGCTATTACAGTCAACTGACTGTATTTCAAAGAGACAGGAGGTTTAAATCTGCAGTTTCTTTCTCCTGGTGTCCTCTCTTATCTATCTGCAGTAAAACTTCACGTACTCACATGACAGAATAACGATTGCGATGCGAAATGCATTCAATCTTTCTAATGTTGGTTAACATAAAACAAGGTAGAGGCTGAAAGGCAAAAAAAAAGAAAGAAATATCAAATAGAATTTCAGCAATGGAGGAAAGTAAGTACTTAAGTACAATATTGATGTTTTTTGTATTATATTTAAGTATTTTCATTTTTTCTACTCCACTGTATTTCAGAGGCCACCGTTGTACTTTAAATTACACATTTTGACATCTCTTCTGATTCAAATTTGACATAGAGGTAGGCATTCAAAACATACTCAGTTAATAACTCATGATGTATTTTCATACTGCAGATTAAACTGGCCAGTAATATATAAAATCCTTAAAGTCAACAAAATACGACAATTGCTGCCAATAAAATTGTATTTGTACTTAAGTTGAATTAAATTATGAACGCAGGACCTTTACTTGTAATGGAGTATTTGATAGTGTGGCCTACTTTTACTTCAGTATAAGATCTAAACATATACTATCCAATATTTACTTAATAATCTTCCGTGTCTTCTAACACCACCAACACAGAGTTAGAGTCAGTTGGCTTATTGCATCATCTCCAGTATCTGACAGCGAGCACAATATGCCAAGAGGAAGATCTATTTCCTTAAAATGAACTCAAATCAAAATAAATCCCTGCTGTTTTTTCGTTTCATCTCTTGCGATGCATTTTCGCAGCATCTCGAATGTGCCCTGTAAACATGTTTACAGCATATGTATAAATAAGTTAACATATCAGCTTTTTGCTTCAGGGATTTTTTTTTTTTTGTACATTTCCTCCACCACCATCAGTTTTGCTTTCTTTTTTGGCAGTCGAGTATCTGGCCCCGCAGTAACACCGGCTTTATTGCTGCTTCATTGATCTTTAATAACGATGTCATCTCAGTGCTCGCTGTTTTGTGTCCTCTGAGACAGCGTTGGTGCTTTCAGTCATGTTGTCTTAATTGCCAACAAGATACTGACACTGGCAGAAGATGTGCACATTAATTGGGCAGTTATGAATACACACACACACACACACACACACACACACACACACACAGAAACAAACAGATACTCCCCTAGTCATACTAACAGTAATCTAAAGTGTACAGTAGCATCAACCTGCCCAGGGACTGCAGGTGAAAATGACTGATGTTAGTTAGTGTGTTCCCCATACATTTAAAGTGAAGTAGTCTAGATGAAGCAGGCAAAGAGGCTGATATTGGAAGTATTTGATCATATGCACATCTTCACTGTCAAAGGAGGAGGAGCAATGACATCTTCAAATAAAAAATGAAAAACAATACAATTCATCTCAGAATAAAGTCATGTCTAAAACAAAGCCTTCAGTTGTCTTGATTCATTAAGCAAATGCTCACCTGTTTATATGACATTCGATGAAAACTGCATTCATCATTACTACTGTTTTTCTGAGCTAATACAATCGCTTCATTTACTTAATGTTTTATGATGGACAGATAGGAATAAAAAACAGGAGGAGTGTGAACAGAGTGCCATCATGTTTCTCAAAAAAGAGAAAGAAGGAAAAGGGAAATGGAGACAAAAAAAAAGTTAATAAAAGAGTTTGGATTCGTGTGCACCCTCTGGCTTTTGGTATTTTAGTTCCGTGCAGTACTCCACTCAGAAAGTGTACCAAAAGGGAGAAATCCTCAGCATGTGCAAGGATACTCGGAGTCCCGGCTCAAGGCTAAGCTGAAGGCCTTTGGACTTGAGATGAGGAAGCTCCTGCGGTGTGCATGTGTATGTAAAGGCAGCACCCCCCCAAGCGTGAAATGCATACATTACACTCACAGCGGCGTGTGCTGAATACTTCTGCTCTTGTGTGTGTAAGCTGTATCTGAACGTGTCGTGTCTGGACATGAGCGGGCGCCCCGAGGGTTCTAATAAGCCTATCTGGGATTGTCAGACCTTAGTAAACAAATGACGTGCCTGGGTGTGGGTTGTTCATTTGTATTGTGCGTGGACGCGTGTGTGATTTATTTGTGTATGTATATGCGTTAGCGGAGAGCAGCAGCAGTCCCCTTGGCAAGGTCTATCTATTAGTCTCTGTCACAACCCGGCTGCAGCTCCACGTCTCTAACGGATAAGAGCTCGCCGACTCTTCGTCATCCTCAAACCGAGCCTCTAAAGGAGGCCAATTAGATACATGCAGTGCTAACAGCAGCCAGGGGGCTTATCTCATGATCCTCTGACCATGGCATTTAACACGGAGCAAACTACATGCGAGTGCTTTGAGGATAGTCATGCATGATAGTTTGTGCAAACACAAACATGTACTTCCACGCTCGCACCACAATGTATTTTTAGGGACATATGGAAGATCTGGATATATTATGAGGAACAAGCTTTACTGGCCTGTGCTTTTCATACAGATGTGATGTGATGATTAAATCGGCATGTGATCCTGAGGGGTTCCTCAGTAGAATATCTAATTCCTCCAGCGTGTTCCGCTCAAAGGTCTCTTCCCAGCAGGAGGAAATTCTGGAAAACCTCCACAGGGAAGAGTCTTAGAGGCATCCTGATCAATATCTACTCTTCAGTGTCATGAATGAATTCCACCCTCTAAGCTGTCCTGGTCCCAAACCACAGTGGGCTGCCGTTGATTAGAATCATTTGAAAGCAAAATGATTCCCTTTGGTTTCCTCTGTGATGCGTGGTTGTTACTCTCTTTCAGGTGACCCTCTTGTTTCTTGGTTTGAGAAAAACAAAAGTGACGGGTTCAAAATACATTTCAGCCAATTTAAGTACAACATCCTCACAACCCCTAACCCTCCTTCCTGGCCTCTGCACTCCTTCACCCTCCCCTCTTCATCTTTTTTTTGTGTGCACCTCCCATGCTCTTCAATTTTCACCTTTTTACACCACTCTCACTTTCCCCTCAAGCAACTCTCACCTCCTCGCTCCACAATCTAGACTCATTGACTTTTCACTTAACAGCAACAGAAAAAAAACAAGTCAGAGAAGAGCAGCACCCACTTGCTGTCTGGCTGGGAGAAACCCTCGACCTTTTCGCTCTTGTTCCGTTTTTCCGAGCAGCCAAGCCTGTCAGACGAGCGATCGTCTTGAGTGATGACGGACACTTTAAATGTTTTTTTGAGAGAGATGGACAGAAAGGGAGAGACGTCTTGAAGAGAGGCACAGCTTTTTTTGGCACAGGAGCATCTGCTGGTTCCAAGCAATTTGATCGAATTTGATTATCTCAGCACCAATATCCTGCATCAAAGCAGTTTCAATGTGCACATCTCACATGAAATAACACCTTCAACCAATTAAGTATTGCTTGCTTGAATCATTAATTCTGATAAAATAAAAATGTTTTCGGCATCAAAACATGACAATTTCCTCAAAGATAACACAAAAAGCTGTAATAAAAAACAGCTTAAACATAAGCTAAATGAACCTTGTGGCTGTGTTTCACTGCAGCAGTTTAGTTTTTCTGTTCTTTATCTACCAGACATTCCGTCTTTTTATGCAACGTATCAAACGATATGAGCTATTCAAGTCACTTGAAAGATTACATTACTCTCTCCAAATATCACTGTAATAGTACAATGTGGGAAAGTACAAAACATTAAACATTAACGTATCAGACACTCATTATATCATATCATTGTACAAAAAGAAAGAAATGGTAATAATACTCATCACTTCCTGTAATTCAAATAATATATGAACATGTGTTACGACCCAGCTCTTTGTGGAGAGCATTAACATAAGTGAGATATGAAAAGAGATGGAATGTGACAATGGGAGGAGTTCTGGTCAAGGTCAAGTGTTTAATTCTCCATAAAAAAGGCCTAAGTGCAAGTAAATGCAACAGAAAAAAGGCTACACAGGTGCCGACAAACAACCAATACACAAAAATAAGGAGGCATAAATAGAGGTCAGCACCCATTAGCTTACCACATACCATGAATGAAAAACAAACTAATGACAGGCAATAGGCAGGCTGTACTAAACTGAACTGTGGACACACAGGCTATTTAACTTCGCTGGAGATAATTGATGACTCCCGATTGGTAGGTTCACGGACACCAGCGAACAGCATGCAGGCAGTAGGCGGTCTCGGCTCCAGGAGGACCAATCGTTGACAGGGAAACAGAGCTGGCAGAATCACAATCACAACACACACTAACCACAATTAATATTCTAAACGGCAGCCAGTGGCGGCCGTAACAACATGAACACGAGCAAATAGGGAAGAGAAGCGGAGAAAATGCCCCACAGGAAAAGTGAGGGAACATTACATACAAAATTGGTATGGATACTGTGTATACAGTTTATTGATAAAGCATGCCTGCCCCAGCTCCTATTAATTATGCAGACCCAGGAGAAATATACAAAGTTTGCAGAGTCAGTGCAAATGCTGTATACCAAACATTCTTTAAAATTCTGCTTTTCTAAGAAGATTCACAGATGTGTTGCTGAAACAGCAGCTTGTGCACACACACGTGTGTTTGCATGTATAAGTGATGCATGCATTCAGCTGATCTCCTTTCAACTCCAGTTCGTTGTGTTTCACGGGCAATCTACCACACACTCACATGTACTGGTGCAAGAGCTCCCCTGATCTGGTTCCAGTCTGTCGAAATAAAAAACCTTTAACATGTTGCCATGGATTTGCATTTCACCGTCACATATCAATGAACTTTTCAAATTGCTCAAATATCACTGTATTCTTAATGCATGAGGCCTCAGGGGGAAAACGTAGATAAGAATAAGAAGCAGACAAACTCAACTAAAGCTGTCAATTACCATTAGCAGGGAGAGAAGGAAGCGTGGAGAAAAGGGTCAAGACCACATTTAATGAGAAATGGCAAAAGCGCCATAGCTGGTTAACGTTTGAGGAAAAAAACAACAAAATGCTTTGGGCAATAATCCCAAATACTGTGGAAAATCCTAAAACATTATTTTTGTGGCTAATGTTGAGACAAGGAACTGACAATGGAGGGTGTTTTACACAAGAGTGGTTAAAAAAAAAGTGTAAAATAAAACGGACAAAAACGAATAAAAACAAAAACTAGTATAAGCACCTGGCGGTGGTGAGCCTCTGCCTACCTAGTCATGTTGCAGTGCACATCCATGTCAAAATCTAATCAGCCCAAGTGGACATTTGTGCCAAGTCTGAAGAAATTTACTCAAGGTGTTCCTGATATATATCGCATTCACGAGAATGGGAGGTCACCTTGGAAAACCCAAATCTAATCAGTTCAACCCTGAGTGCAAACGGACGCAAATTTGGCTCAATATGTTCCTGACATATGGTGTTCATTAGACGGACGGACAACCTGAAAAAACTATGCATCGACACAAAAACGTACAACTAAACACAGATACAATAGGAGGCTGGTGGCAGGTGAAAGGTCCAGTGTAGCAGTGAGGATGCTGAACTCAGCATTGTTGTATGCAGACTGTAAGTGCACAAAAATGTTTATAAGCCTGCCTGGACTCCTTGTAAAATGAGGAAAACTGCCACTGCTTTAGCCTTGAATTTATGGTTAATGTTAATCTTAGGGTTTAATAATCCATCGGGGCCGACCACAGAGATTAAACATCATTCCATGTAATGCAAACTGATGCTTATGACATGTGGTTGAACTCTTGGTTCATGAGGAGGGTCATTCATAGTTCCATGACTTAACTGTATCACATGACACTAAGCTGGCAAGGCCACATTGACTGCATTTGAGCAATGATCTTACAAAATGCAACATTTAAGATATACTTATGTTATGAGATACTAAGAGTTATACATGCCGCTTGTTTACATTATGATTTCTTTCATTACTTGTAGGAAAAAACATGATTCATGGTAGTAAATGTGTATATTATACCCTTCATCATCTCCATATGAGCATGAATCCGGTCATTCAGATACTCCATGTCAGTAAATCTGAGCAGTGACACTTTAATATTTCAAGGTCATGTGTTCACCTCAGCAGAAGAATGGATTTTCATTCCTGACACAGTGTAATAAAGTGCTTCATTCAAAAGGTCTCCTCGCTTAATGACACAGGGAGGGAAACTACAGAAAGGGAGAAAGCATATAGTGGATAAAATATGCTGTTTGACAAAATATGAATTATGCAGACGAGCTGCCTCGCTGATAATCTATCGTGAATGTGATCACGCACACCACACATCTCCTTTGATTGGTTTAGTTTGATGGGAAAGCTGAAGTCATCTGCCCTTACACATTGTCCTGTTTCAAGTGCAAGATCTATTTTTATGAAAAACTGGAATAAGGCAATATTGTGGGATGAGCAGCATTGACATGTTCTTGAAAAAAAAAAAGGACAGCGGCTGCACACAGTGAAATAACATTTCAGATTAGTTCTCCTCCTGCTTAACCAGAACCTTTTCTGTCCTCTCAAACAATACGGAGCATCAGAGTATCTCCTGCTCTAATCCACCAGGACTAGCCCGGGATTATCAGAGATGTGTGAACAATACACTGCACTGATTGCCAACCTCAGCCTCACAAAATGACAAGAATTCCCTGAGTGGAACTCCACGAGGAGAGAGAGACTTCTGTAAATTGGAAATCAAAGCGGTTCGGCTCTTAAAATGCTTTCAGGCTTTCTTACTTCATAGGAGCACGGCACACATATGTGCTGTTGGAAAACACACACACGTACACATAACAGACATTTTAATATGGTTCCCCTGAAGTTCTCACATTTTTAATCACTTCTTCCTTTAGCTCCAGCACCCACCCATAATTATCTTTCACGTACTCTCTTTCTCCCTCTTGTATTCTCTTTCATTTCATATTTCAAAATTTCCCCCTTTTCAATAATTCTATCCTATTGTCCTCCTCTCTCCCTGTTGCCTCCCACTCTTTCCTTTTAAAAATGCACTGTTTTATTTATAGCCCAAAGTAAAAAAAACAAACACATTTGCTTCAAATAGCTTTAAACATGCACACGAAACCCTCTCTCCCTAAACCTCTTCTGGCATGAAGTATAGAAAATATATATCATAATCCTCCAAATAAAGTTACTGTGAGGGACGTTTTTCTGGTTATAAAAGAGTCTCAATTTAATACTGATGCATAAGTAAGAACATCAGCAAGAAGATTGGCTATTTCTGTATCGTTATTCTTAATGCTTGTCATCTTCCAGAGCACATCATTCATGCAGAGGGAGAGACGCACAAAATGACACCTTGTGTGTCCTCTCTTCTCCATCCTTCTCCTAACTCGTCTCCTCTCCACTGCTCTCGATTCTACCACAATCCTCTCATCATTGCCCTTACCAACTCCTCAGAGAGCCACTATATCGCCTCTCCTCTGCCTTTAAGAAGCAGCGCAGGGAATTGATTGCTGGTCTGGACCCCTGGGATATGTTTGAGGCTCCTCTGAAATAAGTGTTGCTGGTAATGGTTCAGCATGTGCAACCAGAAACATGATGTGGGCAGACGGCTGTAGACGGGGAGCAATTTCACATGAGACGGCTTCCAACTTGTTTACCCCAAATATGTAATCCACCCCTTTGGTCAGAGTGTGTGTTTTTCTGTGAAGTTCTTTTAAAGGTTTAATATATATTTTCATTAAATGTGCAATATAATATACGCATTACCCCCATCAGTCTCTGTGCTGTGTGGACCACAGAGGGAGCAGGCAGGCTACAGCAGGATGAAGTGCGCCTTGGGCTGTATTCATTCAAAATTTGGCACCTTCCTGAATGTTTCTGAGGAGGTGTAGATGTGTTTATTTATGCTTTTAAAGACATGGACGGTAAAGTTCTATACATTTTGAAAGACTACAGATCAGTAGACAAGAAAGAAATGAACATAAATCACCAATAAATCTGGGTTTTTTTTCCTGAAATGACACAAATAAGGACTCATAGAAAGTGCCTTTGCTGGATTTGGGGTAAATCTACAGATGCAAATGGACAAAGTAGTAAAATAAACACCTCAAACTGCCTGTTTAGATGTTTTCTTTCCACTAGTGTGAAATAAGAAATGTATGGAAGCAAATAACCCCAAGTCTTAAGACTTATCAGTGCATGATAAAATAACAAAATTATGTTTATGCCTGCGGTGTTTCTCGCCGTCAACAAATCCATCACATCCAATTCTGATTTGAACTTCCTGTGAACTGCAGTCAACATTCTCAGTCGATCAAATATCCATCCTCTGACTTTCAACTAACAGTAGACTTTGCAATAAAGGTGTAATATCTGTGCATAAAGCAGTCTCAAACCTGTAAAACTCTGTAGTTCTGGGTCACTTGTTTCACTGGAAGCTATGTGCTTCCTAAATTAATCAGGTACATTAATAATGTGACTCTTATTACCTTGCAGTGTCACAAAAAAAGTGGATACGGCAGCCAAAGTCAATCGCGTAGCTGGAAGCCATGCATTTTCTGCCATAATTGCATTTGGCAATATCCAATGGTAATAAATGCAAAATGTGAGATGGCCAATTTCGTTGTTGCACTGGAGTGTGAAGAGGATTGTAATTCAAAGGGCTTTGACGTATAGTGGAGTTTAGCTCAGTCATCAAGTCTGATACAAGAAAAGAGAGGAGGACTGATGGGGCTGAGGGATACAGCAGCAATGACAGCCTTACAAATGGCTGAGCTGAAATCATCCACATTGTGGACGTGTGCATTCATTAATAATAACTATACACAAGGAAAAGCTGGAGCAAGAGTGCACTGGTACTGTAGCAGTACACCAGAAAAATGTCTGTATGCTCATTTTAGAGGCATGTTGTGTACAACCTGTGTTTGACAGGTATCATTCCTCGCATCAATCCATATATCCAGTGTGGGTATCAATATCCATCCTGCCTGGTCTGGATCGATGCACATAAAGCTCCTTTGTGAACACAGGAAAGAAAATCCTGTGATTTGGGTTCCTTTTCTTTCAGCAGCCTCACTGAGCCCTCACCAAGCTCTCCTTTTTCCTCCCTGAGCAGTTACGATCCATTAAGTACCTGTCTCTCCTCTTTCCATCACTCACACACCAATGTGTTCCTAGTCGCCTTTCATCTCTCCCTTTCTCTTTCCGTCCGTCTCTCGCTCTCCGTCTCCCTCTCTCCTCGGCCCCAGATGTGCAGCATCTCCACTCGAAAGCATAGTCCTCTTCCACGGCACAATAAACAGTTGTTTGCCGTGTGGAATAACAAAGATTGTCACCATGGATACTCTTCCATCCCGTGAGCGCTGAGTGGCCCTTTCCGAGTTCTAAAAGGAGCAATTATCTGATGACATCAAAGACGGGCGACGGCATAAAAAAGCAAAGCGAGGGAATAGGGCCTCAGCCATTTATCAGACAGGTGGAGATGGGGGGGTCGCTTTATTCAGCCGGGATGACCGGCCGCAGGTGACATGCATTCACCTATAGGGGGCTGGAGCGGTTATGTAAACATAGTCAGTCTGCTTGAAATGGCCTGAAATTCAAAAGAAAGACCCATGCAGCTCCAGTGTATTCTATAATTAAATGTGATCCATAGCATAACTGCTGTATCCGTACATGTGCATCTCCCTAAAAGCATTACCAGGATCACACTACACCAGCTTCATATTATTAAAAAACACGCATTTCACAAAACCACAATACATGGCACAGTGATGATACACTCCGCTAAGGCTAACATCAACAAACAATCTGATCATATATTCCTTTCATCTGCTGATTGAAAATGGATTTGAAGACAAAGCATAATGTGAAAGGGGTTGCTCTCCATCAACAAACAGATAAATCAATACATGGAAATCACCTTTTGTCACTGTTTTGAGGGAGGAAAGGAGGGAAAAGGGGGGGGAAAGGTTTTATTACATAAAAGAAACTAACAAAAACACAGTTCAAACTTAGGCCACAAGGGCAAAAACGGTAAAAAAAAAGGAACGAGAATAGATCAACAGAAAACAAAAACGCACTACTGGTGAAAATAATCCACCAACACAAGGAACACACGGCAATCACGCACTGGCTGGACAGACAGCGGTGGTGAGCCGACGTTCACAGAGGAACGAGCAGTGAAACAAAAGGAACACACAGACAGAAATACACAAGGGCTGATTAGGAGGACGAGAGACGGGTGGGGAAACACAAGGGCAGGCTGAGGTGATTGGGGAGAACAAGAGGCAAGGCTGACGAGACAATCAGACACAGCTGGTACACCAGAAAAGGAGGGAAACTGAACAGGAAGTAAAGCAAGACAACACAAGACAGAATATAAAACAGCCAACCAATACCACAAGAGACAGAAACAACAAAACAACAGGGGAAAGCAAACAAAAACCAAGATCATGACTGCTTTCTCTCGTGCGGCCATTTGTGCTTTTTCATTTAACACCAATGTTACAGTATTTTACAACACTGGTTTATACACACAATAATGAGCTTCAACTCAGCCGCAAGGGCCTTAGGGCAAATCAACATTGAAAGTTCTTGACATTTTCACTTTAGTGTTAGGAAATTGATTGCGATGTTGCTCCCTTAGGAGCAAGCTGGCATTTTCATATCATGGGAGATGAGGACTCTCAGAAATAATTCATAGTCTGTAGAGATGCAATCTCATTACAACCAAGAGATGTTGATCTCCAGCAAAGTTCAACATGAAAAATGAATTAAAATCTGGTTCCCAGAAGGGTCTTCTAGAATCAGAATCATTTCACAAGTGTGACAAACCACGTTGGAAAGTGACTCTGTGACACTGCAGAGAATTATTGATAACTGAAATTGATTTGCACTCTCAGGAGACAGATTGAATGAAAAAACTAAACCTGAGATACAGTTTGAATGCATGATAGACTATGGGAAGGAGCTTGTAAGGAGGAGGTGGTCAGAGCTCAGATCGAGGAGAGCCAGATAATAGAGATCCTGCACTTAAATTAAATGGCAAGGGAACTAGAGGTTTCTTTCCTTTTTCTCCCCCTCTGTTAAAAGGGGAGTTTTTCCTTAAATCGATGGAGGCTCCCAGGACAGAGGATGTCACATGCTGGACAATTTGTAAAGCCAAATGGCAAATTTGTGATTTGGGGCTATAGAAATAAAACAAATTGAATAGAGTGTGAGAGGAGTGACAGCTGTTGTGGGGAAGAGTATAATTAAATTGCATCTAAATCTTGCACATAAATGACAATGTCCTTCCTGACAAGCGACCTCTTGTGTTAATAAAGATAATGACTCAATTCACAGAAAGGCAGTTATTGAACAACGTTGTTGTAGAACTGTAAAACCTTTCGGGCGGAGGTCAGAGTCAATGGTTAGCAAAAACCAATCGTCAGTTTGCTTCACTAGAAGAGCTCTTATCAAAGTCTGAAACCCCTTTCCAACGGTGGAATCATGAGAGGAGGATGCATGTCACTTTTTGAATCAGACAAGTGTGAAAGCTCTCTTTTCAATCTTCACTTGACTTTGCGTGGCTTTGTGCTTACAACTGAATGGTTTCTAGGAGAGACTGTCGGTATGCACCGTTATTCCCCTTCTGACGATTTCTGCTGACGAAGGGCTGCAAGCATAAGGGCAACAAGCGTGACCATATGGATCAGGTATTCACAGTTAAGAAACTGACCTTCACAAAATCTCTCCAGAAATCTTGACCATAGACTGCAGATCAAATCAAAACAAACTCTAAATACTGAATCATTTATTTGTAACAGCCGCGTGGGTTGTTTGACGACGACATGTTGGTTGAATGACGGCCTGGAGGTATGCTTTGCTTTTACAAAGTGTTGTGAAATGAATGCAGACAGGTGCTGGGAGTCAGTGAGCAATGTGCCAACATTTAAAGCCAAATCAACACTCCGTTTGAAGAATTGTTTAAGCCCAACAGTTTAGAGTCTACACGGCTCATGCATGCAGTTGAACCTACAGTAAACATTCCGATGTGGAGTCCATTCAGGGACGCCGACAACAAAGCAGTAGGCTAACAGTTGGCCAACCTGCAATCAATAACAACTGGAAGCTGTTAAAGGTGAAACCATAACATATGAATCAGAGAGAGATGTTGAAGTTTTAGAGGAATGAGCAGTAGCTGCAAAGTTTGCCTTGTGAATGAGACGGCTAAGCTTGCATATTTACATTGAAAATGCATCCTATAACTGTGTAGGACTTAATATAATGTAATAAACATCAAGCTGTACATAGATGTGATATATGGTGTGTTGGTCCAGTGCACCGTGAGGACGCTGAGACTTAGCGCTCTCATATTTTTTGTGGCTGAAAGGTGTTGTATAGTGCAAGGTCAGACGTTCACAGGGTTGTGCAGACACTGTAGAGTATGGGCAATAACCACTCCGGTCATGACAAACAGCACGGTGATAAACGGTGACTGTAGCAGTGTTTATTACTGGATTACAAGGGGAATTCAGAGAGTGTGGGCGTTTGCAGGGTGTGACTCACTGCAATGGGATCAAAGCAGGGTCTAAAGGATTCTCAGCTGCGACAATAATGTTCACACATCACACGCAGTTGATATGACCTTCTGTTATGTACAGAGATTCAAGTTTGTGACATGAAGTTGTACAAGCCCTTGAGAATGTGTAAATAAATATTACATTTAGTTACAAATAAGGCATGTATCATCTCAGACAACAAAAAGAAACGCAGCAGCGTACGATTACAACTCACATAATGTAATCATTGAAAAGGTCCAGCAGTCATTGTCCTACTAATATAATTTGAGAACAAATTATCTTCAGTTTTCCATTTTTACAGTTCAAAAGATTTCAAAATGAAGCATTTTGCATTACTATACAGTGATTTACATCTGTTCTCAAAGGGTTCCTCTGTTTGATATTCAAGTAAACCAGTCTATTTAGTGCTGCTCAGAAAAAGTTATTCATCTGTGATGGTTGGTGGGTTTTTTTCTGTTATTGCAAACACATTTAGGGAGGGCTGCGACAACCATAGTGAATCACAGGATGAGAGCCCAAGAACATCAAATGTAAATGAGGCACCTGGAGAACAACTTAATAGTCACAGTGTGTGTACAAAGGCAGAGCATATTACATCTGAAGATGTACTTTCAGTTCAATTGGCCTCGAGTGCAGCGCTGACAGGTTTGAAATTCTGCTCAGAGGTCTGGTGTCTCTTTGAGCTCGCGTTCTGACACCGCACACATAAGCTGCCTGTGGTGATTCACAGGCCGACACGGCTCCTGCTGTGAACTGTGTTAGAGACGACCCAACATAAAATAAACTGAGCATCGGAGTCTATTTTTGAGAAGGCTGTTTCAGGTAACTTCAGGTCCAACGGAGTAAAGTTGGACAATTATACATATCTGACAGTTTTGCTTCTAATTTTAACTTTTCTCATCTATCTTCTTGTCTCTTTAATCATCATCAACACCATCACTTTTCCACCTGCTTCTTGCTCTTTCTGTTCCGGGATATGATTCCTTGAAAACACCTAATTTCTTCAACGAGACTTCAGACTGGTGCATTCAAACTCATTAGATGTTCCCTTTGGTCGACAGTCAGATAACTTTATATTCTTCTTCATCGCCTCTCCTGCTTCTTCTTCCTCTTCTTCTGCCTTCTCCTTCCTTTGCTTCTTCCCCTCCTGATTCTGTTTTCCCCTCTCCCCCCCTTTCTCCGCTTCAACTTCTTTTCCTCTATACTTGTATGATGCAATTTTCCTTCTTCCTTGTAATTTTGTTCCTTTTTTTCTTCTGCGGCTTAATTCATCTTCTGTAGTTGCACAATATAAAATATGAAAAGGTGGTGAGGCAAAGTGAGTTGTTTTTAATAGTCACTGCACCATGGGACGGAGTGAAACACATGGTTATTAAAACATACGAATGATATAAGATTAAAAAAAAACATATTAGGATAAAATATCATGTATGTTATTGCAAATAGAGAAGCATTACAATCATTTTCAAATGCATTTCTCCTTGCACGTTTTCCAAAAAGCTTAAGACACCACAGCTTTTTCACAGTTGTCTGATTAATGATTAATGCAGATGATCTCCTCCACTCTCCGATATAGGCAACAAAAATGCATCACGTTACTATAGCATTACTGCTACGAAGAACTGATTATGCTGCAATGGCCCGATGCTGTATGCTAATCCTGTTGCCCTTTGATGTCTAATCCACGGCTTGTTCATGTCGCTGTAATACACACTTTTGTATTATACATGTACTTGCACACCCGTGCATCGAACCATCTGCCACTGCGCTGCAACTTCATACGAACCCCTGCTGCGTATTAACCTCCATGATCACAAAAATATCATTCCACCACCCTCATATTTTTACTCCTTGCCGTAAACATAAAATTGTGAATCATCTGCAGCACGGTCATCTGCCATATGTTTGTGATCTGATTACTCTGTAATTTATGCAAAGACATTTAAAAAAAAAAATGGATTTACAAATCTAAGTATTTAAAGTTAAAATGTTAAAGATAAATCTAGAAATGCAGAAGCATGTATGAAAGAAAACCCTTCAAGCGTGAGCTGTTTTCCATATCTTTAGCGGTATTCTGAAGAGAGATCGCAGCACATGCACACATAAAAAAATACTGTGGGGATCTCTTTACCCTTCATATTCACAGAGGAGTACACCTGCAGGCCGTGAGTATTTAAAAGCAAGATCATAAAGTACGGTGAAGAGAAATTATCCTTACTAAACCCCAACCCTCCTTTGATAAGAAACAGCAGAAAGCAGGAAGCTCAGACCTTAGGCGATTCTTCAGCGTTCTATACTTTTCAAGTACATACAGTTGTTCTCCGGCTTCTATACACTTTCATGCACACTAATGCATTTGTAATTCATACTGTAGATATGACGGGGAAAAGGAGAAGAAATAAACCTTTCCTGCTGACAATCTAATCCAGTACTTTTTTGTAAATCTTCTCCATGAACATATGGTCCTTATGACCGACTCTCTTTAAATCTGTGCTTAAGTTTGCACGAGACCTATAACTTGAAAGTGCAGTCAGCTGTGATTTATATTCATAAAGACAATTAAGGGGAGAGCAATAATAAAATTAATTAATGGAAGGTAACGGCTGGGTCCTTCACCTTATCAAGTATGTAAAAGCAACGGTACATAATCTACCTAAAATATCTAAATAATTAACAATGCCATTTATTACTCCATCTTCTTGTTTCTTATCTACGCTTCTCTTCCTCACAAGCTCAGGAAGACAAAGAAGAGTAGTGATCGCATGCCCACATCGCATCTCCCTCCCGAACAGGCTGCGGATGCGTGAAGCAAACACACATAGGAGACTGCAGCGTGCTCCCCTTTAATGTGTCGTTGCTCTGTGAGACATTAATGTGTCACATCTATGAACCAGTCTTTAGCCTTCCCCGCGTGCCGCCAGCGCCCGGAGCTCCCTTCCCAACAGCCGGCAAATTAGTGGGAAGCTCTGGGCGCTGGCGGCATGCGGGGAAGGTAGGGAGCCATTCGTGTGCACACATTACCAAAACTAAGACACGAGATCCAGGACGTCTCTAAGCTCCATTAAGATATACTACACAATGTGTTTGTTGATAGAAAGCACTGTGGCTTTATAGTATGATCTGGTAGATCAGTATTATCATATTAAACTGTCTTTCCTATCAAGTACATAGAATTACTCACAGCTGTATGCCAAACTGTCATCACCTCAAAATATTTATATCTATTCGACATTTGTGTGAAATTGTCAAACTAACATATGAGTTCTTGTGTGTGTGTTTTTTAGGGTGGCCCAGAGAGCCCAACACACTCCAAATTAAGTCACCAACAATAAAAGTGACAGTGTTTAGAAAATAAACTATAACTTGACCACACATTAAGGCATCAATGTAAAAACATACATCTTTTGAATTTTTGACCACAGCCTGAATTCATAATCCCCAAAGGAAAACAAGACAAGGGCATTACTTTCTACTGTCCCCTGGAAACCGCTTCTGTTGTATTAAGAGCTTTTTGCTGTGCTTTTTCTCATTTCAGTTTACCAATGTTCTTCAGATCACACAGTGTTCCAGTTTATAATAATAATAATACATTTTGTTTATAGGGGCCATTCTGAGCACTCAAGGGCACCGTACAGTGAATAAAGAAAGAGAATAGACTTAATACAGTTTTCAGACTTTACTGTGGAGTCGTCCCTCTTCACGGCCGTGTTAAAATAATTTACTAGCTGAATTGGCATAGCCTGATTTCAAGGCACGCTCACGGGGCCGAGCTTATCTGATTATTCACATTATCAAAGTCCTGCCAAAATCAGAGGGGGCTGATTGAAGGAAAGTATGCGGAGACAGGCTGTAAAGTAGTCAAAGAAATATAAAGTATTTTTAAACCAGCTCCCTAGATAGATTCAAGAGGTTGACAGGTTTGAGGAAATAATGAAGTTCAATAAAAAACACACTCTTTGGTCTAAAAACGTTGGCTTTATTTTAAACTATTGCTTATGGATAATAGTGGTGGAAATGTGTTTGTGTACCTTTCTAGCTTCTTGTCTTTTGTGACTGCTGTCAACGGTTGTGAAACCCGGGATAAAAATGGCTCGTCTTTTAAGTGTGCTGCAAAAGGCGACCATAAGAGAAATCCCCTTACAAAACCCCAGCCAGAAGAATACAGGTATAATATATGGCATGATTTACACAGCTATGAATGTCCGTTGAATATAAAAAAAATATCTGTCAACAGAACATTTAAAAATTCCATCAAGGGTCTGTCAGAAGGCGAAGAGAGGAATTCCCTTAAGGGATGAATGACGTTTGTCAGATTGATTGGTTTTTGCTTTCACACAGTTTGCTGTGACGTTCAAGGTCAGCGGGACACAAACAGCCATGTGCAACCAGGATTCTCTGGCTATGGATTTTTTTTTAAACACAAATTGTCCAACTGTGACAGGTACAGCTTTATTAGTTATGATTGATATGACTATTGCAATGAAAACGTTTTCTCTGAACATTGATGGGATAAAAATAGACTTGATAATGTCATTTAAACCTGCCCATCATGAGTCTATTTAGAAATCCCCAGCAGCCACAAAACAGGAGTTGCCAAAAAGTTTTGTTTTTTTGTTCAGCTAACCAGTTTTGAAGACAAATGATTAAATTTCAATCTCAATTTGAAGTCATCATGGATGAGAGCCTTTGCTAGCCTTTAGATCAGCTTATTAATGGACCCAGTGGGGAGACTTTTATTTAGTTGGCCACAATGACAAGAGTGTCATCTGTAACATATTTTGCAAACTGAAACAAATACAAATGCTTGCATAAAATTGTTAATACAATATTACTAAGTAACGCTAGCATATGTCCCCGAACAATAAACCAGCTATATAGTAACACAGTATACAAAAACAGGGCTCTGTAGAAAGCATTAATCACAACCCATTCCAGAATGTCAGTACTTCTTTATGTGTTTTATTAATGTTATCTCTAACATAACAATCTAACAGGCCGTATAGAGGGTTTGTTCTTTCTCGCTTTCTCCCTCTTCCTTTATTTATTTCTTTCCTCTAAGAGCGTATTAGCTTTTTGACACTAGTACCATGTCTCTGTCAGGGTTGAGGAATGCTTCTGTCCTCTGTGATATGTCACTTTTGTGTGTGTGTGTGTGTGTGTGTGTGCGTCAGAGACATATAACCTTATGTTGTTACCGACCAATCATGGAATCTGCCAAATATTGCAAATTGCTCATGTGTAATTGATTTAATTTGGTTTGAGACCTCAAGCAGGTGTGTTGATTAGCTTCAGGTGCGAAGCTTGAAACCAGCTTGTTTACATTTGCTTCTCCTCAGATTTCCCTGCCATCCCTCATTATTCACATCTCATGACTTTACATATTATGTCAGCACTTCGTTTCAATATTTATTAGCACTTTAGATTCAGAAATGTGTGACAGCTTTGGAGGAAAGAGTTTCTTCTTAAAATCCAATTACTTCTCCTAGTTATCATTTTGTGTAAGCGTATTGCAGTTTTAGTCAGGAGGGTAAACCAATTTGAAAACGGAGAGAGGCATGATGGAATCGTTGATGTGTGTGTGAATGCATGGATAAATCCATGCAGGGTTTTGGGGGTGTGTGTGTGTGTTTGTGTGTGTGTGTGTGTGTGTGTGTGTGCCTTTGCATTGTTCACTATAGTCTTTATCAGGGATTCTCGGTCAGATGCGTGGCCTACTGTACCGGCAACTCCTCCAGCTGCCCGGATGGTTGGTTTGATTGTGATCAATGAGCAACCAATCCGTGACCCATGTGTCACCGCAGACACTTCTGTGACTGATGAAGTGAGGTGTGTGGATGTGAGTGTGTGGTGGTGATGTAGGGGGTGGATGGGGTTTGGGATTTGGGGCCGGACAGGCCAGTTAAGACCATTCTCCTGTGACCGACCACTCGCTCCCATCCTCTCTGCTCTCACAGTCAACTCATTGCGCTCTCATTTCACACTTGATGGCAAATGGAAAGGGGGGGGGGGGGGGGGCAAATAGTAGGGAGGAGAGGAAGAGGTGGGGGCAATAAAGATCCTTTTAGACTGTGAGGAGGAATGATGGGATGGACAAGAGAGGGTCAATGGGGTTATGGGAGGGCAAATGAGAAAAAGCTGTTGGGGGCTGGTGAGATGTGGAGGAGAGGAAATGGCCCAAAACTTAAAACATACTTGTATCATAGCAACAGCATTTCTTATGCTTTGATTCTGTGTAAACAACGGCAGTACCATGACGAGGGTACTTCACATATAACCCGCCTGAGTAAGATATTTTCTGGTGTGAAGGAATATTCTGAAAAGTTCAATTTTAATACTACTCACAATGATTTGGTGTTAATAAAACTATTAATACAAATATGAATACTAATAACAGCTGGTTGTTTGCAGCTTTTGCAGTTCACTCCCAACTTTAAAGTTGTTTTTATTAAAGGAGTCATCACCTGGTTTTATACGTATCCAGCCCCCCTTGGATCGCTTTGGATCAATTCGTAAAACTTATTAGAAAAAAAAAAAAAAAAATTAATCAAACATTGAGCTTGTTCTGACCCTTTTTCGTACCGCGATTTTATCACGCGAGATTACGCGCGAGGTTTTGACTGGTCCGGATGTGCATTGTATAATATGTAATGAGGCGCGCGTTGATTCGCCGCAGGAAGGACAGAGCCGGGGGGGCTTGCCTGCATGCAGACTCCAAAACATAATGGCGGCGCTTCGGCGATTTCAGGTAGCGGACGGGGCGGGGTTGGGTGGTGAAAGAGGGGTGGGCTTATGCAAGTAGCCGCCACGGTGACGTCACCGAAGGCGCAGAATCAAAATCTCGTGCTTTAGGAATGCACACCCTTGTGTGCTATTCCTGTTCGGAAAAAGAGCAGAAGCGAAAAAACGGCGCCACTTTCAAACTCCAGCCTTTCAGGCAAGTTTCAACTGAGGTCAAACACAGATATGCATGTTTTAACAAGAGAAATTGCGATTTCCAGGTGATGACTCCTTTAACAATAGCTTCAAATCTTAAAGTCTTTGCTGCATGGGCGTGCTGCAGGGTTTGTCAATACGACATCAGAGATGGGTGTGGTTACATACGCAACACATGTGAAACAATCAACAAGAGAGGGCAGCAAAAAATCCCTTTTAATTACTCTTTAAAGATGCTTCGGCTTTGATCTTAACATCCCACTGTAGCTACCTGAACAAACCCCTCGGGCACTTTAAGTAAATGATATTGTTCACGACAAAAAGACCTTGGCTAATATACTCACTTTAAATAATCCAATTGTTGGATGTTGACGACTACCACCACTGCTGCTGATGGTTATGATGGCTGAGTGCCAGGTTTTTATCAGAAATTCACACAAACTGTTTAAAGAGCAATTTAACAGCAGCTCAACATGCATCACTGGGTTTGGTTACAACAGCAACACTTGTTTGCTCTGATCGCACAAGATGATACTGTTGGTCACAACTTGTTACAATATCCTATCAACATTGTGATTCCATTGACAGCTGTACTTATTACCTCTGCAGTCTAAACTTTTACTATAGATTTTAAACATACCATAAACTCAGAAATATACAATACTAACTCATTAATAAAGTATGACTTGCACATGAAGTTATTAATAATCTCACACCTGGACATTTACTATAGAATTTATTACATATTAATGATCAATCCATGATCGATTACTTGATGTAGGCTAGATCGATTCAATTTCAAGTATTTTCAAAGCATGTTTCAATGAGAAAAAAATGATTCATTTATCGACGAATATTAATGTGACCAATGAATGATAACAGAAAGTCCTTACATTTAGCAACCCTACTTGGAATTGAGCATTTTTAGGTCATGGGTTTTCTGTCCTAGGAGCATTCCCTTATTGGCTACTTGAGACATTTGAGGTCAACTACATCAATCAAGGGCCTTTCTACTGAAGCTGGAGTTGTATTTGAATGCTACAGAATTTGGCTTTAGATGAACAGCTCTCCAGTTACATGCCCATGTTTTGAAGCTCTTTTTTAGTCTGCATTAATAACTAGGCTCTGCTGGATAGCTTCAAAAGGTGACTGCTAACAGAGAGAGAATTTTCTCAATTCCAAAAAATAGAATATGCCTCAGCCAACCAGTCATGTTGTGGCTTACATCCATGTCCGTCCAAGATCTCATCACGTCGTCACTTTATCCTATTAGACATTTGTGTGAAATTGTCATAATGAGCATATGAGTTATTGAGTTATGTTTTTGTGAAGTTACAGTGACCTTTGACCTTCAAATTCCAATCAGTTTAACCTTGAGTCTAGGTTGATTATTGCACAAAATCTGCAGAAATTCCCTCCAGGTGTTCCTGAGATATCATTTTCACAAGAGTGGACGGACGGACTGATGGATAACCCCAAATCATTACGTCTCCAGTCACGGCTGTTGCCCACGCGGGGACACAATAAAAAATCTAAATTGTATCGTCTCCCTGGGGCCTTAATTAAACATCTTACCAAACTGTGTAGTAAAAACTTTTGCTCATTAGAAAGGCTATGCAGACTGGGCAATATTGATAAAGAATACTGCAGACTCAGCATTTTCAACAGAGTTGCTGAAGTCAAATTTAGGTATATCACATCACACATTTATCATATTCAGGAAATACGATAAGGTAATAAAGAAATAATAGTAGAGCGTACAACGTAATGGATTAATTATATGACCGGTTTTATTTCACATTATCGATATTGCATTCATAATAAAAGGGAAATGTTTGTGGGTCTCATCGACTTTAGCACCATCGCTGATGTTGAAACCCCTCACCACCAAACATGTTTCACATGCTTATTTAAAAAGGAATTTCATATTGAATTGGGTTTTGAAAACTGATGTGTATGTGTCTTACTGTAAAATGAGATTTCCAGGAGCTAACAACTATCTACCATCATCTTTACGATTTAAAATAGTAGGAAATTACATCTTTTGTCATGTTTTCATGTCATGATCATGAAAATCAAAATAATTGTTCAGTCACACGTGAAGTTTTGAAATATATCTTTGTATATGTTTTTAGAAATAAATGCATACACAGATTTAATTTATGCCTGAATGCTCAGGATGTGCAACAGGCTGAGTTTGTCTGCTCTGCTTTGCTGCACCTAAAAATATATTGCTTATTCGGTCTAAAAAACTGAAACAGTTCCCTAATTTTTATACATTTTAACAACATAAATAGCACAGCATGTAATTGAATTTTAAACATTTCACAACAATTAATATAGGTTAATGTGATATGCAAATTGCCTTCAATTATCAACTAAATGTGAGCCAAATAGCTCTCAAAATGGATGTTTGTCTGCTGCAGTAATGTCATGTTAAACTCTCCTAAAGACTAATTCTGTGAGAGGGAATTGTCTGAGTTGAACACAAACCAGGGCCAAAGTGTTGGAAAAATTATATGTTCTTCCTTCCCTTTTTGAGCATTAAACACTTCATTCCTGCATTCTGATTAATTTGCATGCACCAAATTGTGGCAGCTATTTCTTTATTAATGTAAAGTAAAACAAAAATCCAGACACTAAGTGACAATTAAAAAATTTAAATATGGAATGGACAAAGAAAAAAAGGCTCTCAAGCATTCTAAATTTCTTGAAATTAGTCTTCTAGATCAACTACTTTCATTTAGTCTGATCTTAAATCTTATATATTATAATTTATCTCAAATTAAAGCCTACATTCATGATTTTTAACTGCGATCATGTTTTAGAAACATGGATTTTAATAGTTCATAGTTCCCAGAAAGATTTCTGCGCATGTACAAAACTTTTCAAAATGTGTCCCAGATATTTTTGTTCTCTGATAAGTTGAGAATAAAGCAATAACATTTTAAGAAGAAAGTAACGAGAATAAAGTAATAATATTTCAAGAATATACCCGCCCAATAGTCTGCTGTGCATTATTGCGCCGTATTCCCTTCAGACCGTCTGACAGACACATAAACCCATCTGGGTCTCTCTCTGCAGGAGCTGCTTTTCTTCAGGACCTTAACTGAAAACAGTTCTGCTCAGGCATAGATCTCATCATTGTGTAGCTTGTTGTCCACGCAAATATTAAAGTATCCACCTCAGATAAAGTGCAGCTCAAAGCCACTTCCCCAAGCTTTTCAGTGGGAAGCACACACACAGCATCAAACCTGTCAAAGCAGAAAACATCGCTTCTTCTTTCCGTTTTATCGTAGATTGCAATCATTCCTTTAGAGGTTGCATACTGCCCCCTACTTTACATGGGATGTCGTTATGAGTCTTACTCTAGTGGTTCTTCAAAATAAAAGTCCTCTGCTTCGTTCATGTTTTTTTAAGGGGGGGGGTGGACAAATACACATGTACTCCCCAGGATCTGCGTCCAGGAGATAAACACATTCTACGTGTAATGGAAGTGATCGTCAAACATTTCATTTAACCCATTGAAAGACTTTCCTTGTCCTCCTTGTTCCATAGAAGGGTGAGGCATGTCAAAACTGCTTTCATGTTCGGGCATGGTGACACACAGAAAGGGCAAAGCTGTCTAATCTTTAAGTGCTTCCTTTTATTTTGTATTTAAAAAAAAAGGCAAACTGTAAAACATCAACACGTTTCATCTTTTCTTCCCCCCAGTGAAGCTCTTTCTATAATGAGCTCATCAGTCTGTGGAGAAGGTCAGAGATGAAACAGAGGAATGGGAAGTAGTAGTAAGAGAGAGCAGATAGTGTTTGTGTCAAAAATGGAACTGTGCCGGGCTTCAAACAACAGGGTCTGTTGTTTGTTCCGTGCCAGTGTTTGCACTGGAAGCTTTAAGAAAAAGTCTCTGTGACTCAAGAGCTTCCACTGTAGTCTGTGCCTCCATCCACTTCCATTTATTACATGGTAGACAGACAGCACTCCACTTGATCAAGGGATTCAAACCGAAACAGAGCAAATCAAAGGAAATGTTAAAGATCTGCTATTTTTGAGGAGTATTAACTTCAAACTGTATACGTCATCCACAAAATGCCACTTTACTGCTCGCACACCTCCAGGTGGAAGTGTGAGATACGAAAGCTGTGTCTTTGTTGTTGAGAGATACAGACAGGCATTTAGACAGAGATGCAGAGAGGGATGGAGATGGTGGGGGGGGGGGGGGGGGGCACTGCTGCTGCCTCTCTCAGCCAATGCTTTTAGTGAGTGCGCTATCATTTTCTAAAACAGAAAGAGTGACTGCGTCAAGCTTCAAACAGCAGGACCTGCTCTTTGATCCATATCTTTTCATGAAAATACTTCTCTATCTGTAGCCTTAAGAGTTCACAATCTGCCTTTTACCTTTTATTTAGAACATTTAAATACATCAAAAAATAGTGTCAGATTCAGCGTTTTAAAGCACACAATAAGATTTTATGTTGTGCAATTAGAGATGTGTTCATTTACATATTTGCCTGAGGAGCCGGAAATTAGGAGTACCTGAATGCGTTGAACCCCCCCCCCCAAAAAGGTTGGGAGAACAAAATGAGTCATTTGCAAATCAGGGATCAGGAATGCAAGTAAGGAAAGACACAAAGGGACGACTGAGGGTGTGATCAAACTCCCTACTGTCTAGTCTCTTGAAACCAGAGTACCCTTTTCTTTTAAATTTGGGAAATTAGCTGTAATTAGTCTTTGTCTTACAATGCAAAAAAAAAAACCCAGTGCATGCCAATCATGTTCTCCTCACTGTGGCTAATGAGCCGACCGGGGCTCATCTGCATATCATAACGGTGAGAGTGGTGGTTGGCAAGATGTGTGAATGAGTCTCAGTGAACAACAATAAACTACCATCCAATAAAAAAAAAACTGTTCCAAACATATTGAGAGATCTATCAGTGAACCAACCTTCAGAAATAGAGGAAACACGTAGTCTATCATATTTGTTTCTTTTATGGTTATGGATATGTTGGTTGTCAGTTGGCTCGGTGTGGACACAGTCCATTTATTAATATCTGCAGAGATGAGTAACTGAAATAACTTTGGCCTGAAAGAACAAGTATCCCTTTAATATATGCACAGCATTATATTCCCCTTTTATTCCTCTCTAAAAAAAAACCACAACAGTATTAATGCAGTAGAGACTTTATTGTCTGCAACAGTAACAAATTCATTATTTTAATAATAATATGTTTATACTTAACTAAAAAGTACGCTCAGGTGAGGGCTGTTGCTGTGATCACTTTAAACCATAATGGCTTAACTCTACATCCTAGTGTATGTATTGAATGTAAGGAAAATAGAGCAGTAGGAATGTCAAGGATGAAATTATACACTTTTATAAATTATTTATACACAACTCAACACGCATCCACAAATAAAATGTGTACCGACAATGATGTGATCAAATTGAATGTCAACATGTAAACTATAAATGCCAATATGTTCTTTTACTGCAACAACTGGCTCATTCACTCAAGGTGTGATTTATGAGAGGGTTGTAAGTGAGAATGATGAGAAATAAGAAGTAATTTAACCTTGTCACAGTGTGCTGCTGCACCTGTAAAATATCTGATTGATTATTGCATGACAGTCAGGGGCCTGGAACTAATAAACGGCCTTAATCATTCTAAATTACACACAAGAGACAGCTTGTAAATCTGAGAGTAGAACAGAGGGGTAAAAATCACAACATCCTGTGGTAGTGTTACATTTGCCAATCTCTGATGGTCTGTAATTTAGAGGCAGACAAGCCACGGAACACATTCGTCATGGTGCCGTGTCAGAGCTCGAGCACATGCGCTTGAAATGCAGCCTCAAATTAAGATTTAAAGGCTCGGCTGGGAGACATGTCAGACTCTAGAGCGATGGGATTATAATTTAACCAACCTATTCTTTATCACTGAGGTAATGCCGCTGCTGTCAGGCTGGAAACTTGTAATTTATTTATTTATTTTATGTCAAGATAACTTCCAACCGGCAGCAATGTGCATACATGTAAGAGAGACATATTGATGCACGTACACGGATGCGTCGCACTCGACATGAGAAAGCACAGACAATTATGGCGTGTAGCAGATTCAATAAAAAATAATCCATTAATATACAACATGTAATGGATGAATCATGTTCCCGTTAATTACTACACAAAAGGTGAAGGAGAGTGATGGCATAATCATTTAATTAGATTCAATTTAGGATGCCACTCAATTTTGGAAAAAGAGGGAAATGCGATAATGATCAATTCAGTCTATCTCAGGGTTGCTGAGCCATGCTGAACCATGTATGATTGAAAGGATCAGGTAGATTCTGTGGAAGAAAAACTCCTCAGGTCCAATTCTGTGGCTGGTTCAAATGAGGTTTAATCACTGACAGTGGAGAAAAGAAATTCACAGTGTATCCATGAAGATCCAGTCTCCCGAATGGCCTGGCCGAGTTGGATTTATGCAGAACATTCGGGAGAACAAAAGGGAAGGCGTCATGAGTGGATTTGCATTGAATCAACACATGTCTCTCTGCAGAGGAAGAGACATCTGTGGATGTCTACAAGGTGTGAATGCTAGACGATGTCACTACAGGGGTCACTCACCAGGCCTTGATCAATGTATGTGAGACAAATGTTACGGGGACAGTTCAGGAAGAGGGAAAGATCAAAGAGTCTTTTCATCAAGACTGCAAGGGTTAACTAAATAGAAAAACAGCTCAGCAGGACATTTGATGTTTAGAGAGAAAGGAACATTATATGAGATGCAAATAAGAATTGTAAGGTAACACATTTTCTTCTACAATTCCGAGACTGATATCATTGATTAAACTTTATCAATGACATTTGCTGATTGACCTTTTTCATCTGAATTATCATTCAAGAGATTAGAGCATCGACAAGCAGTCGAGAGTTTAATAAGCACCAACCTTTTCCAATCGGTCGAACATCCAAATTAACTTATTAACTCCCCTTACCTAGTGAAATCAAGTTATTTTAGGTTTAATACCCATATATCAAACTTGTTCACATCTGATGTACCGTTTCCACTTGATGTGAAGGTAGGTGGGTGATTCTCTCTCTCTCTCTCTCTCTCTCTCTCTCACTCTGATGTAGGCCTGTTCGATTAATCGATTTAAAATCGTAATCGCGATTATGTAGTTAGGACGATCATAAAAACGTGAAAATCGTAAAATCGATTTTTTAGTTATAGTTAAAGTTCTGCACTTTATTGATTCATTTTTGTTTAATGGACACACCTTAAGATACACCTTAAGAAAGTGAGGTTTTTCTCTTAATCCTAAAGAGATTCTTTTTCTTTGTTTACAAGAGGTCTACAAGAAGATAACATGGAGCAAAGCCAGATGGCAAACATTTTTCTTTATATTAATCCCTTTCGGGATTTTTTGTTTAATAAGAGCAAGGTTTGCACTCAAATCCCAATGGGGAAATTATTAGCAAAATGTTCAATAAAAAACAGCATATTTGAAATAATTTCTTTGCCTTTTGTCATTTCACAAAATAATCGTAATCGTAATCCAAAATCGGATTTTGAAAGAAGAAAATCGGGATTTTATTTTTGGGCAAAATCGAACAGCCCTACTCTGATGTTTATGCAGGCCTTGTTGGTAAAGTGAGGGTTTGTCAACCAGTGACCTGGGGGTCATGACACCAACCTCTGACAGAGTTTATCATATAAAAACTCAGCGTTTTTATGTTTGTCATCTTTCTGTGATCATCTGCTACACAATCATCCAGTAAAACAAACAGGAGGTAGCTGGCTGACTGACAGGTTTGGTTCTCTTCCTGACCCGAACAGCATATCATTTCACGCATAGCTCGCAAATCTCCGCAGGGGCCCCATATCCAAAAATCACATCCGCCCTGCTTCATCCTGACGACAACAACTTGAAATCTGTTTGGGAAATGGGATCTTACAGTACAGGAAGCCTGTAAAAATCAATGGTGATAAATTGCAGTCAAGGACACACTGTGTTTCCACAGTACTTGAGGCAAACTTTGGGAAGAAGGTGTTCTCTTTCCTGAATACAAATTAAACGCCTAAGACAAGATTTAATAATATGTGTCCCTTTGGCAGTCAGCCTGACACAGGAACTGCTGCCATTAGATAACTCAGCAGTTCTGGCTTAAATCCTTGATTATAGTTTGGGGGAGCAAAGGTGATACGAGAAAAAAGTTCAAAAGAAGTTCATTTTAGATTTTACTAACTGAAAATAGTGCCCGGGACAAGAGACTTATTCATTATTTAATGATAAAATGTTCCTCAGATGCAACGGCTTTTGAGGGAAGCCCCACCTGATGATTGAGTCTCAGAGATGTAGCGTAGTCCCTCAAGGTCACATGATTAATGTGGTCCTGGTAAAAGGGAAAAGAACATACACTGCTCTGTCTTTTAGGTTAGATTACCAGCTCAAATTTAAAACGGAAATTAATTATTGTTACCTGAAAGCAGCAATTCCCTTCACTACCCTTTCTAGCAAGTGTCATCATATCGCTCAGCTGGCTGGAAGACACTGCAGCAGTAAAACCACCCATCTCACAAGCTCAAAATGATACACCCAAATACACACATTTCACTAGAAAATAGATAAACATGTATTGCTAAAATAAAAGCAATAATAAACAGTCTTTCCTGCATTTAGGATCAGTTGAGTTAAAAACATAAAAATGAATGCTGAGAAGAGGTAGCAGGGGGTCCCCAGGTAGGCACAGCAGGGGTCTGCAGCTCCATCCCAGCTAGAGGCAATTGATCAAATGAGGGAAGGATCTTACGGTTTCTACAAGATATCGCATACATTATACATTATATACTGAAAGTGACAAATCTTGGAAGGGTCTGCCTGTGCACTTTTGTCGTTTGAAGCTAAAAGAAATTGTGTTTACATATGAGATGGTTTGACTAAGCAGAAACAAAATTGCAATCCAGTCTGATCTCCATAAACACACCCTCAGCTGTGTCACGTCGCTCAGCTCAGCAAAAGCAGGTTTGGTTTGAGACCAAACAGGCGCAAGTGGCCCTGAAAGTGCATTATGCTGGTTTCAGAGCCTGTGTCTTAAAATTAAAGGCTATCGATGCCACACAGACACGCAAACATAGCAGTGCTATTTGTGTTAAAATACTGCAAGTATGTTCCTAATTTATTTCAAAGCAGCTCTGTGGTATAGGCTGTATGATGATACTTTACACTTATGTGAACAAATAGGGATAAACAACACTTCTGCACTGCCTGAGAGGTAATGAAGGTTCTGACTCAGAATGACGAAGTGCAGTAGGAGATGACCGGCAGAGCCATTATTCTTGATTATTACCGAGATCTTTTACTTTAGTGAAAGTACTAAAACCACAATTTAACATTCTGTTACAAGTCAAATGCATTCAAAATCTTGTTGACCCAAACGGATATGTATGTCAATAAAATGTGTGAATCCTTGCAACCGTGGGAGGTCCTTGAGCATACAGTCATAAATGAGCACAAAAAAATATTAGGCTGATGAGTACATAATCACGAATATATAATCACCTGGCTGAGATAATGAAGAGCGTATTAGTGAGACTCCATACATCACAGATAATAAATGACTACAGGTTCCCTAGACCAGGAGAGATAAATGAGCAGTCAGCATGTTTATCTGGGAATCCTGAAACTGACCACTATGAATATGCTGCTCTAGTTAAAGACAATGTCAGAGCCTGGAAATCTTCCTCAGCAGCAATCATATTCACCATCAGTGCTGTACGGTATAAATACCAAACATCAATGCTATGCTATAACCTTTTTTTATTATTATTAATGTATATCAGTGTAGCTCTCTGTTTGACAAAAGGAAATAACACCACTTCATTTCAGGAGCAGGGACAGCCATACTGGCATGACCATTAAACATAAAGAAACCACTTAGTGTCTGCAGGAGATGGAACATCCCCTGTGATGTACAGCTGTTCGCCGCCATCTATCAGGTAGTAGTTCCGGTGCGGAACAACACATTGGGCTGGGATTGCATTAAGGTTGTTTGATTGTGAACAAGCTCCTGAGTGAATAAAAGGTGCTTTATGTCTCTGCCTTCCCTGAAGGTCAGCGGGAGACATTCGGCTTTCACGTCTAAACAACTGTATGATTCTACTTCCATTATAGGGCTGCAGAGCAGAATATATCGTTGATGTGATTGTGTGTGCATCGCAAGATGTGTGATGTTAGCAAATTAGCTCAAACACATCACGTTGTCAATTATTTGGTTGCTTAACACCAAAGAAAACGTGTCTGCCTGATTCTTATTTTCCATGATTAATCCAGTATTTATGATTATTTACCTCCAGTCTAGACAGGCCCACCAGTTTCCTGATGAACTGCATATATTTTCACACCGCCTGCTCTTACTAATTTCCCCGAGTGTGAGGGGCCTGCAGCCTTTGCTTTCATATCTCTGAAAACAGTTTATGGTTTCATTTTTTACTAGAGCACAACATTGTTTATAGAGCTAGTCTCCTAAATTTGCTCTCAAATTGCATCAAATCGACAACTGTACAAAAATTTAGAGTGAAAAAGTTTTGTCCCAATATCACGCAGCCCGATTTCATAATGACATATTCTCTCAGCAAACTAGTGGAAGTCCAGATGGAGAACGATACCAGATGGACTCAAGTCACATACGTTGATAATGGCAGGGTCAGCTTCTCCATTACCATCAGTCACACTGACTGTGATGGTGATTAGACGTCCATCTGTGCTTCTGGTGGCCTCTTCAGACTGGGGGAAGAAGAGGAGCACTAAAAACATTCTGACCAGACAGCCGAGGCCTCTGCTGTCATCTATTCACACCCTGCGATCATGATGCAGTATGCACCTGCCTCCCCTCAAGGCTCTATATCCCCATCGTACCAAAGCAAGAATTTGATGCATTCTCAAAGGAGCTAGTGAGGGACTTGAAATTATAAAGCAAAGCCAATATGGATCTGCTTATTTTAAATTAAAATTTGCAATAACATTAGGCAGCCTGGGCCTGTCAGAAGCATCAGATGTTGCAATATGCTAGTGTGTAATTCAGCCCAGTGGAGTCTGAGGCCTGCCGTGATTATGGTGACTTAAAGTAGATACTGTATAGGGAGACTGATTCCATGTGGGAAATTATCTTTTGACAGAAAAAGAGGGCAACTTTTGCCCCACAGGGCAACCTTTTAGATACTTGGGGCTTAAAACAATAGAAAAACTGAAACATTTACATCTAATAGTAAGATACATTATTCAGACTACACATACTTAAGCCTACTTCATGTGAGGGTTGCATATTGTACGTTCAAATTGTTAGTATAATAGTAACAAATGTATATTTATAATTTATAATAATATACACGTTTTTTTCTATTATAATATTATATATTTACTATTTATATTTACTGTGGGACATTGTCATAAAGTAACGGATAAATATCCTAAAAGTACATTAACTTGTCTTAAACGAAGCCATTCATATGCATTTCTGATGTATTATATTTGTTTTTCAATACATTTGTTTACATTTTATTTGTTGCATTTGAATACATTTCTTAGTTATTGTAAATTGTGTGTGTGTATATATATTTTTTTATATATATAAATGATTAATTACTGTAGATACTGAGTTATTTCATCAAGCAACATAGACATGCTCTAAATCAACAGATTAACCCAAAAGGTACTTGTTTTTAATGTATTTTAACAAAATATGTGGGCTTTTCCACAGTATTATGGTTATATATTAATGTGATATACTGTCATTTAATTCATTTGACCCTGTTTTTCTACAGGGTTTTTCTCACAGTGTAGATTTTTGAAGAGCCATTGTGAAGGAGAGTGGGAGACTCAGGTCATCGCCATCTTTGCAGTGAAGACAGCCCAATTCTTAAAAAATGGGCAAAGAGGTGGATCGATGATGGAGCTGAGGTGACACAGCAGAGGACACAGCTAGTGGCCGAGCGACCTGGTACGCCACCCATCACTCATACGTTAATTGTTCATAAATTTAAGCCTTGATGTAATTTAAACAGCTCATTTAAAAATGTCAACTGCCATACAGCTATTATCAAATTGGCTATGGAGTTGCTGGAAAGTTGGGCATTGTACCATGGAGCCAGCCACCTGGCCACGTGAGGAACTGCATCTGTGCCACTTTCATATGGGCTTCATTTCTCGTCACCGGACGATGCGGTCAAACACAGAAAGCAAGAGACTGCAGGACATAAGGACAGTTGTATTATTCTGATGTATATTAGACCATCTGAGGTTGGCAAACACAGGAGTATGATTTAGAGGAAACGTTAACCTGTGGCGATAACAATTTAAAAAAAAGCTCCCTATGTAGTCACCGCTGCAATTTTGGCAGCAGCATTCCTATAACATTATACGTTTATTGTCCAAATGTGTTTCTTTGTGCAAGCTTATCGCATGGAATACACATGAACCTCAAACGGATTAAAGCACTATCCTATTATAAAATAAGGCCACTGTGCTTTTCACAAACACAATGGGTCTACAGTCACTGTATACATACTTAAACAAACTATATGAGCCGTATTACTTTCAGTGTATGGCGAGACCAGTGACTGGAGTAATATTAACACAGAAAAAACGACAAGGCCTTATGAAATAACATATCATGAGAACATTTCTGCAGTCCGTACCTGAATACAGCGTCTGTTTATCTTGACATTAAAACAACTTGTGTCTGTGGATGGGCTGAAATTGCCATTCCAGTAATTTTGTCTGTATCCTCCCAAAGAACAAGGGATTATTGTCAACAGGAAATCCCCGGAGAGAAATAATGCATCTAAAGGCCAGCAGCAAATACCAAGCAAACTAATATTAGCCAATCATTCATCTCAAATCCCTCGATGATGTGTGAATAATTTCTCTCCCCCAACCCTGTGGTTGTGTAAACTAATCAGAACAATTTTTTTTGCACACACTACACCATACATAAACGTGTATAAAAACATGTGTACACTAGAAATGCTTAGATGCATGCACAAATCCACTCAAATGTATGTGAGCACATAGCAGATAAAAAGCTGAAGACTAATTTGAAAAACGATGAAAATTATAGCCTTGGGCAGAGTCCAGGACATGAACTAAACCAAGCATGCAAAACTGAGATATAAACAATTTACAGAGCTGCCATTTCTATGCTGCAACATCAGCTCGGCCACATGCAATCTCACACAGGGAGGTAATTATGAACGCAAAATGTTGAATGAAGAAAATTGAAGTTCTAATCTTTGCTGTCCGCTTCATTCGTTAGTCCCTCTGGCCAAATGGTTATTGAGTGCACGTGGAAATATGGGCTGTGTGAAATCTGGTGGAGCCAAAATATTCTATGCATTTTAAGAGGCTTTGCCATTGCACCACTATCTGACTGATATATGAAAGTTGGTTCAACTTCTACTAAGGAAGAATTAAAACTTAATTAATTAATGCTGCTATTCATCTATAGTGGCTTTGTTGCTTTGGGCATCTGCACCGCCACTGTAACACATTGTTAGAAAATCTAGGTTTGAGATTTGAGTGTACTTGTGCCAAATATAAAGCAGGACTATTCATTTCACCCCTGTGAAACTTATTGATGGAACAATTTTACTTCCCCTTGACGCCCATAATCTCATAACAGTCTCAGTTCAATATCAAAATAAAATTTCACAGGTTTACACTGCCTATACACACGCACACAAATGCACCCAAAGCTATCTTTAAATAAAATAAGACACCCGCATCCATTCAATCCCCCTTATTAATAATAGGCCATAAAGTCCTATGCAGTCTTGAAGAAGTTAGAAATTGAGGTGAACACCAAAAGAAGAAAACGACAATTAATGGATAGTAAGCAGATCATGCACATATTTGGACTAAAGTCTTGCTTTCTGTTTCCTTTTAAAGCTGATTTGATCCTATGCTGCCCTAGAAAGACCAACAGCTACTCACCTTCACTGCGTATGAGTGTTTATGTAAGTTTCATAGGAGAATGTTGATGCAGGGGATGACTGCATCACTGAGAGTCACACCAGCAGTAACATGGACGTGGAGCTTCTTTAAACTGTTGATATGACTGCGCTCATCATCCTCATCACGTTGCTCTAAATTTCTCTTTGTCAATTGCACCACTCCAAAACTACAGCAGGAATGCACGTTTTTAATCACTCCAAATAAAAAAGATGCTTCACAAATATACGCCATTAAGAGTCACCTTGCTTTTGTTTATGAATCATTACGATAAGCAGAACAAACTGTGCCGCAACTGTGGCATATGTATTTCATAGCTTTTGACAAGTTTCATCAAAGTGCGTCAGCTTTTAATGTATTCACATCTGAGATTGCCTCTCCTCTTATCTCAGTCCTCCTTCTCCTTCCTCCGCCCGCATCTTACCAGAAACGCAGACGACTGTCAGTCAACTCCCTGCTAACAACTTCCTTTGCCTTCTTCCCCTCGCTTTGCAGAACGCTGTCAAATCATTATAGGGTTTTATTCTCCACTTGTCAGTAGTAAAAGACGAGGGGGAGGAAGAGGGGTAAAGGTGTGGTGATGGAAATCAGAGAGAGGACTCGTGGCTGCTAATTGAGCAGAAGAAAAGCTCAGAAGGTCGCTTGGTGTGTTGCTTTAGTTTTTCGCCCCACCCCTCTGCAAAAAACCTCCCCTGCAGTAATCCTCCACACATGTCACGCACGCTTTTCTTTCAGGTGGGTGGCCAGGAGATGTGTGCATGAATTAACATTGTGCTATCAAAAGGCTTGAATATAAAAGACGGTTACACAGAGAGATAGGAAGGAAGACAACGGACAGAAGAAAACTGATATCAGTATTCACCACACGGATACGCATGCATATGCACATTTAAAAGATGTTCATGAAGAGGCGAGTACATGCAGATTAAGTAGTAACAGTGACAAATGACTGGAGGAGCAGCTCTCCTCTTTTATCTGTTACACTATATCAGAGAGCACCATTCATTTTATATGCTCGTTTGACCTGGCCTTCTTGATTAAAAAAAAAAACAGCTATATTTTATTAAGTCATCTAACTTTTAACACACACTTGAAAGGTCAAAGGTGAAGGGGATCAGGCCAAGGCAGTAGGGGTGTGCATTGGCACTGCCCTCACAATGCGATTTGATTACGATTCACCAGGTAACGATTCGATTAAATTCGATTCTGCGATGCATTGCGATGTGTGGCAGGTTTTACACACCGCGTAAGTCTTGTCTAGTTTCCCATTAACTTCGTAGAATCCGAAATGTGTCCAGATGTCCGCTTTTCAAGCTTTGGGTGCGTTTTTTTCCCTCAGCCATCTTGATTCTTTAGTGTTGTTGTTATGCTAGCTAGTGCTGCCTCTTAGCATGTAGCTACAGGCTGCACATGTCATTGCAACGTTGCTCCGGAAATGCCCCCGGAAGTAATTGAAACTTCACAACTTTATTGTCCACTCGAGGCCAGAAAATAAACAGTGACATAATCGATTATGGCACGTTGCCGCATCGATGCTGAATCGTGCATGCCCCGCATTGCGATGCATCGCCGAATCGATTATTGTTGACACCACTACAAGGCAGTGTGACTTTTTCTCCTCACTGCTCATCTAACATACAGGTGTGTTTTCACAGTCTGTCATCCCTCTTTTCATAGAGGACTCTCAGCTCGGCATGCAAGCACGACGTAAGCACACTTAATGGAGGGCAAATCTGCAATCCCACAACAAAGCGGACGCCACGATTCAGTTAATACGATGCTACAGGACTCACTCTTTCAGACCAAATTCATGTGGTTCTTTCTAATCAAATAATTTCACTCTTAAATTTGACCATTTCTTCAACATCCATCTGTTGCACTCCTCATCCATATATTCTGGTTCATTACAGCATTGCAAAAAGACGCAACATTTTAAAATAACCACTAACGCACCACGACAGACTGCTGCAGCACTTTTTGGTAGTGAACACGGATTGAGATGTACCAAATAAACTATTTTGAACTGCAGCTAGTTACCTACGTACAGCTACATGAATAATCTAGATTTCAAAAACTGAACAATTGGATTATTCAACACAAAAATCAACAAGAGCAGACAGTTCCCAACTGTATGGCATCTCCTTGCCTGCTGCTCTACCCAGCCACCAGAATCAGATGTTCCTGAACCAAACACGTGTTTCAGTTTTCTAGTTACGCATTACTGAACCAATAATACCGTTCACATTTATACACACATGTATCAACATTATATCGTTCCAACGGTCATGTTGCTTTTGACATTTCCAAACTGCATTCTCAATAACGATTAGGTTCATACAAAACTTCTTGATTAGGTTTAGTAAAAGATCATGTTTTTGGGTTGAAATAAATACGCTACTTTTGGTTTTGCACAGTCCTAAACCAAGACCCTAGACCACAATGTTCTTTCATTAAACATATTTGTGATACAACAAATACAAATCAAAGCGTCCCCGCAAAACATAATTGACAATGTGTATTAGTTTTATGGAACCGTAATTTTAACGAGACCAGGCTGACCATGTGACCCCACATCACAAGCCGTGGACTTGGTGTGAACGCGAGTTATCAGCAGTTCAATCAGAGAGGGATTGTTTCATCTTTGTGATTTCAAAGGGTGAAAGTATTTCACAACAGATTAGTCAATATTAGACGTAAAACTTGTGACTTGTCTTGAGACCCTATAAAGGAGGTCCGAGCCCTGAATAAACTCCCAAACAAAAAGACTGACAGATCTATGAAAGGAACATGATGCAAAAAGAGCGTGTGCAGAAACCCGCATGATACAATCCATCACCCCGTACCAAACACAAGACCTCATACCGAAGCGAGAATTTGCTTAATATAATTATGACAGAGCAAATAAATTCAAGCATAATGACGTCCCTACTGTGTGACATGTGCTGTATATCAAACAGGCAGCATACAGAACCATTACACCATAAGAGAATGCTGTCATCGACAAAATCCTGTCCTCAACTTGTAAATCCCCTATAATGTGAAATTGAAACCACGGGCTACCAGGTAATCCAACAAGGTGTCTGGACCTCCAGGGCATCCATAAATCTCTTGTTGGGGATTCTTCCCCGTTGTGGGTCTGACAACTGACGTGAGAGAGCCGGAGGCAGCCAACAGTTTTTGGAGTGCTGTGTTCACTTCACTAAAGGAGAAAAGTGGAAGGTTACCATGCTGCATCTTGGTAATAAAAAGTTGTGGCGATGTGAGCTTATTCTCCACTTTGAACACATTTCTCCTGTCAAGGTGCAGTAAATAAGACAGGGATTACGCTGCATGAGTCTGAACATAATATTAGTGTCATTGTCGACCTGGATTCAGACGCAGCTTTGTAGTTGTGCCTTTGTGGAGAAATGCATGCATAGTATTCATATATGCAACCTTATGTTCTCCTTCACTGGTAGGGGGAAAATAATGACAGCTTTGCCATCCAATATTAATCAGCCACCAGCAGGGAGAGACAGAGATTGAGCGCGATAGAGGGAGAAGTTGGAAAGAGGGGAGGATGTGGGGAGCGTATGTTTGCGTGGGTGATGGTTTTACACTCGGCTCTGCTCGCTGATGTCACAGGTACTTGCGTGGACCTGTAACCACGGCGTCAGACATTTGTCGAGAAGCTGACGCCGTGACTGTCACGAGCCAAATCAAACAAAGCGCACAGAGTCATCATGTCCAGGACGGTGTTGTGAAATAAACTAACGACAAATTCAGCTCAGGTTTTAAGTGAAAATCATTCAGCTAATTTTGATCAACAATGAATTAGAGATAAAAGCCATACTTGGACTACAAACAGCTATGACACGGAGCTGTGCCGGCAGAGCCTTTTTCTAACAGCAGCCGAGAGAAAGAAGATTATCCCTGGACCTGCTGCTTTCTACAAAGGATGGACACAATAACACGAACCCCTCTGTAGTATAATCCCATCTCGTACAAGGGTGCTGCAGATAACACTGATATATCTTTACACAGTATATACGGTTCAATTTCTGTGAAGGCTTTGTATGATGGTATTGATTCAACTTTATGGGGATTTATTTTTTTTTTGATTGCGAGGATAAGACTTGATTATGTTGTGTAAGGTGTAGTCACTGTTTAAGACCTTTAGATAACCAAATGCTCAAGGGAAATTCCGCGGTTGGTGTAAACATGGGCAGGGAATATTGCTGGTGGGATGTCATTCAGCTGCCGGTGTCTGGGTCCAAACAGAGAAAAAATGCATAAACACAGATCTTGTTTCGATGTTTTCGTCGCTGTATGTAGGGGGGGTGGTGGGGTTTCTGCTCCCGTCACTGTATATATGATCATTCTGATGCATGTTAGGGTCTTTCTGTCTGTGCCTCTGCAAGTATTAAGATCGTGACAGTGCTGTTGTATTAACTGAAAGCTTGCAGTGCATGTACTGGACTGGTTTGCTGTTGTATTTGACTCGTCCTGGGGTTGTGTAAAGCTGGAGCTGAACAGACCAGATAGTGGAAGGGGGTGTCATTAATCCTGTGGGAACAACCTCCTCTCATTTACATGCAAGATCATCTCTTCATCTGCCTCTTCCAATTTCTCTTTTGTTTCACCACCCTTCATTAAACCACTTTTTCTTATTTCATCTCCCTAATAATTACTTGCGAGTCTTGAATTTACATGAATAACCTCCCATGACAAAACCAGTTTCTGTGTCCTTCACATTCATTGTTCCCCCGGAAATTCCCCCCCATGCTCCCTTATTCACCTTGCACTGAGTGCCATAAAGCAGTGAATAACCGATAAGAGCACATTTTAGTTTCATAATACCACTGATAAGGGGCTGTTGCTGTCTTTTTAGATACAGGCCTTATCTGCTTTCCTTTATGGCTACCGCTTATCAATGATTCCTTTCCAGACATTTCAGGGGATTAGGCCAGATTTACTCTTGGATTATTTCTCTTCCGGAAACTCCATCCATTTACACTATCATGTCAGGGACAATATGATAACACTGACGGCCTGAAACATCTATTTGTGGGCAAAGGAACTTAAATTTCTACTTAAGACAAGCACTCATCCATTCAATTTCCCTCAAATAGAAAAGCTTGATTTTAACCGTTCGCGTAGAGACAACAGACCAATTTCTCCATCTTTGACGTCATTGAGCGTATAATCCGGTAGCTGCAGTTGCTCTCTACTGACCGCAAAGGGCATGATGGGAAATATTTTCACTCGACCCTGATCTACGAGTCGATTGGTTTAGGTGTTGGATGAACAAAATACCTTTTTTCGTTTAAGAGATTTTGTACTATGACTAATTGTTAATTTTACTGAATAAATGTTTTGTTTGTTGTTTTGTGGACCAAAAAAAAAAAAAACAGTTTCACACAATTGCAAGAGCACATCTGGCCCCTTCTAGAGAGTTCAATCACATCACCTGTTTAGCAATGCAATGTGTTGAGCAATGCAATTATGCAACTGTAGTCCAATGATTTACATCAGTTTTGTTTCAGGGAAAGCATGAGAAAAGTTCAGACTCACCACTGATGATGTGATGCCGGGTTTTATCCGGTTTATCCAGTTGAGAAGATGTAGGGTCACCACCATCCACCTTGGGAAATATGTCACGTGGTTCAGTTTGAGGTCCAGCAGACTCGTTAAATCCACCGCCGGGAGAAACACACTGCATGTTGACTTGGAGGTGAATTAGCATCACGACCGTCTACTTGCTGGTATTTGACGGGTCGGGACTTGTTTTTTGTTCCTCGCGACGTCATTATATGACGTATTTGCGTAATGCGCGTTCTTTCGTATTTAACGCCGAGGCTAACTGAAAGCACCTAGCTCGAGTGACGAAAGAGGCTCGTGGACACGTGAGGCCCCGTCAAGACCCAAACAAATTAAATATTTCAGTTCTTCACAAAAACCCGGTGTTACAGCTCATTTAAACCGGAGGGTTGGAGTTGGAAATACACGAATTCACCAGGCAGGAAAAGAGAGCGGTCATGTTCAAAACCAGCCGCTTTCCGTAGACTCTACCTGAGGGATTACCCACAGTTCACAGCGTGGTGACGTTTTAAACTCGGGGTTACCAGGGGAAGCCCGGTGGGAGAGAAAAAAGTAAACAAAACGACGGCACGTTCAAACTGGCATATTAGATTTACATTAGCATTAAAGATTTAATATGGAACATAACACACTTGAAATCCGAGGAATGAGCAATGTTTTAATTTGATATCTATTTTGATTTGATTAGATAACTCGCCTGGGATGACAAGATCCTAGAGGTGGCAAAATAACTTTAAAGTCATTTTTAGAGGCTAAAATGTTTTGATGGATGGATAGTTTGATCGATAGATCGATCAGGGCCCTCTGCCCTTACAGATGATCAATAAAGTGGTCAATTCCATACATCACCATCCATTTCCAGGAAAACCTTACATTTGGTCCCAAGACACACTATCCTCGAGAAAAATGCACTTAAACCTGGAAGGTTGTGAAGTGAATTGCAATTAAATAAGAAAACAAGCCTATGCCTATCTACATCTACATTGTTTGAATTCTTAAAAAATAAAATAAAATATTTTCACCTCAGATTGAGAACTAAAAGTGTGTTTTTCAGTCGACGCAGCAATGAATAATATTGTATAAACACACAGACACACAAGTTATTTTCATGTCAGCTCTTTCACAGACAGAAGTTAAGGCAAGCACCAGGCCCAGACGGCGTCTCTCCCTTCTGCCTGACAGTCTGCGCTGACCAGCTGGCTCCCATCTTCACACGGATCATCAACAGATCCCTGGACCTTCTCTACTGTCGTCCCGGTCCCCAAGGAACATGTCCATGTTCCTAGCTGCTATTTCTATTTCTGTGTAAGTACATCCAAGTGATTACAATGCAGGTGATTCCGATTCAGTCTAAAACGAGAGATGTACTGATTTAAATAATAAAATAATCATAAAAAATCATCACGTCAAATCAAAATAATCAGAATAATATCACGGGACTAAAAATCTGACAGATCACTGCTTTGATATTTGGTTTGATATAAAGGTTCATTTTTGCATCATAGTCATATCCGGAAACACTCTGTGGTGATACTAGTGAGGAAATGCTGCAGTAATGTGATTGGGCTACTAGTCAACACTATATGTGCAAGCGGGAGATGAGACAGAAACAGAATACAATATTACCATTGGAGCACCTGGTGGCCACCTGTCTGATTAGTATTGGCTGCACTCCCCACAGCCTGCAGCATAATAAATACTGTAATACTCTGAGACGAGAAGTAGATTCGCCGAGCAACTCCATGTCTCTGTTCCTGTCTCTGTTCTTCTACAGCATATGACATTTTATTTTTGTTGTACTCTGTCATCACCCCGTGATTTGATTTTTCATCAAATGTTCATTGGCATTCATTGATGTTGAGATGGCTGTGCCTGGTGCCAAGAACAAGTTGCATGACAGCGTTTGCTTTCATATATTACCATCATTACATGTGAAAACGTGTAATATATGAAAAGCATTTACTGCTACTCTGTTAGGCATGGGTGAGTGTCAAATGCTTGCCAGAAAGCCCTCAAGGACTTTTATTCTAAAGCCCAGTATTTTCAGTGCAGGTTAAACAGCCAAATATTTTCTAAATGAGCCAATTAAGCTTTTCGTTAATAAAATAAATAAATAAAATAGTGAAAATGGAACGGAAATTACAATGTCATAAAGCCCAAGGTGACGATTAAATTGCTTGTTTTGTCTGATCAACACTTGAAACCCCAATTATATTCAGCTCTTTTTCAAATAACTAGGGAATGTTGAGTATCAAGTGTCATTTAGCAAAATAGTACGTTAGCACTTAACAACATTTCTGTTTCATTTTGATGTGACAACTTCATTATAAGGCTATCATTAACTTTAAGGATCACTGGCTGTGTCTGTGACACTTTAATTAGTGGACTTTTCACATTCCTAAATAGATATCTATGAAGATGGGCAAGATGTTATATATATATTATAAAACAGGAGCACACAGTGACAGTCTACCTTTAACACCTGTGATCCCCGTACACCTAGAAAGGCACACTGTATGGCCAGGTACAGTGCTTGCACATGCTTGGAATCCCAGGGAGGCTGCCACTTCCAATCCGTATCAATAAACAGAGACAAATGGGCACCCACACAAAGTCACTGATCCTTTGCGGCTATAGCAGCATACAGAGGACCCAACAACAGTCAGAATGCCAGATAACTAAAGCACAGGGATGGAAGGGCATAGTTTAAGTGTACTTAAAGCAAGGGCTTCTATATAGGCATGATCTGTGAGGCATTTAACCTGTCATTCATTTTTTTAAAGTCGGGCATACATGGGAATGGCCTGTTTTACCTTAAAGGCTCAATGAAAAGATTGCAGTGACATGAAGAGATGTTTGATGTTTTGCTTGTGTGCTCGGGAGGTAAACTTGCTGATGCAACTCATTGACCAGTGGTTGAGGAGAAGTCCAACTGTAGAGATAGCATCAATATTTGAGTAGAGACCAACTGCATTGAGTCAACATATGTATTGATAATCTGTACTGTATCATAATTATCAAATGGTTCTGTTTGTTAGTTTCCATATTTCTGAATTTCATGTTTGAATTGGTGTATTGCACTATTTGCTTTCATTGCACCATTTGAGTTTTACATGTTGGGCACTTGGATAGCACTTTGAAAAAAGAAAGAAATATTCATCAAATGCAGAATATTCCCTCACAACTAAATTAAACAGGAACTCATCACTTGAAAACTGCAGTTTCCTTCACAAAGGCTGAGGGATTTTGAACGGTGGCGTGATGGATCGGCACATCTCATGTTTCAGCCAAAAAGTATTAAAGAAATAGTTCATCAGATTGGGAATCGCTTTCATGCCAAGAGTTAGGACAGATGATTGATACTATAATCATATCAGATATCTGTTGCGATGAATCAACCAATTATCTGAGCACAAAGCCTGAAAACAGCTGGCCTGGCTCTGTCTAGAGGAAACAAAATCTGCCTTCCAGTGAGCTAGAGCTCACCAATTAACATTGTATATCTGAATCCATGCAAAGGCAACACATTTGGGATTATGCCAGGTCAGCAGTTTCCCCTTTACCAGTCTTTAACCATCTGAAGCTTCAGACATGACAGTGGTATCATTAGCGTACCCCAAACTGTCAAATCCTTTGCCAAAATAGTTTTTTTGTCTAATTATTAATTACTCACCATTTCATTAATTAAATAGTGTCAATCCAGATGGTCTACTACTACAACCTTTTAGAGAGCAGCTCCACAACAAGGATAAAACAGCTCCATCTGCAGCTTTTATTTTGTTATTGATTTCTTTGCACATGCCAAAATATTTAAAAAAATCCTTAAGATCAGGGGTCTCAAACTCAAATTGGCGTAGGGCCGCTGCTGGTATCGTCGTCTCATAGGAGGGCCATGTCAACATTCTGCTCTTTGCTCCCTCCCCTCTCCTTTATACTTCTCATAATGCTCTCCGTGTTTAGACGAGTACTGACATTTCATATTGTATTCCTTTAAAACTGCGACTTTTTCCTTACAGATCAGGCACGTAGCATTTCCACTGAGCTTCACAAAAAACACTACAATGTCCATCTTTTCTTGAAACTGTCTGTGTTTTCAGTCCACCTTTCTTTTCTGCTTGGAAAGCGACATCTTTGCCGTTTGTGGTAAAACAAAGTAAACGTCAGCCCCGCGTGCTTCTTTGGAAAAACGTTGCAGTCAAGGCTGGACATGCGCAGCACCACGACCTCTGACCTTTGTATAGCGCAAACAAAATACTTATTTAACTTTTTTAAACAAATATAATTGGGTTTTTATCACAAGGGGTAGTTAACATTGTATGAAACAAGTATATATACAAAAAAAAAAAAAATTCTAATTTTTTTGACACCCGTCGTGGGCCAGATGGAGAGGGGGGATGGGCCGGATGTGGCCCGTGGGCCGCCAGTTTGGGACCCCTGACTTAGATCATCCTGGAAAAAGGCAACACAACGTCTGAAAATGCTGCTGTATGAATAAGAACATTAACAATTACCCATAGTCTGGAGTTAAGAGCATGCCTCTGTGTAATGATATCTTTGAAGTGGCGGACTAATCCAACGAAGAATGCAAGTTATAGATTAGAGTTAATCCTCCCCGCTCTTCCCTGCCATCCATTCCACGGGATAATTAACACAAAGCCTTGTCGATATTCTACCTGCGGCTCCTATCTGTTTCTCCAGCGCTACGCTGGTAGTAAGTGCAATAGGAGTGAGGATGAAAAATGAACGGCCGAGTCCCTTGGATTAATAGTGCTGTGGAGGAAGAAAAAGCAGGGCTGGAAAGTGAAGAATCCTATCTTTGTGCCCTATAAGCCACTCCAGTGACCCTTTGCCAGAAGTACATTTATTCTCGGGCACTTAAGACAAATGGGTGGATGTTTTCTGTCCTTTTGCAGTCCGTAGCCAAACTTGTCAGCCTGTGCGAAGATGCATTTGCTCTGTGGACGCTGCAGTTATGGAGCTATACTAACCATTAAAAAAAAACCACCAGTGGAGCATTTACAGAATTCCCTGGGAGCAATATGACATATGGAGAAGAGGTCAAAATAAATGTTCATCTTTTGTTGAACATGCCAGTTGCTACTGTATAACATCCAATAGTTTGTTCCAATTTCTTTTAATAAAAATAAACAGATTGTTTACTCAGAAGGTAGAATACTGTTGTAAGTGGTTTTCATTGTGAAAGTAGAGTAAGACGGATGTTAAACAACGCTATAAGCTAAGTGTGGCCGAGATGTCCTACAGTGTATTGAAGCTATATGCACCCGGCACTCTCACGTATAACATTGTTGCTTCAGGGACAGCACTGCTGGTTGGTCATTCCACCACTTTGTTCCAGATGGAAACATCTCTACTGAATAAGTAACTCTTTGAACTATTGAACGGACTGCCATGTTATTTCGTACAGACATTTATGGTCAGCATGTCGACATCTCCCGAGTTTCCCTCTAGTACCAACCATGAGTTTGACATTTATGGTTCAGAGACCGGTCATATCATTTGCTAGAAGCACATCCATGTCCCCCAAAGGATAAACTGTAGCCACTTTGCTTATCAACAGATAAACAGACAGCGTAATGTCAACATTTCATTTTATGGCACTGTATCCATTATGTGCAAAACTAACAACAAGTATCCATGGAAATATTCTGTCTTCAAGTCAATCAGTCAGCTATATTAAACCTCATGTTAGTGCTATCTAATGAGCTGATTTAACTCTTTGAACCAATTTCTAGCAGTCTATTAGGTGTTTTCAGATGCATCCTCAAATAAAAATGGGAATACACAGACTACTATTTTGGCTGATTACTGCATTTTATTGAATACTTTGGAAAAAGCAAGAATTATTTCCCATCAAAGCATAATTGATAACCCAAAATCATCTCTCTAGTGTACTTCGTGTTACATTCTAAACTTCATAATTGCGGGCCATTAACAAAAGACGAGCACAGAGATCTCCTACCGCTTAATTGGTTAAATAAATGAACATAATGGTAAAAAAAGCTCTTTTGAGTTTTCGAGGACAGGTAAGGCTGAAAGCGTAAGGCCGTAATTCTGACTGCTAGTCAACTCTATCACAGTGTCAAAGGAGCTAGTGTCAGGACAACCTAATGAGAGCAAATAAAACCATATTAATCCATACATTTCAGAAGAATAGTTTATAAAAGCAGGGTGACCTTTTTATCTCCTCTAAACTTTCAAATTACATTAAACAATAGATATTCTTTTAGACCCCATTTACGTCCACATGCCACTTGTATGAATGTATTAATTCAATAATGTGTTGGTGCCAATTTTTTCCTCTTTATAATATAGGTTTGCCAAACTTCCAAATAATATTTTTTTCTTCCCTGCCAAAAAAAAAAAGTAATCAACAACTGTTCAAATCAGAAAAAACACCTGGCAGGGCAGCTATTGGCTCACAATTCTTAAACAGCTGGTCAGAATCTATTAAATAATTTCAAATTCAAATGTAAAGACAATCTCATGGCATGTTACATTTGCATTAAGTATTTTTTGTACAAGTTAGCACTGAGACGTGAAATGTGGCAACAGGGTCGAGATCGGGGGTGTTAGTGCAGCGAGTGCCTAGTGTGAACACTCCTGCTGCACCGCTCCAAAGCCCTCTCACACAGCGTTAAACTACAATGATGTGAGCAGATGTACCATTGAGGGGGGAAACAAGAAGAAGATGAAAACAGGTGAAACAGTTTTTGGTTATTGAAGTGCTCTGACACACCATCAGTTAGCAGCAGTATGTATGTACATAGAAATGTGGCTGAGCACTCTCACAAATCAACCGTTTTTAAAAATCACCCATCTTACAGTCAAAACAAAATTCCCTCTAAGCCAACCTCTCAGTAGTTACTTCAACTGGACCTCTGGTTCTCACAAAATTATTACTTTTTTTTTTTTTATATATAGAAGACAAATGAACACAAAGTAAAAACAAACTAAAATGTAAAATATCCTCATGCAGAACATCATCCATACTTTACATACATACAAAATTACATGTCTTTTTTTTTTTCTCTTTTTAAGAATAAATTCTGTAAACACTGCTTTAGGTCCTTTAGGTGCGGTTTAATCACATCTCTGCTACAATCTGTACGTTTCTCTGTAGAAAATAGTCTCCTGCTCTGGCACCTGCAGGTGATTTTACCCCATAAACTCCTCAACCCCCCCTTCTTTTAGACCATCCATCCAATTTTCTGCCCATTCCACCTTAAAAAAAAAAGAAAGAGAAGAAACCATAGGACAATTGAGTGGAAGCTCTAGTGTGGTGATGTTTTTAAGTGGGTGTGAAGGTACTTTATGAAATTTTAAGCACCTACATATACCCCATCTTGATATAAAAAAAAGGATGTAAAGGTATCAGGATAATAGAGAAAAGAGACGATGGATGTAAGTTGAGGACAGTCAGCAAGGCGAGGTCTGAATATAGATAAGGCATAGCATGGGTAGAGGTCGGGAAGGGTTGGATTAGCAGTCCGTACGTCAGGAGGTTATCTGCCTTTCTGGTACATTTTCAAAAATGGGGAGGGGGGAGAGGGGGGGTAGCATTAGGCAAAGATGTTTGTGTAAGGTAGTGAAGTGAAGGACTGTAGACGTGATTTAGAGGCCTTGGAGGAACTCCTGGAGCTGCCTGACGAGCTCTGTGTCAACGGTCTCCATCAGGACCCCGAAGCCCTGGTCCCCCATCATGGCCTGCTGCGCCTTCAGCTTCTCGTAGACGTACTGCTGCAGAGAAACACTGTGCACCGGGTCCTCCAGGGCCAGCTGCAGCGGGACAAAGGAAAATTAATTACACATCAGAATGACACATTTTTGGGTAATAAAGTTACTGACAGTAAATGAGCTGCTCACATTCTTTCTCATGCACTGTTAAACATATCCTATCTGCAGAAACTAATCATGACAGTTGGTCGTGGCATTGCACACTTAATAAGATTCGATAAATAAAGACTTTTGTCAAAAGTCTAAATCAAACACTTTTCCAGCAACATCATTTCTCATTTCTCTGCAAATCATGTTTTTCGCGTCTCCTCTTCCTCTCTGAGTTAATAAAGGGAGGTTGAATGTTTTGGCAGGAATTAAATTGTTTGATTCTTCTTGGATATGTCTGCAGCAGATCTGGATTTGTGGATTTCTTTTCCGCCCTCATTCTTTGTTGCAGATTTGCTCAAGCTCACTGAAGTTGGAACATTCTGTAAAGGGGATTCAAATCTGGATGTGGCTGAGTCTGCAGGGCTTTCACATGATTGTTCTGTAGGCATTCCAGGTTTGATTTTGTAGGTGATAGTAGATTAGGTGTGCTCTCTCTGAACCATGCTTCACAGTCTGGATACCACGCCAGGCTTCTCCCAAATATAGCACTACAGCTGGAATTATAGCAGGAGGTAGAATCTTTTTACCTCGTGCTGTCAGTCATTCATGCACTGCTTTTTTGTAACATTGAGTCATTTGTTTTATAAGAACCAAATGATACAATTAATATAATTTAGACTGCATAATAAAAAAAGGTAAATCCACAAATGATTCCCAAATTCCCTCCACATTTGCTCAGGTTGGCAATTCAACATACAGTTTTCGGACTGTTTTAGAGTTGCTTTTGACAAAAAAGGAGGGAAAAAGCAACTCTGACATGTTACCATTTCCAACTCCGACAGTTACATCTAACATAAACCTTGTGATAGGGGAAATGATTCAGTATGTGCAGCCGCCGCCATCCATCTTACGCAGACGACAGCACTGGGAAAATAATCCCTGACAATAGAGTAAAAAAACAAGAAAAAGCCAGGAAAAGTTGGATGCCTGACTAGAACCGACACATCGCTGTGGGCAAGTACACTGTCATTTATTTTCTGTGAAGTGAAGGGATGGAGAAAAAAAAAGCACAACATTGAGGAAAAGTTTCAAATAAATCAGAGGGGGTAGAGACGCACTGTGAACACCACAACTCTATTACACATGTTACAAAGTCAATTCAAAGGGTAATTATAGGATTTAATTTTTAAATCATGAAAACGATACGTTCTGTATTATGCAAAGTTTCTCTGAATTGAAATGCCCATAAACCAAGTGATTTGAAAGTGATGCTTGTATGTCTGAAGTTTGATTTTAACACAGATTAATTATTATTATTATGTGGTGATGCTTGAACCTCCTCCAGCCTTCTAAAAAGCAGGCCGTGCACTGAACTACACAAACGCCCTCAGTGTCTCACTCGCCTTTATCATCCATCATACACATACTTGACATTTGGGCCAGCTTTTGCACTCTTACTCAGAAATATTGCAGTGACACCTCCTGGTGGCTGGCCAACCCCTGGAGGGAATATTTGTCTTGCTGATTAGCTCATTGTCATTACAATGCAATCAAACTAGTGAAGAGTGGCTGTTGGAGAGTGGCTTAATGGAAAAGCTGTCATCTAACCTGCATAATTACCTTCAGCACAAGGGCCTACTGGATGTGTGTGTATAGGACTGCATCCTCTATGGGCTTGTAAGTGTGTGTGTGTGTGTGTGCGCCAAACATGAAGGTCTTTGTAATAATTTTTTAATCACTATGATCCTCTGAAATATCAAATCTAACGGCGAAAACCGTTAATAATAGACATCTGCATAAAACCCATTAATTATCAGATTAGTTCTGGTTTAGTGGGCAAACAGAAGATTACAAGTCTGCTGAAGGTATGGGGTACAAAGTATTATAACAAAAGAGATAAATAAAACACAAACACTTCCAGGAGTGTTTGAGGAAGTCGTATGACAAAATAGCGCCGAGATAAAGAGCAATATACCGACGACACCTGCTGTGCGGGGTGACTCTTCCAGCAAAGCAGCACAGATACAAACCAACCTACCAATACGAATGATAAGCATGATCCAATGTCATCCCAGGGGGGGGGAGGCAGAAATGAGAAGAGAAGAAAGAAGAAAGGAGGCGTGAGGTAAGAGGAGGTGAGGATGCGATTGCCAAGCAGAAAGGGAAGTTGAAAAGGATAGTAGCAACATGGAGACTCAAATGCAGCAAGAGAAAGGAGTATTTCCAGGCAAAGGAAGAGGTTACCAGTGAGCTGGCATGATGATGCTGTGGCAGGGAACACCACAAAGAAAGCTATTGAGGAAAACAAGATGACGCGGTGACGCTGTGAGAGCTGGCAGCTGTACCTCATTGTTCGGGCCGGAGAGGAGGAGGAGTGGAAGAGAGGAGTGGGCAACATGAGAGGAGGCACAGGAACATGAAGAGAGACAGATGAAATGACAGAGTCTGTGAAAGCCCTCATCTCTAATGCAGTCCCTGGACTATTGGTGCCCTTTTCCAAAGCAAACAAAGTAAAGAGTCCCATGCCATTACTGTAAAAACATCAGTGCTGGTAAAAACGGCCTGTGCGAGGGATTTCATCTCCCACTACAACACACACACACACACACACACACACACACACACACACACACACACACACACACACACACACACACACACACACACACACACACACACACACACACACACACACACACACACACACACACACACACACAATAACAAGTGTGCCAACAAACCTGATGACGGCTATATACTGCTCTAAGCTCTCAGAATGACAGGCCCACACAAAAGCAAGCATTCGTATTAAAATCAGCTAAATATAGTCCACTGTTGCCTTTGGAAATCCGGGATTAACAAGCGACCACAAAATCGCTGATCATAAAACTTACAGAATTAACACGAGTGGGCCAATTAACAATCCATTTGGTTTGAACCTTCCAACCTCGCAAACTCTTTTATTTCCATTCCTCTCCACTTACCGCTCTATCCGTCTCACGTTTCCCTCATTTCTCATTTTCTCACCACAATAGGCTGCTCTAGTCAGAGGGAAAGCACATCTGTAGCAGTGGACATTAAAGGAAACTAAGCCAGGCAGGCAATTGCTAACTGGAGTTAATGATGCAACAACCTGCACTTTGCCAGCCTTTTTTCTCATACCCAACGGTGCCTGATGTCTAAATGCAAGCACACAACTACAGTACATGAGTGCACTGACTTCAGCCTGTTGTAAAGAGCCGCCGGGCTTTATAATGTGCTGAAGTGTAAACTAATAACTGTATTGTGTAAGGAGATGCTGACAGTGTGGGCTTCAGAGGATTACACCGGGGGCAGATGTTGATTTCATCAGATAATTTATGATCCATCATTCCATGCCTCGCCAGCCAGTCGTCCTCTGCAACGCCGACTAGACTTGCGAGCGGCTCCCCGGTGGTCAAAAAATTACTCAGAGCATCATATTGTTCAATACAAGAGATTCTCACCAAGTGTTTAAAGGGCTCCACGGTTCCAGTCTGGGTCAGTCAAACAGCTCATCATCAGGGTCAAACACCAAAGAGGATGTGAGAAGGGAGTTCAGGCTACATCCAGGCATGGCTGCGGGGCCTGATGGCCTCAGACCCTAAGTGCTCAATGGATGTGCTACTCAGCTATGCATCGTTTTTCAGCATATCTTCACCCTGAGCTGGATGGTTGTCTTTGGACTGTTTTTGTTTTGTTTATTTGAGCTTATTTAAAAAAAATTTTTATTTTACTACCTGTTACTTTGGTCAGCAATGGGAAAAAAGTTTAGGCTAACTATTGAACATCTAGCATCTCCTAAAATGAAAAATGTAATTTCTCAAAGAAAAAGAATTCACTATAAATCAAAACACTATTAGATTCCAAAGCAAAGAAGCACCAGAAATGAGGAAAGAACAGATTGCATTAATCAAAAAGTGCTACTTTAAATCTGTTGTCCTCTTCTGACACAAAAACTAAAATATGGCAACTTGATACTAACTAGGAGGTGGAACAATAGAGGGACAAAAACCGTCATCAGCATACAAATGTTTCAGCATCAAGGGGCTTTTATAAACTGAAAGGATGTCTAATTTCCATTACTGTTCAGCTAGTTAATTGGGTTTAATCATGTAAAAACATGTTTGATTCGGGTAATTTGAGGTAAGTTATTAACAAGAGAAACGATAATACGGGAGCGTAATCGGTGCGTTTGGATGAATGAGAAAATGGGAGTGGTGCAACGGAGAAAGATGTGTAGCAACGACAACATACGATGTTGCGTGCAACGAAGAGAAAGGACGAAAAAACAATCTGCGTTGAAAATAAAAAAAGATGATGCAAAGACCAAATAATAAATATACAGTGGAAGGAAAGATGAGACCAGTGAAGGCTTGAGGAAGAAGAGATGATGAGAGGAACGGATAGAGTGAGAGGGACATGCCCCCCTGCTGCGGCTCACTGATAAAGAAGCACATGCCTCGGAGAGAGTAGAAGTTAAATGAGAGGCAGGATGAAAAAGCGAGAGACGGATGAGATGTGAAGGAAAGTGGAAGGGGTTTAGTAGTTGCCTAGTGAGCAGAAAGGGGGGGAGAAAAAAAAGCAGGGCACACAAAATAGATGAGTGACCGAGATCAGCTCTGAAGCAAAAAGAAACCCTGCAATTAGGACGATGATTATAATTAAGATGATGATGCTGTGCGCCCGCAACTGTGGCCACTTTTATCTCATGTAAAATGTCCATTAAAACGTACACAGCTTCTTCCAATGATATTGACATGATCATGCCCAGAGGTTTTTGGTGCTTGTATTTCTTCTATGATCAGGGTTGTCATGCAAACCAACACCTAAATTGAACAGAGCCTTAATTAATGTTAATAATTACACGTGTTCTTTGGTTGGAATTAAGCAGCTTCACCACAGAGGGGGATAAGTGTACCTTCGGGAGGTAGACATCCCAAAAAATAAGTACGGAAAGCGGTTTGCCACGCCATAGAGCTGTTTTAGGAATTGATTTTGCCTTTTAAAAAGAAAGTGTTTACTTGCGGCAAGTAATTAAACATTTATATCTTCATTAGGAACAAATGGGTTTGGAGGTGCATGAGAGAGAGGCTGGAAGTTGGGATTCCGAGAAGGAATACTGCATTGTTGGTTTTGCTCCATTCGTGGGATTTCTCGACTATACAAATGAAGAAAATTTCCAACCATATCCTATATATATATATATATATATACACCCTCTAAAGCCATCGCAACTTAAACATTTGCGGTGGCGTGTTCGGAGCAAAACTTTAAGGCCGTGAATGTCTGTGATTATAAACATCAAAGGAGGAGGGATGCAAAGGATAGTTTGTATGCATGTATGCCATTTATTATGGAAAGATATGCGGAGTGTGGCAAATGGATATTATGCATGCGAGCGAAAGTCTCTATCTGTGTCTGTGTTTTGGCAGAACTGCACTGTCCCGGTGGGAATGGGCCTGCAGAATATCTGAGTCAGACACGAATCCCATTTACTCAGGCTTCTCCCACTCCAACTCTTGCACATAAATACATTACCCTGATTAAAAGTTACTAATATACATGCGCATACATATATATGCAGAAAAAATAAATAAACATGTATATACGGCCAGGTAAACCTGATAACGGGTCATTTCTTCAGAACTGACAACGGTTCTCCAGGCTCCATAGATGACATTTTAAAACCGTTTTCACATGCTGAGTAATGCTACTCCCCATGACGTGTAAGATGATCATGATCTGTGAAATTGGTGGAGATCCCCTTTATAATGAATCGATTTAATTCTATAATTGCAATAAGCATCAGTGGCTGTGTTATAGGGCTTCTAATTTGTCGCCATTATAATTTAGATTAACATTTCTTAGTCTCTGATCATTTAAATCGCAGTTTAAACTTATTTGGCTGCGCAGACTCCTTTTTGGCTTGTTAAATGTGTCCGTGTATGTGAGAAAGTTTCTGTATTCAAACAGTCAGGCTGAGATGCTACATTCATGAGAATGGGACGGGCATTGTGTCACGGTGACCATGACCACCAAAATCTTCATCCTTCAGTACACGTGGAGCTTTTTCTCCACATCTGAAGACATTTTCCTAAGACTTTCCTGAGAAATCAAGAGTATGAGACAGACGTGAGGTCGCAGTGACCTTGACCTTTGCCTCCAGTCATCCCTGAGAAATCACATTTGGGAGCATGGGACGGACAACCCAAAAACAGAATGCCTCTGGCCACAGAAGTCTGGTGTGAAGACATTAAACAAAAGGTGGACAGGGAGAACAAGCTACGTGTTTGTCTTTAGCTTTAACGCGTTGATGTATTTGCTCGATCTGATCAATACAGTCAGGAGGACCCTCTAATAACGGTGTCTAGACTCAATCAATGGCTTAGGTCATCTGGACATGAGGAAGAGGTTTAGAGCTGGGGGGCCTCAAACTAACACTAACTCGGAGCCCCCTCAAAACGTGAGGCTACAACTGATCCAGTATAGATCTCAACAAGCACAGTGGTCTTGACTATGAGGTTAAATTCCACCCCTGTGTTCGGTCAGGAGATGCAGTGACTTAAAACCAAGTTAAGAGGTAAGAGTAAGTGAAAGTCCGAGAGCCAAAAAATCATTGATTGATATGTCAGTGACAACACCTATAATTTGTGACTCAAACACAGAACAGCATTAATGCCAAACTTTATTAAAAAATAAAAAAGCACTCTGAAAATGATGGTGTGGCCTACGCTGCCAAAATAGAAGGACAACTAGAGTGAGACTGAGCTGAGAGATAAGGTCATGTATTCGTCAGTGTTATTATCGTTAGGGACAAAGACTGATCAACCGTAGAGAAAATAGACAGCATCATTAAATAGTCATCAAGAAAGACACAAGCTGAATTTAAAAGGTTTAGGACAGGAGAGGTCAGAGAAGGAGTCATAGAGAAACAAAAGAAGAAGGGAGAGGGAGTGAGTGATTGCCCCCCCACAGAAAAAAAGATACACCTCCATCACCCTTTTTCCTTTTCTGAGGTTTCATTAGTTCATGGTCTCTTGATTTAGAGGGAGGATTAGGACTTGATTGCAGTAATTTCCTCACTAAATGAGGCGGCACAAATTGTAATACCCTAATTACTATTGTGCTAGAGGGCGTAAATGTAAGAGCCCTTTAGCAGTCCGTCATTACCAAATACATACCGAAGTGTAGGAGTGTGTGCATGCATGTCCACACAAGTGCATAGTAAAAAGTAAACTGGGGAAAACACGGAAGAGCTGTAAATCTGCAAGCCCCCCCTCAATACCTGAGTCATGGTGTTGAGAAGAAGAGTGGCGACCTAAGAGGGGACACAAGGAGGTCTACACCTGTGAGGAAGATGTGCGATTTGCCAAAAAAGTAATTGTCATAATCCTAAAGGCTCAAGCCAACTTTGTGCCGTGTGGATTTTCTGCAGCAATCCCCACAGATGTCGTGATGGTAGAGGGTTAAATAAATGAAGGCGCAAAAAAAGAAAAACGAAGCAAAGCAACAAATTGGGGGTGTGATGAATTTCGCACTTTAAACGGGGCAATAAAGACAATGCTGCATTTTGATAGAAAGTCACATGAATATTTATGTAACATCGCTGTTCCTCAGCTAACATTAATCGTGTTGTTAACAAGCAGTGATGCTTATTTTACCACTTTCCTTTAGTCTCCTTTGTGCTTCGCAGCAATATAACCATTGATTTTTGCTCAAGTCGACACAATCAACTGAAGCAGACTTTGCTTTGCCTCAATTTGCAGTGCCTACAGTGTATTTGCTTGTGTTTATGTTCACATCTTTCCAGTCCTTATCACTATAAAATGCAACTGAACAGGGACATTCATTGCATTTGCTTTGGGAAACGAGGCTTGCGGTTCAGCTTACATTTTTGGAGAATGTATGAAGCAGTTTCTTCACAATAAAAGGAAAAAAAAGAACATTATTTTTGCTGCTTACACTTACTCCGTGCAATATTAGTATGTTGGTTTTATTGAAGAATAGCCACTTACAAAGCTCCACTAATTTGGTGATAAACGTTTTTTCAGTGAGAGTCTTCAAAATAAAAGTCCTCCATTATTTTGTTCTTTTAAAATGTTTTATTTTGAAGCAGCAAAATCAAGAAATATTGGGTTTTCAGTCAGACAGCAGGCCCAGCTGGGCTCCAGCCTCATTTTCCCTCCTCTTCTCTTCGCTCTCGCTCATGAACTTCCATGTGGGAGGAAGATGATGCGAGACCTAGGTTTGATAAACTGTCTGGGTTGTGCCCACACGCTGTTCACAAGGAACAGATCCAAACTCTTTGTGAGCCGGGCCACTTGGTCATGTGGACGGCTGATCGGCTCCCAATGGAGCACTATCCAATCTCTGCGTGTACACACTTGACAGTTTAGGTGTGGGCATGATCAGATGACCTGATCCCCTTGAAAAGAAAAGTAACCACAGCCATAATAACAATGATTATTGTAATATTTTCAATATCGTGTGATATAAATGTAATATAAACTGAAGAATTATCAATTATTTCAATAGATAGGAGTGTAATGATGTCATTGGTTGACGAAGAACTTCCATAGCCTGAATCAACTTTGTGGCTTTATTTGGAATACTTAATTATGCAATGCCTTTCATTTTATCACTAAGTGCATATAAAGTTCACCCAAATCAAGCATAATCCAAAGCGTGTCTTGTTGTTTTCTTTAATTTACATTCGCTGCCTTTTGAAAGTCCTTCTGGGAAATGTAAATCACTTATTGAGGGGTATTGATTTTTATTTTGGCTAATGAGACCGTAAGTGCAGTCCCACTGAGTTGCATGTGGAAAGATGATTTGCATAGCATCACATCGCGTTGTTCTTTGTCTGCACAGGACCAACGCTGATGCAAACACATGGAATTCGTGATCTTGGCACAGGGTGTAACAATTTTATATCGCACTATTTCGGTTTGATTCCCCCCCTGATTCGGTTTAAAGGAGTCATTACCTGGAAATCGCAATTTCTCTTGTTAAAACATGCATATCTGTGTTTGACCTCAGTTGAAACTTGCCTGAAAGGCTGGAGTTTGAAAGTGGCGCCGTTTTTTCGCTTCTGCTCTTTTTCCGAACAGGAATAGCACACAAGGGTGTGCATTCCTAAAGCACGAGATTTTGATTCTGCGCCTTCGGTGACGTCACCGTGGCGGCTACTTGCATAAGCCCACCCCTCTTTCACCACCCAACCCCGCCCCGTCCGCTACCTGAAATCGCCGAAGCGCCGCCATTATGTTTTGGAGTCTGCATGCAGGCAAGCCCCCCCGGCTCTGTCCTTCCTGCGGCGAATCAACGCGCGCCTCATTACATATTATACAATGCACATCCGGACCAGTCAAAACCTCGCGCGTAATCTCGCGTGATAAAATCGCGGTACGAAAAAGGGTCAGAACAAGCTCAATGTTTGATTAAATTTTTTTTTTTTTTTTCTAATAAGTTTTACGAATTGATCCAAAGCGATCCAAGGGGGGCTGGATACGTATAAAACCAGGTGATGACTCCTTTAACTTAAATCTCGTAGTATTCTCATGACGTGTCATATATTTCCTATGCCAACATGGCTCACTGCAACTCATTGGCTATGGTTTTACAATAATGATAACTAATGATTATTTGATGACACTATGCATAACTGACATGGTATCCCCCATGGTGACACTATTTGTACACAGCAAGCTACTTTATAGACACTAGGTGGTCTAATACTAATTGATTAGCACTTGCTAACCTTCAACCAACAAGCCAAGGAACGTAGTCAAAACTACTGCGTACTGCTGTTAACGTAGCTTAGCCTCCCGCGTGCAAAAGCACCTGACACATTTAAATCATTGAGTGTTTGCATGTTTTTTAATGCATGACTTGCTGTGCCCTGCTCCCCTCTCTGTATGGAGCCGAGAGGCGTAGAAAAGGTCCTGCTGCTTCTGTCTCCACTCATGCACACACAGACACCTCACTCTCTATCTCTTTCCCATCATGCACACAGATGAAACATAACACATCCTGACTCGGTTTATGAAGGATGTATTGACTTTTGACTGATTCCCCTCAAAATAGAGCCACATACAGGCAATTTGATCTCAAGTTGGACCAGTAAAACTACTGCATGAAGACCTTTAAAGTCACCCCCAAATGCTTCCCCTTTTTCAGGAGTGTAAACAAGTACACGAGTAATGAACAATCAATTTCCAAACCAGATGATTTGTAAATTGAGAGACGTCTCACTGATCTCTCAGCCACAACTAAAAGCAGGTTTGAGGAAACTGCTGTTGCATAATCATCCACTAGGCCAGCGGTGGGCCAGTCCTGGCCCTCGGGCCGCGTGTTTGACACCCCTGATTTTGGAAGATATCGTCCCATTTAGATCATCATGCTGTAAAATACACCTCCTTCCACTTCAGAAATGTTCACTGCAAGTTCAAACTCGAGTATATTCATTGTTTACCATCATGACAAAATTGAGCTAATGCTTAGTAGTTTTCTATTTGGACAGATTTTTTCTACAGTGCAAAGGTTTGGCACTATTTTCCATACTCAAACAAAGAATACATTATTATCTACAGTGTGCCATGTTGGTTGCCAGCGAACTACCCATTTGCTATATTGTGCAGGTCACCTCGCACTCTGTCATTCAACAGCATCTGTTGTGTGAGTGCCAGCCTTACACCTGCAGCTCAATACTAAACAAATTATATTAATGGAACCGTTTATTTGCCAATCCCAGCTTCACCCATAACAGCTGGAAGGTTTTGCAAACCGCATCAAGAGAATATTGAATGCTTGGAATCCCTCTTCAGACAATATTGTGTTGTCACCAATATGACAAGGGCAGGTGCCTTGTAGATCAAGATTTGCTCTCAGTCAATTAATGCTTTATTTGATTAATAAATCCACCCGTCCTAAGCAAGAACCCATAAGTAAATCATGATTTACTTGTCTGACAAGCACTGAATTTAAGTGAATAGGGCTAAGGGTGAGACTTAATAGGAAGCAGGGTGAATCAGACTGATTTGTCTGCTCTCTCAGCAAACAATCAAAAGCACAGAAGTTTGTTTCCACTGTAATAATGAGCCACATTCCGAATCAATAACCTGGCAGATGCATTAAGCTCAATTTAACAACTATGAAGTGTAATTAATTCCCAATGAAACTAAAGGGTTTACAGGTAAGAATACTCCAAGCTCCTTTTAAACTGCTATCATGTTTGATTGAAGAGTCCAACCTGAAGCAGTTGTTGATCACTTGTGCCCCGACCAGCCAATTAAGACTAGTGAGTGACTCCGTCAACGATAGCGTAAATAGTCAATACAATGTTATCAACAAAAAATGTAGGGACGTAGTCTCCACGATGTCACCCATAACTTTCTGAAGAGCCATTGAGAAGCTCAAGGTGGGAATCCATCATCATCTTGGACGTGATGCCATTTGTCACATCAAATAGTAGAAGATAACAATAAAAACTCCAGTGGAATGCAATCCCATCAGCTTCTTCAATTCGTGCCTTAACATAAACCATATTCACTATAAAGCTGTTCATCAGTTTATGGGGGGGAAAAAATCCAGGATTTAGCCAAGTTTCACAGTTCCTGACATCACAAGGTGATATTTATTAGCACCTTGCAGACAGCTAGCGGCGGTGAGGGCTCGCGCCTGTTCTTGCACATATCCTCTCTCCCTTCTTTGTCTATTTATATATTTTTACTATTTAGAAAGGGTGTCTATTCTATTACATTATCTCCTGGCTGAGATATAATGGCCAGGAACACTAAGTATTTGTGGCATCTCTTCATAGTTTTACTAGTCTGCTTTACCTGCTGTACTTCTCTTTTGTGAATTCAAGTACTTGCAATCCTGCCACACTTTAAGAACACAAAACTCACAGCTCTCTCATGGACACAAATGGTTGTAAAGCTCAGAAGCGACAGAGATGGAGACTAATTTTGATAGCTCAAAGGAAAATCTTTATATCTCCTGGTGCAAAATAACAGTCAGAGCCAGTTGTTACTCAATAAAACCAAATTATGCTGACGCTGATGATGTGCTTGAAGCTAGGAGCAATAATAAAGCAAGAATAGCAAGGCATCATTACTAAAGCTTTGTTAGGCCCAGAGTGACTTGATAACACACGGAAACCCATTTCCTATAAATATATACCTCTAGAGTACCGTGGGTCAGTTTGATTGTTCATTAAAATGAAGAAAATGAAAAATTGTTGAATGACAAAATAATTCCATGATTAATCAGTACATTATTAAAGCTTGAAAAGGCATTTTTGGTTCACTCTGAATGACAGCCACTGGGTAATAGTAATATATATTTTCCTCTCATAGACATCAAAGCATTAATCTTTAATGGATTTGTCATTTAAGGGAAATAAATTAGCCTTATTGCTAATCCACACAAAATAATGAAAATGAAGGGACAATTTCAGGATAAATGAATAAGTGTCGGTAATGGTTTTATTCATTCTGATAGCCATAGGGGAATAATGTAATAGGTATAATTCTTTATCTTTCTTTCCTCAAATTTTAAAGCAGGCAAATTTAATGGGACCCTCAAGAGTCCCATTCCATCAGCAAAAGTTTTACTGGAGGAGGAACTCTGATAAGATTTTTTACTAAAGCCCCATTTGGATCACAACGGGAAGAGGAGATCGTACAAACACAATACCTTCTCTGTTCATCGAAGAAGTTATTCTCCTGAAGTGCAGCGAACTTCTTCTGCTTTCAGAATCACCATATGTGCAAGACATATTTTCTGTCGTTAAATTCAAAATTAGCATTATCATCTTTAAATCGGAAAATTACCGTTTCTAACTGTGAGCCTAATGTTTTTTTTTTACTATCATATGTACCCACCATTACCAACACCGGTGGCAGAAAAATGCACTTGTGAACCCTAACTCATTAGTGTAATTGTCTGGAACAAAAAACTCATCAGTTACACATCCTGAGCACATGCTATAAATGACTAAACCAAGCACCAACCACCATTCTGTTCAAATAAAATCGAAACTACATTAAACAATAAACAGAGTACAACAAATGAGGCTTTCATAATGAGGGTGTGCAGTCGATCTGCACCTGGGAGGCGACAATAAACCATAAGAGGGAATGTGTCTGATTGGCGTAAAGTTGAATACTAAGAAGCAACCAGGGGACTTTCTGTGATTTAGAAATTGAGGGAGTATTACCCGAGGACCTCTAGTAATGTGTAATAATTGCAGAGGTCATCTGTGATCTTTAATCGTATGCCATGTCTGTAATTTGTCAATTAAATATTCCAGCGCAAATAACCTACAATATTTCACCAAACACAGAGGTCATGTGGCAATATTAGTCTCATGCAAATAAGCATCTCTGTGATTTATTTTTCTTTTTTTTTCCTCCTCGCCTCTTTTGGATGCTGCAGTAGCAATTAAAAATCAAAGTTTCAATGACATTTTGGGTGCAAATTCAGGAGCCTCATCTTGCTACACAGCATGGATACCTATTTTTACTGAAGCAGGAGCTACTTTTTAATATTATATAAATGTAACTACAGTAGGCCTATGTAATATGGAATGTTTTTCATAATAAGCCGTAATGCTAGTCCTGTGAGTGCTATCTAGCTACACAAAAATATTGGATGCTTTGATAATTTGCCACGGTTTTGAGGTCTGCACCACTATTTCTAAGGGCACCCTACTATGAAGAAGGCAAATTAAATTTAATTTCTGGTGCTCAAAACATGGAAAAATCACTGCTTTCAACAGTTTTTGCTATTATTTTTTTTCCATTTTCCAATTGAAAATAATTCACAACAAGGTCTGTAAATGATCAAAAGTAAGCTACACATTCTATCTGGAATGAAATACTGCTTTTGCATTTTTAAAATGTAATATTAAAGTAGGTTGTAGTTAGAAAAAAAAAAAAAAGGCTTGTGTGGGTGTGTGCCACCACAGCATTACGGACTGAGCCTGTGTCATTAGTGGAAAAAGTCTTTGATGTTGCCTTTCCCTTTTCTTGTTTAATGGCACTGGCCAGATAGATGAATCATGAGAATCAAATTATTTGTACCAGGGTAAAAACACAGTATCAGTTAGCCTTCTCTACCTCTCCCTGGAACACTCAGATCAAAGTTCCACAAAACAAACCCCTGCTTCACACCCAGAACAACACGGCAAGTCAAATTCAGGGACAAATCAGACGACTGCAGCAGAGGTGAGGCAGCCTCTCCCAGCACGGGGGGCTACACATCGTAGCGCTGCAAGCAATGAAGACAAGCTCTGAATGGAATGATGGATCGAAAGAAATGCTGAGCCAGCCATTATATCTTAGGATAAAACAAACCCACATATTTAAAAGGGTGACGTTTTCATTTTTCTAGGTTAATCAGATATCAAACTCATAAATGTGCAGTGGCAGACCAGGTCCTGCAAATCAAATCCGAATACAAGTCTGTTCCTTTAAAACGCACAGATTAACAACGTCTTCCCGCTTAAAAAAAAATATCACCACCAGATTGTCGTTGACAATGATGCATGGGTTTGAGTTAAGGCTTTGAGTCTGACCTCTTCAAAGAAAACAAGTTGCCCCAGTCAAATTTGAGGTAATGTTTTTTATACCAAAATTCGGGGGGGAAATGTGTCAAAATAGCTTGGGAAGACGAGTTGCCAAATAGAACACACTATCCAATGCCAAATGTAAATGTCATGTTCATGGACACGGTCAACAGCGGTGCTCACTGACGAATGCAGACAAACGCAAATGTGACAAATAGAGGAACACTCTGACGCCCGAAGGAACGTAATATGCTTTCCAAGTTAGCGGCCACTTCCTTCTTCTTCCATCCCTTTCCCCCTCTCATGCAAAAGTGACAGCAGGTAAATTACCTGTCACTTCTGGGAACGGGACCAAAAGGACACTTTCTCCTCTACATGATGTCTTATAAGACCTTTGATAGACGTACTTTAAGAGCCAAAGACTCATTAAAGCTATATAGGGCATATAGGGTGTGTAACATGTAAATGCTAATGGAATGAGTCCTAAAAGCATTAATTGTACATCTAGTGCTTGTCTAAGCTCTACCGGACTCCATGTCTTTCCCTAAAACACCCTCAACTTGTAGGTGAATTACCAAAGCATGGAATCAGGCAGCTGACAGCATCATGAATTCAGCATCAATTGACAGAGATCAAGTGTGACCGCTATCTGCCCCAACTCAAGGTTCACGCAAGGTTTTTTTTAGGGCAATCGCAATATAAATATTTGAAATAAAAATCGGATAATAATAATATTTCTTTACATATAGCCAACATGTCTGTTCTGTTCATATTCATAGAAATACAGTCAGAAAGTAAGTAAGTACTCCACAGTGTACTTTATTATAATGCAGTGCAAATAAAGGCAAAACATAGTCGGAGTCAGTCAGGGAATCATGACTATCCACACACCTGACTGGAGAGGGAACCAAGTGTCTATCCAGGATTTTGGTTCCAAGACCAGTGCTTTGCATAAAGGTGAGCCCAACTATATCTATTTGGTATTGCTTCACTACCCCACTCGCTCCAGCTTCTTTATTCCCAGAGGGGTGACATTTCCCGCCCCGAGTCCCAGTTTACAAAGTCAGACTTCCTGCCTTTAGCTGCTGCCTGACTGGCAATGCAGCAGACCCTGACACCTAACCTTACAGACGGTGGACATGCATGGCAGCTTCTGATGAAAGTTGGCTGAACAAAAGTTGCACATCACAAAGTGAAGTACACTTAGAATATAATTAAGCGATGTGGATGTGACTGCATTAAAGCACACAATTACATGTTAGGTTGATTGATTCCTCATAGACGTGCATTGTTGTCTCAATAAATTGATCAAAGATCTTTCAAACTAGCACAAACATGCACATTTTTACACACAAATCTGCCAAGGAAGGGCACCATAAGAAAGTCAAACTGAAGTCAGATGCTCAGAAAATGCCACAGGTCATCATCCTCATTAACTTTCTCCCCAAACTTAAAACTGCCTCACATGGACTCATCCGTCAAAACTCACACGTGCATCTCACACACACACGCGCACACACACACACACACACACACACACACACACACACGTACACACGTTAAGAAGCAGAAAGGGAGAGAGGGTGCGACTTTAAGTCTGCTCTTCTCTATTCCCTGGAGCAAAAAGTCAGAGTCTGGGCTGAGGTGATAAGTGCACCGTGACACAGCCCGGCAAATACACACACACACACACACACACACACACACACACACACACACACACACACACACACACACACACACACACACACACACACACACACACACACACACACACACACACACACACACACACACACACACACACAGATGAAAAACAGTCACACAATGTCACACTAGAAAAATAAATACCTGTATTTCTTCACTCCCAATGAAATGTTATTTGTACATAAATACAATTTAGCTCAGGTGCTCACTTGGCACCAACATCATAATTAAACAATGTTTTTTCTCAATGTGAAGCAGTGTTACAACTTCTGAGCTTCCACAGTGTGACAGAGCAGCAGAGGAATGCGTCCTCATACATACATGCATCGTTTGCATCGTTTAATTGGTATACATCCCCCCACAGAGGGGCCATTTATGGGCACTTAACCTCAAGTGACGTGAAGCGTACTGCGAGCTACTGTGACACATGTGTGCATCCAGCAGATGTACACACGAGTGATTATGTGATGCGCTGCATGAAAAGCTATAGCAGCTATTGAAGCCGAGTGGTGGCTTGGAATTGTTTGACTAACAAGTGATTGAAATGACCACTTTCCTCTCTCCTTACTGGAGAAATACATATTTTCTGGTTGGGTTTATTTTAGTCGAGTGATGTTATTTTGTATTGCGAGTACCTGAGTAGCATAAAAGATCCCACAGGGGAGAGAACTGTTAAGGGACAGGGACATTATGTTCCATAACATTATATTATTGGGGCTATACATCTAGAATATCAAATGAGAATAGAAGAACAGAACAAAAGGCTTTTGTGTGTGTATTTGACTGACCAGTTTCTTCCTCTTGTCCTGCTCAGTTGGTGGCTCCTCATCATCACTCAACTTGGGCTCCTCAAAATGGCTCATCAGCATGCAGCTGCAAACACAATAATATTCAACACAATATTAATAACCACACATAAACCTGCACAGTAGGAGGCAATTTCAGAACCGGCAGCACACACACACAGGCACATAGAAAAAAAGGCTGAGCCCTCTGGCACTCGAGCACGCCGCTCGGCCTGCTATTCATATTGGTTCATCAGCATGCAGAGAGAATTACAAGCAAAACCTTTGTGCTCAGTCCAAAATGTGCAACGCCTTTTATTTCCTCCGTCCTTTTACTTACTCCTCATTGTGAGTGGAGATAAGGTAGAGGAGTCCCAAACGTCACATTAAGAGACTCTGACATGTGACACTTGGTAATTCATGATCAGAAATTCTAACTAAATTCTAAATAATGAAATTAAATCAAATGATCAAATTTTGCAGTCAGACTCAGTTGGTGTCCAGCAACTAGAGACAGATTTTTCCCTCAGAGGGTGGTGACCAAAGGAAGGACTATTGTACTTGTATTCATCAGGTGGCCAGAGATAAAATGATCACATTGTATCTGTAACTGCTTAATATGTAAATAAGCAGCTGGTCAAAAGATGTCTTGTTTCTGCTGCCACACATTTACTTCCTTTAAAACGTATGCAGCTTACATTTTGCTGAACTGAAACATTTCTTTTCATATTCTTTATCATCCTACACATTGTGTAGTTCAGATGAGTGACTGCGTTTCTACAAAAACACTGGAATGTCATGCCAAATTTGCTAGCCAACTGGCATGTTATTTTACTGAATTTATCCATGGCTGCAAGGACTTCTTCCATTGTTATTGCACAACACAAAGGAATAATCCAAACCACTTACGACAACAGAGAAATAAAAAGGGAAGTCTGGTTATTTGAAACTTTACTTAATTCTTAAATTGAAGGGAGGGAAATTACAATGCCCACTGCTTTCCGTCTCAGATGATTGCACTTACAAAAAGTGAATAAAACATGCATCCACAAATGCATTTTTTCTGTCATGAGGCACAATGGGGAACCAAAACAATTCACACATCACTGGCTAATAAAGAATAAATTATTCCAACCTACCTACACAATTTCTCAGTTAATTTTACACTGGCACATTTTAGGAGGGTTCTGAGCAACTCTGGCAGCAGAGAAAAAGTGTCTACTGTAGGGTAAAGCATGGGTAAAGCAAAAAATAAATAAAAAGATTGAAATGTTTGACACCACAAAACATGAGATTGAAGTTTAAAAAAAAATTAAGTGGCAAAAACTTGGTTTAAAACAAAAAGTAGAAAAAAGCATTACTATATTCCCTGCTCTGAAATGCTGGGGGCATGATGGAGGGTTGATTATGCAGTACAGTATGTAATACTGCTCCATGCAGGTCAACCAGAGACTTCCGCCTGCCTGAACTGGCTAACTTCCGGGTTCAGCACTAAGCTTGAATGGGGATGAATCATTCAACCATCCGTCTCATATTAATGGACCGAATTAATCTAATTATAACAGTGAAATGAGTCATTTCTCAGTGGCTGTGACAATGAAAACAATATTGACCGTTTAACAGCTGTAGCAACTGATTGAGCAGCAGAACTGCTGATGCCAGAAACTCTAATTTTTTATATATTGTTAGGGGTGGGGTTATGCTAAGGAGAGTGATGGGGCACAGCAGAGTCACGGTTGAGGGGGGTGGTTATTGTGTCCTTCCACAGTAGTGTGTGTTTTCTGGGCCATTTCACAGTCCATTATTTTTCTAAAGAATCGTGTCCTGTCCAACACTGGATCTCAGCCCTCTTCAGCACACTGTCTTGCTCCATGAGTAAAGGACTGCTTTCGATGCATTCATTTAAAATCTTTTTCCAGGCATTTCGTTTTTTATTAATCCAAGCAACAACTCAACAGCACATCCGCAGTTGCACTGATTTATTTATTTATTTATGTATTTATTTATTTTATCTCAAGCATTCAACATACCGTAAAAAAAAAAAAAAAGATAATTAAAAACATAAATCAGATTCATCCAGAAATGGAATACATTGAGCAGACAGAAGTTTTTAAAATGTGTAAAGGCATTTGTTTTTCCTTCTCATTCAATGAGTAACAAAACATGCATACTTACTCTTTGAAGGTGCCTGTTTCAGTATCTTCCGTCATTACATCATGCAGAGCCTCAACGGAGATGTTGATGATGCCACAGAACTTGTCCTGGATCACACTGACAAACAGACGGCACAGGTTCATTACTCATGAGATCATGAACCCAATCACTGTATGTTTGTGTGCTTGAATGAGTGAGAGAAATAGAGAGAGATAGAACGATAGGCATGTGTCCCAAAGAAGCAAATGGTCATGAAGAGCAGCACCAGAGAGCAACAGACGAGGTTAAATCCTGGCGACACTGAAAGTGAATAGTTTATGTCCAAAAAACAAAACTATGTCAATGCAGAGAAAAGGGGCTACATGCCATCTATCAACTCACATCACAGAACTCATTCCCAGATTGTTCTATCTGTATGCATTTCAACCAAAAATAAAAAATAAAACGTTGTGACGTTGTTAAAGTTTGAAAGGCTGAAAAGATTCCTCTACTTTTATGGTACCACAAAAAAAGTGGTTCGCAATGCATAGATCAGTCACAGATGTGGGATGATTTCCAGCTATAAATGCTGTTTTACTTGATTGTCTACACAGTCAAGTGTGAAAAATAAAAATCAATGAGGCTTACTGTCTTTACACACAGCCTCATGGGCTGAATCTCATTTTTTATCGTAACCACTGAGGCGATTCTTCCAGATAAGAATCATTGCAGAGTCTTGGCCCCCTGAACCGGGGATCTTTAAAATATGTTGCCTCGCAACACCCAGCCTTCGAGACTAGCAGCATTAATTATTACTCGTTCTCCGAAAGCACTAGAAAGGAAGTGGGGTTTCCCATGTCAATGGGAATAAAAAGCACAGAGGAAAAATAATACAGAGGCACAAAGAGCGAGTGTGGGTACGGGCACTGATGCATCAAAGGTTCTTTCAGTTCAAGTGCTTGGTTCAGTAGACCCCAGGCCATGCTGCAGAAAGTTCACTGAGCATGAAGTATGGCAAAAGATTTGAAAAATCAGTTCATGACAGATACAAACCCAGCCAGCAAACAGACCTGTCTCTTATTTCTTATACTTCTACAGTAGCATATAGTATATTTTCATATTGTAAATATTGGCATCAAGATTGAAATAGTTTCTAAGCAATATGGGGTTCCATCTAGTCGGACTGTGTATTATAATTCTATTCTCTACTCTGGCATATGATAAAGTATATATGAGCATACATTGTGTGCAACGAGTAGAAGTCAGAGAAACTATATAGTTAATTTTTTATTGACTTTCAGTCGTTCTTCCTTTCAGTCGGGAACATTTCACTGCTGAAATCCGGGGAGAGTGAAATACATCACTGAATACCTCTGCCCCCAATTTCCTAATAATAGTCTCAAAGAGGCATCCTTCAAAACAACCGAATACAAGCCTCATAGCAGAGATCCCCATCACACATTTTAACATGTCTGTCAATTCTAATTCTACCCAGCCCACCATTTCTCCAGTGATTATTTTCTAATGGCTGACAAGTGCTTGCTGCTTCGTGCCTGCCATTCAAATCAGTGCGAGTGGATACATGATCTGAAAGTTGACAGGCTGTGTGCAAAGACGGCCTCTCTATCATCCTAACAGAACAAACAAAAAGGAGGCAGGGTGAGGCAAAGGACAGTGACCTGTGAAGGCTGTACTCAAAATGACATTTTCAGTGTTCATTTCTTCCCCACATTGTGTTAATCCAAAAGAGTTCATTTAGCATTTATACTTTCTGTGTTGAGCAGCCTTTACAGATTAAATATTTGCGGTAAAATCGTTCCTCCTTAGAGAAGCAGTGTCACATTCTCTGACACTAATATTGAATGCATTTAGGCTGAGCTAAAATGGATTTCAAATAAACACCAGTAATTATATTTGATGCTGTTGAGCATCATTAAGTTTAAATAAATAGCACAAGTTCTCTGCTGGTGGAGTGCAAAACTCGTGACAGGACTATAGATTATGTAAAATTCCTTCAAATTCCCTCCAAGTCTTGCATTAGCAAATAGAAAGTATGGAGTATGCATAGCAAAGCTACTTATGATATTGACAAATATTCTAATCACAGTCCTGAGAAATTATTGACAAACAGTAAGAATTTCAAATGTATAGATTCTTAATTATGTTTTTAACAATTTAAGATAAAAAATAGCACAATCTCCCAAGAGCTTGATTAACTGGTATTAATTTACATGCTTGCAAAAAGAGGAATACATGTGCAAGTGTGCATATATGCAAGCTACAGCGAGGTATTTATCTTAGTCTTCATGGGTTGCTTGACAAGTCTAATCAGATCAAATATATGAAGTAACCGAAACTTTGATGAGGCAAAACGTGTCTTGAGTACCGACTTTGAGAAGACACTGTGATAATCACGATTAGACAAAATGTGAGCACAGCAAAACCAGGCAACAAAGATGTGCATATTGATATCCTTAAAGTCCTTGTTCTTGTTGTTTTGCCATTGACAAGCAAACTGCCAGTGATGATGAACGGTGTCACAATCACAAAACAAATGGTGAACAACAGCTTCTGATGACTACAGAGGTATTCTGTGAAAATGGCCTCGCGGCTGTGCATGTTGAATACAAAATTAAACATTCTCGTGCCCTTAGATTGCAAAAAAAGTTTCACAAAGTAGTAGAAGTGAATCTAATCAACACACAAAATTGGTGCATTGTCCTGTGCTGCTGCATAACACGGGTCTATATTTTCTCTTGACATCCACATTTAAACAAAATGAATATGCAAAAGCTGTCAGTATATTAGGACTGCTAGCAGTCGAATTTAGATCCATCTCCACATATTGAATCAATATGTCGGTATAATCCACCACAAATTGTATCAGCAAGGGTGTCGCCCAAGATTACTTTGATTGGTTTAAACAAATATAAAAAAGAGGCCTATACCAGAATGATAATGTGTGGAGTCAGAGGTTTCTCCAGTGCTGACAGAGTGCTGTGAAGTAAGGTTGTCTGGCTCTGTGAGACTAGGTCACTTCATTCTTCGCTACATGTATAGAAAAACTAGACTTACAGCCTCATGGTTTCATGGACATCGTGTTCATGGTGTGGGACAAGATCACAGTGACCTTGACTACTAAAAATCTAATCAGTTCATTAGAGTCCAAGTAGATGGTCATGCCAAGTTGGAAAAAAAAAACGCTCAAGGTGTTCCCGAGGGATCACGTTCATGAGAATGGACCAGACGGACAGAACGACAGGCTGTCGTCGGCGCGGAGGCATAGAAAGACAAAAATTATATTAAGGGCAGATATGGACAAGATATGGACCTCTTTCAAAATGAATTCTGATTGTGTGTGGAGAAAGTTGATTTGTCATGCAGCACTTAACCAGCCGACGCTGTCATAACCGATTGCTGCTGGAGTCCAAGGATGGGGGCGTAACAAAGGATTTCATGCCTGTCTATGATTACCATATCTCAATTGCAGAAAACTGCGCTTCGCAAAATCTTGATAAAAACATGCATCATCACACAGCGAGATGAGACATCACAAGAAAAGTTTATCATTAAACCCCACAGTGACTCGTCTGAACCACTTCAAGAGAAGTTTCCTTAGAATATGAAATGGGGAAACTCTTTTGAAGGGAAGAACTTTTCTTTTTTTTTTTTTTTTTAAAGACGTTTGATACTCGCTCTTCTTAGTAAGCCTACCTGACACATTTAGGTGTAAATAGCAGCCGGGTGTGTGATGACTAAGGCAAGAGAAGAACATTCTTTATCTCACAATACAACATGTTGATTTAAGTTGAGTGTCTGACAACATGTCTGCACATTGAACAGAGCTTTTCAATGAGCCACCCTTTGAGTCCCACTTAGATTACTTTCAAAGTGAGATTCAACCTAAAGTGCTGCTAAGTGCTGTATTGTGAATTGGGAAGGAATGGCAACAGATGCACACATGATGTTGTTTCTAAGCACCACGATCCACAACAATTCAACTAGCTGTGGTCAACACATTTAAATAATCACACATAAATGGCCTCATTTATATAGCGCTTTTATCCAAAGCACTTTACAGGAATGACTGACATTCACCCACCCACATACACAAGCACAGGTAGACGCACAAAACGAACTCACAGAAGTACACAGATGTGTCCTGCCCCTGATAAAACCGGATCATTTACAGGTTAAAATAACACATATCTCATTACAGACTAGTCCAGAGAGATAGTAAATAAGAAGCTCAAAGCACCATAGTATGTCTGAAAAACCCCACTGCCTGTGTACACCTGTGCATATATGTGTGCTTTGTGGCTTTCAAATATTACTGGCATGTATTTGTGGTTAAGTTTGTTGATTTTGTGCAGCAAATTATGGATGTAGAGAAAAAACTCTTTAACAGCAGCTCACAGACCTCCCACAGAAGGATAATACCAAAAGCTATAGTCTATAAAGATAAACAAAAGCTGAGTAAATAATATGTCTCTTCACTCTCCCCTTATTCACCCTTGTGTCGGCTGTGCCGACGGGGTGGATGCTATCAATTTCTCCCCAGCTCAAAGCCCCATCTGCAGATAAATGAAAGACAAATGTTTCTCACCTGTTGTCGGATGGGAGGAGGGAAAGCAGAGCCAGCGACGAAAGCTTCCTCCTCTCTGGCTGGGTGATGTTGTCCATGCGGTCAACCCACATCTCTATCACGCTGCCCAACAACTGGTCCACCTGATGAAGAGGGAGGAAAGGTAACGGACGAGAGGTGGACAACAAGAGATACGAAGGGTTAACGGAAAGAAAGGAGGAGGAGATTAAATCTATAAAGAGAGAGAAAGGAGAGCTTTTGCAGTTAACTGGCTCATTATGCTTGTTCTAGTTCACAACGATTCCCTTTTAACAGGCACGTTTAAAAAGAGAGCGTGCTAAGTCGACAGAAATAAAGGGCCGACATCAAGTCTCACCTTCTGGCTGCACTCGGAGGCCATTTGAGTGAGCAAGGAAGAGAAGAAACTAGAGTTTTGGAGCAGGACCCGGCCCATGATTCCGAGGTAGGTGGACATCACCACAGGATATCTCTGTGCAACGGACACACACACAGCCATGTGAATATGTGGATAAAAAATGCTTTTACATTAAGCCATTAGGACATTATGCATGAAAACGGTAAAGAGGATCCACTGATGCAGCAAAATCCTTGAAAGGCAGCCCGTGACACTTATCTGAGCTGAATGATCAATAAATACCACTATAGTCTCAATATGAATGAATTTTTACATGGCAGAAAAGGGCAAAGTGGGAGAACATGCAGGAGCAGGAACCTATTAAGTGAATATGGCTTAATAACGTAAAATGTTGAACCTTTCAATAAAACATTGAAAATGAGAGAAAATGTGCCAGAAGCAATGTAACACTTCTTTACAGTTTTCCCCTTTTATATAATTCCATTCCAGATCTGTGCAAGACTTTCTGGTAAAACTCACCTCACCGTCCACAATACCTCTGAAGACAGCTGGGAGCAGGGGCTGGAACATGTGGGCTCCCAGTACGGGGCTGACCTTTAACGCTATCTCTACCACCTGCCGAGACATGGGGAGAGGGAGGATGAGAGTTGGTAGTCGTAGTAAGGAAAAACAGAGAGAACTGACCGCAAACGATGTTTCAAAAGAGACAGGAAGTGTCAGACACAGAATGATAAAAGTGGCAAAAAAAAAGGGGGAAGCAAAGGAGAGTTAGCAGGAGCTGCTGTTTCAAGAGATAGGAAAAGAGTGTAGACAACCCTCCTTTTAATTGAGGGGCTGACCTACAGTATGTGGCAAGGTTAGTCCCTTAAGTTTTAATTTCCCAAGAAATTTAAATGAGCTCTCAGTCAGAATTTAAAGCTGACATAAAACAGAATACTTGAATTCAACAGTTTAAGTGGAGTAACAAATAAACAAAGCCACGACATGACTAGAGAAAAATCTGAGAGTATAAGATAGAGTGACAAAGGCACTCTGCTATGCATGTCAGCATTCTTACATACTGTATGTGGACATGCACTCAATTATCAATTTTATATATTTATTGGGCCATTTGCCTTTATTAACAGAGAGGACAGTGACTGTAAATACAGTCGCACTGCAATAAATCCTACCTTCACTAAGGTTTTTCCTTTTTAGAGAGGTTCAGTAATACATGTGGCTTGCTATGATGTTCAGAAAAACACCTCTGTCATATTTACATCATGAAAACGTATCTGGAAGAGCAGGGACTTCCAATAAAAGATAATTCCATCGTCATCAGGCTTCCCATGATTAGCCTAAGACATTAATCCAGACCCCACCAAAATGATGATGTAACACTGTCACATTACAAATGGCATTTTTTTTTTGCAAATCAAAGCCTCAAATGAGAATTAACTCAAAGGTCAGTGACCAAACTGTAAGCACAGAGACATACTATATCAGTTTCTGTCATTCCCGTCCTCAAGGTGCCCATGTGAGGATAACTGCTGTGTGCACATGTGTAGGTTGACAGATTTATTGTCTGCTGGCTCTCCTTTCCTCAGAACAAAGGATTAGCAGGAGCCAGATGTGAGGTAATACCACTGAGCTTTATTGAGCTAAAGCTCTATGGTGTTATTTTTGTTCTGCATACATATACGACTGAAGAGGTGCCAACAACGCACGTGCTCTCCGTCATGTACAACAATATACACTAAATGTAAATTCCCGACATTAAATCAAGATTGGCAACTTAAAAAAAAAAGATCTTCCCCATAATTTATCACGCCCACTGCAGCTTGATGGTGAAAATGACATCTGCCAGTAATAAAACAATCTTTGGTGGCATTTAAAAGGAACAGTTCACCCCATAATCAAAACTACATATTCTTAACTGCAGTGCTATTTATCATTTATTTCTTTAAGTATGAGTTATTTGGATAATCTTGAGTCATGTTTCTGGAAAGGAGCATTGCTGTTGAGTTTGGGGGGGGAGAATGAATATATTAACCCTGAGGAAAGAGAGACAGAGAATACAAAAAAGTAACATAAGCAGTACTGCATGTGAGAGGGATGGAGTTGACAGTACCTTGAGTACTTGGACCTGTCCCTCATTCGTGATGTCTTTCAGCAGATTGCAGAAAGCTCGACACAACGATTCTGCATAGTTCTGTGGGGGCGGGAAGTTATATGAGTATGGGGAAGCCGTCCACAATGTATGAGGATTATATGCCAGTATAGAAGATTGTGTTCGTGTGTGTCTCACCTGCAGGAAGTCTGTGGCAGACAAATATAAATAGGCATTAACGATCTGAAAGCAGGTGCGCAGGTTCTCGGAGCTCAACTCTGAAACAGAAAATTCAGTGTTACAATTTAACACATTGGACAGAAATGTTTGACTAATGGATGTAGGCAGGAATAGATAAAAAACAGAGTAAACCTATAAGATGAAGATAGTAGCACACACCAAGGTAGGTAAACCACCTTTTTAACGTGGTGTTACACCCATTATGCAATAAAAATTAACACTGCAGCAACAGCTTTATGTGCCTTCAAAGTAAATACACAAGTGGCTGCTTATCTGCCAGCATTAATGAGAGGTTGTGAGAGCCAATTATACAGAACTACAGGCTAAACATCATTATCACAGCATCATATATGTTCTACATTGTCTCTGGTGTTTGTTTGACCTTTGCTGTGTTAGTTCATGTTAAAACAGACCAAGTGAAGCTGCATGTCTACTAAAGTATTTTGTGCACACTGTGGTGCGTTTTAAAGATTTGAAAACACGGGTGTTTGTTTATACTCAAACACCAGCAGGAGGAGAGGTTACAACTCATGAAACAACATTCAATCAGTTTCAAAATAGGGACCTAACCTAGGGATGAATTCAACAGTTGAGACAGAAACAAGCTGAAAAAAAAAAAACGCAGAAGAAAACTAAAGAGGCCTGAACATTTGATCATCATTAATGACCACATTTGCTCCAAGAAGCTCAGCGAGTGCAACGTCAAATATGTCTCCCTCCGAAAAAGTTAAAGATGAGGCATTTGGAACAGACATGGCAATGCATCAAGAGGGAAAATGTCCTCAAGGTAACATTACCAAACACATAACACTTTGCACCAGTGGCAGAAAATTATACACAGGATGGAGTGTAAAGAATTGACTTATAGCCCGTGTGTGTGTGTGTGTGTAATAGGTTTGGTGTTGCAATCAGAAGTGGACACTGAGTGAACAATTTGCCACTCAGAATATTAATATGATATTATGTACTGTAAACAGAGCACTTAGTATGTTTCTGCGTGCAAATGTGTTGGGAAGGAAGAAAGACTGTTTCCCAAATGGTGCCAAATTTAAAAGTATTCACTACGTGAAGCAGCGGAGCAGAAGTAAAGTTCAACCAATAAAAGAGGGTTAGAGGAGGACAGGATGAAGTTACGGTGTTGTGAGGCAGGGTTCGGGGGAGGACCACATGAAAACATAACGAGAGGAGTTTCAAACCTCGGAGTTTGCTTACAGACAGAGCAGATGATGAGAATGAGGAGGACATGAACAGTGACAGTTGGCCTAAACATACACCAGGTAGGATATAGATTTGACAGTAATATAAGGCGACATGGTAACAGATCCCAACACCTCGAAAAGCATAGCATGAGATTTTAAAATACAGACAAACGCACTGAGAATTAAGACGTGAGGAAGAAAAGTGGGTGGGGGGACAGCTGATGGAAGGACTCACACACACCCGCATGCCGAGAATAACACCCCTCAACAGTCACACATAACATCTATACATAAACCGAGACTACCCTGCATGAATAATTTGAAAGTAATAAGCGCCGACAGTGTAGCTGACTCTAACACCTGTAATAGTTGTTTACTTCAAACAAGTTGACAGGGTAGCTAATCCTAACACCCAGGATAGCAGTTACCTCTCCGCATGCACACATTGGGCCAGACATCGTCGATATTTAGGCCAATGCATAAATGCATATATATTTCAGCAGATGATGAAAAAAAGTTTTCTGACAAATTGAGTTTTTTCTTGTGATACACTGGATACTTTTACTCCACGAGCCCCTTAATATTCTGCAAAAATGAAGAACTCACTGTTTGGTTGACTGATTGTCATTGTTGTGATGAGAGGCTACATTTCTTCATTTAAAGGGATCACCAGCCAAAAATGTGTTTGGATAACTGATTAAAAGTCAACCATGGCAGCCAACAAGTTGTGTAAATGGAGTTTTTGTGAGTTCTCTTTTTGGCCAGAGATGCTCTGAAGCTGTTGGCTGCTGGCAGGAGCTGAAATAAGTCTGCCTTTCTTTTTACTACACAACTGTAAGGTCTGAGACTTGGGAAACAAAAACAAAACTAGACCCTTCAATGTATTTATCTCAAAATTTGTGGCGGAAAGAGCGCCAATATGCATGCTAGGTACCTTTACATGTGCCTATAAAGTTATGTCTCTTTCAATTTTGCTTGCTCTCTTATTTCTCCCTCATTCACTCTTCAGCTTATTTTCCATTCTTCCATTATTTTGAGTTCAGTGAGGCAGCAGCAATAACAGTAACCAAACCTCTCATGTCTACTACAGGAGTTATTAAAAAAAAAAAATATGGCAACACAAACACATAGAATGGATTTCAGTCAAACATATGGCTCATTGAGCAATGCACACTTGGATCCTAACAGTATCTTTTATGGGTTTCTGAAAATACTAAATCCAGCACTGGGAGACCTGAAACACCTTCATTATTTATTTGGTCAGTCTAATGCATCGATATTCTATAGTAGAGAATCCTAAATGCCCACAGCTCCAAACACTTTTCCCAAAACCAAAGTTTAGAATACACTTGAGTTCATTAAAACACCAAATTACCATGAAACACCATCTCCCTCTAACCATGCTGATTCATACAGGTGATATTAATGTTGATGTATCCAATATGTCTTCTCAGGCCATCTGCCAGCCACAGAAAGGTAATGACGGTAATGTATGCTGCTGTTTGTGCAGGTACATAAAGCATTTAAAGTCTGTTTACTCAGCAAATCAGCCTACATGAAAATCAGCTAGAAACGTGTCCATATTAAGAGTGATGGTCTATAAAAGTCATCCAATGTGCAATAGAACAACCATTCTGATGTTTCCACTGTCATGTAGCCCCAGTACTGATAGACATCAATAGACAGGAACAGATGAAAGCTCCACTACAACAAATGCTTCCCTGTGGTCAAGCTAGGCTGCTCATGTTTCTAAAGAATAAAGCAAACAGATTACTTAACAGTGTGTGAACAAGGACACGCACTGTCATCAGATAAGGAAACATGACAGGTCCGCAGTCCTGCAGAGGAGGTGAACAAATCTAAGGTTACTACATCGTAAGCCTCGTTCTATAAGCACAGACGGAGCCCTCTACTGGACTCTATGGGTAATCATCTCCTCCAATCACGAGCGTGTGTTCGCCCAATGACAATTTGCATGAGCGTAGCTGGCTAATCAGGTAGAGGGCTCCACCTGTGCTTAAGGAACTAAGGTTAAAATCCAGGAACTGGACAAAACAAACGTGACTTTGACTCCCTGTCCCCTGCATGGGGTTGCAGGCAAAAGGCATCCAGCTGTATAATCCCTCAACCTGAAAGAAGTCTTATGTTCTTGGGATTAAAAAAAGAGAGATTTGTGGTGTGCAGTCACGACGAAAAAACTAGTACCAAGGGTGCACCAACGGGGACATTAGTTCACGTACACGCTAAATTGAGGTCGGTGCAAGCAGCAAAGCTGTCTAAAATGACAACTCTGAGGAGGGGAGTGCTCCAGGGGCGCTCTTTTACTATGTCCTTGAGCCCCAATTGGAGTTCCCACTGCGGGAAGGAAGCTGTTTCACCAAGCGTTGCCTCCCGCTCCCTGCTGGGCCGTAAAAACCATGGCAGAGGCATATCATCCCGGGTGAAAGCGAGGCGGCAACAAACCCAGTTGGGGTGTAAATAAAATAACTTTTGTGCATCATGAAGCATGGAGGGGGAGAGAGAACCAAATAAAATGTATATGGCCCATTTAAATCAAGCGTTTAGGTTTGAAAGTAACAGCTGCTGAGGGAAGTCCCACACTTTCATACGACAAAAAGCATGGGAGTTAAAAGCATTTATCATCCGCCAAGATCCTGACTGTGTAACTGACACAAATTGAGTCAACAAGAGGAGGAGGCTTTAATCCACTGGTGGCCTTCAGCCGGTGGCATTTGCCGGAACAGTACTTACAGCGAGCCTGCAGCAACAGCTGATCAACATCATATATCACTGCTTTGAGTCGAGAAGCCACTAGTACTGTTGTACTCCACAAGCCGAAATGACACAAACATGGAAGGGCCAACACCCCAGGCAGCGAGAATGCTACTGCAGATCAAATGAAAGAGAAACTATACGAGCCTTTCCTGACAAATGTGACAGAAAGGTAAATCTGATTAAAGTGTGACCCTTTGGGATGAAGAGCTCTGTGAGATGACGGCAGACTAGGACTATCTGGTGCTGATACATGATGAAAATAATGTGTCTGTTACATACTGCACCACCTCCAGTCACTTTGAGAAGAAAAAAGTAGAAAAATAATACCACTGATCTTTATCCCCAACAGGATAAAAAAAATCAGAAAGAGTTGGGTACGTATGATTATTATAGTAAGAAGCATTTATTTCTAGGTTGGTTTATTTCAGTTGGCAGGATTGTTGCAACACCTGCATGTGTGCTACAGGCTATTGCTGCCCTAGTTTTAGAGAGTAGTTTATTATTTTTATTTGATTCCTCACTTGTATTTTAATCATTTACATGCTTCACTTGTGTTTTATTCCCTTTGTTTCCATTATGTACTTTCTACAAACACTATTGCAGGCATCACTGGCTAAATATACACTCAGTGTCCAAAAGAGATGCTATTTTAAGTGAAAGGTCATTTTTGAGGCTTTAGTTAGATTTGGACAGTATTAAATTATATTGAACAGTATTTTAATATTTAGTCCTCCCATTCATGTAATTGGCCATAGGCAGAATGTTCGAAACCCCTTATGAATATTATTCTAAAACCGAATAGTCTATTTAGCCAAATCAATACTATAAAAGCAATTACATTTTCAACAAAGACAAGTGAGGACACAATCACCCCCTCCACACACCCACGCGCCATCATCCGCTATAATCAAATAGTTACAAAAGCAGCTGCTAATGCACTGATTAAGCTTTCGTCAGTATGCCCTTCATAGCCCTGGGCATGTGTTTCACAATCCACTTCAGTTATCGACATTAACAGGAAAATGAGCCTCACATCTGACTGTGATAACAGCCTCTGGAGTGCTTCTAATGGTTGTCGGGGACAGTGCTAAACACTGTGGTCATCTCCCAACCCAATTTTTGCTTAACAGTGTGTGATGAGGAGAGAAAAGTGTGGAGAGTTAGCAGATACCAAAAAAAAAGGGTTGCCAAAATCTGTACTGATGCACTACAAGGACATTCAAACGTGTTTGCTGGGGTTATTCAAGCCAACAGATACAAAGGGTTTCATAAAACCTAGGTTAGAGGTTTAAAGGCATACATCTAAAAAGGAAAATAGATTTTTTTTTTAAATTATTATTATTTAAGACCTGAAAATGAAGATACAATGTTGTATTATAGGGAGCTGATTATACATTTCAGCATAACTAATACTAATCCTTAACTCCTTTGTCTTAGGGGTAAAAATACATAGCTTACATTATCAGGTGTTACTGTACACAACTCGCAACGCAAAAATATGAAAACAAACACGGCCAACAGCTACAGTTGCAAGCTGAGAAGCTAATTCCCAGTGGCTCTCGAGTGACTAGGTCATTGAAAAGTCATGGATGAGTAATTATGCATGAGAGAAGCAATAACATCTCAGCAAGGGAACCAATGAAGTGGCAAAAATGAACTTTACAGGGAGACACTCGTGTATGAGACGACATCATTGCAGAAACCTCCCAGAACTCTGCCCAGGAAAACTCAAGGTTAAACAGGGCAAAGACATCTCCACTCCACTGCTGATTAGGATATAATCAATATAAAATGCACAGAATAAGAATAAACTGCTACATATACATAATAAACTATTGGTTATTCAAATGTGTTCTAACCTGAATTTACCATATTCAACACCTTTGATAGCTGAAACTATCATTACTTCCAGTTGAGAAACCTGTAATAAAAAAGGTTGTTCTCTGACAGGGATGTCCAGATTGATCCATGGAGCACATTAGCTGAGCAGTTAACTGTGAGACCATATTTTACAGGAAAAAGATGAGGCTGAAAGCTTTCATTGATCTTTGTGGTGATGGCCTGACATGTCTTTGGCTGGACCAGTAATTGCTAACTGATGGGATGATCATGAAGCAATATTTGGCACTCCCCAATGTTGTCCCCTAATTACTTTAAAGCCACATCAGCAAGGTCATGTTGGAAATTGTCTTTTGTCAATAAATTACCTCAAAGTGTAGAAAGGCAGTATTTTAGTACAGAAATGGTCAAAAACCAAGTCAAACAAAAATCCCTTCCTGTTATAGTTCATTGTAAAGTGGTTATCTTTGTTGACAAAACAATCTTTGCGGTATCTATGTGGATTTCAGGGAATTGTGAAAATTGTTAACACTAAACCATTAATCCATAATAATAATAAGGGGTGAAGTTATTACTCCTTTATTGTTTATCAGACTCACATTTTCAATCAGAATCCTCTTGTTTTCTGACATTTCCCCATTCCTGTTTAAAGGAATACTTCACCAATTTGCATTAAACTTTGTATCGTTAGAAACCCGATAGTATTTTTGAATGGTCGTGCATCATTCCCTCATTTTCCCCAGAGACAGGAGAACTCTGTATTTCTATTCTGAAAAGGAGCCTCCGATGACGCAAATATTGTCATTTAAGTCATCGGAGGCTGCTTTGGTTAGAGGGGGTGAGACTACAACACTAGTTCCTCATGTTTTCAACCCGCGTATAGGGGGCAGGACCCACTGAGAATACAGACCTATTACAGATCAGTGGTGGGACCTCACTTGCAGAAACTAAAAGCAACATCTGCCATTTTGCTTGGAAGCCTGCGCCTGAGGAGCTGTGCATTGTGGGAGTTGTTGTCTTCCATCCACGTGCACCAAAAAGTCACTGTCTGCCTTTTCTCAGTCAAGAGGGCACCAAATTAGAAATGTATTTTACATTTCGACAACATATATGACCCACTTTCAATACAGATTCCCGTTTATACCGGTGAAGTATCCCTTAAATGAGTTGTTGTTGCTCTTTGCTTTTAAAAAGGAAACTCAATATTTTCTCCATCTGTTTCAGACTGAAGCCCTCCAGCATTTCAGTAGCCGTAATGTCTTCCTCTCCCTGAAACAGCGAGACGTGTTGAGTTTCTTAACAAGTTATATAAAATGGCATGGAAAGGAATGGCTGCTCTAGCACCATCACTTGCACACACAGAGCCGTGGTGGCACTGATACGGGACGTAGTGCTAGTCTGACAATTTAGCCAAAGCAAGCCTCTTGACATTCTAATTAGGGAATTTACTGCTCCAGTTTAGCAGTGATGGAGCGGGGCTCTTTATCAGGCGGGCCAGGCCGCACACCTGGCAAGCTGCGACGCCATATCGAGCCAGACTTCTCAATGGCCCGCATCCCTCCATTGCTCTCCGTGGATTAGATAAATGAACCACCGGATGTTCTGGTGAAAACCGGCCAAAGATGATGACAGGCCAGTTTGACCGGAAAAAAACAACAACAAAAAACAAAAGCCAAGTTAATTTCCTCTATGAGATTTGTCATTAATATGTGTAAATAAATGCATGATTGTTGAATGCAAAATGTCCACCGATATCACTGATCACGACATGTTTTAAAAACTGCGTGCCAATTTGATCTGACCTGTCACCTCTGAGCTATCGTTTTTTAGATCACAGGAATGTTCCGTCTAATATTAATTAATATTAGAATACATAACCTGAAAACCTTAATTACATTAAATTCAATAAACGTGCTATACAATGTTAAAAAGTACCTCTCACAATAACGAGAGAGACAATAGAAGAGGGAATGATACAGGGGTCAGTAAAGATGGGATGGTGCAAATGTGGAGAAGAGAGAGGTATCAAACAGGTGGATATAAAAGATGGTCTAAAATGAGGTCTTTCCAGACCTTTTAACAGTTTAGAAGATAATCTCAGTTTTGTTCAAAAGTTATTCTTGATATGATCAAAAGTTTCTAAACAGCTACTGGATTCAGGGTTTAAATAATTTCCTCATCTGCTGTGTCAAATAGTTAATGATATGCAGAATACCACCACATCTTAAAATACATTAAAGATAAAATGTTACATGTGTTGGTTGTATTCAAATTTAGCCACTCCTTTGTGTCATTAGTGAGAACAAAATAGTGACTCTGGGAAATATATTTTCTTATTCATGGCGGTTACGCTCCAAAGCTCATATAAACGCACCCACGCCTCTGCATAACCCTGCAGGAAGGTGCCACGTTGCCAGACTTGGAATGAATGCCGGTGAATGCTTCACGTCAGCACTTCCACCGAGTCATTACTGATGATTGAGAGGGACTATTGTGTATGAGTTTATCCAAGTGTTTTTGAGGAAATTCCTGCATATTATACCTTTAAAGGAAGGCAAGATGTTCAAGCACTGGAAGATGGTGAAGTGAGGACTTCACATTTTTCTAATGAATGTACAAATCTGACTTGCAATAAAAAAGCAAAATGCTAAGAAAAGGGACAAAATACCTCCGCCATGCATTTGCATATCATTCTGTGTTTCTAACGTTACTAATGATATTCTGTTAAGTTGTAGAGATGTGAAAGCTTTTCCCTTGTTTTTTGCGTTAATGTGTCTGTACCAGAGAAAAGCAGCACTCATCTTCACTGAACCAAAATGAATCAATTAAGGAGGAAAATGTGACAAGTCTACATATTAAACACAGAAGATGATATTAATAGTAAGCAATATTGGGTCATATAATAAGCCACTTCCATGAGGTTACACTTATCCTACATATTCAGGCATATTGCTAGTACAAAACACACATGATTTTAATATTTTAATATTTTTGCTCAGGAAAAGGATTTATTTGTATTATTGATTAATCTGCAAGGAGATCACAGATAAATGGTGCAGACAAAGTACCAGTATACTTCTGAACAATCAAACTTATTTTTGCAAACAGAGGAGTAACCCCCTGCTGGCTATTAGAAGGAAGCAGGTTTAAGCCAGTTCCTCGTTGCTTCACTTTTCAGAACTGGAGGTTGCTGCATGCTGTGAAGTCCCACACTTGACGCCCGTGACCCAATTTGGCATTGCATCTGGTATGATCCTATCACAAGGTGTTCTCTAATTAAAATAATTACCTCTCATTTCTCTCCACCCAATCATACAGTTTTTTCTCTCGATGTTCCTCTTACCAGTTTTACATTCCATCTCCTCTCCTTCAATCCATCAATCAGCCAGCCTTCATCACCAGCAATATGGGAACTGATCATTGCGCTCTAAACATATCATAATCTTGACATATCTTCATTAATTATTAAACTTGTGTTTTTAAGTCATATTTTATTTTCCTTCTCACTAGGTTTATCATCCTTGCTTGCAGAAAAGGAAGCTCTATAAAATATTTCACCGCTGTGACTCCACAGTGTAACAACCCCTTCCCACATACCTTAGATTGAATTTTAAAAAGCACAGCTTGCCATTGCAGGGCTTTTGTGTGCCTTTATAGCCTTGGATGCAGTAGTTGTTTTTGTCCTCTTCCAGCTCCCTCTGTGTAATTGCCTGTGATTGGTCTAAAATAAAATCTGGCTGCTTGGTTAAAAAAAATAATTTCCCCTTTAATGTTGCCTACATTGCCTTGGTTTATCTTTTCTGTTCAGTATCAGATAAGAGTAACAAGGCCTCTCTTATCTTTCCTTTCATCCATGTCCGGAGCTCCTCAGAGCACACCTCCGGTGCATGACCTCTTTCACAGAATGTCATACCTTAATTCATTTTCCTGCCATGAGTTCTTAAATCATTAATTTTCATCCATCAACTGTCTATCTTCCACTTCCCCACATCCCCACTCTCTTAAAGTCTTTCCCCCTCTTTTTCATCCATCTGTGACAGTCTTTCCGAGTCCCTTGCTCTTCTGTGCCACATGGATTCCCCATCCACACAATAAGTGATCAAATGCTCCAGTAAGCCAATCAGGCTACACCAGTGTTCATATTAGTCTGCTCACTCGTTATGTGCAGAAACACCAAATCACTACTGTCTCTCGACACATTGAAGGCCACACACACACACACACACACGCGCACGCGCACACGCACACACACACACACACACACACACACACACACACACACACACACGCGCACGCGCACATGCACACACACACACACACACACACACACACACACACACACACTTTGTAAGTGATGTGTCCCAATACTGCAGGCCTGTGATAAATCATCCAACCAGTCCCATTCAATCTAGCACTGCTCACAGCTGCCTACAGACGCAGAGTGGTGGCCCTGATGCCTTGGGACTACTGTAAAGCTACAACTACTAAAGATTTTGGCAAACTACACTATCCAGAAGTGATAAAACTATAAGTATGTCAGTACACAGGAACACAGGAAGCCATAATTTGACCTCATGCTAATCAAACTATCCAAAATGCATCATATTAAAAGGATTTTGATGTAACTCTGATATATGTTAATGCTAAACAGCATAAAGTGAGGGGGGAAATCCAATCTCATTTGCATGCATATCATAAACACACACACACACAGCCAGACAGACTAGCAAACAAAGAAATCTCATGTGAGCTCACCCAGCAAAGCGGACATGTTCTGGAAAATTCTGAGCAGCTCTGGGGTGATGGCTGGGCTGTTCTCCAAAGTCACCAACCTGCATGAGAGGGAGGAAGAACCGGCAGAAGGGAAATATAAAAAGAAAGGAAAAGAGAGTAGAAGTTGTGAGAAAGCAGCAGACACGATAATATGTGACAGAGAAGAACAGTGGGACAAATTAAAGAGACAGAAAGAACAAAAAGGTGGAAAAAAACAATATATGGTGAAGTCAGTGTAAAAGAAAAAAGGGGGAAAAGAAACTGGTAGAGGAAAGCAATATTGCAGCTTTGGCTGACTGTAAAGAAAAATCTATTAAAAGAAATACATTTGATGATTAGTTGATTAATCAGTGATTATAATGACCATTATACACATTAGTTTATAAAATAAAGAAAAGCAAGGTTGTTTTTTTATGTACAAATGAGCAAATCAAGATAAACAGCTAAAAGAATCTATGCTTTAGAAAAATAAGATTTGTAGTTACAACTGCTTAATCGAAAACTGAACATCTAAATTACAAGATGATGGCATGAATTCAACAGGCTTCTTTCCTCATCTCCACTCCTACAGCAGCGGACTGAAAGTAGTGTATTCAATAAGATCTACTGACATGCACTAAACTACTTTGAGCTCGCTTCCTGAGATGTTATATTTAATGCTTATAGGAAACACTCAAGATCTAAGACCCAAAATAAAAGTCGATGGATTTAACCTGCAACTTATCAAGAAGAGACATGAGTGAGTAATTTGATGCAGCCTTCACAGACCAATACAAAAACCAAGACAGACGGATACTAGGAGGGCCACAGAGAAAGAGGAAAATCAGCTGGTGAAAGTAAATTACATTGATTTTGTAAACAAAGCAAACAAATGGGGCATGAGTCTCGACTTAAGATGTCAAGATGAGCCCATTTACTAGAAAATTAGATCACCAATTTGTTCAGAAACTTTTGCATTAGGGAGTTTTTTTTTTTCCTCCAAAGAATGAAAACATCATGTGTGGTGTATATGCATGTGTGTGAACATACCAAAGCTCCAGTCCATCCTCCAACAAATACACATGTGGTGGCTGGGAAACATCGGTGCTCAGCTGGATGACGGGAAGAAGGAAAGGGTACAGGTTCTTACACTCTGCCCCCAGGCCCTGTGAGAACACACAGACACAGAAAGGAAAAGCCAAATTAGAAAAACCTGACGGAGGAAAGTAGCAGGGGGATTTAAGAAAGGTTCTTTATGTGCTTTAGCTTAATGGGTGTTCCTCTCATTTGAGCATTGTGGATAACAATAATTCAACCGCTCTGACTCCCCATCTTGCAATGCACAACTCGTCAGTGCACACCATCCACATGCTACACTACTGGCACGAGAGCTAACCTTATTCTTACAATACATAAGATGCAGAGCAAGCATGCTGCAGGGAACTGTTCCGACTTTCAATAAGAGGAGGTATCATAAATAGTGCCTTTTTGTATTTATGTCTCTCTGCAATAGAATCTGCCTTGAGGTGCAAGATTTGTTTAGGACATTTTTATGTTCATTGTATGGCTCCTTTATAACAGCATGGGCCAATTTACTGCAAGTGATTGGTAAAAAAAAAAAGGCTCAAGTACAATGATCTAACTCAATGTTCATTTAGTGAGTAGAAAATACATTAACTGTCAGCTGTGGTCATTTGACTCAAGTAAAAGAAAGGAGAAGGTGCTCAGCACTGTGCATTAACCATAGAAATACGGGCTGCTTCAACTGTAACAGTTCTTTCAATGCTAGTGGTACGCATAAAAACGGACCATTGACATGGACTCTGACCATTCCGCGATGTTGATTTGAATAAGACTTTCTGTTCTACTCTCATTGTATTTTGATGGGTCCATATGGGCCGGCGTGACTTTTAACTCAGAGAGGACGACGGCCAAGGACAGCGCCAATAGAAGCACAGCTGAACACTTGAAAATGGATTACATTAAAACACAATGCCACAAAGCACCTTTTAGTTTGAAATAATTGCCTTTTAACTAATAAAAATAAACTAATAAAGTAGTAACTCGAGAACTTCTACTTTACTTACTTTTTAATGTCATCATTATTATTAAAATCTATGTGGTTACACGCTTTGCTAGTCCAAGACCCTTCAGCTGTAGACCTTCAGTGCCTCCCACAGTTTGCCAGATGTATACTTGTGTTAGTCTTTAAAGTAAGTGTGTCTTTCATCACTGAGCGTTTCATCTCCAACTGTGAAGTAATGTAGCACCAGCTACATGGAGGTGCAATTGTTTCTGCAGGCTAAGACAAGCTGCTTCAATGCTGTAGGGAACGGAGCTTCTGTCTCGGGCTGCTTTCTCTTTAACTTCAGTTAGTGATAAACACGATTGACATTGAGGTAAATAATTCCAAATAAACAACAACAACAACTGGGAACAATTGAATCTGAGGATAACAAAGCAGGGGAGACAGACAGAGCCTCTCTCCAGGTAGCAGGTTGGCAAATAAATAAATGAGTATCGGTGTCAGAGTAACACAGCTATTTGGGAAATGCGCTTGACCTGAGTAAACATTTTGGAACTCAGTAATATGTGGCAAGTAAAGCCACACCGATTGCCAGATCCACAGGACAGTACCACCTGTCACACTACACAACCTGGTAAGCCCACTCCCTATTAACAATTAACATAATAATAAATTAAATTCCAGAAGCTATCTAAGAACAATCATTTAAGTTTAACCTCAGTTATAGTCTCTGAAATAGCCTTTTATTTCCGTTTTGCTTAATCCAAGTTTTGTTAATGGGCACTTTTCATTTCCTGGGAGAGAAACCGTGTAAGCCAGCCAAATCTTAGCTGTGGATCAATATCACCCCAGTGGTGAGTTTGTTAAGACTGCTGATTCAGGCAGTAGATTTCGATCCGAGAGCAACCATCTAAAAAGTGTGGCAGAGAGAAACAACTTCAGATGCTCGACAATGGTGTGGCCCAACATTGTTCCTTCTTCACTACGACGGCGTATTAGGCCCACTGTAGGGAAAAAAATAAAATACAAAATGGAGCTGAGATAGGTGTGCAATATTCAGAGAAAAATAGCAGCAAATTTGCTAATTGACGCTTTGCTAAGGTCCTTAGGGTTATGGCTGTTTATGGTTATTGTTGGTTCATTTTTATATGGGCTAAATTGTCTTCTTATGGGTGTTTATTGATCGGGCAGTTGTGGTAAATGCTAGCAGTAGCTTTCACTTGTTGTCATAGCAACGGCAAACATCCAGTGTTAGCGGATCCAAGCAACTTGTTTACATCAGCTATGTACAAGTGAATGCCGAAAGGAAACGTAAGCGAGAGACGGGGGCAAGATTCTTCATTGTATACATTTTTTTTTCAAGTTTTAAAGTGGCAAATTTGCTCGTTATAAAGTAAATTCTCCATAAGCTGAATGGCATTTATATAAAAGTAGTTGACATTTACTGGAGTTATTTGTGACACAATTATGTTACATTTTATTTCTTGTATTTTAGCCAACAGGTGTGAAGTGTGAAACATAAACCCCTTCCCACATACCTTAAATTTAATTTTAAAAAAGCACAGCTAGCCATTGCTGGGCTTTTGTGTGCCTTTATAGCCTTGGATGCAGTAGTTGTTTTTGTCACCTTCCAGCTCCCTCTGTGTAATTGCCTGTGATTGGTCTAAAATTAAATGTGACTGGTTGTGCACTGTTGCCTACATTGCCTGAGTTTATTGTTTCTGTTCAGTATCAGATAAGAGTAAAAAGGCCTCTCTTATCTTTCCATTCATCCATGTCCGGAGCTCCTCAGAGCACACCTCCAGTGTATAACCTCTTTCACAGAATGTCATTCCTTAATTCATTCCAACTGCTTTGCCTTCTTTAAAGTAGTGCACAGACATTGGAAGTTGGGGATGCACCCTACCTGTACCAGGTGAATGAGTGTGGTGAGGATGGCACATCGGAGCATGTTGTGTTCTTCAGATTGCTTCCAGAGCAGCGGCAGATACTGCACCAGACAGCCTACGTATGGCCGGATCTGAAGCAGAAGAACATTTTAAATGAGACGCAAAATACACACTGTGACATTTAACCTGCTTCTTCCAAAACAACTACAATATTTAACTACTATTAAACCTTTTTTTTTAATAGTGTCCTGTGGGTGATGCACATAATAAAATGTTTATTTGGGAGAAGTAACGGGGACTGTTCCAGTCTCTATTTATATTCATCAATTACATTAAGGGCATTTAGCAGACACTTTTGTCCAAAGCGACTTACAATAAGTACATTTGTCAAAAGAAAGAAACCACAACATCAATTACTTATACAACTCAAGAAGCGCAGCACTGCAAGTTTATTGGCCCTGAAATTGTGTTAACATTCAGTATACAGGAAAGACTATAAATGAGCAACTATGCAGCATATTTAACACTTCCCCTCCAGCCTCTGTATGTTTATTTTTCCCCAAAGGGTGAATTTAGATAGAATTCCTTAATCCCATCAAGTCTATCAACTCAAATGACCTGCTTCAAAACGTGCTTCCGTGGAAAAGATGTGAAAAGAAAATACTGCTGTTGAAAACAGAGAATATATTTATTCTTTTTACATACATTACTTTCTTCTTCCACTGAGCTGGAGTCTAGATGGCTTTAACTCGGCAGCCCGTAAAAGTGAAAATCAAAGCCAATTTGTCAGACACATGTGTTTGTAGATCCATGGCAGCTATAGCAACAACAATCACAGCTGAACTCCTGTGTCAAGTCACATAATGATGATTCGATTCTTGCATTTTTTTTTTTTTTTTTTTAAATATACCAGCTTCACACGTAAGCCTGTCATGTAAAAAACATGACAGGATGTATCTGAATCCATGCTCCATACAACAGCAACCTCACAATCTATTTTCATAACAAAACTCGGCTGTATGCATTATTATTATCATCTCTCTCACTTGATCTTTCTCTCTCAAACACATATTGAGACACCAAGTCATCACTCTCATACTTGAAACTAGAAGATGTGGAGGCACACTGTACAGGTGCTGGTCAACGAATTAGAATAATTTGAAATAGTGCAATCATTAAATTCTTTGAATGCATTTTTTGTGCAGAAAGCAAATCAGGTGTTCACCGCACCTGTCCTACTCGTTAGACTAATCACAGAACTCGTTACCTGTAAAAAATTAGCTCAGCTGAGCTTTCCAAAAGGCCCATTTAGGCCATTTAACTGTGACACTGTTGTTTTATTGAATTAGAATAATGGAGAAACCGTTTCATTGAATTAGAATAAATGCTCGAATTTTTGTTTTCTGTGAAGAGTGTTCACTGTGCAGTATAAAGTCAGGGTTGAGTAGAATTTCTAAGTTGTAAAATCAATCATGGGTAAGCAGCGCGACCTCTCAACCGGAATAGTGGCTCAAATTCAAGCCCTTCGCCAACAAGGCTTGACCCAAACTAAAATTGCTGAGCAGCTCGGCATCAGCCAGTCTTCCGTCTGCAAAGCTCTCAAGAAAAACTGCAGCAAGCGCACCAACTGTTCCGGCGTCCGAAAAACTTCTGCTCGCGACAACAAGCAGCTGAGAAAGATCGCAGTCAGCAACCGGTTCAAGTCCACTTCCGAGCTCACCGACTTGTGGAACAAGCAGACCGGCGCTGACGTCTCCAGATCAACCACTTACCGTCGTCTGCGCGAACTCGGCTTCAAATCTCGCGTTCCAGCAGTAAAACCGATGCTGAACAAGAAACAAATGGAGAAACGGCTGAAGTGGGCCAAAGAACACGTCGAGTGGACTGCTGAAGACTGGCAGAAAGTGGTCTTCAGTGACGAATCACGCTTCTGCATCTCCTTCGGTGACCAAGGTCCTCGTGTCTGGCGTCGTGGTGGCGAAACCTACAACCACGAGTGCATGAAAAGATCCGTCAAGTTTCCCCAGAGCGTTATGGTCTGGGGATGCATGTCCGCTCGAGGTGTAGGGAGACTCTGCTTCCTCAAGACGACTGTCAATGCTGCCGTATATCAAGATGTTCTGGAAACGTTCCTGATTCCGACTGTTGAGGAACAGTTCGGCGAAGAAGACTTCATATTTCAACAGGATCTTGCACCGGCTCATGCGGCAAAGTCGACCAAAGATTGGTTCACTAAAAAACAGCTTGAAGTTTTGGCATGGCCGGCCAACTCGCCTGACCTCAATGGCATTGAAAACCTTTGGGCCATCGTCAAGCGGAAAATTTGCGACAGAAAGCCTACTACGCTGGACCAACTGAAGCAGAACATCGCCACTGCCTGGGAAGCTGTGAGTGCGGAAACTTGCGACAAGCTGGTCAAATCGATGCCGCGGAGACTTCAGGCAGTCATACAAGCCAAGGGGGCAGCCACAAAATACTGAGAAAGTGATGATTCTAATTATAATAAAAATTATTCTAATTCAATGAAACGGTTTCTCCATTATTCTAATTCAATAAAACAACAGTGTCACAGTTAAATGGCCTAAATGGGCCTTTTGGAAAGCTCAGCTGAGCTAATTTTTTACAGGTAACGAGTTCTGTGATTAGTCTAACGAGTAGGACAGGTGCGGTGAACACCTGATTTGCTTTCTGCACAAAAAATGCATTCAAAGAATTTAATGATTGCACTATTTCAAATTATTCTAATTCGTTGACCAGCACCTGTATAATGTAGGTGCAGTTGCTGTGCACCAGGCAAACTCTAAGATTGCCTGTAAGCCTGCCTTATTGTGGCCAGGCTGCAGACCCCACTCTGGATTTTTATTTTGCTCCAATACACCATTATAAGGCGTTGGTTAGGGGCAGAGGGAACAGTAAAATTGAAATATGACATGCAGCCTTGAATAGAAAGAAAAAAAGACGTGAGAAAAACAGACCCACAAACCAGCCTAGGATGACTTTTGTGACACTGACAGCAGAGAAAGGAGCTAAATCTCATCATATCTGTCATCACGTCCGTTTCAACACAAGCTGCACTCGTAGTTTCAATGCCTAGCTTTCGCAGCGGCTGCCACTCTTTGTGGGTTTGAAATCCCTCGTGAGAAGAGTTAGAATATTAATGGGACTTCAACCGACTCCAGAAGTTTAGCCAGGGCCAATGACTGAGGAAGACTTAACCAGACTGACAGCTCACAAGGATGAAAGCCATTTCTGTGAAAGATTTAAGTCAAGGGATCGTTTAAAGGAAGGTGCTTAAAAGGATCTGAAAAGAGCCTGGGGGGGTCAAGAGGAAGGTCAATTTTTAAGGGTTGGCAGTTAAGTGGATTAGAACGACTTATTGGATGCTCCGGCAAAAATAAAATAAAATCCATAAAGTCACAAAAGCACTGCAGTGGCAGAAAGCAGAGTGTATCATCGTGGTAAATGAGAGAGCACACATCAGAACAAGGGCTGCCTTAGGCCTTGTGATAGTGTCGATGTGAGAAATCATTAATGTTTAGCTATCTTTCGAGGACAGATGGTTGTTTCACCTTGGTGGTCTGAGGCTATAGTGCACAGTGACAGATGTTTTGGATCAGTGTTGTGTTTTTAACAGCTTCACATGTCCCCCTGCAGAGTACAAAATCGATGACTACAATTTGTGCAGTGCTATTCTTTACAGAGCAGTGGCAGAGTATATCTCCCCAGCTGTTCCAACACGAGGGCTCCTTCATAGGCACTTTAGGAGTTTGACTCAACTTCACTTTATAACTGCAACTAATGGTCGTATCAGAAGTTGTAGGGAAAGTAATACGCTCCAAACTGTTCTTTGTTCGACGTCTCTGATCTCACCTGGATGTTCACTCTCTCGATGACACAGGAGATGACATGGAGCACCTGCATTTTAGTATCGCACTCCGTCACCTGCTGCAACAGCTGGAAGAGTAGCCCGAAGATTGACTCGAGGTACTATATAAAGAAAGGAGTATGAATTAGAACAAGGGGAAAGAAATCTGAATGTTACATTTATTCATTTTAGAAATGTTCTATTCTACTCATCACTGAATAAATAGCATATATAAAATATATATAGGTGAACTCACTGGGAGGAATTGCTCTGTCCGGAACTCAAAGTCATCAACAGGTGATCATGAGTTAAGGATGAAATCAAACTTCTTAGGACAGGTATTCAAGCAGTCCATGAGCACACACACAGAACTGATGGAGCTGGTATACCATCAGATGCAGCGAGGCTTAAAGAGCACGCATAAGAAGAATGTGATGAAATTATTTAATGCAAAAAGTATCTCCTGAAAAACCATATAGGAATGGAAGGATATTGAGCTTCAGGGTTGTAGCTGTCTCAATCCGCACCTACAAGAGAAAAACAAGGAAAAATACAGTTCATTTTTAATAGCTTTTTAGAATTTCATCCTCTGTCGGTGCTTCTGGATTGTAAGTTAATCAAACCTACAGAGAGAAGACAAACCAAGTTCGTGGTGAACTTAGTGAAGAAAAAGTAAGCAAAATAAGTCTAAAAATACATAAACATGAACAGAAGAAGACTGCCACAACTGCACATTGAGTAATTCATCCAAACATTAAAAAGAAATCATAATTACACTCCCCTTTGATGACAGTCTCAGAACGAGTTCTCACTATAGAAAAAAGCGTCTAATGGCTGAACACAACAGCAGCCTCTCCACGCTTGCAGATTCTAGCAGTGCAATCAAGCCATGTCAGAGAGAGAGGTGCAAATGTCACCGGGGAGAACGGGATCAAATGCAATTATGGAGTACAAACACAGCTATGTTTCCACATAATACGCCGTGAGATTGAGTCACTACAAACATTTACATAAATGAAATCATTTACATAATATACATGCTAAAGTTTTGGTAATGGTCTCTCAACAAAAGAAAGTTTCATCTTCTCTAAGAAGAGCAGCATGGCAAAAATGTCCCAGTGTATTCACAGAAACATGAAAGCCTACTTCATGTTCCTACTTTGTTGTTGATTAAAACTGATTAACGGGTTTAATTGGCCTCTGTTCACAATAATTTCAAACATCCATCATATGTCCAAATTTATAAAGACAAGAAAGGCTACCGCAAAATGTACATCCTGTAATTAAATTGATTTAAGTTGAATCGACACATACAGAGATGTACACATTTCTCTCAGGTTGGAAAGAAAATGAAACACAGAATAATGTTTTAGTAATGCTGGCTGCATTAACAAGCAACAAAAGGAGCGTGCTGATCAGTTGCCATCAGCATTGGCCTTCTTGGCAATTCAAACACTAATGAGAGAAAATAAATTTCAATTCTACAGCAAAGCGTAGAAGATAATAGGCTGCTTGATGGGTCTAATAAACGCACGCGCTCGCACAACGTCTCACAATAATTCAGTCCAAGCATTTGCAGCCTCACATCATTATTCACACCGTCTTTGAGGAACGAAAAATCAGCGGGTTCAAACTGAATTTAAAAGTGAAGTTTAATCAGTGAAAATTACACTGAACCACCTCAGTGAATCTAAACAGGGCAAAGAAAAACCTCAGCCCGGCGAATGCTCATTAAAAAAGGTGCTAAATTCAGAACATTAATATTGCACCAAGCTACTATTTTTCTAGGTGACGATATCAGTGAATTAAGGATCTGTGTGTGCTGTAATCAGAGCTTCTCTGTCCTTGGTTGGTCTCCGGTGATTTTGGGGATAATATCGTGAATCGCAATTCTTTTGGCCAAGAAGATGATATTTTTATATCATCCCATGCCAAGTGAGTTGGACAAACGGTTTGATGTGGCGTCATTAGTGATGCGGGTGTTGTACCGGACTGCTGCGTTGAAGAAGGAGCTCAGCCAGAAGTCAAAGCTCTCGATTTTGCTAACCTGGTTAGTGTCTTTTAATTACATGTTTGAAATAAAGTTATAGTTTATTTAATTATCTTTAATATCACTGATGTAACAGACTTTTATTTTAAACTGCTTACAAAAGGAAACATACAACTTACTAACAGCTTTTAATAGGTTTCTCCCGTTTATTACTCCTTTCAATAAAGTACAGAAAGTGAAATGTCAGAGAAAATATAACCAATATGTTGATTGATTCACTTTCCATTTGACCAACAAGGACCGCAGGATAGCAATAGTGATATTGATAACCGATTGGACTGATTGATAGAGGGTAGTTTTCCCATTAGCCTATTAAAAGTTTACGATCAATAATAAACCCTAGAGGTTCTAATTGGACATTATCGATCAGGAACCAGAGCATGATTGGTGAGCTGGTCAGTGGCGTAACAGCGAGCTTGTGTGAAGACAGGAAGTTAAGGAGTAGTAGTATTTAGCAGCAGCGCTGGTGGGAATGAGGATGGAGACAATGTTGATGTTGGTTGTGACAAAGTTTGACGATGCCGGAAAACTCATTTGTTGGTTTACGATGACAAATTGATTTTTGTTTGTTTATGGTGATAGTGTCGGCTATGTTGTTTATATAAGGTGGTTGAATTTTACTTATCTATGATGTATTCATACTAGTCATTTATTTTGTGATATTGTTGATCTTGTCACTGATGTCCTGAAATTCTGCATTTAATTCATTTTTGCAATTTCTGTGCCGAGAAGGTCAACCTGGGACCACGAGTTTGATTCCACTGTAGCTGTGAAGCTGAAATAATGTATTTGTGAGCGATGTGACCTGCCTCGTTTAATTGGAAATCCATAGCAACAGGTGGCATCAGGCCCTATTCCAGGGTAAATAGCTGTGAAAAGGAAATGAGGGTGCTATGTACCTATCTATACTATTTACAGGTTAACGTTAATGTTGTTACATGTGCTTCTGTACCCTTCATTGAAACAAAGTACCCAAATGGATGATGCATCATACATATCATAACTGGGGACATACAATTAGTTAGAGAGCTGTACAAAATTTACAGAGCTTATGCTTCAAACCTTTACATTAATATGATCAGAGCATGGTGTTTGCCTGTGCGCTGCCATATGTATATTATCATCTTGTTTGCATTATAATCTTAAATTATATGACAAACACATTCTATGTGTATTGCTACAAGAACAAAACGAATGGAAATAAGCAAACATCTAAAAGCTCCTCCACAAAAAAAAGGAGGCATTATGTGGTAAGAGAGGCAATTAGATGAAGAGAGATTGAACCCAGTTAATCATAACGGTTCAATCTAATGGTGAGATAAATTGGAATTGCATTGTAAATAATGCATGGGATTTTTTCCACATTCCTTCATGTAATTTTTTTTTTTTTTGTAAGAAAACACATCAATCAAGCGCACGGCTCATGAGGCACGAAAACCAAGGATGACGAAATGTAATTTGAATTGAGGATGACTGCAGCATAATAATAGCCACTTTGCCACAAATAGGATAACACAGCAGTTTATCAAGGCCTTGGCTGAATAAAAATGGTAATAAGTAAATGAAAGATTTCTCTTTTTTAATCAAAACTATTCAAATAAATTATCTCTGTACAAAAATGCCAAAGAAATATTTGAAATACTATGTCCAAGAAACCCTGATAACTTAAACTTCCCGCAATCCCTGAATAACTCTTTTTAGCGTTTTTCTTTGGAGAAAGTTGCCTGCATAATAGGCTTGGTTCCATGCAGTTAGGCAGAGAGCTATGTTTGTGTTGCTGACTGTGCATTTTCACTAAGAGCCCATTTCATTCATTACGAATTGAATGTTTTCTAGGGAAGCTGTCCCTCCAGCCATAATAAGCAGTTTACAAAAAAGGAAAAAAGACACTGTCTTTTGTCTGTAGTTGCCTTACCACCAAGTCGGGATCTTGCATGAGGCTCAGGATGACCTCGTAGAGTAAAGGTCGAAGGTCAGATTTGAACTTGACAGAGATCCACTGTCCTATTAGCCAGATGACTCGTCGGCGAATCAACTTGTATCTGGAGAGGAAAGAAGGAAGGAGAGGAGTTTGTTGTGGTTGTGGTGAAATACTTATTTCACATTTACAAAATAAGGGAAATGGCCAAGTTCAAAAACAACAATGATCAAAAGTCTACTGGAGCCGAGGAGGGTGTCATATAAATTAAAATGCCATGCACTGCATGTCCCAAATATGTTGGGTTTTTAACAGCTGTGTGGCCTATGCATCTGCCTTTTTTCGTATCCGAGGACCCGTGTGGTACCAGATGTGCTGAAAGAACGAAGAGAAGGGATGATAAAGGATAGGGGGAAAGAGATTCTTGTTGGCTTCTTGTCAAACATCCATAGGGAGGCAGAGACCAGTCTGGGCCACCAGCCAGAAGATGCTAAACAACAGCATGACTCAGGTATTGATAATGCGAAACAACACTGTGCCTGTGTGTGCAAAAATGAAAGTTTACTTATATAATTAAGCAAAAACGAAGATAGTTTCTGTCTTCCTTTAGATAATTGGTGTAATTGATGTCCAAATACTAGAGATGCACCGATAGATCGGCTGCCAGTAAAAGTTAGTATTGGGCTATGGTAAAATATAATCAATGTGTTCAGACGTAATCTTTTACAATTTAATTTTGGTGGGAAATTTTAATAAATGCAGTTGTTTGAGGGATACGTTTTAACAGCAAAATAAAATAGATATTAAAGTGGGATTTTTGTCCTGTTTAGCTTCCTAACACTAGTTCTAATCAGCTTTTAAAATCTAATTAAAATTATTAGTGCCCAGATTTAAATTGTGTGTTATATGCAAATAACCATGATAAAAGACAATGAAAAAGTAAAAGAATAATATTTAGAAAGAAAGACGGTTAACAGTGACTTCAAGCTGCTGAAATTATTCTTCGTCTGGAACCTCGCTGTCAATTACAGAACGAATGTGGAATGTGGAAAATCGGGAATTGGCAATTATACAAAGCAAACGAATTGGCCAAGAAGATTGCATTTGGTGCATTTCTACCAAAAAGATTTCAAATAAACCAAATAAACAAATAAAGTATTTGGAAAACTACAACTTAGCCTGCATGTTACCTTCACTAACAACATTAAGCTAAATGCCTTTTGGATTTCTCATCATCTTAAAAGCACAAGATGGCATGGGTTAAACTGCTCAGAAGCAATGGAGCGTGACAGAAGAATAAATCATCATCCAATTAATTTCAAAGGAAAACAACGGCAGCCTGATCTGGTTTTCTACAAGCTTTTATGGAGGCAGCAACATATGGAATGTTTCCAACCTGATAGAGCAGGTCCAGCTGTGCCAGTGGACAATGGCCGTGGACCAATTCCCAAAGCTCTCTCCATGTTCAGGTTCCAGACAACAACTTGGCAACAAAATACTGACACACGGACAACTAGTAGACATCAAGAATACTATGGTTCTGCTTTTTGTTGCATTCTTTCAGATATCAAATTAATAACGTATATAACAAGTTGTTTCTTAATAGAAAGTGCAGTAAACAACTCTTGGCATATGTGTTTGTTGATGCAATATCAGTTCCTGGCCTATAGGTTCATTTACGTCTATATGGTAACCAATTAAGCGATTCAAACAGGATGCACGGTAGCTCCACGGCACTGAGCCCTGTGGCGCCGACGACACAGTTGGACATAGACAAATGCTCCGTGGCTATTGAAAACGTTTCAATATTGAATCGATGCCTCATCGATCAGCTCTTCTGATGAGCCTCTATAGCGATCAGCTGAGTTGGGAACGAATACCAGCCGATATTCATAAGCTGCTCCCGGAACCAGATCATAATGCTGCAATAAACTTCAGAGAAGCAAATGAAAAATAACACAAATGACATTTACAACCAAAACTAAAACCGTATTGATACAACCCTTTGAAATGTGGCATCAATGTTGCGGTGGAGTAAAAGGAAAGAGCCTCTTGTATTTATTAAAATATAAATCAGACTGTTGGGATCTCTTAATACCCTGGTATACGGTATGCTGATTGTTATTTATTCAATGCATCTGCCGACTAAAAGATTTGTTTTCCCGACTCTGGACGCAATATAACAGTGGGTTCATGTCTGTGACTTACAAATACAAACTATCTTCTGTAGCTGGGGAGGATACAGCTGGTGGACTTTATTACTGTTGTGCTGGCAAGTGGAAGAATAGGATGGAAAGGCAGATGGACAGGCAGGTTGACAAGAGGTATTTGTCCGTCAGTCAAAAGGTTAGACATGACTCATTCACGCTTAAACCGCTTCCTCCTCCATAAATTCACGCAGCTGTCAGGGACCTCGCTCACCCTTCTGGCAAACACATGGGAAATCCACATGGACAAAATATGAACGGAATGATAAGCAGCAGAATCCAATTTCACATTATCCTTACATAAGCGGACACACTGTTCCTTCCATACCGTTCTGCAGACATCTTTGAGCAACGTGTTGTAAAGTAGGTAGCTGGAAAAGGCTCTAACCTATTGCCATATTTACACGACAAACGTGACACGGGTGATGATAATGAAAACGGTATATCGTGTACGTCCTACATCTCAAATAGTAGGGTTATTAGTTTCCGTGGCAATCTGTTTTTTTAAGATAGATGATATGAAGAGTGTCTCACACAGTCTACACTAATATACATACAGAAGTGGTGCAGTCCTGGTGTAAAGTTTAAATTACCAGATATGTATCCATGGTGTTGCTACAACATTTTTATGAAGCTTTTTAGTTACAGCACTGCGAGCAAATGTCAGTACACTAACTGGGACTTGAAGTCTATTCACCTAATGGTGTCAACACCAGGTGAGAGACCTTGGGAGTCACAATGGGAGCTGATAGAAGAGGAAACAGAAGTAGACAGAGTTTCACTGAAACTGGTAAGATTGTGAGTCATGAACCCAGCGTGCCCTGCGTGAAAGGTCCGATTCATTCAGCTCACCAGCTTGCTCATACTTTATGGCAGCAGTGAAAGCCCAATGCAGTTTCGTTTTAATCACGTTCTACCTGTGTTAAGATTCTGAACTAAATTATGTTTGGAGTATTCAAAAAACATCCACAGTGGCAAATACTAGCAATACGGGGAAATTAAGTTTAAGATACCAAAAGCACAGTCATTTTAGAGCCTTTACTGGTCACCCAGGAGAAAGACTGACTTTTCTAGCTAAACGCCACACAGAAAGGTCAAGCCACAAAAGGCAATGACAAAATGCCAAAGTGTTCCACAGCCCTCTATTCTGGCAGAGTCTGAGAGGAGATTGATGGAAACCACTGTATCCCCCCGTCTGTCTAGGTGACACAAAAAGCTCCTTCTGGGTATTGTGGGATGCCAATATAAGTGATGTAGGAGTGTTTTCTATATGTGCATGCACGCTCCTAATTACTTGCTGTCAGACGTGATCGCTCATCATGGGTATGAAAGCGGTCGTGGTTGAGGTACAGAAAGGAGTTAAAGATTGACAGCGAGTCAAATCTAAGCGTGCGTGCAGATAAATGTGTATGACTGTATTTGTGTTGTCAGTATGCATTTTGTTGGCATGAGGCTGAGCCACAGGTGTACACTGCACCCAATGATTTTCTCTCACAGATATATTTATGATATTTAGACTGTTGCTGCTTTATATTGAGTGATGCAGACGGACTTAAGCAGGGCTCAAACAAATCAGTGAAACTTACAAGAAGCACAATGACACTCTTAGAGTCCAATTAGGAAAAGATTACCGAAAATGCAAGCAAATAAATAAACTCATAAATAGCTTGTACATATATGGTAAAGAACAACAGCCAAGAACGTGGATTTTTTTGTGACATGTAATGGATGATGAGGGTGACTGCCAATTTTTCAGTTACTGAATATAGCTTATTCTGATTTTGCTTTCAAACAACATAAAACATAGTTCCTGAGCCTAAGAAACAAGTAAGCATGGATTTATGTTAAGAACTCTAAACTGCATCAAATTGATCAAAGACGCTTTGAATCACTCAAGGACAGGAGGACGGACAGCTGGACCCAGCATGTCAACATAGATGCTCAGCAGACAATCATGTAGGGCACCTGGTTAGTAGTACATAATTCTTTGTCATCGTGTCATGGGTTTTCTAGAGGACTATAGAGCAGGACAGCCTACAGGTTCAACAAGCAGATGAATATTCACTTTCTCCCCAAGGCTGCAGGGAGGCATGAAAAGAGACTGTGTGAGGGGCATTTGCATTGCAGACTGTACCTACTATTTATTTGCTGAAAATACAACACTTTATAAAAAAAATAAATCATAACTAATATCTTTGTAATGCTAGAACTATATCATCACTTGTTAGCGAGAACAGACATCATTACAGCTCAATGCAGAGAAAATTTGAAAACTGTAAATTTGCCACCCATGCTTATATTGCCTGCGTGTTGATGGAGATAAACTACCAATTTCATCACAAGAATATCACATAATGTCCCAGAAATTGATTTCAGTACCAGGATTGATGAGCATAGAAACTAAATGATACCCTGCACTGGGGAAACAGCACGGTAACTGACACAGACACATTGCAGGCAGCAAAAAAATCCTGCAGGTGTGAGCACAGGTGGATGCAGACCTCTAGTCCAGACCCCATAGACTGTCAGGACAACATTCATTTATATTGCTCTTATGACACTGGTTTCTCTACAGAACTTTTTTTTTGTTTTAAACAGTACCACTCCTGCTTAACACATTGCAGTTAATGTCATAGTTTATTGCAGGGAATTTTTTTATAGCCAAATTGCTTGATAAAATTAGCATTAGCATGTTGTGCAGCTAAAATATCTTCCACTGTAATTGTCCAGGCTCGCTTCATCAATGTTGTTGAGTTTTTCTACCATAAATCAGTCCGAAAAAAAGATGCAAGTATCATAAACTTGTGATTGCCAGCTATATTTTCTGCATAATTCACAATCCCATTTATTTTTTTTTTGTAAGGTAAACAAATGTGACGGTAACTTCCTGAGAACCTGGACCGAACATGCAAACTCTGTAAAGAAGGCTGAACTGAACCAGGACTGGAACCTGGGCCCCTCTTGCTGTGAAGCAAAAGTGTACAACTGTACAAAATGCGTTTCCATCACTGATTAATACATTGTATCCCCCCCCCCCCCCACTTCCAAAAAAGGATGTGACCAAATCACATGCTTTTGCGACCAACTACCAGTGCTACCAGTGGAAAAGTCAGTCTGGATCCCCGTATTGTCCTCTGTGATGTAAATTACGTTCCAAATAACCATCTGTGTAAAACGCTCCAATAGCCAATGTCCAGAGGGCGAAGGAAGGCAGACGGTGTAGCATGATCTGGGAATTCTCTGGTAACAGCAACAAATGTGCACCAGGCAAGGGTGTCGGCCAGAAAACCTGCTTTGAATGAGCCTTCTGGCAGATGCCAATATGATTATTGTCCTTCTGCTTCTCATGAGATATTGCCAAGTTGAGGAAATACTTCAGCCATGTTGCTTCTCTGTTTTAGATGGCAGCAAAAAGAGATACCAGATGTGCCTATATACTGTGTGTGTGTGTGTGTGTGTGTGTGTGTGTGTGTGTGTGTGTGTGTGTGTGTGTGTGTGTGTGTGTGTGTGTGTATATACACACATGGCTGAAAGTGTTAGCACAAAGCAGGTTATCATACAAGGACCTCTCTTTGTTTTAAAAGACATTATTTAGCATGTAATGGATGAGAATAGAGTCTTTTCATGAATTACACTGAGACTAAAACTAGGTTCACCCTGCAAACATCTATTCGCTGTTTAGTCAGAGGCTGCCTGGAGCCAGATTGTTGCATTGGGTTTCATCCTTCTATTGCAATCAACACCGCAAGTGTATTTTCTAACTCCCCAACTACATTTTGTTCCATTTTTAATCTCCTTTGATATAGCTATAAACTAGGAGACTGATCAATCAGTTATTATACAAGTGTGTTTGACGTTCGTGTACAAGAAATAAAGAAAATAAAAAGTAATAGTGACGTTTGGCTGTACAGATAACTTATTTGATTTTATTTCACAACATGTCTATTGATGCGCTCCTGTCTGAGGGTGAGGGTGTTTCAAAAAGTTGAGTTTGTTCAAATACATAACGCTTTAGTAAAACTTGTGTGGAGGTGAAGTGAACATGAAAAAGACCAAAGCATAAGAACGCAGGTACAAAGTGGAGGGGTTATTCACACCTAGGCGGTGCGGAACCACAGTGACATCAGCATGACATCAGCATGACATCAGCATGCCCACACTAACGTCAGGGCCTGAGTGGCCAACATTTTGAGTGCTGCAGGGTTTTTGTTTCGTTCTTCTTTGAGTCTGTGTCAACAGGGCACTGCTTTGTTCTTCCCTGTCACCAGCTCCCATCTGGCAGCTCTCCCTCTTCCCCATCTCTTATTAAATGCAGTTATCCATCACCGTTTATTGCTACAGCA